>NC_140705.1:96912500-97560000 GCF_050655825.1 Lonchura striata | reverse complement strand
CAGAAATTATTTCCCTATGACCCTGGGGAAAACCTGTTGCTACTTTTGTAAGGGTTATGTGTTGTTAAGCTTGTTCTCCAAATACTTAGAAAAAATAGAGTGGCTCTGTGCAGTCCAAATGCAAAAGAAAATATTACAAAGCAGTTGCTTAAGAAAATGAAATTGTGTGGAAACTTGTTTAGAAAAATATAGGTGCTTCATAACTTTGTCCTGGAATTTTCATCCATTTCCATACCATGTTCATGGGGCCGTAGAGAAGCTCTGAATTCCAAGCTGTTTCTTTCTTGCCTGTATTCTTGCTGAGAGTATGTGTGCTTATGTACACTGATCACTTCCCTAATAAACATCCACGGAGTTGGTCCATCATGTTGCCAGCTACTTGAGTGTGTCCTCTGGTTTGTGATTAAAAAATCAGTTTATTGTGGCTGCTGCAGCAAAGGAGGTGCTCACAGCTTGCCAGAGACTGCTGCTCTCCAGCCAGGAGCTGGTGCCACTTACAGGCTGCAGTCAGGCAGGAGCACATGGGCAGCCCGTGCAGTGACAGACAGGTGACCTTTGCAGAAGTGGAATGATTGAAAAAAATAGGATGCTTTTCCCTGCTACAGCTAATTTTGTTGCTGCTTGTTAGTTATCTTCAGTAATTGTTCTGTTTGGTGAGAGTAGTTTAATAAAATGATAGGGGCCTTCTTATTGTTCCAAGAATTTGGGTTAGTTTACCCATGGAATTTATTCTGTTTCTCTGGGGTTCTCACCTGCTGGGTTTCCTGAGTGTCTTGATTTCAATTCTTTGTGCAAAGCACTTAGGCTGACTTCACATCCGAGCTCTCTCTTATATGTAACTAATATGCAACCACTTCTGTTTCCAATTTTAGAGGTTTGAACCCTGAGCTGCTCCATATGTAATCCATTGTGGAAGTGTATTCTGGAGTGCAGGAAGATTTTTTAAATTATCTGTAGAGGTGAGAAGTGAGAAGTTTGTTCACAAGTCTTTGTTTTAGAGAGCCTTATGAAAGAGGCCTTCCTATTAAAGTCCTGACCTAACTTCTAGGAGTGACAGGTTTATTCTGGAAAACTGGATGCTTTGGTGCTGGAGTCTGTCAAAATCTGAAAAGGAGCCAAAGCCAAGCAGGTACTTTTAAAAATGTTTTAACTTGTCAAAAGAATTAGGTTTAATCTCAGTAAGTTTCTTCACACAGTATAAAAGTGGGTAATACTCAGCATTTTGCTGGAACAAATGTGAGGAGACTTTCCTGTCAGTAGGACTGGGATGATCACTTGTTACTGTAGGCTGATCTTAAAGGATTAAGTCGTTTTAGATGTTCTCAGGTGTCCATCCTGCTATAGGTAGGATAAATCCCCTCACTTTGATCACCTGGAAGAAGGATGCAAAGATAGTTACCTTACCCACCTGTGCTTTCTTGCTTCTGGCTTGGGGGAGCACAAACCTCTCACAGGAATTACACTGTAACCACCTCTTAAATGAACTTTGGATCTGAAGTGGAAGTACATAGAGACTAAGTGGGTTTTTTTTCTGTAAATTTACCTAGGCTGCAGATTATGCACAAGTCCAGATCTTTGAAGATTCTGTGAGTTAGTTTAGTGGTTGTCCTTAAGGCGTAGGAGCTTCGTTGAAAACTGGTATTCTTTGTACAGTGCTGTGTGCTGAGGGACCTTCCAATTGACTGAAGCAAAGCTGTTTTGATCAAATAAATCCAAGGAGTCCTTTTATTAGATAACTGTCTTAAAGGATCTTCACTTATTTTTATTTTTTTTAGGAGAAACTAGTCTATGAAGAACTACATCTAATTCCTTGTTTATGTTAATAGTAATTTGGTTTTCAAGACATGGTGGTGTCTATTCTGAAATGCTGATATTACTTTAAGGGTAGATGCTGTGTGACTCAACACAACTTTTGTCTATAAAGATATTTTCTGTCGAAAAGAGCTTTGAGAGTTCAAAGACTGGTATTTAAATACAAGCAATGGTTAAATTGTCTTTGTTGCTGGGGATGATATAAAAACATGCCTTTTATCTCTTATTACTTTCACATAAGCAGGTCTTTAGTCTAAGTAGACTCTTCAGGGTGGCTTTCAGATAAACCTCTCCACCCTGATGCTGGGCTGAAGTGTTTGAGTCACTACAGACTGGAGACAGATGTGGGCTTTTTAGTCTGTAGAAATGTTATTTTTGAGATGACAATGATTCTAAATGTATTCTAGCAGCAGATTAGTTACTCAGCAGAATGCAAAGCATGGTAGTTTGTTAACCCCTGCTTATTATGCAAGCCTGTGTGTGTGCCCAGTACCGGCTCCACCAGAGTAAATGCTCCTGGGAGAAGGTGGGCCTGAACTGGACCGTGTAACACTGAAGTCTGTGGGAACTGAGCAAATAAAAACATGGTCATGGCATGACAGCAGAGTTAACTGCCTTCCTGCAAGTCCAGGCCCATGTTGTTGAACATAATCTTTGTTTCTGGTGAAGCTAAGTCCTTCTGGTTTTATACTGTGCCAAGGTGGTTGTAGGGGTGTGTTCTTGGAGTCCTGTGATGGGAAAGCAATTACCTTTTGCCGTTCTAAAAGCATCTTAAGCCCTGAGTGCCATCTCTGAGTGCTCTTGTGTGGAAGTGCCTGGTCTTCTAGCAGGAGCCAGTGTGCTCAACCCATTATGACTCCTCAAACAGACAGTTCCTGGGTGTTGTGAATATTTGGATTACAAAACCAAGAGTATAGAGTTTCTCTTAAACTGTAATGCTGGTGTTTATGAAAGTGTTTTTTCCATTTAAATCAAGACCAGCTCTGAGGATATTTTACTTTTTTTAGCAAGTTTTGGTTTTGTGCTCACATTCTTTTGCTGCCTTTTTGGTGGCAATTCTTAGTAAATGTTTTAAAACTTGAAACATCAGTCATACCGAGAGGTCTGGGATAGATTGATTTTTTAAAAATTTCCATTGAAGCTGTGTGTGCATATTGGGTTCTTTTTCTGTCTAGAAGAAGACATGTTCTTCTGTTCATGAAAGGACTGGTCTGCATTGTCCTGCCTTTACTGAGAACCTTCCTGAGCTGCAGGAGGGTGTTTACAGCAAGAGTCCAAAGACTGGTTCCTTGGAGAGGGGCTTGAGTTTTCTGGACACCTCCTGAATGGCTGTGCTGGCTGATAGTGAGCAAATGAGAGTTCGGGCAGCTGAAATATGCATTTTAACTGGGTTGCTCATGCATGTAAATACAGCCACCTCTACAGCAGCTCTGCTATCATTGTGTGGCTGGGAGATGAAAGGCTCGCCTCGGGGCGCTGACAAATGAGCTCTGGCAAACTGAGCGCGGCTCAAAATGTTACTTTGCGAAGGCATCTGCTCCGCTGAGGAGCCAGCAAGGCAGGGGGATGAACTAATGCCTCAGACACGTCCGTGTGAAACTCGGTGTCTTGCTTTAAGTTGCCTGAAAAGATGGCTTTTAAATTTGGGGGCAGGAGGGAAGCTGACCTTTCAGCGATCGACAGTTCGGGGGTGTTTTCTGTTTTTTTAAACACATTTTCTGCGGCAGTGCTCCCATATAGCTGAGGTCAGGAACCAAAGGAATGAACACATTTCATCAGGGATTGTTGGTTTGTGCCCAGAGGCGAACCTTCTGTGCTCGGTCACACAGCAGAGCCGGGTGACGGTGAGTAAAACCCTGCAGACAAGCAGCCGTGGCTTTAGCAGAGCAAAGAGCAGCTCTGGAGCAGCTCCTGACCCTCCGCTGACGCTGATGGTGGCACGAATGTGCAGGCTGGGATCCCGCAGCAGCCTCGGTCCATAGAGCAGCTGGCTGCTGATCCCCCTTGCCTCTAGCACCGCTTCCAGTGGCTCTCTGTTCCCATTCCCCAGTGCGTCAGAAAACCCCTGGGTGTTCCGGAGAGCTGCCGGTGTGCTGTTCCACCTGGTTAGTGTGCCGAGATGGCTTCACAAAAGGTCAGCTGAGTGCTACAGGGAGTGAAATGGAAGGGTTGGGAGCTCCCCAGAGGAGTGAGGAGAACGATGGGAGTGAAAGAACCAGTTTGATTGGCTTGGGTTGCCATGGAACCACAGCCTAAAAATTTATTATATTGGAATTTCCCTGACTTGCTTGTAAAAACCTCCTGTCTATCACTTTATATACCCTGTAATGTGCATACTACACAATATTTACCTAAAAACTAGACATGTCGGAATTTGTTTCTGCATTGTTCTAGCTCCTATGGACAATACAGAAAGGGTGGAACCAAAACCTGTAAATTATATTCTTCCTAGAAGCCTGTACCACTCTGGTAGTCTCTTAGAGTAGCCAGACCTGAACATATGGTACAAGGTGTAAATTATACCATGGACTTATAAAACTGTGTTGTAATTCCTGACATTCTTGAAGTGCCAATGTTGGGGCAGGGATTTAAGCAGGGATCACAATGTTAAGGGCTTATTCCAGCAGAAATGGTTCAGTGAGCTGTAGCTGCTCCAAACCAATAAATTCTTAAGATGCCTCTAGAATGTATCCAGGTGGCCAATCCTTGAAACACAAATATTGAAATACCTCCTGGACATGATTTTGCTGGTGGTGAGAATGGACTATTTTGATTTTGCAGAAAAGAGTTTTCTCTTCTCATTTTTTTGATTCCTGTATTAAGCTTCCTTCTTTTCTGACTCTTCAGTCCCTTCTTCTTTTTCATTTGTTTTAAACTTATTCTTTCTCTTCAGATCTTTCATGCTTCCCTTATTTTCTTCTTTACAGGTGATCATGGTGATGTTATAGTTGGCTGAGGGGAAGAGGATTGTTATACAGTTACCTTCTACTTGTGGGTGTTGATAAAGGATTTTGTTTGCAAAGTTGAGCTTCACTAGGGGGACATTCTGTATTGTCACACTTGGGAATAACACACGTATAGGTGTCACTGAAACATTAATATTAAACTGCATGGCCACCTTCCTCAGACAATAATAGTATAAGAAAATGGTTTTACTGGATATGAACAAATTACACTAGGACGTCAGCAAATAAAAAGATCCTTCAGCTCATACTCTGTATTGGAATATCTACATAGATTGTAGCAATTAATTTGCTTTCCTATAGTGCAAATTGCAATCTTCTTGGCATTATTTTATTTGGCTGATGACAGCCAGTCTACAAGATGTAAAAGATGAGATATCAGCAATTCTCCATAATAATATTGATCAATACCTGTCTTACAATATAAAGAGTTATTTTTAAAGATAAAAACCATTATTTTATCTGTTGTCAGTTTCTCTGTCCTTATGTGAATCTTTGTTTGAATTCTCTGCAGTTGCCCTCCCACCAGTAGTCCCATAAGTTTCTATCATGGCCACATCCTCTCCTTAATTTCTGTAACAAACTCCAGCTGCTTTGAAGGTGGATATTGTGTGTATTGTTCCTCTACCTCAGCCCAATGCTAAAGCAAAAATTACTTAGAGGAATGCCAGACCATGGAGTTGCTAATGTTTTCCATTTGTCTTACTTAGAATCACAGAATATCTCAAGCTGGAAGGAATCCCCAAGGATCATCAATTCCAGCTCCTTACTCCTCACAGGACTACCTAAAGCTAAACCATATGATGAAGAGCATTGTGCAGATGCTCCTTGAAATCTGACAGTCTGGATGCTATGACTGTCCCTGTAGCCTGGTCCAGTGACTGACCACTCTGTGCAGAACCTTTTCTTAATGTATAATCTGAATTTCCTCTGATGCAGCTTCATTCCATTTTCTTGTGTCCTGCTGCTGACCACCAGAGAAAGGAGATCAGCACCTCCTCTGTCAGGAAACTGTTGGGCTGTGATGAGCTCACCCCTCAGACTTATCCAAGTTCAACAAAGCAAGTGTCCTCAGCTGTTCCTACTGAGACTTCCTCCTGAGACCTTTCACCAGGCTGATCACCCTCCTCTGAGCACAATTTAATTGTTTATTGTCCTTTTTATGTTGTGGTACTTAAAACTGCAAACAGGACTCGAGGTGAGGCTGCACCAGCACAGAGCAGAGTAGGACAATCACCTCCCTGGTGATGCTGTGCCTGATGCACCTCAGGACATGGCTGGCTTCTGCCTTTTGTGGTATTTGCATCTGGGTTGTCCTCTGCTAGGCTGTGGGAGTTGTATGATTTCACAAGAAACAGCCAAACCAGTTCCAGTTAGGAGGGGACCACGTGAAGCACTAAACCTGGTGTAATCTTCCTCTGCCCGGTGTCTGTTTGAGGTACCACTTTGCTCATTGCTCTTTGCTGCTGCTACTGCTGTAAGGAATCATGGAATTGCTTAGGTTGGAAAGAGCCTCTGAGGTCATCAAATCCAACCATTAACCCAGCACTGCCAACCCCACCTCTAAATTGTGTCTCCTAAGGGTTCAGTGCTGCTAGAGCACAGAGGAAAACTACTGTTAAGTGAATTGTAAATTTAAGGAGGTGAACACCCCCAGGAAAACGTCTATGCCACAGGGATACCTCCACAACAGGGACTTTGAACTACCCTGTCCACATCAAAAAAGGAAGGACAGGAGGCCCTCAGTGGTAACAGGGCTTTTCTGCATGCCGGAGCACACGTTTTCAGAACGTGGGACAGCCTGGATGAAGTATGGTACTGCCACTTCAGCAAGTTAGAGAGGCTGGAGTTACTGACTAGAGATTGGAATTGGCATCCTTTTAACAAATAGGGGACAGAAAAAAAAGCAAATTTTCATTAGTTAAAATAGTGAAATAGAGTATTTTGCTGGCTTTAGCTGGGGTAATTTTCTTTACAGTGGCTAGTATGGGCTGTAGTTTGGATTTGTGCTGAAACCAGTGCTGATAACAGAGAGATGTTTTTGTTACAGTTTGGCAGTGCCTGCACACATCAAGGCCTTTTCTGCTCCTCACCCCACCCAGCAGTGAGCGGGCTGGGGGTGCACAAGGAGCTGGGAGGGGACAGAGCCAGGACAGCTGATCCCCACTGGCCAAAGGGACATCCCACACCCCAGGGCATCCTGTTCAGCAGATACAGCTGGGGGAGGAAGGAGGAAAGGGGGTGTTTGGAGTTACTGATTTCCCCAGTGACTGCTCTGTGTGATGGAGCCTCTCTTCCCAGGAGATGGCTGAACACCTGCTTGTCCATGGGAAGCAGGGAATTAATTCCTTGTTTTGCTTTTCTTTCATGTGCATCTTTTTCTTTTCCGCCTAAAGTGTCTTTATTTCTACCCATGAGTTTTCTGACTTCTCTGATTCTCACCCCAATCCTGCTGCTGGGGGAGTGAGTGAGTGACTGTGTGGTACTTTGTTGTCAGCTGGGGTTAAACAGTGCCAAGTGTCTGTGTGGTAGCTGTAATAAAGGGTTATGACCCTGGCACAAAACACAGTTGCATTTTTAACTTTCATCCTGTAGAAGTTCTGTTTACTATGAAATTCAGCATAGTCTTATTTGTATGTAAGTGAAATCCATGTAGTCCTACAGAAGAAAGATGAACTGCTATTAATGCTTTTGGTGTCTTAAGAAAAACAGTACAGAGCAGGTTTTGAACATAGATGCCCCCAAAAGGGGTAGAACTCAGCCAGCACATTTGGTGTGGAAGAAGAAAATAGCAACGAAAAGGCAAAACTTACTTACAGAGACGTTTAGGAACATGTTGCTTTAAACAAGACAAGTTTTTAATTTAGCTACTATTGCTGCTGATAACAAAAGAGAGTGAGAGCTGCACCAAAGGCTCTGGGCAACTGATTGCTTGAGCAGAATGTGATGATTGGGCTGAAAGGGTTGAAAGATGTGAAAGGAATCTTTATCTGTGATCACAAGTCTGTCTGTCGAGACCCCAACAATCCAAGCAGGAGCTGAGATGGTGTGGAGGTGATGAAAAAAAGAAGATTGTATTTTAGGAGTGAAGTAATAGGTGAAAACTGAGACTGAATGGAAAAACCTCAGAGATTAAGAGTTTAATGTTTGCTTGTTACGTTTTTCCTGGTGGTTTGAGTTGCTACAGTTTGACCTTCTGGGGCATGTTTAGATCTCCCTGCCCTGGTTTGGAGAACACGGTTTCAGGGAACGAGCAGCCCTGTCAGGTGCATTTTCGGCCCTTCTGTTGGGCACAGTCTGTCTCTCGAGTTCCGCCGCCGCGCAGCGAGCCGGGCTGGAGCCGCTCGGCCGCTCGCAGGGGTAGCGCAGGGCGGCTGCCCGGCCGTGCCCAGCCCTGCCGGGCACAAACCTGTCCCCGAGCCTCTGTCCCCGGGCAGAACTGCATCTCCCGGCGGGCTGCGGAGCGGGGGCAGGGCTGGGGAGGCCCGGGGGGCTCCGGCCCGGCAGGTGAGAGCGGGCGGCGGGCGCGGCGCCGGGATGGGATGCGGCGGGACGGGCTCGGCTTGGGAAGTCTCCCGGCGGGATGCGAGCGGTGCCCCGGCGGGGAGAGGAGCTTCGGCTCCCCGTGCGGTGAAGGAAAGCGCTTTTCCGAGCCATCCCGTGCGTCCAAGCCCGCGGTCCGTAAATGCCAGGGATTCAAAGAGAGCGCGGTGCTCCGCAGCTGCTGCTCCGCGGATTCCGAACAATGGGAATTGTTCGAGTGTGAATAACGCGCTGGGTCCGCTGGGGAGTTTTTGTTGATTTGGGGAACAGGAAGGCCCTAATCTGCATCCCTGCCAGGGGAGCGTATATGGCATTCCCAGCAGCTGGAGCCAGGGGTGCTTTTCCAGGGTAAGGTCCCTGATAAACGGGACTTAGCAGTGCTTATGGAAACAACAGTTTTATTTAGCGTTCCTCGGGAATGTGGCCAGGTTTCCCTGTTTAGTTAAAGTATGTGGCTTTAACTATTGGCATGCAAATGGTTTCAGTTTGGTTTATTTGCACATTTCTAAATGGGGATATGAAATCGAAGTTTTATTTATTTATGGATAATTTTGCCATTTATTTATGGGTGATTTTTCCAGTTTTAAAGATGGTTTGACTGAGTACTTTATGCATAATTCCCTTTGCTGAACAAGCGTTTTAGGCATGAAAAGAAAACCTTTTAAGTTTAATGCTTATATTTTGTTGCACAACTTTGCCAATCTGCAAAGACTAAGCAAGTTACGTACTCTGCTCAACCTGGGTTTAGTTTGTCAGAATTCAGTTGGGATTTTGATTGCTCAGGAGTTAAAACATACCATTTTCAAATGCATAGCTTAATTTTCCAACACTATTGAATTAGGCTGCTTTCTCTTCCCTTCTTTTCCTAGCCTTGCTTTATCTAAAGTAAGAGAAATTGCCTTGTAATTTTAGGTGAACATACAAGATAGAATCAGCCTTAGAAGCCAATGTCTCAGAGTTACTCAGAGAGCCACAAAAGCAGAGTTCCTATTTTGATTGGCAGTACTCTTTGGAGATGCTGTGCTTCTCCCCTGAAGCGGATATTACTCCTGTTTGAAGTAAGCTAAAGCTGAGCCTTGATTGCTAATGCTTACTGAAAATCGATGGAAGATAGTCCCCAAAAGCAATTAAGCAGCTTTGAAAATCAATCCACTGTTGAAGTTGTCCAAGGACAGGGATTAGATCTTTGTCAGAGCTGAAGTCTTTGTAGGGAAGGTCCTGGCACAGTGGCAAGTTCATGGCTCTTTGTTCTACATCTTTTCCAGTCTGAATTCATTTCCAGCCAAAAAATTAAAAAAAAAAAAAAAAATTGTTCAAACTTGTGTGTGATTTGCTAAACTCCACTGGCTTGTTAATTCCCCAGTGTTCGTTATTTTATTGTGTGTGATCATAGCATTGAAGTCAATAATTTGAAATAGAGCATGGTTGGTAATAACCAGTGCAGCCAGAATCCACATGCTATTTGTCTGTATGAATTACCCAAAATAGGCTTTGGATTACTGGGTGTTTTAAAAGGCTTTTTTGCCCTCTGTTATTTACTGTATTTTAAGTATTTGAGCATTCTGTAGAGCAATACCATTTCTTTCAGCCTGCTTGTTTATCCAGGGTTTCAAAAAAGCTTTCAGGATTTTTAAGTATCAAATGGCAATGTTTTAATCTTGTAAGCACTGTGAAACAAGCTCAGGCTCCTTAGTGGAAGGACCAATTTGTTCTGAGTAATTACAACGGGTAAATTAAACTTAGGGGTTAGGGGTAATAATTCTGGAATGGTAATACTCCCAGAAATTCTTGTTGCTTCAGTAATAGTTTGTCAAGTAATTTGTCAGTGGAGAAGTGGCAAAGCAGAGCTGGGGGTGGTAGATGAAGTACAGCTTGTAGCTCTAGGCAAAGTAAATCGATTATCTTACATGTTCCTATGCACATTTCTTGCATTATATTTGGAGTATTCAAATTCTGTGGCCAGATGAGCAGAGGTAAAGCCTTACCTTTGTGGTAGAGTGTGCACTATTTCATTGAGCCTGAAAGAGTATTTTCTTCATGCCATGCATAATCCCAGAACCAGGGCAGTCTTTTTTAAAGTGCAAGTTCCAAATGTGGCAAATAGATCTCTAATTACTGTGTAAGTCCCTGAAGAAAAGTCACTTGGAAAGTAGAGCATCTTGCTTCTCTCTGAAGAGCTTTGGTCTGCTTGTAATTAATGTTGAAAATACTTTTTTCCCTCCTGAATACTTCTGTTGAAAAAGTCCTGGATTCTTCCTCTGCACACATTATTTTTAATTAAAAACATCATTGTGTGTGTAAATGGGTATTTACATAAATAGTAAAGCACAAAACATCTTCTTCTAAAGTGGCATTTGCTTTAATATCTTGGTCATGCTAGACATGGCAGGATGGCTGACAGTGATTTGAATATACCCTGGGGTTTATGGTTGGTTCTTTTAAGCAGCATTATGAGTTTTTATATCCATTTAAGAACTTGTTATTGATTAAACACTTTCTGATTGGCAGGGCTGGGAATATTTTTGGGAATATTGAATTGTGGTAGTCATGCTCTGTTAGTTGTTTTCTCTGATAGTGCATTTGCCAGAATGAAGAAAATGACCTGTGATCATTTTTATGGAGGGATCCTGCTGGATTAAAGAACAGGAGCCGTTTGCTAGGTTTCATCTCTGAAAAGTGAGCTGTCACCTAACATTCCTCCAGCTTTTATTTTGAAACATCTCTGCAGGAGATTATTAGGTGTAATCCATGGGACAAGAAAGGGCTCAGCAAACTTTTGGAGTTTATTGTTCTTTTTGTCTCAAGCAATTCTCCTCACATTTATTGCACCCAGCAGTCGAATTTTGTTCATCTTGTGAATTCTGTAGTTAGGGCACACAACTCTTGCTCTCCCTGTTTGTTCTGTATCTGCAGCCTGGGTGGGCTTTGCTGTCTGATAGAAGACAAGTCTTTCTCCCAGGCAAAACACCCATGTATGATGAATCAAAACCCAAGCTCTGTTGGAGGACCAAGCCCTCTTGGGTGCTTCATCATGAGTGTTAATTGCTCTCATCTGGTGGGTACAGGTAGTGCACTTTCCTAGGTGAAGGCCATGAATCCAAACAGAACTTAAATATTGTTATTAAGGGAGAGATAAAGTAGCAAGAATTGTTCTTGTTACATGTTTACTCTGGCACATCCTTTTGGTGTTGCAGTTATTTGACAGAAAATGATGGCTACCATCTGTTCCCTTCCTCTGGCATCATTCAAAGTTCCTTTCCTTGTTGGGAATGAAGTTTTCAAAGGGAGACAACAAGTTTTGACCTCTTCCTGTTTCCATAGCCACATTTAATATTCTTTTCTTCTTTTACACTTACAGCTCTAGGCAAAATGAGTTGATTCTCTTATATATTATTTTGTACAGTTCTTGCATTATACTTGGAGTATTCAGGTTTTGTGGCCAGGGAGTCTGGTGTCCTAGGAAAAGAAGGAAATCTGAAATAATATATGAAGTAATGAGTCTCTCATAGAGGTCAGAGGGAGTCAGACATCATCGAAGAAGGAGGAGTGGCATAATGGGAAAAGGAAGAATTGTGGAAAAAATTTGACATCACAGTGGATTGAGGTCATCTCACACTGAGGAAGGAGAAAGTCTCACACACAGGGAAGAGTGAGTCTGGCATCATGAAGGAAGAACAGAGTCTGGCATCAATGAGGAAGGAAGAGAGGGGTCTGACATCACAGAGTTGGACATCATAGAGGTAAGAGGGAATGTGGCGTCCTGTAGGAAGGAGGGAGTCTGGTATCAAAGATTAAGGAGGGAGTCTGATATCACAGAGGAAAGAAATAATCTGATGTCATAGAAAAAAGCAGGAAATCTTCACTAATGGAGAATGGAGTCTCATCCCAAAGGTAAGAGGGAGACTGATGTGACAGAGGTAAGAGGAAGTCTGGCATCACAGAAGATGGAGGTCATCTTGCATCACAGAGGAAGGAGGGAGTTTGGCATCACTGACATTAGAGGGAGTCTCACATCATGGGGGGAAGGAGCACATTCTTGTTCATGCTGCCCTTACTACTTAGAGTCATGATCCTAATTTAAATTCACAATGTGCACCTCATCTGTCTTGCAGTTTGCCAGATAATTCCTCTGGCAGTCTTTACATTCATCATTTCTATCTCCACACCTTCTTTTAACTGAAGGATTGTCATGTACTTTGTTCTTACCTCAAACTGCTTGCACTCTTTTTTTTTTTCCTCTAAAGCACCACATATACATCAATTCTGCATGTTTTAATAATTAAAGGTTTCAGTAACATAGTTTTCTAACAGTGCTAATACAAAAAGCTTGTAAATCTGCTAGCTGAAAAGATCTTTCCTTCCCTGATTCTGTGGAAGAATCTTAAGAGACTCAGACTAATGGAAGATCCTGCAGTAAATAGAAGGGGACATACTGTGATGTACCACCAAGCATTTTGAGATAAAAACAAGTCTTATCTGGAGATCAGGGCAGGCAAAATATTGGCAATAACAACATGGCAGGGAAGGAGGGTAACCTTTCACTCTTTACTGCTGGAGGATTTGGTGAAGCTAAAATTAGAGCCCACATTTGCCTTAAGGCCTGAGCAACAATTACCTCGATCTCATTTCCTTATCTGTAATATCTCACTCTTTTGGTTCATTTCCACCTCCTCAGAAAATGCAGATGCTGGCACAGGATGAAGAGGTGAACCTCATTATTGCTAGAAACTCTAGTTGAAGGCAAAACAGAACCATGTGCTGTTCATAATTTCTTTTCAGGCAGTAGGAATGAAATGTTGAAGTAAAGCTCAAGATGTTACTTGGACTCTCTTGGACTGTGTCACTTAGTTGGCTGGATAGTGGCTAAGAATTGTTAAAAAAACTTGTTACTGGCATGGTATCCTTCCCTCTTTTAACCAGAAGAAGGGATTTGAGAGAGCTTTCAGCTGTGTTCATCCTCCATCGTATGCCAGGCTGTTGTCACTTCTCTGCACCTGTGCAAAAAACCTGTTCTTGGGATTTGAGGGTCATTAAATAGAGTAAAGCTGGATAGGATAAATAGGATAAAATCTTTGCATGCTCTCACCTTAATGCATTATTATGGTAGTTTGAACAGTTCTTTCACCCTTAATTATCATGACTGAACAGTGCTGATTTAAGAGTCCTTTCTTGCCATTTGTCTGCAGAGTCTTAAACAGAAATTATTGCAGATGAAGAGTGCATCTCCTTTCTTCTGAATCATGCACTCAGTCATTAGATCACATTAATGGGCATCACACAGATCCCAAGCTGGATTCTGTCAGGTTGTGTTTATGTAGCCCAACGGCTTTTTTTAGACTCTTGAAAGAGAGTGGGTTTGTTTAATAGAAGCAAAATAAGGAAAATTGAGGTAAACAAATCATTTTTAAGCAGCACAGAATAATGTGTAGGGCATGGCTTTGAAAGAACAAGTAATGTTGCATAGATATGTGTTCTTGTAAATTGAGTTTCTTCTTCTTAAGAAAGTGGTATGAAGTATTTTAAATAATGATTGGGAGATGAGCTTTAACTGGCCAGTTGTTACATACATTCTGCCCCTGGATGAGGCAAAATGGGTAACAGTGAACTTAATCTCATACTACTTTTCTTTTATGCTTAGTTAGACTTGGGTCTCAGTGCCTGTGGACTTTCAGAGTTAACAACAGATTGTAATTGTAGGAAAAATGAGGTGGGAATGTGTTGTGTAAGGTGGTCAAACAGTCCTCTGGAGTAATGTGCCTCAAAGGACAGGTGCTGTAAGTGCAAGCTCTGGGTGTGCAGAGGGGCACCCCCAGAGCTTAAACTGGCCCTGTTGCTTGTTCCTGTTGTCCAAGGGACTAAGAAGATGAAGAGCTGCATGGCAGCAGTGCCTGTGCCATAGGTGTGGGGTGTTCCTCAGCAGGGAACACCCAACCCTGACTGGGAGCAGCGTGCCCCACTCCTGGGGGAGGCCTGAGCGAGTGTGGTTTCACTGCTTTGGGGACACAACCTCACTCCTTGCTTGCAGCCTTCTAATTAAGTTCCTTCTGTACTGGTTAATTTCCGATTGTGAACAGTCTAGGGGAAAAAAAGTAAAATAGGATGATATAATCTCTTCCTGCTGTTTTGGAGATAGCATTGTGTGCCACCTCCCTGTGGCAATAAAAAATGTAAATGCTAAATTTCTTATCGAGACAAGCCAGAAACTCTGTTGGATTTGTATTTCCTGTCTTTGATTTGCCTTCCTGCACAGGACGCTTTATTTCATCTGATGCCTGCTTCTCCTCCTCCCCTACAATGTTAATGCATCATTTCATGTTCACCTGGGAGATGTTATCACTTGTAGGCAAAGCAATTTCTGCGTTGCTAAGCTATTTTCTAGCTTGTCATAATGCTCCATAAACTACAGAAATAGGAAGATTTTCTTCTACGAGTGACTCGGTGGTTTTCTGTCTGTTGCTGGAGCTACATGATGGCAAAAATGTGATGCCTGGAGATGGCAGGACACAGACTGAGGGTGAAGCTGTGAGGGCTGTGCCATGTCTTAGTCCTTTTTAGGCTGTGGCAGTGTTCAGGGGCTTTGTTACAGGTGCCATGAGTTTTTGAAGTGCTTCAGTGGGGTTGTTTTTCCTTCAGGTCTCTTGGGAAGAGTAACCTGCAATTGCTGCTCTTTGGGCAAACCAGCGTGTAAACAAAGTGCAGCAGCAGAGAGCTGCCTTTTTGGTAAAGCCTGATATGGGACTTTATGTAAGGGAACAAAAAGAAACAGAAAAATCACTTAAATTGAGCTGTTATTTCTCCTGCAGGGTAATTATTAATCAATAAACCTTGTATCTCACAGTGTGCCAAGTGCTCTGAGCTCCCTCACAGTGTTCTGGTAAACCATTTTCAGAGAGAAACGTGTTATTAACCCTAAACCATGATTAGCTCTGAAAACAGCAAAGTCTCACAACTCTTGCTTCAGCCATGCAGCAGCAGTTTTGCACTGGCAAGGTTTGGTAGCACCCTCAAGCTGTGGGTGCTGTGCATCATTTGTTGCAGCTGGGTTGTGTTTGGGCCAGAAGGCACTTCCAGCATTAAGTTGAAGGTCTGCACAGTTGTTTATTTCTCCAAAAACATGTTTCAGAAGGATTCTAATGCTGCAAGGCTAAGATGGATGGTTGCTCATAGAAGGAGAGGGGGATTTTACCATGATGTTGTTTCATAGATGACCTCTCTGAAAATGAAGAGCAGGGTTCTCCGGGGCATCTCTTCCTGTGTATTGATGAAGACAAAGCAAGAGACAGGACATAGCTTTGATGTAAATAATAATTGCTCTGTTCCTGTGGACCCCTTAGCTCTGATGTTAATGCACAGATAGGGGACAAATCAAAATGCAGAAAGGTGCTGAAAACCAGGAGTGTTTCCAATAGGGGGCTGTAAGACACTGTAAGGAAGTTTTGGGGTTTTCTTGCAAACATATTTCATGAGATGTGCTTGGCCTTCAAGAGGAACTTGGTTTTGGGCTATTTACTGGGCCATTGCATTTCAACATTTTTCTTTGAAAACATGTTTTTAAAGCAGCAAACCAAAAGCATTCCTCCTTGAAGTCTTTAGGATAAAAGTACTTTCTGAGATATTTAAGTGTTGTCCGTAAACAATATCCACTCTCTGGTACAGCAAAGTCTCGGAATAAATGGAAATATTTCCTTCTCAGGTCTTGCCTTTGGTCACATAAAAAGAGGAAAAAGCCAAACCAAAACATGAACTCCCTTTGAAGCACTCGTTTATAAAGGCAACAGGCCAGCGTGGTTGCATCAATAGACTTTAGACAATAAAACCACCAGCACTTTGTTGTTGACATCTCTGAAAACTGAGGGTAGAAAAGTGTTACTGTACCTGTTTGTCCTTCCACATTCATGGTGCTGTATTGCTGCATCGTGGAACAAGTGCTAAGGAGCTGATAACTTTCATTTCACCACAGATCCCAGCAGTGATTAGTGGAGGAAATTCATGTGCAGATGCCTCACAGCTGAGGCTGCTTTGTGCTGCTCAAACAACACAAGAGAGTTCCAGAGAAGCATCCTGAATAGTGAACTTGGGAAATCAGGGCTCTGAGTGGCTCCTCTGGGCCCGGGCTGGAGCTGCTGGTAGGAACATGCTGCATCCCAGCAGCTCATCCCTCACAAAAATCCCCTTGGGTGAGCTGGTGGGAGTTACAGTATTGCTGATGCACTTGGTCCTTCCCTTCCTGGGCACCCACAGCAAAATGTGACACCCTTGGGGCTCTGGGGCCCGTGTCCATTATCATCAGGAATTTTACAGGCACTTTCAAGGGAACTGGGAGAGATTGCATACAGACAGTCTCTCTGTTAGCAAAAAATAACCCAACAAATATCAGAGGTGGCTTCTTCCAAGTCAGGATGACATCTCATGGAAAACAATTTGTCACCAGCCCCAACTATCTGCAGTGGAAATCAGGATTCCTGTGGGACCTGAAGCTAGTTCTGGCACTTACTGGATTGTAAACAAGCTCATCCTCAAATCTGTTTGGAATTCTCTGCAAAAATGGGTGTCTGTTCACACAGCGAGTTCTTTCCACATATGGTCCCGGGTGAAGGCAAAATATACACATGTGCACTCAATCCCTCCCCAGGTTTTCTGCTGCAAAAATTCTTCTTTCTCAAGTGTTCTTGAGAGGAGATGGGAGTGTTATAAATGAAAATTAGTCCAGCCAAATTAAAAATGAAATAATAAAAAATTGTATTTAGGATCGAATTCTCTCTGAGCCAGCCACAAGGAAAAGGACAGTGCCGAGCCCGGGTTCAGCGCTGGGTGCGGGACAGGAAGGAGCCTCTGGCACACACATTGCCCTCCTGGACCCTGCAGTTCTTATAGGAATTTTTCTGCCCGAGGCCAGGATTTCAGCAATCCACCTTTTCTTTCTAGTCAGAGTCCCACATATTCATAAAGTTATTTTCTCTGGGGGTTGAACAATCCAGGTCCAGGTGTGGACGATTTTTCCTGATGAGATTACAGGAACCGTGGCATTCAGATATATCAGCCCGGAGGACTCCAGAGATCCCAGTCTGGGTCATTACCAGGATGATCAACTCCCAGGTGTTCCAGTATGGCCCTTTGGGACAGCCCCTCTCCGGACTAGCCACATGTATTAGATTGTAAATGAGGCATTGGCCAAGAAAACCCAGCTCTGGGGTAGCCGAATATGTGAGGGGGCAGCTCACACAGGTGGTGTGTGTATTTTGTAATAACTAAATATTATACATGCCAAATCATATTTCCCTTGATTCAATACAACAATATTTCATTGGCGCAAATTATAATCATACATACCAGGAGGGAGCAGAAATGGTTCTGCAGCTCTGGGTGTGGACATGAGGGTTTGTGGCCGAGGTTCAGCTCTGTGCTGGGTGCTGTGCCCGTGTCTGAGCTGGCAGGGGCCGTGGTGCTGTTGCAGCAGAGCCTGGGCACAGAGAGCTCTGCTTTGGGAGGTGGCCCAGCCTGAGCCGCGGGGCTGGCGCTGACCCAAGCTCTTCTCTTTGCTGGGGGGGCTCTGTAAACACGTCGGACTTGGCCAAGAGTTGGGATTTCTCTGTGTGATGTTCACACAGTTATGGTGGTGGTCCTTTCTAGTCCAGACATGGCCCAAGTTGTGGTGTGATTTAGGGGAAGCTGCTGTTTTTCTCCATGAAGGCTTAAGAGTAGAAGTGTTATAAAATGCTGTAGTAGGTATCATTTCTGTGTAAAGTGCTCTGAGGTTTCTAGAAGCCCCTCCAGTTGTGCTTTGCAGTAAAATTTAATTGTGCTCAGGATGCTCCTAAACTGCATTGGTTTGTGTGCTGAGGCAAACTGAAATTGGATAAACTTTTTAATTCTGGGGTGAGTTATGGCCTGGGTGTTGTAAAGGTGGGGAAAGAGCGTTGTCTTGTGCTCCAGATAACATTGTGAAGAAAAACAAGTGGCAGAAATTATGGAAGCACCAGTGAAACAAATAAACAAATCAAGTTTTTTCAGTGCCTATCATTCCCAATGGTTCCAACCTCTGGGGATGCAGGCACTTGCAAGGCTGTAGCACTTGCATGTGTAAAAAATAGATTTTTTTTAATTTTAATTTTTTTTTTCTTTTAGCTTGTTCAATCTGCACAGTGCCCGGACAAATGTTCAATCTGCACATATGTTTCATGGGTGCTTGTCTTGACTTATGTGTTTATTTATTTATGGTCAGCCATTAGAAAATCAAACTCATGAAGTTGACTAAAACCTGTCCTGTCACATAAAGGCACTTAAACAATTCCATTCAGTTTCATTCCTGCTCTAATCCTGTGAACTCCTGTTAACTTGTGCTAAAATTCCTGTTTTGATCCAGGAGTAAATTTGGTGCATTCTGATGACTATTTGAGCCATTCCAGAGCATCAAATTACTCTGCAGCAGCAAAACCAACAAAACCTTCTGGCTCTAGAGGGAATGAAGACGTTCTGGGTCATAAACAATCCTTGCCCTACAGAAGTTTTGAATACTTGATGTCTTAGTAATTCCCCTGCAAATGAGTGTTTGAAGCATGACATTCTTTAAAACAATGCATTAAAATGATGACAGTACTGTTCCCCAAACCACCTTACAAACGTTTCTTACACTTAAAGGCATGCTTGAAAACATTAATTATTAAAGACTAGTCTAAGTGTTTTTTTTACTTGCAGTATGAAACCCCCAAATATATTCAAATTGGGTGTTTTTTTTTTTTTTTTTTTTTTTTTTTTTTTTTTTTTTTTTGTTGAGGTGTTCTGTTTGACTGAAGCACAGCAGCCCTGCAGCTGGGCTATGCAGATGTGTTGTGAAATCAGGTTGCTCAGAACCTTGACAGAATTTTGTCACTTGGCAATGTGATCACATTTTAGAGCATGGGCTTTTCTCTTTAGAAACAGTTTCTCTTTAGAACAGTTCACAGGGAGAAGGAAAGGGAAGGTCTGACTGCCCTTTATACTGCTGTTCAAGGGTTGTGCAAATATATCCCTGCTCCACTTCCTGGATGACTGGGAGGTACAAGGTGGCTGCCCATATGCTGTTCACTTTTTATTCTGTATATATATATTCTGTCTTGCTTTTCTTTTTCTCTGAATCTACAGCAGTAGACTTGTAAGCCTTGCTGAAGAGATGCTCTGCCCTGGCATTTGTGGGGAATCTAGAACTTCAGAGGAAGAGAAAGCATTAAATGTGAATTGTATAATTGTAATTATTATGTTATATTTACATTATAATGACTATTTAATTGCCGCATTATCTCCTTAACTTACTTTGAGCTCTGTTTTTATTATGTCTTTTATTTAAAACAATTCTTCCTCATTTGGGTAGGTTGAAACATTCTATTTCAGAAATTTCACAAAAGTATTGCTATCATGTGAGTGCCAGAACATCCCATAGCTGGAATCCTGTCTGAAAAGGGAAAAGTCTTCACCAAGAATTTATGTCTCTCTGAGCTGACTGGGCTCACCACAGTTCTGTTCTTCTCTTGCAGACATTATGCTGCTCGAGGTGTTCCTGGTCCTGGGGACACTCCTCATCTACTTCTTGTTTTTCAAGAAGAATGAAGAGACACTGCCCTTCAAAGATGGGTGGTGGGGCAGAGGACAAAAGCCTGTGACTAAAGAAGACTCAAATATTCGGCCATTTAAGGTGGAGACTCCAGAGGAAGAGCTGAGTGTAAGCAAATCTCTGGGCTGGGGGGAGGGAAGGAAGAAATGGCCAAACAGATGCAGAAAATGTTTGGAAGTAATTTTTAAATTGAACCAACAGAGTGCCAGTGATGTCCAGGTGTTGGGGGAAGGGATTTTTCAGTCCTTCAGAAAATAGGTATGAATAGACAGATCTCACTATATAATTTTGTTCTCAGCTAGCTCTTGCATGATTGCTGATAAATAAACCTACTCTGCAAAGCCTAACATAAAAATCATATTACAGATTACTTAACTCTGTTTTTCTGTTTATGCATTTTCCTCAGTTTGTGTAGACCAGAATAAGAACAATGTCTTTTTTTTCCCCCTTTCTTTCAGAAGCAATTACAAATACCTCATTTTCTTGACTGCTTTATGTTTGCAGCTGTGTTGGATGCTGATTCTTCTGTAATTAATAGTCTACTTTGGTCAACACTAAATTACTGTGGTAATTACAGTAAACACATACGTTGCAGAATTTGTTGGATAGAAAGATTTTGATTGTGTGTGTTTAAGCCAGGGATTCAACAATTTCATAGATCTTTGTGGAGTCATGGTTCAAACAATACTCATGGGATTGCTCATATTATTAATTTATAATAGATTCCTAATTTCTCAGCAAAGCTTGGGTTTTTTAACACTTTGCTTACCCTTCTTAGTAATATCAAGGGACCTTGGTCTCCATTTTGTTTTCCTCTTACACTGCAGACACTAAGATGGATAATTTCTAATTTAAAAATGAGTGAGCAGGATTAGATTTCCAGACCTACCTTTCAGCTACTCTGTGGTTCTGTTTGCAGTAGGAAGGGGCTCTTGGCTCAGTCCTTCCCTGCAGAGGGACTTTGGAGTGATCTTGCATTGTCACCAGCATCCGCTGCAGCCCTGAAGTGCAGTGGGAACGTGACTGTCACTGTATTCCAGATGGACAAACTTCAATTTCAGTCTGTTCTGTCTATGCAAAATCCTTCTGAATGTTTCCTGGTGAAGACCTCCCACCTCTGGGTTTGGGAAGGGAAGGAAAAGGTTTGGGCCAGATCCATGCCTTGACTGTGAGGGAATCACAGAATCACAGAATAATGAGTTTGGAAGAGACCTCTAAGATAATCAAGTCCAACCTTTGCCCTAACACCACAACTCGAATTTATCACCAGGTGCCAAGTCCAGTCTTTTTATAAACATATCCAGAGATGGTGATTCCACCACCTCCCTAGGAAGACAATTCCAGTATTTTATTACTCTTTCAGTGAATTATTTTTTTCGTAATTTCCAACCTAAACCTTCCCTGACATAGCTTGAGACTGTGTCCTCTTGTTCTGCCAGTTGCTGCCCGGTGGAAGAGATTGACCCCACCTGTCTACAACCTCCCTTCAGGAAGCTGTAGAGAGCAATAAGGTCACCTCTAAGCCTCCTCTTCTCCAGGCTAAACAACCCCAAGAAAGGCAGCAAGACTTACCCCTTGAAGCCACAGGAGTGCCAGCAGAGCATCTTGCCCTTTGTGGTTCCCAGCCTGGCAGCCAGGTTTGGCAGCCCTGCAGAACAAAGGCTGGGAACAGCTGTGAGTGGAAGAGGAAGGAGGACACCTGCAGGAGGAAAAGAACAGGAACAGCTGACGGAGCATCAGCAAAAGGCACAGGGGTCTCATTAGAGATGTTATTTCCATTGTTCTCGTTCCCCGTGGGAATAACTAGAAACCACACGCAGCCCAAGAGAGCAGACACAAGTGCTTTTAATGTCTCTTCTCTCTCCTTCCCTGTAGGATTTATTCAGGAGACTTGACCAGGCTCGATTCACTGAGCCACTGGAGAACAGTTGCTTCCATTATGGGACTAATTCGGTGTATCTCAGGAAGGTTGTGTCCTACTGGAAAAACCAGTTCAATTGGAAAAAACAAGTTGAAGTCCTCAACAAGTACCCACAATTCAAAACAAAGATTCAAGGTGTGTTGCTTTCCCCCTTAAAATATAACCAGCAATAGATAAATATATCTGCAAAGGAACCTGGTAGGAAGAAGGCTCTGGTTGTGTCACAGAGCCTTCCCTCCTGGCTGGATCGTTGGCATCACTGCTGAAGGAGCAGGGAACTCCCTGGTTGTAGCTGAAGGCTTTAGGACAAGGAATGACAAATGGAATTCCCTGTGCATGAGCAGACTGTCAGCTGGTGTTAACAGGAGCCAAGCATGAATGTTTGGAAGCAGAAGTGGATCTTAAGATGTACACATGTTCCCTGCCTTGCATGCAGTCGTGCAAAAAATTCCCACAGATGTCTCCTCATGCTCTGTGGAGCTGCCCAGCTGCTGCTGTCACAGTGAAGCCATCAACCTGGCAGCCCTCCTCAGCTGGCCAGGCTGGCCCTGCCTGGCAGGGCAGATGTGCTCTGCTGCACCTCTTCAGCCATTCCCAGGCCTGGGAGTGCACAGTGCCTCTCCCCTGGGGTTGATGTGCTGCCAGGTGTGAGGGAATGGTTTTTCTTCATTCAGAGCACACTGCACCCTTCCAAAGAGTTCATTCAGCCAAGGTCTGCTGGTGCTGGAGCTTGGTCAGACTGGGTTTTTTAAAATACCTGATTTAGGGTGGTGCTCAAATCAGTTGTAGGTCTAGAGCACAGCAGGCAATTGTCTCACATGATGGCAAAATTTAAGCTTAACAGAGTATTTTGTTCTGTTTTTATTTGCACTCATGATTGTGTCTTATTTCAAAAGGTGCACTTTGCCATAATATTTTAAATGGATTTGGGACAAATCAAATAAATGGTGCTATATAGTGGTTAGTGCTTAAAGCACTTATTTAAATGATGGTTAGTGCTGAAAAGATAAAACCAGAAAGTCTTCCCTTAAAAAAGAAGAAAAAAGCACCATCTGAGACAAGAAAGGGAAAGCAGCTAAGGATGATGCACTATGTATAGCAATGGGAAAGGAAATTTTCGAGTTGGGAAAGATTACAGAGAGGAGATATGAAAAGACAAGGTCAAACATGCTGTGTATCAGATTCCTCCTTTCTGTCATCACTTGAAAGCTTTTCAGAGAATGTAGAGATTCACAGAAGTGTCAAGGATGGGGAAATCTCAAGTCAGTGAAAGATGATGGGATTGCTGGCGAACTGGAGTGGATGTGAGCAAAACATGCTTAAATACATCAAGAACTGAGGCATTCAGGCTCTGCTGGGAACAAATTCCTGTTTCCTGGAAAATATAAAGCCCTGAGTTAGTTTGAGGAAGAGCAACTCACCTGAAGCAGGCAGTGCAATGCAGTGAGAAGCTTTCCTGCTGGAAAGAGTCAAAATGGAAACCACATTGCAGATTTTACCTTTCACTGAACAAGCAGGAGACTGGTACTAGAACACAGGCTTCTGTTTTGGTTTACTCACTTAAAGAGATACTGAAAGCTTTGGGCAAAGGGTAGGAAAGCACTACAAAAATGAACACTAACTCTCTCTCAGCAAGGCATAAAATCATCAATTTAGCATGATTGGTTTATCAGCAGTTAAGATGTGTGACCTGATTACAGGAGGCTTCCACAAACAGAGAATAGTTAGTGAAAGCTTTTAAAATTCCTTTTGTGCAGCATTTAGAGTCAGTGGCTGGGGACAGAAACCAGACATGTTCAAATGGAAAGTAAGGCATGCACAAAATGAGGAAAGTGATTCATGCCCCCAAACAAATAGCTGCACATCGTGATGGATTCCCTATCTCTTGGTGCCTTCAAGCTGCAGTTGTAGGCCTTTCAGGAAGAAAAATCTCTGGCTATCTAAAGCCTATCCAGTGCCATGTAGCAACATTTGGGTAAAATTTAAGGGTAGTTGGACTAAATGATGTAACTGTCTCCTCTGCCTGTAAGCTGTGTGAGTCACTGTGTTACCATTGGTAGATTGCTTCACTTCTATGTCTTAATTTGCCAATTTATTTTAAAACAGAAATAGTCAACCTCATTTGGCTGCTGTGATGCTTAATTGTACATTATCAAGTACTTTAAGGTCCTTGGATAAATGTATCCAGAGAGGTGCAGTGTTTGTATGCTCACCAAAAGAAGACTAGAAAAAAGCTTTATTCATAATCTGTTCTGTGATTAGTTTCAGTGTCATGGTAAATTTGTGTGTGCTAATTAATGATTTTATTTTTACAGGCATTGATATCCATTTTGTTCACGTAAAGCCTCCTTGTTTGCCTGAAGGCCAGGCTGCAAAGCCACTATTAATGGTTCATGGTTGGCCTGGCTCATTCTACGAGTTTTACAAAATTATCCCTCTCCTGACGGATCCTGCAAGCCATGGCCTCAGTGATGAGCACATTTTTGAAGTAATTTGCCCATCTATCCCTGGCTATGGCTTCTCAGAAGCACCCCACAAAAAAGGTATGACACAGAAGAAACTGAACCCCCATAAGCCCAGTCTCACAGTGAGGGAGCCTGTGTTAGCAGAACAGCAACTCCTGTTACACACTTTTTATTTTTCCAGTGAGGAAACAGACCCTGTGTGTCAAGTGGGAGGAGGGAGATAAGGGGGTGACTTCAGGTGACATCACTGGCTAGTTTCTGGAGCAGTGTGTAGATCATTTAAAAGGACCATAAAAAGCTATGAAGTGACAACTCAAGAGTTGTAATTTTGTCCATGAATTGTCTGTGAGTGAGCAGGCAGGGCAAATTTAGTGTTCCTTTTTGGTGTTTTGCATCCATATTCAACAGCATTGTACAGGTAGGTGATAAGGAAGAGTTGAAACAAAGCAGTTCATGTATTCACATGGCAGGTTGCAGCCAAATACCTGCTTGCTCAGCTTGTGCTCTGAGTTATACAATCACAAACTGCAGCAAATTGAGGCAAGGTAGTGTTTAAAGTGATACTTAGTTTAGTATTTAATTGCATGTGCAGGTGTGGAGAAGGTTGGGTTTGCTTTTCTCTGCTTCCCTGGCTATGATTCCTGTGGTTCATTCAGAGAGAGATCTGCAATAAAGGCAGATCCTCCTCATGGTTTCTGCTTGCTCTCTGTGCTTGGATGTGAGCAAGAGTTTGCATACACTCAGGCAAGGAGAAAGGGATTTGTAGCTTTTGAGGAACTTGAACATTGTCTTGATGTAGAGAAACAGTGCTGCAGAGTCAGAAGTGTGGGTGGAATTAATGCAACAAAAGTGTTCTTTTCTTTTAATGCAGGCTTCAACTCCGTGAGTGCTGCGTCTGTGTTTTATGAATTGATGCTCAGACTGGGATTCAGTGAGTTCTACACCCAGGGTGGTGACTCTGGCTGGCTCATCTGCACCAACCTGGCCCAGATAGCTCCCAGGTGAGTACCCCCTCGGTGTAGCTGTTTTACTCTGTGAATAGTTATTTCCTGTGCACTCGGGAGTTCCTGCCCAAGTTCTCACTGTGTAGGTCCTCTCTTTGGTGCTCAGTGTTAAGCAAAGTCCTAAAATTACATACCTTAGTTTTTATTAATTGTTTTTCATTTCAAACAGTTGTGCAGTAGTTTTGTAGTGGCCTCGCTGAGGCCTGGAGTAGGACAAGTAGAGAAAAAAAAGGAGGATTTGTGGCTTAGTGCCCTGGAATGTGTGCTGATTACTGACAGTTGTCCCTTTGACTTGTCATTTTTGTGTGAAAAGCCACACTACAAAGGGCAGCTGAGGTCCTGGTGTAATTAACAGCCTGGAATTCAAGTATGTCCATTTCTGTTAATAACATTTTAAATGTTACAGGCCACAGCACCACGCCTGGCAGAGTTCAAGAAGTGTTTGGGCAACGCTCTCAGGCACATGGTGTGATTTTTGGGGCTGTCTTGTGAAGGGCCAGGAGCTGAACTTTGATGATCTCTGCATGTTTCTTTCACCTCAGGATATTCTGCGATTCTAAATACAACAACTTTGATTTTTTGTTAAGTACTTGTTAAGTTGTGGGTTTTTTTGGCTTTTTTTTTTTTTTTTTTTGTCTGTAGCCATGTGAAAGGTCTCCATTTAAACATGGTCTTAGTTTCGAAGCTGGGACTCTCTCACCTGCTCTCCATCCTGCTGGGCCGGTACTTCCCAGGGCTCTTCGGATTCCAGGATGAAGATGTCAGGAGGATGTTCCCCTTCTTGAAGAAATGGCTCCACAAGATCTTGTCTGAGTTTGGCTATGCTCACATACAGACTACAAAGCCGGACACTGTTGGTAAAACAAACAAAAACAACCCCTCAAAAATAACCTTTTTTGAGCTTGGAATACTTAAGTCTTTTCACTTTAGTTGTACCTTCATAGAAACAAAATGTACTGTATGCAGAAAATAGGGTTGTTTTTTTTTTTTTGCAGTCTATCTGCACATCCAAACTGAGCATGCTCCAAGTGCCACTGACCTCATTTTCCAGTTTTCATAAATAAAATAGATTATTTAATATTTTTCCACTTATGCTATCACTGGGGACTGTAATTCCATTTCAAATGCAGCTCTGCTCAGAGCAAAAGATAATTTCTTCTCCAAGAATGGATCATATTCAAGTAATGTAAACTACAAGAAGCTTTTAGCTGTCTCAGCACACAATGTAGTTTATTAATTATAGCAATAAGTAATACCTGAGAAGTAAAATCAAATTTCACTTTCACTCATGGTTCTGAATCACTTGCAGACTTTCAAGGAAAAAATTGTAGCTATGATTGTTCTTTCTACATGAACTAGTCACTCAGGTGGTTTAACTGCTTTAAGTATCTGAATATTTAAGTGTTTCTATTTTAAAAACATCTTTTGTGACTGAATTGGACAACTGAGTCAAGAATACTGACTACATTTTAGTTTGGTGCAGCAGCAATTCACTGATGGATTTTATTATAAATACAGCTAAGGGAAATGTTTCTTAATGGTGTCCCATAAGCTTACCTACAGAGGCAGGTATGTTCTTAAAATGTGTAGGCAAAAGGATAACTGTATGGATTTAAAATAGTTTTGCTCCTGTCAGGTTTTGGTTTCTAAAAATTGCCAGTCTTTTGTGCTTTATGAAAGAGAGGGAGGCTGATATCTGAAAGATGCCTAAGCCGTGCTCCTTCTCAGTCAGAATTTGGGCTGATTCGTGTCCTTATCAGTCACGTGTGGTCTGTCAGAGCAGACTGTGCAGATTGGGAAACAGCAGCCAGTTCATGCTTTGGGAACTGGAGCATTTCTGCAGTTCTCCAAAGGACAAAGAAGAGAGGAGCAGGGTAGTGGCAAGTTCCTGAAAGGAGAAAAACACTCTGAAGAAATTTCTGACAGAAATGGCTGCATTCCAAGTGCTCTGAGGACCAGTGTCAGTTTTTCTCTAAGTAAACAGATTGCACTCTACTCACAGTGAGTAGATGAGAACAGACTATTGCTTGTTGTGTCCAATACCTCTGGAAAGTGCTCAACAGAACTTTCTCAAACGCTTGCAATTTCAGTTACCAATACTAGTTGCTTAATAATTGAAATCCCACTGTCTTGTTTAAATAGCAACTACTGATGAAATTGTGCCAGCTGCAGCATTAGGCACCTTCCTGGAAGGCTGGGTTGCATGGGTGAAACTTTAAATATGTTTCTGTTCCTTGGGAACAGCTTTTTTACTGTTTTACTGAGAAGCTGTGACAGCTTACAGTCCCTGTATTTCACAGCACTAGGATATGTGATCAAAGTTCCAAGTGCAGGTGTGTTCTTTCTGTCCAAGAAAAGCAAACTATAAAATCTATATGAAGGCTTGTTCTACATGAAGGCAGTTTGCTATTGCTAATTCAGAAGATGGACCATTTAGCAGAGCCTTGCTGTTCCTTAATGACTTTCTAATAATCCTTAAAATGTTTTTGCTGTTAGATAATGCTGCAAATCCTCCTGGTCATGTGTAGGCATGTGGGGTTTGGCTCTGTAATGCTGTTTAATACATGACAACTTCCAGATTAATGGAAGCAAACCCTCCTTGGCACATAGAACTTAATCTTATTAGCTTACCAGAAAAAAAGAAAAGCCAGCAGAAATCCAATACTGTTACATCAGTTCAAAAAATGTTCAGTGTGAGCTAATAGGGAGCCTGCTTGTTTGCAGCTACTTCCAGTTTATGATTTGGCATTAAATGGCTCCAACTCGATGTACTATTTTATTTATTAAAGAAAGCAGCTGATGGAACAGCTTTGTAAATTTACATCCCCTATATTATAACAGGCAGCTTCTCTAACACTCTGAGTTCTGTAGCTGGATATCAGTTATAGTTAAATTTTCCTCCTCCTTTACAGGCTGTGGTTTGAATGACTCTCCTGTGGGACTGGCTGCATACATCTTGGAGAAGTTTTCTTCATGGACTGATATGGAATTCCAGAATCTAGAGGACGGAGGACTAGAGAGGTAAGGCCTTTCTCTCCTGCCATTTTGGATGAGGTGACTGAGCCCAGAGTCACAGCTGAAGAGGTTTGTCTGAAGGGAGCCTCTCGTGACCACAGCTGGTGCAGGGCTGCACTCCAGTACACAGAGAGGCAAACAGGCCATGGAGGCTGATGGACTCCCTTCCCACTTCCATCTCCTAGAACAGAAATACACCTTGCAACTCCTGGATATTAAAAACTGACTTATGGGGAAGAAGCTCATTAGGACACAAAATCCAAAATTTTAACCCACATTAAGATGCTGGCAACTCATGACTTATTGTAATACTAACAATTAACTCTCTGTGAATTTGTTTTGGATTGATTGTTAGAGCTTAATCTACCTGTCATTTGCTAATAAAGGATTATGTTTAGTGTGCGCCAGAAATCAGAGCTGAAATCCCCCTTGAGAACTACCTGGCAGGAATGGAGAGAAGGGGCATGCTAGGGAAAGGCCCAGCTGCAGCAGATTTGCATGGAATGTTTGCCCTGCATACAACTAATAATTTAATATTAAACATGCCCTGTTTACAGCACACATTGGTGTGTGAGGGCTCTGCTGAGGGCTCACAGTAGCATTTCAGATTATCATTAATAAATGGCACAAGCTGTTGCATGTGCTGTTCTGCTCCCACCCTCCCAGTCTGTGGACAGGAGAGAGCCATGCTGGAGCATAAGGTGCTTGTTGGAATCTGCCTTCTGTGTAGGAGTTAAAATGTGACTTCCCAGTTTGTGTCTGAAAGCCTTTAGCATCCTTAATTGGTCACTGGCAGCCAGGGGGGGGAGTAATAACTTCACCTCTCCACTCTTAACCACTATTTATTTCCTATAATTTTTTTCCCCTGAAACCAAACCAAAGTCAAGTCCCTGCTAAAGTGATGCAAGTCAGTTTTCCGTTCTAATGAAATAATCTCTTGGGCTTGCCTCTTCAGAAAGTTCAGCCTGGATGATCTGCTCACCAATATCATGATCTACTGGGTGTCAGGCTGCATTGGCTCCTCCATGCGTTTCTATAAAGAAAACCTGCAGAAGGGGATAGGCACACAGAAACATGATAAGTAAGTGTGGCTTCTTCTCTTGAAATATTTTACTTTGATCTTAATTTTATAGTTACATGCCTTATAGATTCCTGAATGCTGAGGAAAAACACTGCCCTCTCACAGTATTCTTCTGCAAGACAGACCAGGTAGTTGATGTACTGTGCTGTGCTTTTAAAACACGGTGCTTAGGTAGGAACCCTGAGCCATGAGTGAGGAGATCTGACTGGAGGCACTGCTTGAGGGCCTCCCATTCATGGTGTATCCATGTACTTCCTGGTTTTATTTCAGTTACTGTATCAGTCTGTGACTGAGCCACCCAGTCAGTTTTAGCGGTAGTGTCACCCCATCAGTGGTTGTAGTTTTAGTACTTTTCTGGACACACTTTCCCTGTTTCTGCAAAAGGTTCAAGTCCTTCCTTTGGAAGCAACTGCAGCCTGCTGACAAACTGCATCACTGAGGAGTCAGTGAGACTGATGTGCCTGCTGCTGCTCAGACCCTTCAGACAGCAGCTTGGTTGCATGTACTTGTGTCAGCCTCAGTGAAGGCTTAAACCTGCCCCGAGGTATTTGCAGCCACAGCTTAGTGCCATGCTATTTATTTAGCTGTAAAATGATGCTCCCAGGAAGCTGACTCAGTTCCTGAAGCCGTTGTGGCTATGCTGTGGGCAGTATCTTGCTCTGGTTCTGCCTGCATGAGATGAGCTGTATGAGCTTCTAGTGCCTAGAGGACAGAATCTCAGAGTCCTGTGTAAAGTTCTGACCTCAGCCTTCCAGTGGCTACATGCCCAACACTTTTTGCATCTATATTTTAAACTTATGACAATGCAGCTTATGTGTATGGGATATTCAAACCTAGAAAATGTGGCTTTTAAAACAAGCACAGATCATTCAGACCCCTCAAATCCAGTTGCTTCCTTACACTTCCTAATGTGAAGAATGTTTTGTAGTGTGAATTTGTGCCAGTTAAAAGCAAGAGCTATTTTACAAGGTATAGTCTCACATATAGAAATGTTGATTCTAAACAAGTCTAGATTATTAGTATTCCTCTCTCCACTCCCCCTATGAAGTAATTATTTTCCTGCCTATCCTCCAGTTGTCCTGCCAGGCTTAGCATATTTGAGTGGTTATGTTCTCTGTAAATCTTTCTCCAGCTCTTATCAAATTGTGTGCTTGCCCATCAATTTGAGCCCTGTGTGCAGCAAGAGGAAATTTGCTGCCCACCATCTCCTAGGGCTGTCCTCTCCTCTCCCTTTCCATGCTTCTGAGCTTCATGCCCTGGATCCTCTGCAAAATTGCCTTCATGTCACTGTGTACAAAAACAAAAAAAAAAGAGTTTTTTTTCCTCAGGAATTAGAGTGTTGTCTTCAGTTTTAGGATCTGGAAGTCAAATTTTTAATGCCTAACAAAACTGTGCCCAACTGCTCAGGAACATTTCCTTGGGACTTTTGATTTGTTGCAGATTTAAGTGTTTGGAAGATTACAGTGATTCTCTCTCCTCTCTCAGGCTCACAGTACAGGTACCCACTGGTATTGCTGCCTTCCCTAATGAAATCCTGCACATACCCCAGGCTTGGGCCAAGAAGAAATACACCAACATCGTCTCCTTCCACTTCATGCCTCAAGGTGGCCACTTCGCAGCTTTTGAGGAACCTGAACTTCTTGCTAAAGATATTCTGCAATTTGTGAACAAAGTAGAGAAAGAGCAACTCTGGAAAAAGAAAGGGGAATAACTTCCCTAAGAAACAGCAGAGTAATTACTTTTAGCTTAGCACATGTACAGGGCTTACTAAGTCTGCCGTAATCCATGTAATTAGATCTTATTGTTGATCAGATGTGAGCAAGGACAGAAAGAAAAATGCAGTGTATATGCATGAGATACTGCCATGGGGACCAACAGATTTTGGGCTGGGTTATTTTTTGTTCAGCTAGGCTCAGAAAGCATGAAGAATACTTGGGTATCTTCAGAAACATGTTCTGTGGTATTCTTGACTCTTGCTTTGAAATTGAAAAATAGACCTCAGAACTACTAACATACCTAGTAACAGTTAAATTGTTATGAAAGGCTTTTTCTTTCATGGCAGCAGTAAAATTTGAGTTGCTGTGAGTAAGAAGTTCCTCACACAAAAGAATAAGGAGCAGCCTGGCAGACCTAACTTGCATGAGTGCATCAATCAATCAGCACTGATGATCTACAGTATCTTTAAACTGCCTTCTGCTGGCTGCCTTTCTCTTCCAGCCTGGGCTCCAAAGCAGCTCCTGGCTGTGAAGAAGCTGGACTGCCCTGTGCCAGGCTCCTGGGATATGTGAGGAGCAGATGAAAGACACAGGTGCCTGTAGCTCAGTCCAGGAGGTGGGGCTGGGTAGAGTAACTACAGCCCCAGCTACCTCTGCACTGAATTTGTACTCTCAAATCCTAGCCCTAGTAGGCTCAACACACTGTGGCATTGTACTGCTTTGGCAGGGTACTGTAAATACCTCTTACCAAAGAATAAAAATATTATTAATTCAAAATTAAAAGAAAAGTGCATTAAATTTTTTAATAACTCCTGTGTGATTATTTTAATTTTTTAACAACTGAGATTTTGCTTGGTACCAGCTAGGAAAATCATCAGTTCAGAACTTATCAATTCTGTACTTCATCTGTCACAGAGGTCAGATTGAAGGTAAACTGCTCAAAGAAAATTGAAGGTCTGTATGGCTTTACCAGCTCCTGTCCCTAGTGTGTGCAGCTGAGCTTCAAACAGGTCTTAAACCATCTCCAGATGACCGATTTCAGTGTGGTTTTGTTCTCCAGTCACTTCTGATGTCCTTCTCTACTTCTGAAAGCACAGGGAAATACAATCTATCAGTAACACTTGCATGGATTAGTATTATTTCACAATATTAATTGAAATGAAAGCCAAGATCAGAAGCTCAGCAGATGCAAGCTCCATCCCACAAGGTTTTAGACTCAAGCAAACTGCACAGTTTGTTTCACAGGAGGTAAATGTACTCTCCTCCTGGGCACATCCAAATCCCCATGCTGAAAGCCACCACCAGCCCTGACAGAAAATCATTAGGGCAGATGGGCTGCAGAGAAGCCTGGGTCAGTTTTCTGAGCAGAGGTGAGACCTCTTGCTCCCTTTCCTCTGCCTGCTGCACCTGGGTGCCAGTAGAGTAACACAGAGGAGCTTTTAGGTCTCCCTACTAGATTTGATCCTCAAGCTGTTCTTCAGTTAAGACAGCTACTTGCTTCCAGAATAGTAGTGAGCACTAATTCCATGCTCACTTGTAAATGCTTTAATTCAGTCAAAATTTGTCTTCACATTTGCAAAATGTTGTGTGATGCAGGCCAATCTGTTTTGCACACTCAGGAAGAAAACCCAGAGTCATTCCCTTTTAAATGGGCTCTCCATGGAGAAGACCCTCCCCAAACTTGTTTCAGGAGCAGTATGGTGAAAGAGGGTTCCTTATTCAGGAAGACTTGGCTCACCTCTGACAAGAACAGCTGCTACACCCAGCACTGCACACCCTCCTGCACAAGCCTGTCCTGCTCTGCACACCAGGTGAGTGCTCTTCAGGGTTTGATAAGCTGCTGTCTGAGAGAGAGACAAATCAGGACCTAAAAGGTCTGGATTTTAGGAGCTTAAAAACTATAATTAAATGCATGATTTTTAGCAGAATTTTTTCTGAATTTTGATGTCACACTTCTCAAACCTTAACCCCACAGCTATCAGCAGCAGTTACTCATTATCTACTTACCTAGAGTTAGATAAAAATGCAGTGAAATACTATGACAAAGTGAAAAAGTATGATATTAGCTATACAGCAGCTGTAAAACCTGCTCTCAGTTCCTCTTCCCTTTTCAAAATAACCCTCTGGTTTTAGCAAAACACAGCCAATCCCACAACTTCTAGTGCAAGGTTAACACTAATGAACTGTCTGTGAGCCAGTGGTAGCATCTCCATCTCATCCTGAAGTGAACAACTCTTCCAGCAGCCTGAAATCTGGATTTGACAAGTACCTTGAGAGAATTCAGATTCACTTCTGATACCCTCTGGTACTAGCTACAGGCAATTATTTGGTACAGATAACCAGAAATAGTTTGAACATTTCTGTTAGCAAGTAACTGCATATCAAACTATTGCAATAATAATAAGCAGTACAAAAGGAGTCCCTGCTCTGTTACAATTGTTCTTATTGGCCAGGTTCTTATTGCCATTCAGCCAGGGAATTCTCTCTAAAAAGGCTAAGTGTGATGCGCCTGGGCTGGCTGAGCTGTTTTTTGGGAATAAGTCTCTAAAACAGCAGCTACATCCTACAGCATAACACAGATTATAGTGACACTCTGATGCTCAAAACATTGTGTTTTGCTCCAGGGCCATTTCTTAGTGAAGCTCCAATTTCTGGCCCAAAGTTGCCCCAAAGTCACTGCTCAAATAAATTGCTGTCCTAAAAGCCCTGCCACATTAAGTTGCTCCAAAACATGCATTTATCCCACGCTGAAACCAGAAGTAGCTGACCTAAACCCTGCTTTTTAATTATCCAGTTATAGCTCATTAAGAGTCTCGATAAGGGGTTTGGAACCATGGAGATGCCACTGAAAATAAACAACTTGTACTCTTCCTACCCAGCTGAAGTGCTTTGGAAAGTGTCTGCTTCTGGTATGGAAAAATACAAGTAAGGTCATATTCTTCTCATACAGCTCCAGATAAACTCCCACTACAACCAAATTTGACTTCTGATTTTTAAACTGCAAACTGAAAAATCCAAGTCACCATATGCAGCCTTTGGACATCTTACACAACAAGACAGGACTTCATATACATTAAACAAAAATGTCAGGCATTACTCAGATTGTGAATGGAAAAAATATGAATAGAAATCACACTTTCATAAGAGAAAGGAAGTTAAACAATCATTTAATGGAAAATAGGATTTGTTAAGCCTAACATCAGAGTTAGCTCTAAATCCATGAAGGGTACCAGTCATCACCACTGAGTCAGCTGCAATTGCTCAGGGGCAGGACTGAAGTTCAAGGCAGTCAATCAAATGCACAGTTCTGTTTTACAGCAAGTGCAATACATAATATGCACTAAATGAAGATACATTTTTGTCTGAAAAGGGAGTGGAAAGCTCCTCCTGGGTGCTGTGCAAAAAGACAAGGAATAAATCCATATTGAATTCAGTGTAGCATATTTTAAAACACTGAGAAATGATGCTGCTTGTTTTACTTGCTGTAATAGCACTTCAAGGAACATAAGTCACACTAAAACTGTCTTGCTCAGGATTAGTTTTCTTTCATGGAAGAAATACCCTGTGCAGTGCCAGACAGCCCTGATGGTGTTTGCCAGTGCTGCTAGAAGAATTAGCCCCATTACAATTGTCAGCTGTCTTCTGGGGAGCAGATATTTATAAACAGGTCTGTGCTGAGTGGTGACAGCTCCTTCCCCTGGCTAGGTGTAGTCCAAACCTCAGGCTTCCAAATACCTTCCTGACTGGGTTTGAAGATGCTGAGGATGATCATGCTCTCCCTGTGTTCAATAACTGAATGTCTGTGGTTTTGAGGATATGATTAACAATAAAAGATTGAAATTATGAGTTTCATCACCTTCTTAAATGAAAGATAATCCTTGCAGCAGTTGTTCAAACCACTGCAGGTGATCAGAGGGAGTGCAGCACAGGGAAGAGGTGAGCAGAAACACCAAGGGACAAACTCCAGTCAAGCACCAAGTCAAAGAACCAACAATTCTGAGCTCTTTTTTAGCCAAGCCTGCTTTGCTGGGTGGTTTTCTGTGCAAACACAATTGTACCTCGTGAGTTCCAGGAATTCTTGCAAAGGTTTCAGGAAACTAAGGTCCAGCCCTGCATTTTTGCCTCAGTGGAAGTTTTTTTATCACCCCAAGTCTTTTGTATGGCTCAAAGATTTTTGCAGTGATCAGAAGGCAATTCTTAATATTTCAGAGAAACCAGAGGCAGAGATTTTAAGTAATATCTCACACAAACTGAGCAGAAGAATCCACTGCAGAACACAGATGATGTCATTCTCCTATTTTCTCCACTCTTTTTTCTTTTTGAAAATAAGTAATTTAAATTATTCCTCTGAAAGGTACTAGATTTATTTCTTTATTTTTGCCCTTTTCTTCCCAGCAGATTCTGATTCCTCATCTCAAAAGGGAATTAATTCTTCCTATTTTAGGGACATTTTTGAAGTTACAGATTTAAAATAAAAAAGAACAAGAAAACCCTACTTCAATCTCTAAATCTAGAATCCTAACATAAAGAATTTCAATGTCTGAAACCAAATCATGGTACCTAGCAATTCTTTAAATCACTTGTTTTTTCAATTTTCACCTGTGGGGAGAGCTGCTGGTTTTATTTCTCTGTCTATGTAGATGGAGGGGAAAAAAATACTGATAATTTGCCTTAGGGAAAAAAACCTATTTAGAATTCCAAATAATTTTTGACATGGAACATCTTCACTTGAAAGAAGCAACTTAGTGCTTTACATTTCAGGAGAGCAGGCTATAAAAAAGCCAGTCAATCTGAAAATCCAAGCATAAACCAGCACGAAATGCATGAAGGATTTTCATACATAAGGAAGGAAGGCCAGCTGTGTACAAGAATACATCTCTTACATTTCCTCAGCTCTCAGTCTTCCTCCTGTACTGCAACTTGTTTGGTTGTTTTTTTTTTTTTTTTTTTATTTCAATGAACATCTAATAAGCACAACAGATAGGTAACTTTCAAAACCAGCCCCTAACTTCTGTCACAAACTTTCACCCTTTTGGGAGGTTCACAACCACACAGCAGCAATGATGAGACAGCAACAAAATCTGGCTCCTGTTTTATTTAGAAGCATCTTATGACATACCATACATTGGACTTCTAGAATTCTATCTTCAACATCACTTTCGAGAAGAGTGCTTTCATTAATTATTAACCAGCACTTAGTTAACCACTGAGTCTGGGAGCAGATACAAAAATTTCCCTCTCTCCTTCTTGGCTATTTACAGTCCCACCCATTTCCACTCGAAGTTGTATTGGCTGCAGCTGAGATGCTCCATTCTAACCAACAGGATGTGGGATACAGAGCAAATGCCAGGACTTCACCCAAGAACCAAAAAATATAAGGAAGAATGTTCCATTATAATGACCCAATCTTCAGTCTCTCCACTTTTAGTTGTTTCCTTTCTGTTTTTATCCTTCAGACAGCTGTCCTCAGAAAGAAAAAAACAACTTCTGTACTTCTGAAATATCTGAAACAGGCACTTGCAGCTGTTACAGACAGGTGACAAGCAGAATCCTTCAAGAAGTCTTGTCCAGATATGACAGAGGAGGAATTTGCAAGACCACTTTCAGATAAGACACATGACCATGGCCATAATTAGAAATTAAAAGTGTGCATTTCCTTATATTGTTGCAGGTTTGAGACAATAAAGGGTGACTTTTCTTTGTAGTCAATAGACTTGGGATAAAGCTCCCTTCTCCCCAAATCTTCTGCCTCTCACCTCACTTTTGCTAGAAGCCAGGTGAAAACTCTGGCATCTGTTGCTTCTGGGACAAGCCCACCTTCTTGAAGAGAAAGCTTCCAAAAGCAGAAGGCTTCCAAACACTCATAACCCGATTATCTGTAGAACAGACACAAGAAAGCTTCAGTTGTGCTGCCAGCATGTGTGGGCAAGCAGAGCTGGGAACTGGACCTCTGTAAAAAGACAGAAAGAACATGGCCTACTGCTACACTGGAGCACTTGGAAACTTAGCCAGCACAAAGATCTGCTTTTGGCACAGGATATGGGAAAAGCCCAGAGGAAAACAAAGCATGAACATGTGCACCTCATGCAAATGAGAAGTTGCAAAAATTTGGGTGTTGAGGATGTGTTGTAAGAGGGCTGGAGGTGAGCCAGATGGGCCTGGCACACAGAATCCTGGCACAGAGCTCTGTGTATGCAAGCAAGCCAAGGTTGCTGAGCCTCAGCAAACCATGTAGCATTTTCCTCACTCTGGAAGAAATTCATCTGCCCTGAAGTCTTTGCAGAAGTGTACCCTGATGTACAGTATCAAATGAGCTCCATTCTTCAAAGTGTCAGAGGCTGCCCCCTCAGCTGTGTCACAGAGAATCCCATCACACACCACACTCTGGGGCTTCCTCCTGTGGAGGGAGAGTGTCAGCTTGTCCGGGATTCCTGCCCCCAGGAGCTGCTGCAGTGTCGGGAAGGACTCAGTGTGGGGGAGGCGCTGCTCCAACTGAGCAATGCAAGGCAAGCAGCAGGCACTGGATCCCAACAAATATGGGAGCTTCTGGGAGCCACAGTCAGCAACTCCAGCTGGGCCATTTGCTTAGGCTGCCTGCCAAAAGGTTTATAAAAAGAACAGTAAAGAATGTGCCATGGCTTTAAATATGAATTTCAAATACAGTGCAGCCAATATCCGCATTTGTTGAGGCTTCCAACCCTCAGCTTTTCTCTAAGGCTCAGTCAGGAATGCAAGGAGTTTCTCCTGCTGATCTAATTTTATCCCCTTGCAGATATCCACCAGCATGAAGGAATGAAGTAGAGCCAGGGCAGTTTCCTAATTACTTCCAGCTCTCAGAGAGGGACCCAAAAGATAATAATGAAGCAAACAACACAGCAAAGATGCTAAACCAGCCTATAATTTGTGTGTTGCTGTACACAGCTCTTGTGATAATTTACTAATAGGTGACCCCAGCCTTTTCTCCAACTGGTGCCTGTCCTAATACCATAGACATTTCTACGAGTTTAACTGCAACAGAGCACAGTGGCAAACAGGAATAGCTGCTACACAGTAAGTGAAACAAGTATGGGTGATTTCCCCATTAGACACATGAACTGGTTCCTCAAATGCCAATAAAGACTTTTTAGCAAGATGTAACTTTCCATTACCTCAGAGGTTTTCCATATTCTATATCTGAAGCACCTTAGCATGACTGGAGGTGGGTTTATTCAAGTCCACAGGAGAGATGGCCCTGCCTGTGCTGAACTTGTGCCAGCCAAAAGGAGTGTCAACAGCAAGATTCAGCAACCTTCCAGGCACAAAAAGGAAATCAAATCATTAAAGCAGTTTTTGTCCTCAATGACACATAGAACCTCACAGTGAGTATCAAAAGTCATCTGTTCAAAAAAGTGAGGTATATCACAGAGCATAGAACCCCCTCGGCACTAGCATAGTAAACAGGTCAAGTGTGATAGCTGAATGAATAATTTGATTCTTCAATAAGCTCACTCAAAAGCATCCACTGCTGCTGCAGACACCTGGATGAGATGGGGTAGTGCAGCTAGAAAGGAGTAAGAACAATCACAGGCTTCTGATCTAGTTAACACAACAAGCTGCCTCCTCCTTGTGACCTCGTGTCTGTATGAGAGATTCACAGATGAGTAAAAATTGGGAGTCTGTTGGGGGTTTTTCCTTCTTGGTTTGAGCACCAACCTGGAATGGCAGTGTGTGCACAAGGTACACCCCACCTCATAATGCCATGATTGCTAAAAATCAAAATGCACACACACGAACCCCTGACTAAATTGCAGCACTGAAGTGAGAACTGTCCTGGGTTGTGAACATAAAATAGACTGACAAATTCATGCCCCCCTCACTAGCCAAGGTACCTCACCTGCCTTTTAAGAACCAGGAGGTGAATCTTCAGCTAGGATGGGTTTGTAATCAAAGGGCTCAGAGCTCCACACAGTCCTTCCTGCAGCAGGCAGGTCTCATGCTCAGCACTTGTCCGAGTGCTGTTCTTGGGAAGCTGGAGGCAACTCTGCAAGACACTGAACATCTGCACACATTTATAGCACAAAATCTCCTTCAATCTCAAGATGCTGCTTTACAGACATGCTAGAAAAGGTCAAATTCAGGAAATCACAGTTTAACAACAAGCAAGGAAACAGAAGGCCAGAAGTTTCTTCTACCCACAGGTCACCCCTAGAGAAATCCAAAAGTATTCAAATTCCTCATGGGACATACTGTCATTCTAAGGCTTGTGGCAGTGCTCTTATGAAGAGTTCATGACCACGCTGTGAGGCCACAGCCTCACAACAAGGACTGTTACAACATACCGAGGAAAGAATAAATAAATCAAGACAGCTTGAAACTTTTCTAAACTCAGTGTTTTATTGCTCGTGATTATTAGTTACACTTTGACACATTGCACTTTGGAATAGATTAGCACCTACTACATAATTTAAAAACTTAGTATCTTACAACTCATATAATTTGCACTATAGAGAAAACCCTGTCATCTTAACCCAAGACTAAAAGAGATAAAATGTTTACATCCTTTATTGTTAGCAGGTGAGCTTTCATTGTGGAAGGCCCTTAAAAATAGTGAACAGAAACTAACAACCTAAATGCCCTCCAAAAATACATAAAAACAGTATCAGATAAGTCACTCCCTTCTTTACACCAGTCTTTTTGCTTTGGTACTTTTAGTACCCAAGTGCACAGTAATTCCCTCATCTCTTTTAAGGAAAAAAAAAGTAGCATGATCAAAACTATGCTGACTACTTTGGGTGAAAAGAGGAGAGACTCCCACACACCATTCTCAGCACCCACACAAACAGCATTTTCATCAAAAGTGGCATTGTCTCAGGATTTAACACATCCCAAGAGGTTTATAAATAACAAATGTTGGGTTTTTTTAAAAAGGGAAGAATTATTTTGAATAAATAAATGACAGCTCTAATAGCTGCATTGGCTTTGGTGACCACTTATCTATATGCAGCATAAGTTATCTTCATAAGGCAAGTGATGAGCTAGCAGAAGTGAAGTCCCTGAGGATCAGCATCTCCGCCTTCAACTTATTTCACAATGTGTGTAGACAGCCTGGAAAACAATCAGTCCCAAGGCATCTGCTTTTTAATCTCCCAGCACAGCTGCAGACCACACAATGAATTATTTCTGTACCTTTTCTGCAGGCAGGAATACATAAATAACGCCGAATACTTAGGAGGAGGAGACAGGGAATTAGTTCTGCTAAACCTGGGCCAAGTGCTCCACCTTGTGTTCGTGCTCCCAACACAAGTCAGAGCGAAGCTCCCGAGGCCTGCCCCACACCCGCAGGTCCTGTGGCATGGCTTCCGATTCCTTCTGCCTGGGAACAAGTGTTGTCCATGGTGCCGTATGACTGCTGCTCCGTGGGGGCCAGCACCGTCCTTTCGGTAGGATGAGGACGCAAAACCTGGGGGACGTACATCTGAAATCACAAGTGAAGGCTTTTAGTGGTCTCTCAAAGAACAGTGCTGGGGTAACTCACCCAGGAGAAATTTTCCCCTTGTCTCTTCTCGTCATCCTTTTCCCATTCTTCACCTTACCACCTTTTGCACCCTGCTGGAGGCTTCCTGGTGCAACACTTGTCTGCATCTCTTGCTTGTGGCACCAAGGCCTTTCCTTCTACCTCAGTCCTACGTCCTTCTCAGTGACATGGCAAGCAAGACCTGCTACATGTCACAACATTCAGAATCAAAGCAGTGGCAACTGACTGCATTTGGCAGCTGTCCAGATGTGAGGCTCTGTCTAGAGCAGGGCACAGAACACAGCACACAGAGCTGCTGGAAGCAGTGTGTCTCAGCTACTCTTAAAATGGCAGCCAAAGGTACTTCCGGAACACCACTTGGGAGCATCAGGGAGCCAGCTGCAGAACTTTCTGGTCCCACATGCACATGGGAAATCCCAGTCCATGCAAACTAATATGTGCTACACAAGCTCTTTGGTAAGCAGGGCGAGAAATTAGGTTTTTCTAGGAAACATAAGGGAATATTAGTAACTCTTAGCTTCTTACAGAAGATGTTGGGACTGTTGGTACATCTGTGTCTTTTCCTCTTTCACCTTGTGTGTCTTCAATCTGTAACCAGCAATAGGTGGGGAAAGAAAGAGACACAACATCAAACTGATGAGTGAAACAATACTCACAGATCACGAGCACCCAAAACCTGCACAGACAGATCTCTGTGCAGATCTAGCACTCTCTCCACCAGTCTTTCTACACAGAATCACAGAAATGTTTGGTTTAGAAGGGACCTTAGAGATCATCTAGCTTCAAGCCCCTACCATGGCCAGGGACACTTTCCACTAGACCAGGTTGCTCCAAGTTCCATCCACCCTGGCCTTGAACACTTTCAGGGATGGGCATCCACAACATCACTGAGCTGTGCTAAGTGCCTCAGCAACCTCACAGCAAAGAATTTCTCACTATTACCTAATCTAAACCTACTGTCAGTTTAAAGCAATTCCCCCTTGTCCTCTCACTACATGCTCTTGTAAAAAGTCTACCTCTACCTTTTTTTGTAGGCTCCTTTCAGGTACTGGAAGGCTGCAATTAGGTCAGCCCAAAGCCTTCTCTTTGGCTGAACACCCCCAATACTCTCAGCCTGGCCTCAGAGCAGCAGTGCTCCATCATCTTGGTTGTATTCTCTGGAGTCACTCCAAGAGGTCCATGTCCTTCCTTGTGCTGGGACCCCAGAGCTGGATGCAGCACTGCAGGGGGGTCTCTCTAGAGCAGAGACACAGAATCCCCTCCCTCAACCTGCTGGCCACACTGATGGGGATGCAGTCCAGGATACTTTTCCCATACTATTCTTTTCCCTCAAATTCAGTTCCTGCAGACACTGACTTTCCTCTCTGCCAAGCAGCCTACCTGTACTACAGGCCCTCTTCAGCCATCTTGCCATGAACAGACACTGACAGCAGGAAGGCAGGGACAGCACAGCAGCAATAGCTGGTGCTCCATTAAGCACACAGGTAGGTGCTGAAAGGTCAGGTATCCATCACTTACCCTATAATTCAGTGGGCTCAGGTACTTGAAACAGCCAAAACAAGTGTAAGCCAAGCAAATAACAATAGTGATGTTGACAACCAGCAAGGTAAACATTGTTGTAGGTGCTTTAAAACCTAGAAAAATATCCAGAAAATACAATATTAAAATGCATAGAAAGAATGCAGAAAAACCCAACAAAACCAAAAGAAACCTTTATTTATCCTTCTCATTTTCAGAAGCCTCATGGATTTTTTTTTTTTCTTTAGAGGAGTGGACAACCTACTTCCAGCCACAAACAGCAGAATGTCATTATACACTAAGTTCTCCCTAGAGAACTTTTCCTAGAGGCCAAGAAATGTTGCTGTAATGCTTAAATGATAGACAAGACTCAGAATGATTCTACTCCTCCATCATTCATCCATTCTGGACCCACTTCTTAAACACTTTCAATAATGATCTATGAAATATAATATTAATTACATTGATTAATTATGATGATGGCACCAAATTGGATGGTTTGCCATCAGCTTAAAGGGATGGAGGTAGGTGTAGAGGAGAATCAAAATGGTCTTGGTAGATAAAACCACCCCAACTGCTTTAAAGGATCAAAACGAAAAAACACCAAAAATAACAAAAAAAAAACCCACCAAAACAAACCAACAGCAAGATAAAACAGTATGTAGAAAACAGCAAGTAAGTACAATTTTGAAGGAAAAATAAAATGTAGATATGAGGGATAACAATAACACTTCAGCATACAACTGCTGGAAAGCAGTAAATAGTGGGATGGTATCAAAGGACATGGTGAAAAAAAGTCAAGTCTCTGGCACCTACACAAAATAATTCAGTGCTACCAAGCCTTCAGCCTTGTCTACAATAAAATATAGACAGAGCTGGGAAGAATCCAAGAAAAAAGATCAAGAGAAGAAACAATAACTATGAACTAGGCTGACAGGTAAGTTTGAGTTCAGAGAGTGCAATAAACCATAGGAAAGGACGTGGTTGCCTAGTATGGAAACAGTATTAAAGATTACAGTGACTTCTTTTTTTCCAGATTCACTAGGGAAATATTCTGAAGAAATTAATCTCATTTTGCAGTAGAGATGACTTGAATAGAATATTAGGAAAATGTAAACATCACTGCAAGCCCTAGCTGTTTCCAGGCTTCTTCAGACAAAAGCGGCAACACCAACTCTCAGACATTTCTGTGGTAACCCCAGCATATGCAGTGGCACAGAATAGACAAGTTTTACACTTTGACAAGTTATAGAAACCCTGCACAGGCCTGGTCACAAGGGGAAAACCACCACACACATGCAAAAAACAAAACCAAAAAATATCTACAAACACATTATTATTCAAACCAAAAAAGGAAGTGAAAAAATGTTCCTAGGGGTATTCTGGAATGTCCTTCAGAGGCGGTTGTTTTTATAAGCACAGGTTGCATGAATATTTACCAGATGGTAAGGAGTGCCTACACCAAAGCCAATGTATGGTGCAAACCACAAGGTAAACAGCAGAAATTAAGGAAGGAAAAGTCTCCTATATCAGTTTTCCCTGCATGGCATCCTCAGAACTCCTGCCTGCCAACAGCTCTGGAGAACAGGGGATTCAAGTGACTGTCCCAGGAGATGGGGCCTGAACTGCAGATAGGACCTCACCTCCTCTGTGGTGAGAGGCCCAGTGTTGATGGATGGGTGGGTGAATGAGTGGGTGGATGGATGGATGGCAGGCATAAGAGCTAAGAAAGAATACAGGCACTGAGAAGGAAAAAATGAGTACAGCCTCTAACCTTCTGTATACAGTCAGGTGGTTTTTGATCCTGACTGAGACTTGGGGGAGAGGTCTTTCCAGGCCTTACATTAATATATGAGGAGTGAGAAACCAGAGTATTGTCACTGGACTCTGCAACCAGACTGAAACACCCATATCAAGCCAACAACACAAGTCAATGATGAAGCAATCAAGCTTTACACCATAAATTGATCTATTTTGCAGATAAGGAAACAGAGTTCTCTTATCCATCCTTCCTTCCTTCTTTTTAGCACAAGAAGCAGCAATGAAATCAATGGCAATGAAATAAAAGTATCAAATTCCTACCTCTCAGACTGCCCTGTGCATTGACAAACCACTGAAAAACATCCTGTAAACAGGATACTCTACACTGACCAAGTCAAACATGGCAATCCAGCCTGTGTTTTCCATTATTAAGGTCCCTGACAAATGATGGTTTTACCATGCAGAACTAGAAAACATTATAATAAAGATTTATTTTTTACTTCACCAGGATTTCCTTACTAACAATTAAAGAGGTGCATCAGATGCTGAGTGCTTGAGTTGATTTATCTAAAGCATGCTCTAGAAATTCTCCTGTTAATTTAGAGGACCCAGACTTGTTGGTCTTCGTGGTTGCAAAAGCAGGTCTCAAAACATGGGAAAAAACAAGCTCTTAAAAACACAAGTAATGCAGGAACATCTATTCACATCCAAGGACAGCCTGAAGGAATAGTTCCAAGTGCCTCTTGCATCCACAGGGAGCTTTCTCGATAGCTTTACCTCTCCCTAAAGTGAGATGACAGCCTGCCAACAATACCTTTCTGACTGCTGGTATGCTAAAAAACACAATACAGATGTGATCATTTGTCATGAGGGCACAATACAGTTAGCTATCAGGAGCTTCCTTCCAAAGAAGGGGAACTCAACCCTTCCAGCAACACTGACATCCCCATTCCATGACAAATGCTTTCTCCTATATCATGAATAAAATCACATAAGCTGTTGCCTACCTTTTTCTGACATCAAAACTGTTGGTACAGCACAGCCAATACTATGAATGCCAGGTATTTGCAATATACAGAAGATTTCATTTTAAAGATAAATTACATACAAAACATGAGGTTTTAAACTACAATGTGAGGAAGAGGGTCACTGCAGTTTTCCATGTAAAATTTGATGGATGAAGTGGAACACATGGGCACCAGCATTAGCCAACATTTTAGCATTTTTTCCTAAGTGATGGCTGTATAACCAAGGCAGCAGCCAACTCACCTAGGTAAATTAAACTAATGCCCAGGGCACAAATGCAGGTAGTGAAGCCAGTCATCATCTTACTATAAAGAGCTAATTCTGATAGATTTTTGTTCAATGTAATGATTTTTACTGTCTATCACTTCACAGCCCAACTGGCCAATTCCAGGTATACTGATTTAAGGAATAATGATCTCCTGTGAAATGAAGGAACATGGATCCATGCTAACAGTTTAATACATCAGCCATCTCCTTCAAAGGCTCTTGTGCAAATCTTGTGCAGTTCAGGGCCAAAGGCAACCACCATGGGAAGGAAAAAGAAAAGTCCACAAAAGCTTATGAAACTTCACATCTAATTCAGGGATGCTGGCAAGAGAGCTGGGAGCAGCTTCCAGGTGGAGACAGGTAACACTTACCCAGCCTCACAAATGAGTAAAAATAGAGCCAGAAAAGGCAGAGGATGGGAGCTGCCAGGGCCTGATTGACAGCTGCAAAGTGCATTTTCTTCTCCAGCTTGGCAGGGAGATAGGCGTAGTAGAGGTTGTGACGGTCAACCATGTGCTTCAGGAGGATGTAGATCAAACCTGGCAGGGAAAACACGAGAGCCAAGCAGAGGTTATCAGAGGTTTGATAAAAAGCAACACCTCTGAGGAGATCTGCACTAACCAAATGAGTGGATGCAGCCCAGGCACGAGGGGGGTACAGCTGCAGGACAGCACCTGCTCCTAAAGCTTAGGAGCTTAGCTTGTTGCATCTCCATCCCTCCCCTCACCACACACTTCTCTGTGGTGCCTCTTGTGCTCCCAGGGAGAGACCAGAGCTCCTTCTAGGTGCTGGCATATGAGGTCAAGCCAGTAGGGAAAACTTCCCAACTCCCCTTCCACTGTTGCTGTTAAGGAAGGCATGACAGTGGCTTATCATCTCCCTCTCAGTCTTCACCAGATTCACGACTGGATTCAAGTCTGCTATTCCATATCCAAACAAACAGCCATCAACTGCTGTGGCAACTATGAATTGCAACAGCTCTGGGATTCAGTGGCACATTCAGATATTTACAACCGCATACAAAATGGAATGTAAGTAAATATCAATTACATTGTTATATAAAAATTGGCTACATTCTCCCAATAATAAGGTTGTTGATTAAACCAGTTCCGAACAATATCTAATTTAGATAATTATCTCGTATCTAGCTCTGTAAAGTTTTGGATCAGAAAATGAAAATAATAACTATATAAAATTATTTAGTACTAATTATGTCTGATCTAAACCCCTCACCATAAAAGTCAGTACACTCAAATTTGAGAAATAAACATATAATAGACATTAAATGTACTTTCAACATTTAAAGGTAGTACAAGAGCTAAGTAATTAATCATCTCTTTCACTGTTCTTCCACAAGAAGGGAAGTAAACTTGAATCCAAGTCCTAAGGATTGTCAGCATTTGAATGGGAATAAGAATGCAGAGCTGAGCCTTCCAAGCTTCCCACATGCCCCATCACACTCCCACAGTGCTCCCTGGAAAACTTACCAAAAGGGACAATGATGGGACATGTGATGCTGTAGGCCATGATGACAGTGAACACACACAGCATCCAGGCATACATTGCTCCAAATTCATATTCAAATGCCTGTTGCTAGGAACAAAAACAAAACACCCAAAACTCTCAAGTCATCCATCAATGTGTCAGGAGTTAAGAATAGAATCCCTAAAGCAACAATTCACCTTATCTTACTCGCTCCCCCTGACAGATCAGTTATTTCCCTAAGAGGCAGAAATGATGTAAATAGATGAAGTATTTTGTGTTTTTATTACCTGGACATACAGAAAAGATGCTGTTTCTTTCCTAGCCTTAAAGTAATTTCTCAGGCAATCTCCATATAGAAAAAGCAGCTCCTTAAAATCACAAGGCAGAAAATAATTGTGCCAGACTCAGAACCTTCACCTCACTGTGGTAGCTACATACAGGCTTAAGTTCCCATTGTGACACCTGGAATTTCTAGCTATAGGATGAAACTTCACCTGGAAGTGGAAGTCCACCTCATAAAATGGAATATAGGCAAAAACATATATTTTGCTAGGTGTATGTTCTTTAAAGCAAGTTGTACACACCTGATGGCTGACAGAAGAAACTAACTCTAGACAGATTTGAATTAAAAAATGCCTGAATTTCAGACTATAAGATAAAATCAGAACTATTATATAAAATTCAAATCATAAAACTCTGACTTAGAGCTATGAAGAGATTGATACCTGAAGCTCAGAGCTTGGCTTTTGATTTTTGACCATCTCTGACTGGAATAAATCCCTCCCTGTTATCTGTGCTGTGAATGAAGGGAATATGAACCTGTCGTGGACAAGCGAAACAAACAGGGAGATGATAGTTAATGGTATGAAGGATGGGTGCTCCCACTGTTTCTGACAAGGATCAGTCACTGAAATGCCTGACTGATGTTTCCAATACCTGTTTGATGTTTTTCCTCTCTGCTGTGGACTTGGCCATGATCATGCGTATGGTGTACAGGATGAGGCCCGGCAGGCGCAGCAGCTCCATCCCATTGCCCACAAAAGCTGAGGCGATCACATAGTTCACAAAAAAGGCTCCCTGGTCAGGCAGGAAGACACATCTGCCCGAAAAGACACCAGATACTGATTAGGAGGAAGGCAAGCAAACACTGGAGGTATACAATGTATCCCTCTTACCATAAAAACAAGCACTATATATGTTAGGAAGTGGCCAGTAGAACTTCTGATAACCTTGTTGTAAAAGAATACTTCACAGCTACAAATGCAGCCAGGGTAGTATGTAAGAGCCTGGCTGAGTTGCAGTTCAGGTAAGGAATAAACTGTTCACAAAAAGGTGCAGCAGCCTGATGGGTGGCTGACAGCAGCAGACAAGAGCATCATCTGATGTCTGCAACAGCAACCTGACACAAGATGAGATAAGACTCCAATAGAATAATCACCTCTCCTAACTTAGTAACTCCTAATTGTCTTCCTGTTACTGATTTTGAAACTGCATTTGGAAATTATGTCCTAATAATTGCATTCTATTCTTTCCTCCAGGAACAGGAGCTTAAAATAACCAATATATACAAATTTGCAATGTAATGTGTGTAAAAACATACATTTTTCTTAAAATCAAGATTCACTGGATTACAGAAAGAACTGCTGCAGCTCTTTGATCTCACTGTAATCCTTGAGGAGATCCCCTGTCAATGATATGCAACAATCCTCATCCAACTCCAACATCTTATAATCCTTTCTGTGAAGAAGTTCTTTCTAATGTCCAATCTTATTGTCTCCTCCACTTATTCAGAAGCTCAGCATTATCCCGAAGTAGCAACCCTGAGCAAATTTTAATAAACACTAACCAAGGACAGCAAACAAAAACAAACAAACAAAAAAGCAAAACCAAACAAAAAAAACACAAACCCCAAAAAAACCCAAGAACTTAAATCCTAAGTATTTCTTTACAAAGGAATAGCAAAGAGAATATTATTTAGCTAATACTTACTCCAGCCTAACTGCAGAATCAGATGATTCTCTGTCAAACAGCCAGCGGAAAAAAAAATCAAGACTGAAAGAAAGATGGTGAATGTAATTCAGTCTCCCACACCTTACTGTCTAAAAATGCTTCTTTTTAAGCAGCTTAAGTCAAAATACTGCATAGAAGGAATTTAATCACAAATCTAAACATTATTTCAGCTTTATCATAGTTACTGATATCTAGAAATTAGAAAAAAGGTACAAGATTAAACAGAACAAAAACATCTACTTCATATTAAAGTTTTATTACTCATTTTTAGCTATTGTTATACAGATAGGACAAATATATGCCATCCAGAGAAACAGTCAAAAACTGTAAAGGTGGGAAAAAAAGGACAATTCCAACTGAAGTATAAGACACAAGTCAGGAAACTTGGTTCTCAGCTATAATGGTGATTATGGGCAACTTTTAATTAGCCATTGATCTTATAAGGTCTTAAATATCTTTGTTAAAAGAAAAGCCAGGCTTTGGAAATTTTAAGGGCTCTAAAGATCCCAGATGTAAGATGAATATTGAAACCTAAGGTGTAATGATAACATAACCACACACTGAAGGGACTGGGGGTACATTGACTATACCTCACAATTAGAAAACACAAGTAATATGTCTCATTATAAAAATACTCAGCCATTATCTCATTAAACTATGATTCTTTACCTGGTTAGACCAAGGGAAGGCAGAATCAATACCATGAAGATCAAAAATATGTAGACTTTATGCATCATTATTCTGTTCTCTGCAGATCTATCAAAATTAAAAGGCAGAGTGAGAAACTCATACAAAAAGCTGCCACATATGAAGGATCTTCCTTGGACAATGCCAGCACTTGTCAGACTCCCAGTTTCCCCTACCATATCACATTGCTACCAAATGAAAACCAAACATCTTTGACATATTCACCAATGTGGACCAAACAGACTTTCAGTATCTTCGTGGGCAACAAAAATATTGCTGAATGCTAATCCAGACTCTGGATGAGCACCACTACAGGTCTGCACCACATACACAGGGATGTGCCACAAGCACAGCTGGTCTCTCACCCAAAGACACTCAACCTTGCAACAGCTTGTAAACAAACAGCTCTTCAAGTGCCATGCCGGGAGGGATTAAGCAGTTCAGAAAAGGGCACTACTGCCAAGAAACCAGAGACTTCGACAACCTCCCTGTCAGGTGTCAAGTCTTGGGGAACATGACACTACTAATGCTATACCCCCACTACAGCAGCAGGAACATGGATCCAGTGACACCCTGTTTCCAGAAAAGGGCAGCACTATGAACACTTCAGACTCCCAGAGCTGGTATCTGGTAAGGGCTGTAAAACCACAAGGGTTTTATTACAGGAACACTTGGGCACCATGAGACCTATCAGTGTACCTACACTAAGGCTTGAAATCAGACCTGTGGTCTCTAGTGACTTCAGAAAAATATTTTAACTGATTGAGAGGGGCCCAAAGCTCATGTGTGTAGCACAGCTACCAAAACAAAGTCAATAAAAAGCATACAGCTGTGACAAAGAAACAATAGACTCTAGACATGGTGTCTCAGAAAGGAATTGTATAAAAATTCAAAAGGAAATCCACCAAATTTACCTTAGAATATAAAAACTACATGTTTTATATAAATGACTACAAGCTTTATGGATAGACTTAGTGATGTTAAGTGAAGATGGGATTGAAGCACCATGCTTTTATCTTTGTGTAAGTAAACAGGGCATCAAATCTGGTACCCCATACCAAGCTGTGCTGTGCTCCAAGTCAGCAGCTCATTAGTGGGCTTGACATCTCTGGGGTGCACCAGCTTAATGTGAAAACCTTGCATCAACACATCTGTTGGGCCTTTGGCCCCATAAATCTTCTCAGATCACCATGATATCCAACAGATCTGAGCTGTGCACCAGGAGTTACACCCAGACCATTTTGTCATGTCAAGCTACAAAAAGATGGATGCCCTTTTTACAAGCCTGGAGGGGATCCAAGCCACATGGCCTATCCTAGAGAGCAAGTTAATCATGGGATTAGAGGCACTTCCCCTGCTCCTGTTGAAGCTACACCTCCTGAGCCTGCTCATACAATTTTTTCTTGATTAAACTCAATGAGAAGTGAGGTGGGGAGCAGGGGAAAGCATAAACAAATCATGTGGTCATATTACACTTGCTGTGGGGGTTACAAATTACCCAAACCCTAAAGTGTGGTTTAAACACTAGAAAGACAAGAACAGGAAATTCCCTACTATAAGAGGTGTGCAGATTTGAGAGCTCTGTCAAAGATCAGCACTTTCATTTATCTTAGGAGCTCAGCTGATAAGGTGAAAACAGAGGAAAAGATTGCTTACTTTGTCCAGTGGGACTCCAGCAAAGTTGAGTAATAGACAATTGTTGGTAACAAAGCTGAGAAGGACCAGAGCAAGAGCGTTGGGAAAAACTGACTGATGACAGGATTCTAGTAGGGGAGAAAATAAGGATAAGTATTAAAACCACTTTAATGCAGTTGTGGTGGAACAGAGATGCTAATATTCTACTTTTTGTAAATTATAGCAGGATGAACTGAAGAAATTATATTCAGATAGATTTAAACTGAGTAATGAATGCTCAGCACTGGCATGCAAGGCAAAGTGAGATCGGGAATTAAATTCCATGAGAGTGCAGTCTCATAAGTAGTTTTTATGTAGCTTACACTAGCTTGGGAAAATATTTAAAAATAACAGCTTGCAAGTTGCTTTAGCTGCAGTCAAACTAGGATCAGATATATATGCTTTGAACCCTATAAGCAAAATTTAAAAAAACCATTTTAACTCAGAGTTAAAAATCTGACTTTCCCCCTTTTTATCATAAAAATCAAAATACAAGTTGGATTTGAAATTCTATTTTTTGCAAAGATTTTTTTATTACAACATTTATTTAAGAGTTATTTAAGTTTGAACTGAAAATTTTTATCACAAATACATAAACATGTTATAATAATAAAAAGCCTCAGATAAAAATTACTTCAGACTATTATCTAGGAACAAAAGAGAGCTAAAGACCTGATTCTGGACATATGCTTTTAAACAGCAGCTACATAAAACTGTCCTGAGAATTTCAACTGAAGCCATAAGGTAGGAGCTTTAACTGAAGGTGAGACAATGAAACCCTATCACTTAACCAAAATTTTGGCCTGATCCACAGCTATATCCAAACATATGGCAATACTCACATTAAGGTAGTGAATAGGTTTAGTGACATTGAACTTGTCCATGGTTGAGATGATTATGGAAGGAGTAGTAAGAAAAAACAGCACAATAAAAAGAAGCAAATTAATGCAAGCCCATCTAAACCACCATTTCAATCCATGCACTGAAAGATTTTTCCTGGAGAAAGAAGTAAAAAAAAAAAAGACATTAAAACAAGCAACAAGAATTTGTTGTTAGAAAAAGATATATACACTATCTGTCAAGTAACAGGTGGCAATGCTTTTTCTAAACTGAGCTTTCAAAGTTACATAACAAAGCACTACTCAAGTTCCAGTTGCTACTAGAAATAAAGAGAACTGTGCAACCTCTCTTGAATGATACCATAAGTTGTGTTTGCAGAAGAACATATCTAATCTTTCATTACACAAACATAATGTCCAATCTAGTTAAGGTCTGGGATGAAACACTTCCATTGTTCAATAATACAGAAATGAAACAAGAAGAGATAGAGCTGAAAGACAGAATTTCTGCAAGGAGAATACCTATCAGAGGCAGAATCTACCCAAAAAAAAAGTGATTTGAAATAAAATTTCAAATTTGGAAACACTGCAACCCTTTCTGCCATATTAAAACAGCAAGTATAGATTTTATCAAGTTCTTAAATGTTATTTGAGATGGTTGCCAAAAGGACTGGAATGATTTAAATGCCAGGTGAAGACAAATATTCAGAACAAACAAAACAGGGATCAGAGGCCCAGCAACATCCCTGATCATGACAAAGCTTTTTGTGAACTTGGCATATCCCTGTGGTCCCTCTTCTTCAAGTTGGGGGGTGAGAAAAGAAAAAGAACAAGAAGAAGACAGACCAGAGTTTACAGAGTGGACTCTGTAAAGCTACTCTCATCACATGGCAACTCATAAAAATATATACGTATTTTGAAGATAGTTAGCACTAAAACCAAATTGCTTCCCTGAGATCTCAACAGTAGATATGCACTAGCCTCAAAAAACTGAAAGATTGTGGGATAGATATAAACAGGACTAAATTTTTTTTAAATTTTGGGGTGTAAAAACTCTAGTCCATTACCCCAGGTAATGTCCACAGACCCCAAGGTCAATGAAGAACAATGAAAATAAAAGTAATGAAAATTAAGAAGCAGAACAGCCACATTCCAACACTACAAAAAGTTTTAGTTCAGGGGTAAAGAAAAACACACTCATCCCAGTCTGTCCTGTGCCCATTCCAAATCTACACTATCACCAACAAATGGATGTAAGACAGGAATCTTACCAACAAATATTCTCAGGATAAGGAGCATATGTAACCTTCCAGTTGGATACACCCAGCTCCCTGCTGTAGGGTGATGGCTGGGGTTCTCCTTTACACTTAATGCTCTGACATTTGCAAGCATTGAAGTCCTTAAGGATGCTGTAAGGAAGAAGAGGAAGATTTTTCCAATTTTTTGCACCTGAAAATGCTAAATAAGTAATGAGAAAGTCTGGGAATACTGATAAAGGTTTTTGGTTTTTTAAAATTTTGAATAACCTGTGATCAAGATAGAGCTTAAACAACAATGTAACATATTATGCATTAATAAACATTATTTAAACAGTGGCTACCACAGGCCTGAGATCTGTTTTTTTGGAAATAAAAAGCAGTCTTGGTTTAAACTATTTACTGCTTCTACCAACATGAGCAACTCCAATGAGTCATTAAAAAAAATAAAAATCAAAGCCTGAGAGTATTGAAAAAAAAAAGTTTACTAAACACATCTTTACATAATACTGCTGTATTCAAATCAAAGTAAACTAATGAAGTGAGACTGCAGACTAATCCTTTACACTAGTATCAAAACCAGCCAATTTTGTCTTGAGTACCAATTTTCCGAAGAGTTTTTAGCATGCTGGTATTCTCACAATTCAAAATACTAGCCTCTTTCACCTACCCCTAAAATAATTACAGTGCTCAATTCCATCTTCCAATATTATGAGTTGACTGACACTAAAAATATTTAAGGAAAATTTAAACATGCCCAGAATAAATGCTTTCAAAGATCTCTCAAAGGACAGCAGTAGAAGGGCAAGGCACACATTCAGAAATTATTTTATTACAGTAGCACAGAAACAATATATATTATATTTAAATGGAGAGATTCCAAAATGCTTTTTTCTCAGCTGTGGTCTTAACATAAAGAAGACAAAGAACCACACACACAATCACCAAACTAACAAACATAACCCTCAACCCCCCCAGGCCTTTTCCTTACCAGAATTCAAGCAGTGATGTCAGATTGCCAGCATGTTGCAGCAGCAAGTATTTAAAACAGTTGATTATTTTTTGATAGTTTATTTTTCAAAATACATACAGAGCAAGTTTTAGCCATTATTAAAAAGCTTCTACAACCACCTGAGCCTCCAGAACCTCACTTCTGGCATCCTGTTTCTCTCATCCTATTTGAGGGCCCTGAAGAGCAGAGCATCCTAAGGGCACCAAGTAACTTTCTACTTTAATGGGAGCCTCAGCTTCACACATAATTGAATCTAATTTCCCAGGGAATGGAGTCCACCACATTAATTTCAAGCTAAACAAACTAAAATATTTTCAGTTCTTGATCAGAACACTTGCTCAGGGAGGGACTATCCCATCAAAACCGTACACAACACATCAATAGCTAGCAGTGCTTATTTCTTCTTTCATTTTTACATCTCAAAATGTTATTTCATTGCACAATTAGTGATTCAAACAATCACTACTCAGTGAAAGAATAGCAAGCAAAACTCTCTCCAATATACCAAATTCCTGCAAGAAATTCTACATCCTTGAAAAAGGACTTCCTTGAAAAATGGCCTCAAAAACTGTCTCTCTAACATGACTTGAAGGCCAAAAAAATGCAGACAATTTAAACTACAGAGGCTAATAACAGAAAAAAGCATGATGTGTTATGTTGCAATACAAATATTATTCTGCTTCCTTTTACCCACTTTGTGTTAGCAAAAGATGTTTACAGAGTGCCAACAGAACATGAGAGGCTACAGACATTTTTCTCTGCGAGTGCATAAAAGCACAAATTCTGCTATTAGGTCTAAACATATATCTATAACAACAGGTAAGAGATATACAGAATATGTCTATCTATCACCTGTGGCCAGATCCTGACCCTACCCTGCTGAGATGACTTAACTGGCAGTGTAATTTGTACCCACTCTGATAGTTTGGTAATTTGACCATTTGCACAGCAGGAAGTGGAGCTGTCAGTAACTCATATTCAAGAACCAATTAGTCTGGCCTCCTATAAACCTACCCTAATGGACTGATCCCACACAGAAGAGAAAGGCTCTTTAGCCCATTAAATGTCCCAAGCCTTTTAGTTCCTGAGATAATTTCTTCATTCAAAGCACAGAGGCTAAAACACACTTATGGAAAAACTTACCAGAAAGCAAAGCAGAGCAAATCCACAGAATGGTGAAAAAGAAGAAAGGAAGAACCAACATAAGCAAACAAGGGACACAAACAAGAGATCAGTTGTACTAGTTTAGTAAAAAGAGAACAAACACAATGGACAAAACTTACTAGGTTGCCATGGATTTATCTTGAAATGTTACAAAGGCCATTCCCAGTGGGTTATTATGAACAGCTTGTTCCTCTTTTGAATATTCTTCCTCAAGTTCATTTCTAGCTTTGGTATAATAATCTACAGCATCCTCCTGTGGGGAAATTGATGGCTGTTACATGCAAGTACCAGATAGCCAATATCCTCAATACCACACATCTTACACAAACTATAATCACCCTTCCTCATGCCACTCCCACAAATTATAAATCACGTCACAATGCAAAGACAAACAGGAAGATTTTCTTGTACTTCACTTTGTGTGCTAAGATTACATTCCAAAAGTTTCAGGGAATTTCTTTTCTATAGGAATACAAGAACATGGCAGATAAGCTATGAATGAATAAAGAATTTTCTGAAGGTCATGAAACATAATACAAACACTATTTTCTACTCCTGTAATAAGCAACTTAGCTATAACTACAAAAGAACAGAATCTCTTACCCTTTCACATCCTCTAATTTCACAGCAGCAGAACTGACCACATGGCTTAGGGTTGATTTGGACCCTCTTGCCATACTTCTGATGCAGGTGTTCATAGTAAATCAGGCTTTTTTCTGCCTGTTTTCTGCATAGAAAAATACATCCACAATATTTTGCAAGAAAACAGTATCAACATCAAGCTTAAAAATATTATAATCCCTGAGAGAAAAAAAATATGCCAAGGACTGATAGCAAATTATTCAGTCATCAAAGATATTTACATGCAGTTAATTTTCGTTATTTATATAATTTGTTTGAAAGTCTGTGATATCATTATATAGCCTACACTTGTAGTGAGGTTCCAGGAAAAAGAACAAGCCAATGTTATTCTTGAGAGCCCAGAAGAGAATACTTGCCTCTCCTGTGATCAGCACCTCTGGCCAAAGAAGCAAGGTTAGCAGAGTTATTAATTCAATAGTTCACTTTTTTACTTTGCACTGCCTGTCTATAAATAAGTACATCCATACATAAATAATCAGCAAGTCAAAACTTAACTTACACAACAGACAACATATCACACCAACAAGAGATGGGCTGAATCCCATAAAGCTCTTTAAAACACAGCTGAATCTAACTGAAGTCCAGACCAGAACTTGAAGAGCAGAATCCATCTTTAGGATGCATCAGGTTAGTAGTGCTGGTACATGTTGATTAAGGACTAGCAAAACATTCATAGAATTATGCTAAACTCATGTAGGTTACAGAAACAAGTACCTTTTTTTGAAAAGGTTCATAAGCTTGGCTACATCGTAACACAGCTGGACCTCCAGCACAGTGCAAGTTGGGTAGGCATCCCTGAAAGGAAGCAGCAGGTGAGAACAGCAAGAACAAAGTACAATGAGGAAACTGGTTCAAAGAGCAGTACTGGTATCTAACTGACAGCTCATCACTCATTTAACTTTTGAATGAGCTATCAGAGTTCCACAGACAGTTGTTGGAAGTTACTTAACATGAAATGCATAGCTTTATTCCAAGTAAAAGTTGTGTGGGGGCATGAGTGGAAAGTGTGGATACACAGACACTTTCCTAAATTCTAAGATCAGCTAACTTGATTGAAATATAATATTTTCTGAATTTTAAACAGTGTAAAATTAAAAAAAAACTTATCTGCTTGGGCAGGGGAAACTACCATGTCAATTTTACATCTTCTACTCCTAAACAAAGATGGAAAGAAATTTTTTACAAGGGCATATAGTGACAGGATAAGGGAGAATTACTTCAAACAAAAAGAGAATAGGTTTAGATTAGATATTAGGAGGAACTTCTTTACTGTGAGGGTAGTGAGGCCCTGAAACAGGTTGCCCAGAGAAGCTGTGGATGCCCCACACCTGGAAGTGTTCAGGGTCATATTGAATGGGGCTCTGAGCACCTTGGTCTAGTGGGAGATGTCCCTGTCCATGGAAGGGAATTGGAACTTGATGATCTTTAAGGTTCCTTCCAACCCAAACCATTCTAGGACTGTAATGTTATTCCTCAAGGATGGAACTTACGTGAAATGGTTTTGCACTATCTCTTCACTCGCATTTTTTGGAAGACCAGTTACGAACAATGTGCACTTAACCTAGGAAAGAAAATGCGAGTTACCTTTTGTTAAATACATTACACAAGAGAAAATAAGAATATAAAGAAGGCCAAGACACAGTACAATTAGCTGTTTAGTAAAGTGGGAATAAAGGTAGGTAATTCTGATTTTGGTAGGAGATCATCTATTAAGACAGCACCTTCTACATTGGCAATAGGTTACAGCAAAATTTCACAAATCCCTCCCCAGTTCCCTTCTCTCCATCCATCTTCAAAATTCACTCAGTAGAGCATTGCTTTCAGTCAATTCCTTCACATTTATTAGCATGCAGGAGGCACCTTAGCAATTTGCTTTTTTAGCATTATCCATTGGAAAATACACTTTTTTCACTCCAATACAGAAACTTACAATGTTTTCTTCTTTATATGTGACATACTTCATGTGATGTCTCATGAAGACAACAGTCAGAATCAGGTAAACAACAGCAAAAACTGTGTGCAGCCAAAGAAGATTATTGCTGTCAGATAAAACATTAGGAATATGAGAAACAGGAAGAACCAATTGCCCAGCTGATACAAGCAGCTATCAAAATGATAATCAGATCAAAATCTCTCACTGAACACAAAACAAGAAACAAAGCAGCTACTGGTAGTCAGTCACATCTATGCAGATGCCTTAGACAGCCAACAGGATTATTTGCTTCTCATAAAATTCTATGGGTTATGGAGCTAAAAAGAAAACAGATATTCTATGTCATGGACATACTTAGGCAGTGTTTGGCTTTCACTTTCTCATTCAGATGACCTATAGCACATATTATGCTATTTGCCAAAAGGTTTGTTATATACTTTTTAATTTTGCACTCAGCACAGTAAATAATATTCTCCTTGAACATAATCCTTACTTAAATTGAAAACAGCCTCATAAAAGGAGTAAATTCTGCTTTTCTGATAGCTCCTTCTTCAAAGCTTACAGAAGTTTTGTTCTCCAAACAGCTCTTCAGTATTGTGAAGAGCATTAATAATTGCAATTAAACTAAAATACAGGAACCTATTTTACAGAGAAAGTCCAACAAAGCAAAAAAAACCAAAAAAACCCCATTAGTTACTTTGTTTCATAACATGGTTAAACAAAATAGAGATTCTACTAGACATAGCGTCAGGGATGGATGTGGTTTGATCAAGAATAAATCAGATTTGTGCAGTTTTGTACTTCAACTATTTTACAGACTTTTAAAATCACATAGAAGTAATTTTAATTGTAATCTCAGATGGGAGACATATGCACATATATCAATCTAATGTAAGGGAATTTAAATCATCCCAGTTGCACATTCCAGTAAAACTATCAGCTTTACATTCCTTCTGAAGCATTGTTCCCTTTAATGGGAAATTTCTGAAAATAATATCATTGGGTGTGCAGTCATTAGCCAAGGGAAACATGTGGTGTAAGAAGTGGGAGCTGAGAGACCGGAAGCCAAGCCTCAGAATTTCTTATCAGCACTCTAAGTGCACAGCCTGAAGCAGAACATATCCCAGTTTCAGTTGACAGACAGGGATTAAGTTATTCCAACCCCATGAGCCATGCTGCAAGTATCAATTCTTGTGTTTAGAGACCATGGTAGAAAATAGACATCAGTGTAAAGAGTCTGTGCAAGACTTACTCACCTGGTTTGTAAATTTACTATAGTTGTTCTTCCAAAACTATAGGGATCTTTATCTAAGAAGGACAAGAACAAATAGGAAAGTTAACTGGTGCAATGCTTACTGTCAGAAAGTAATATTTTATTCTATTTTTTAAAGAAGTTGATATATTTATTTTTAATGCTGAGCAAGTTATTGATAAAAAGACTTAGAATCATAATCAATGCTGGTTTACTCTGTCCTGTGTTTTAAAGTTGGAAAAAGACACCCCTAGATTACACCACATTCAAGTCATCAAGAAAAACAGTAGAGTGTTTTGAAAATCTAGATCTGGATCTTTGAAGCAGTTCTCTTTCTCCCTTCCATTTCCCTTCATGTCCATTAACAATATTGCTTAGGGATTGAACATATTTCCTTCACATTTTTCTTTCATCTTAACTGAGTTCTTATCTCAGGCTTTTAAGCTGCATTAATTCAGTGCTGATAAAACAGTGCTGACAACCTTGGCAAGGTCAAAAATGGATTTACATGACATTATTTCTCTAGACTGTCAAGTATTTTAAAAAAATTATAATGCAAGTGAGGGAAAATTGAGCAAATGATCACAGAGGAAAAGGAGTTTAATGTATCTAGAAAGTTAAACAATCCTTTTAGCCCAGACTGTTAAACCACATTGCAAGTTAAGTCATCACAACTGAAAGAACTACAAATGCGCAAATCAGCTTACAGTGGAAGAGAAGGAAGAAGGGGAGAGATACTAAAGCTTTGTATTTCCTAGTCTCATAAAGGTTAATCCAGAAAAACAGAAGCTATATTGTCCTGCTTTAATAAAAAACTGATATTGATATAAACAGAATTGCCAAGAAAGAGCTCATAAAAGGGAGGTCAGAGATGGAAGTTCCAAAGGTAAACAATACAAAAAGGAAAAGGTTCAATGTGACAAGAGCTATGTCACAAGAATCTTAAAAACCATGTACAACACTTTAAACATGACCTTGATGAGAGTGATACAAAGCCAGTTAGGAAATGGGATTGTAAGGGCTCATAATCAAAAATGGAAGAATGTATAACCAGGGTTTAACAGACATCTCACTCAAAGAACTCAGGTTTCCCACCAGCAAACTGAATGGCAGACTAGAGGACATGATTATTGTAGTTGTAGGTGCCACACTGGTAGAAATAATCAGGACTGGACTGCAAATTATCTAGTCAGTATTGACAAAGTCTCTGCAAGATTTGTCCAATTTTGAGACACAAACCAAGACATAAAGGAACAATGGGAGAGAGTGTAGCTAGATTAAAACAAAAATTCAAGGCATGGCTGACAATTTTATAATCAGCCAAATGGAAAACATTTCTCATTAAAGACCAAATTAACTGGTTTGTTTATGAGAAAGAGGAAAAGGCAGATAAAAATGTTTATAATTCTCAAGCAGCTACAAGGACTTTGTAAAGAGGAAAAGAATAATCTATTATCTCCAGTGACAGATAAAAAAATTATTTTAAACTAATTGAAGCAAAAGAGGTTCAGACTGGGTACTAGAAAAATATTTATCAGCTGTGAAGATGTTTTCCATTGATAATCACCACCAATAAAAACCATAATGATCAACACCACTTAAGAAGGCATGGATAAAGTTAATCCTGCCTTGAGCCTTTTTAAGCCTTGTCATCTAAGTCTGCAGGAGGTCTGCAATTTTGTTTCTGACAACTGTTTAAAGAGCCCCCTACAATCACAAATTTCATGGCAGACTGAGGGGGTGTGTTGGGTTTGTATGGCCAGGTATAGGTAACAGGGCTACAGGGGTGGATTCTGTGAGAAGCTGCCAGAAGCTTTCCCTACATCCAGAAAAGCCAATTCCAGCCAGCTCCAGGACAGACCCACTGCTGGCCAAGGCCAAGCCAAATAGGAATGATAGTAACACCTCCACAATAACATAATTCAGAAGGAGAAAAAAGTAATTGTGCATATCTAACTGCAGGAAGAGAAGAGCAGAGTGAGAATGTGTGAGAAGAACTCTGCAGACACCAAGGTCAGTGCAGAAGCAAGGGCAGGAGGTGCTTCAGGCACCAGAGCTGAGGTTCCCCTGGAGCCCATGGTGGAGAACCATGGGGGTGCAGAGATCCACCCTGCAGCCCTTGGAGAAGACTCATGCTGGAGAAGGTGGATGCCTGAGAGGAGGCTGTAATCCTTTTGGAGGCCTGTGCTGGAAGAAGGTCCTGAAAGAGACCTGTGAACCCATGGAGAGAGAAGCCCATGCTGAAGTAGGTTTTCTGGTGGGACTTGTGACCCTGTGGGGGACCCATGCTGTGCATGAAGGACTGCACCCTGTAGAAGAGTGACCTATGGTGCAGTAGTTTGTGAAGATGGCATCCAGCCAGAGCAACCCACTAGAATGGTTAAACCACCACCTTATAAACTTTACAAAAAAAAAAAAAAAAAAATCTAAAAAGTTTTTACTATTATATAAAGATGTGTTCTAAGAATACAAAAAAATAAATTCTTACCAAGCAGATCACCTGACAGATTGACAGGCAATATCACACACACAGACAAAATGCTGATAGCAATCAGCAAGCAGATGATGTGACGCTGGAAGGCAAGGTAATGGATGGCATCTTCACCACACCTCTCATGAATCTCATCATCACTGCATCAGACAGAAAAGCACACGGTCAGATTACTTAGTCTTCTTAGGAGGGGTTTATAAACACACATTAAATCCTCAGTCTACTCAAGGACATCCCCATGCCCACCAATCCTCATTGGCTCTCAAAGTGGCTGTGTTCTGTCACAAGTAAATTCAGGTTACAAAAGTGTATTTTTCTTGTGCAATACCACTATACAAACCTTAACACTAGGAAATTTAAGATTGAAATAATAATATGAAAAGCAAATATGAATCCAAATTCTTTTGGACTAGAAGAAGACAAGGTCTTTTGCTGTGACCTCCTGCATTATGCCAGTCACAAGCCTAGCTCTCCAAATTTAAGATCAGTGACAGTATTCACTCATCTCCATAAAGGCTCCCTGTGAGGCAAATTACAACAGAACCGTCTCACTCTTATGACACCCAGCTAACAGGAAATATAAAAGGCTTTGGAGTGAACTCTTACTATCACTGTCAGCAGTTTAGATAATTAGAATAGGAGAACTTGGAAAGGAAGGAACTGAACTAGCAAAAATGGAGAAGGACAGGCTTAACCCCCATCTCTTTCATATTTCAGTGTATCCAAGATAGAAATTGATTTTTAAAGTCCTGATCTACTAAGCCCCAAGAGACATAAAAAACACACATCACATGTCTAACATTCAGTTTCTGGGAAACCCTGGGATGTACTTCCCCTAGTTGGAATTGACTAACCCCAACTAAACCACCAGTTGCCCACAAAAACCCTTGCAGGGAAATCCCACTGCCTGCCTGGGGCCCTACTGGCTTCAAACAGGGGAACACCCATGGGGTACTCTTTGAAGAGTAAAATCCTAGAGTATAATTATTAGCTCTGAATCCATATAAATGCTATAGAGTCACTCAGATTCATACACTGTCCCAAGATTAGGCAGTCCCTGGGCTGCTAGCAGGACAACTGTATCCTGAAAAAGTATTCCCAAAAGGTGACCTTGTTTTTACTTCCTTTTTTTCAACCAACCAGAGGCACCTGTATCAGTGCTTGTATTAAAATTATCTACTCAAATGAGAAAATAACCCCCAAAATTTTGGAATGAAAACCACCTTTCTAAATTAAAAAATATCAAAGCAAACCATAGTTCACTATTTCTGTTTCATATACTTACTGCATCCGAAAAGCAGCAGTAATCCAAGAACAAAATCCCTATAAATTAAAAAAAAAAAAAAAAAAAAAGAGAAGTTTCTAGGAGCTGACATACAAAAAACAGATCCATCCAATTAAGACAAGTCTTTATATTAAGACAACCTCTTAGCTAAAAACCTGTTAGCTTGTTGCTCTGACATATAAGGGTCTAACACAAGTTAATCAGTTAAATGCTTGTTAAAAACACTGCTGTGATTACATTAAAAGAAAGGTTTCTTATACTGGTTTACAAATCCCTCAATGAAACTAGATAGTAGAATTCACATGTCACTGAGCATCCCACTACGGTTCAAAAAAAACCCTTCTCTCTCAAAAGGGCTCTTCTTTCAAGTGAACATTATCCACCTAGATAGACACGTGTTATTCAACAGCTAAATACACAAATAACAATCCTGATCAAACACTAGTATGCTTTTGATGCTCACACAAATAATTAATTGCAAGGCTAGATGTTAAGTTGATGCATTTATATATAAAATGTTGAAAACTTAGGATGCCACCACTGGACAACTCTTGCATGGCTCATTCTGAAGTTGCAACACAAAATTATAGAGGTGTACCAATTCCACAAATTCAGAAAGACCATGGAGGGATCCAGTTAAAAGTTGGGCCAAAATATTACCCTCCACTCCAAACCAATTTGATTATTAAGAGTGCATAACACTATTATTAGCCTCACACTTGCATCCAGTTTGCTCAACACTGTGAGGAAAACAATGTACTGTAAAGAGCAACTAGGTATAATTAGCAATGTGAACACAATGTAGCTTTTTGAACTGTTATCCCAGTACAAATTATCTACTAGTCTTTTTTTCAGTCTCCTCTCCCCTTTTGACACACAAACATATAGTCCCTCTCTAAATTAAAAAAAAAAAACAAATCACCAAACCAGACTTAGAAACAATGACACAAGATACTGGTTTTATGACATGGCAATAGCTTGTCAGGAAACAGAGATTATACATGGTTCTATAAAACCAGTTAACAATGCATTAATAATTTTTGCATGGAAATGAACTTCCAGTTTAATGATGGTTCATTGAACTACATGGAATGGCAAATTACAGCAGATTCCATTCAGAAAGTATTATCAGAACTCTAGAATACTTACCTTATCATATTCAAGATCTTCAGGTATTGATGATGATGTTGACAACCGGTTATATCTTGATTCACTAAAACAGATTAAATTATGCTTTTAAGTATCGTTAACAACAGATGATGGAGCTCTATGGAATTATTTCAACTTTAACAATTCTGACTAAGGGATGTAGAACAAGCACACTTTTTCACTTTTGAAAGCTGTGGTTTTCACCCTGTAGCACATGCCTGACTATAGTAACTTGTGTGTGTCTCATGTTGAACAGAGAGGACATGAGAGCTCCCAACTTGAGAGCACATAACTGAACTTCAAAGAAAATAGCATTTTATCAGGATATTAAATCCACAGTGATGTAATAGAATGCAGTACAGGTTTGGAAGCCTAGCCAGGATCAGATTTGCAAGCTGTCTTCCTGTTTGGATATTCCTCACTACAAGACATCTCTTCTTTTTCCTCCATTGTACAGCCACTGCTCACAATTTCTCTTCACAACTAAATCCCTGCAAAGCCACCCCCTTACACAAAAAATCCTTTAGCAAGGCTAGAAACATTTAGAAACTCTGTAGCACTTAAGAGTAGCAGAGTGCCTGTTTTCATTTTGTTGCTAAAAAGATATGTTGCAATGGTAATTACTGGAGGACACCTGTTAGAATCGGAGTGTGTTCCTCAGTGTCTCTGTAATTTTGGCCAGCAGGCTCAGCTCACAGTCCAGCAGGACAAAAATACAGGCTCCTGGGTGTCTGACTGCTCCAGCCTGTTGGTTTCATGCCTCCACAGAATCTTCATGACTGTTGCCTCAGCCAGATGGATCAAAGCCTTCTTAGTTATTGCCCATTTTATTTTACATCTATCTTTCACAACTGTCCATAGATTACACCTAAAAACAGGGTTTGAATTCTTTCCTGTTGCTCAGTTGTGAATTTACCACAACTTGATTGCACCAGGAAGAGGCTCACTGTTAAAGCTTCCCCACTTTACACATAGACAGCATAGGTTTTAAACGTCCCAACATATCATCCTACATTAAAAAAAAAAATTAAAAAGCTCATTTGAAATATTACTCAAAATTAGTGAAGAATTTCAGAAACATGCAACAGTAAGTTTTTATTTTTGAACCCTTGGGAGATTTTATGGCATAGGCTATGCAGGGAGCTCTGGGAATACACTGGGCTTGAGCCAAGATAAACAAAATGGTTAATATCCCTCTATACAGAAGCACACTGCAAACATCAGTGTGCAGCATGTCAGCAGACAAGCAGCCTACTTCCTTAACCACAACTGGAGGATGAAATTCATGGCAATAGAAACATAGGACTTATGGCTAAAACTACAGACAGTAACTCTCTGAGGGGGGGTGTATTTCACAAAAAACAGTTTGCAAGTGATCTAATTATATAAATGCACCTAATATAAGCCACATTTACTGTACTTTCCTCCCCTCTCCCCAAATGGTTTCAACAAATCAATCTGATTACATTATCTTTTTTACCTTTCAACTTCTGACACCAGTGCAACGCGACCATAGTCCCAGAATCTCTTTCTTATAATGGAAAACAGTAATATTAAAATCTAGAAAATAAAAGAGAAGATATTAAAGTATTTATTTTTCCCATTTCAAAATAATCATTCTTAGGTGTGTAAGAACTGACAAAAAATGCTGTCCTAGTTCCTAAATCAATTATCATATGCCAGCCAACTTATTGGTGGTGATGCTACAGACCAACCTGTCTGAGACCAAAGCTACCTCTCTCTGATCTCTGCAATGTACTGTTAATCTGCCCCCTGTATTTTCCCTTTTTGAAAGAAACAAAGAAAACAAGCAAAAAGCTCAATCACTGGGTATTTAATTTTTTTTTTTTAACAAGTTGCTCTACAGAAAGCAATGAAGTGACAAGGCCTGTTTTGCCATGCATATGTAGCATACACCCTCACCCCTTTGGTTCCTCCTCCATCCCATACCTGTTTGGCTGGAAAGTGGTGTTAGTGATGCAACTTACTGGGATCAAACACTGACTGGCCAGCCAGGATACATGTCCAGATTATCTCTGTGTCAAGACTACACAGCTCATTTCCACATTTCACAATTAATATAACCTTCTTATGCGCACCTTCCTCCTAACAGGGAGGATTAATTTAGATCTTCCTCCTTCATCTGGCCATTAAACTGCTGCAAGCAGGAAAGTTCTCTAGATTCTTTACAACTTTGGTTGAAATTGGCTATAGTATTCTCCAGTTATTAAGCAGGACTGCCAGATAAAAATGGGAAGACAATGAAATACATAAACCTCACTTCCTCTGGAAACCAGCCTAGGAATAGCATATCACAAACCCATCAACTGTCAGTTACTAAAAGGATATGCTGTAAAAATATAATGAAAATAAGAATACAGGAGTTGATAGATAATCCTCAGTACTTGGTACTTGAAGAAGAGAGGAACCTTCTGCACTGCACCCATCTCTTTACTTAACCCTGCTTGAGTGCAGAGTTCAACAGCAAGGAAATCAAAAGTGGACTCAGTGCCTTAAAATTGAACCACAGCTTAAAAAAAAAAAGGCAAACACTTCAACTAAAACTTATTCAATGCTGTGCCATTGGTCACACAGAGCTGTAAATACTGTACATCCTCAGAAAATGGATTTATGGTAACATACACCAAATCAACAGCAAAGAATGCTATTATACAACTTTGAGGAATATCCTCTACATTCCTACAGAATGACCAGCTCAGACCACGGGTACTTCAGGTTTCTTTACAGTAGATTTCTAGAACTCAGAAACTGTTACCCCTTTAATCTATTTTACTACCACAGACCCTCTTCTCAGGCCAATGTGCAGGTCTGCAGCCCTGTTTCTGGTGGCTGAAGGCCACCTAGGTCAAGCTTACAAAAATAACCACAAGCTTAAGTGCAGTTTCAGGCCTGTCCTGGAGCCCCCAGATAGCAACTAATCATAGTCCACCTTTTCTCAGGACTGAGCTGGTCAGTACATTATTTCATCTTCATCTACAGCTTCAGGAAATCTAATTTTTACAAGCTGGTTTTTCAAAAGACAATACAATATGCAAAATGTGTAATTTCACAACTGAGTTAGTAATGGTGTCCCCTTCCTGAAAACCTACCCAGTACTTAAACCCAGATGTTCTTGCAGTTAAGATAAAACATGAAAATTTGAGCTACAACCACAAAATTCACTGGCCCCACAAACAGAGCCTGTAAAACTGCACTCTCCCTAAATCTATACATCTAACCCACAATCCCATCTGTATGCAAACATTCATCAAGACTTGAAAAGCACTATGATGTTCCCAGAATGGCCTCATTTCTTATTCTGAACATTCTCAGAAACCAAATTCCAACCCGACAAATACGAGAATTCGGAACAATCGCACTTTTGAGAAGGCCAGAAGTATTTTAAATACAAGAAATAGAAAACTGGGCTTACAAAAAAGAAGGTTACGTCAAGCAGCAGGACAGTTGGGATTCCACCAAAAGTTACTCCTTGGAGCACGGTGCTGCCCTGGGCAGTGCTGTAGCAGTAAGTCTCATTTGTTCTGTTGAAAGGTGCACTCCTGTTCCCAAAGAAGCCTAGATGAGACTGTCCAAAACCCAGAAAATAGAAAGGGTTCATTTTGTCTATCCCTTTAAGAGAAAAAAAAAAAAAAATTAAAAAAAGGTGAAACCAACTTGTGAAAAGTCTGGCTGTTATTTGTGAGATCTTCACATGTGAAATGTTTTGCAATAACTGGCAGGTTCAGCTACCAGCAGCCCAGACAACAATTCCAGACCTCTAGTGAACCACATTCTCTACAGAGATCTGAAGATAACTGCATAAGATCCTCCCATACATTTAATCTATAACATCTAAATACATGTAACAGTCTGGTCTGTGATTCTAGGAATCAGGGCATTACAATTTTGTTCCTAATTGATGAGCACATGTGAACACACCAGCTTGTGAACTTTGTATTTAAATATCAAAACCTTGAGATCATTAACAAATTCACCACTAATTCCACAGAAAAGAACAACTACACAAATACATATGTTCATTTCTTCTCTTGGAATATTGGGTGACTTTCCTTTTTAAAATAATTCAACTGAAAGGCCAGCACAGCAGTTATTGTATGTCACAAACAAGAAAGAACAAAGAGTATTGCTCAGAGAAGAGATATCTACCTCATTTTAGTCAACTGACTGACCTGATCAGATAATGTAATAGCATATAAGAATGAACGAGATTTGGCTATTGATACAAAGTTCTTTTTACCAGTGCAGGCAATTGCTCGTTTAGTTTGGGGCTTTCCACTTCAAACATTTCCTTTCTTGGATCTTATTTACTTGCTGATTCCCAAGTACTGCTTCATGCGGAACACACTTCAGCTGATAAATTCACAAAGAAACCACTCCCCGAAAAAAACTCAATCCTTCAAAAGCAAATATTCTAGGTCCTCATCACACAGGTCCAGGGACACTTTCAGTATGCTGTGCCTCTAAGAGGAATGCACATGTCTCTGACGACAGCACTATTCTGGATGCTGAAAACGAAACAAACAAAAAAATGACAAATAACTAAAAGCAAGAAAACAGCTGGAGTATACTCCTCCCAAAACAGCATCTGCTAAGTGTTGGGCAGCGTGACACGGTGAGGAAACAGCTGATGTGTTTCATCACAGGGAAAAAAAAAAAAAAAAAAAGAAAAAAGAAAAAACCCCAACAACGCCCACAAAAGTTGTGCCGTGATTCTCTATCCTTGCTTTCTACAGACTGAAATTCAGTGCCGACGCAAAAGAAAGCATTTTGGAAGAGCCTTCGGGAATCTTTAGCACAAGCCTGCACGCTAAACTCTAAGGAACAGCCTGGAGTTTATCAGACACCGCTTCCAATTCTCGAAAGCTGCTCTTTCTAAACAAGCCAGCTGCCGGGCAGATAAAGGGCAGGGGAAGACCTCCCACGGCTGGGGCTGCGCCGCAGGAGCCCGGGGAGCGCGGACGGGCTGCAGGAGCGGGAGCGGCTCCCGTGCGGCGCGGGGACCCCGCTGCGCTCCGGCTCCGGCAGGACCTGGAGCCGCGGCGGGCGGGACCGGCTGCCCAGGAGCACATCGGAAAGCGCAGGGCTCACGCCCGGCGCAGGGAGCGGGTCTCTCCGCTCCAGAGCAGGGCGGGCTGGCTGAGCTGCCCGCGGGGTGGGGACGCTGCTCCCGGAGCTGCGGGGTCCCGCTGAGGGGGTCCCGCTGACCTCGCCCACTCCCCTCCCCGCGGCCCCGCACGCCGCCGCTCCCGCCCTCCCTTACCTGCGCCGGGGCGGCCTCTCCTACCCCCGCCCTTCCCTTCCCTGCCCGCCTGCCCCGTCACCTCACGGGCGGTCCCGGCGGCAACAAGTCGCGGGCTCTGCGCAGGCGCGCGCGGCCCGCTGTCAGCGCTGCCCCGCCCCGGGGCGCGCCCCCCACACGGGCCGGGAAAGTGCCGCCCCACAGGGAAAAGGCCGGAGCCGCCGGGAAAGTGCCGCCCCCTCACTTCCCTCAGGGAACGGCCCCTCAAATAAGCTGAGGGAAAGCCGCGTCTGTCCAGCCTGGAGAAGAGAAGGCTCCGGGCACACCTTATAGCGCCCACCAGTGTCTCAAAGCAGAACAGAGCGTTTTATAGCGCAGGAAAAAAAGCCGATCCCCAAGAAACGTGAGATGTGATTTCCATAGAGACTTGGCGATTTCAGGTCTGGTGAAATGGGCAAGCATGCAGGCCGTACACTGAGATCACAGTGGTTTGGAAGGGACCTGAAATATCATCTATTTCCAGCCCCCCACCATGGGCAGAGACACCTTCCACAAGAGCACATTGTTCAGAGCTCCATCCAACCTGGTCTTGAACACTTCCGGAAATGGGACATCCACAGCTTCTCTGGGAAACCTCTGCCAGTGCCTCACCACCCTCACTCAGAGTGAAGAAGTTTTTCATGTTATCTAATCTAAACCTAGTCTCTTTCATTTGAATCCATTCCCCCTTGTTCTATCGCTGGATGCCCTTGCAAAAGTCCCTCTATGCCCATGTAGAAAGTCCCCCCCCAGCCCTTGTGTAGGTACAGGTACAGGTACTGGAAGGTGCTCTAAGGTCTCCCAGGAGTTTTCTCTCCTCCAGGCTGAACAATCCCATCTCTCTCAGCCTGTCTTAGTTGCAGAGGTGCTCCAGCCCTTTGAGCATCTTCATGGTCTCCTCTGGACTTATTCCAACAGGGCCATGTCTTGTGCTGGGGGCCCCGAGCCAGACTCAGCACTCCAGGTGGGGTCTCACAAGGGCAGAGTAGAGGGGGAGAACCATCTTCGTTGACCTGCTGGCTAAACCTCTTTTGACAGGTAACTCTGAAATAAATTAACAGATTAATGGTAGTAGCATGAACCTTCCATGAAATATGCACAGCGCCTTGTCTCCACACACAACTCGTATGTTGTGAATTGGAAAAAACCCCAAGACCTAAGGAGTTTAGGTTAATGAGTCTATGATAGAGCTGGGATGAGACCAATTCCCAGATATCCACAAGGACATCCTATCCTTTAAGGGGTTCATTACTTCCAGACAACAGGCCAGAAACACTGTACAGCAGGTCCCTGCTGTCCACTCTTCTCTACCCTTTATTTTAGTGTTCCTTCCACAGCCATTTGATACCCAGCATTGCCAACCATCCTCATCCTCCTGTGCCTTCATCCTTTGCCTCTGAATGTCAGGACTGACCTCAATGAGCAGCAGGCATATGAGGAAGAAGAAGATGAAATGATAATGAAATTGTAATGATGAAAATGTGCCTGTTCAGAGGGAACCAGGGACCACTTGCCTTCAAAGGTTTGCACCCCTACCTGAAGCAGCAGTGATGTCTTAGAACAGCAACCCACTCTAAAACCAAACAAAAATAATTAAAGCATTGCAAGGTTCAGTCTGATGTTACATTGACCAAAACCTTGGCTATCTGCTGACTTTTATGTTTAAAAGGAATTCATGTCCCAGCTGCCAAGAAGCTGCTTTCTGCTCCATCTGACAGTCCTGATCCTGCCTCTCCATCTTTAACTCCTTGCATTCCCATGTATTCAGACTGCATGGATTACTTAAGGTCCTGCATGCATAGCTACTGTCCTGCTCCCTGCCACTTTATTCATCCACAATTGTTTTACTTGGCCAAATCCTTGTTTCACTTTCTAGGAGTGCCTGCTCAGTGGGGAGCAGCATCTGGCTGTACGTGTTCTATCTGCCTTCTCCCACTTCATCCCACAAAAAGGGCAAAGTCCTGGTTATCTGCAGTCACTGAGAGACATTTCAAGACAGAATTTCATCACTTACCTAGAAGATGCATTGTAGATAATCTGAGATTTTAAATTGGCTGTAACAATTATGCTAGTTAGAAAATGACATAAAAGTTCTCAGCTCAGATTCATGATGCTGGAATAAAGAAATCCCACTATTGTTGAAGGATGTTAGTTTTACCTTTAAACACTCTCCTCTCTAGGAGATTGGTGGGAAAGTTGTTTGGCATGAGTGTTGTAAAGTTATTGTTCCATCCTGTCTTTTCTGGAACAACTCTTCCTGTGGACAACTTATTTCAAAACAGGATTTCACAGTGGAATAATTATTAATTTCTTTTAAATGAAATACATCAACCATGTACGTGAAGCCTCAGTGTGTTCTTGCAGCTCTTGCATTCTAGGACCAAAATCTGCTTGGGTGATTTCCTAACCTGTTCATACTCTTGATTCTTGTCAGGTTTTTCAAGATTAGGAAGGCTTTGCTTTGGTTAGATTATCTTACTCTGTAGTGTAAAATAGGTAATATTGTAATATTCAGTGATCTCAACATTTTAGTTTTGGCTTTCTTCAGTGTGATGACTTTTGCCTAGCTACAAAATAATTTTCCCTTTCTTTCTGCCACAAGAATAACATCGAGCTTTTGTAATTTGTTTTTGTTCTTCCTCTGTCTAGACAGGCTCTTTAGCTAAGTGGTGTGATTTTGTTTATCTCTAATTTCAACAGCAGAGTCACATTTCCCTCCTCCCTACCTCTTGTAAATAGGGTTTTGTTTACCACTGTCTGTTCTTTTGGTGACAAAAGCCACATACTGTCATTAGTTCACAAACGTTTAATTATGTTGCTCGAGCAGATGGAAAACCACCCTCAGGTCCTAGGGAGCAGGCCAAGAGACTCTGAAATCCTTCCATCTTTCTTTTATTTTGCATCCTCCATATCCACTTCAACAGCTCTTTAGCACCAGGTTGAACAAGTGTGCAGGGTATTTACACTTCCACATGTCACTCTTCCCTTACTTTATTAAATGACCTTATGGCTGGAGAGCTCCCTTGTCACTTTAGTTTGATTTATCACAGCAGGATGTCCCTTGATGGGTGAAATCCCAACAGGACTTCAATAGTCTCTGGAGGTGAGTAGCAGGTGTCTTGAGCTTTGCCATGCGTGGCAACTCTCGCCGTGGTTTCTTCTCTCTGAAGAAACCCATCAGCCCAGCTTGCAGTTCCCTACTTATCTGCCTATTCAAATATACCTTAATGGATTTAATTCAGGCTTCCAGCCTGGCAGCTCTTTGCTATCTTTTAATCTTTGCCTTCATCTGGCAACCTGTTTATGAGCCTCAATACACCACAGGACACAGTGTGGGCATTATGGGATTTTCCTTTGAAAGGTCTGAGCATTAAAATGTTTCTAATATAAACAAACAAGTAGAAAAATCTAGACAGATACATGGATTTAAATGTCATTATACAAATCAACAAGCAGCAAGTCTTGACTTTGACAATTTACCCTTCTTTTCTCTCTATTCTTTTAAATTTTGGCATGCTGCTTCTCATTCATAGGTAATATGTTGACTTTGAAATTGCCTTGCATTAAAATTTGAATGTATTTTTTATTAATCAATACAACATATTATTATACAATGTATTTAACCAAATATATCTAGCGATACATTATAGAAATTTGCTTTTCTTTTCATTTTATGTCAGATAGGAAATGCTGAATGTAGCATTGGTATTGATGCTTGAGCATGATTCATTTTTCTTGTCATCTTCATCAAGTTATACTTGGATGAAAACTGGAATTTTATTAAAACACACAGGAAACTGCAATCTAAAATAGCAATGCTGAAAAACAGGAGGGAAAAGTAGGCTTATTGCAACATACTTTGCATAAACAATTTATGAAGTGGTGAATCCGTGAGCTTCGTCATCATCACCTCTGGGCAGGGTGAGGTTTTAAACCTTGGTTTTTTTGGAGTAGTTAGAGGTGTGGAGAATCCCTTGCTGATATATAGGATTGTTAGGCTTATTGTTAGCCTGTAACAATGCAACCACTGTTGGTGTGACACACTTCGGTACAAAACTAGGGCAAGGTGGCCTGCAGTGTGGGTGACTTCATTGTTTCCTGAATGTACACATTATCTTAATGCTTATCCATGCATTAACCCCATGGGTATGGAACCTGAAGGGACTTAATGCATATGTGGCACAGCACTGACTATAATTAAGGCAGGTCCCTGAGAGAGAGAGGGAGATGGAGAAACCATCTGGCACAATCTGGTTTGTCCCACTGAAGAGGAGAGCACCTGGCCACGTGAGCTTTGGATTTATCAGACACCAGGTGTGCTTGTTACCAGTATGAAATATCAAACCACTCTGAGCTTGTAAAGTTTTCCCATTCCCAGGTACAGCACACATTAGTTTTCCTGAACAACTCCAGTGTCCTCAAGAGCCTCTGTGCTCCACAGTGTCCTCACTGTACACAGTGACTCCTGTTGCAGCACTGCTGAGGTGAGCCCTGGACAGAATTTAGCATCCTTGCCTTAGGTTCTGCTTTCCCTGGATCACAAAGATGAGTAGCTGGTTGTGCAGGAGCCACAAAATGCACTAGGAGATCTTGCAGTCTAAACCACTGGTGGGTCAGTCCAGCTGGGTTTGCTGCAGCCTTGAATTGAGAGTAAATTTTTATGAATCAAGATCTGAAATCCATGTTTTTAACCAAATAGGTCAGAACTACTCAGGATTGATCTGCTGTATCCATGCTCTAGCTGCAGAGAGTCCAGTGAGATTCCCAGCTTTTAGATATAAGAATCCTTTACCAAGGCCTTGGCACAACACTTCCTAGTTTACCGGCTTAATTTCCCTTAAAATGTCAGCATCAAACATGCTGCTTGATCATTCATAAATTTATAGATTAAATATTTTTTAAAGGACTTCTATAATGAGCAGTCTTTTTTTTTTTTTGTCTTCTTTTTTTTTTTTTTTTTTTTGGTTAGGCAAGAATTCCCCCTTCCCACTTCCAGATTTACAGATGAAAAGAATTCAGTGTCCAAACTGTGAGGATTTCAAAGAGCTAGCAAGGTCTGAGTTACAATTTCCACAGCAGCAGTGACTTGGCTCCTTTGCAGACAGAGCAGGAGAGCACGGGGTGTCACTAATGCCAGCAGGATGATCCTGGTGAGCCCAAGCAGGGGGTCAGGTGCCAGGGATGCAAGGGGCAAGTGGCTGGGGTGATTTGGTGTCAGGATGCAAAGTGGCTTAAGCAGGAAGATGTGAAGAGCTGTGGCCATGGCAAACAGGCACAACCAAAGGCAGTGAGGCATTTTCCAGCAAGGAACCCCCTGAAACCAGAGGAGCATGGCATTAGTAGAGCATGACTGGAAATGATGGGGAGCAGCAGCACCCAGCCAGTTCCAAGTGCATGACTGCTGCCTGAGGCACACCACAGGCACATGGATCCTTGCTGTGTGCTTTCTGGCACCTCCACTTTAGGGAAGCAGAGTTGCCTAAATCTGCCCATATCTTAGTGAGTGATTACCTGTTGGACATGTTATCACCATACTTTCTGATTTTCCCATTCTTGTCCCTCCCTGTCCACTCTTTCCTTCCTCTTTTTGTAGTACTTTATTTCCTCACCCCATTCATCCTTTCTCATATTTCCTTTCCTGTGATTCATTCTTTTACTCTCTCCAAATCGCTTTCTTTTTTTTCTGCTTCATCTTTCTCCTTTCAAATGTATGCAAAGGATATAAAGGTATTTCCTGACATCTCTTCCAGCTGGACTGGGCATGTTTGACATTGCCTCATGAGTGGGAGTGTGGCCTAATCTGTGTAAGAATGGAAAGTAATGTAGTCACTGCAAGCTGAGCACATTGGACACACAGGTGATCTATGTATCAATGGAGAACTTTCTTCCCTGTAACAGATGGCAAGAGGGACATGTTTCCCTGAGATACTTTAAGTACAGTAATCATTAGACTCTATTGCTGATTAGAGTTTTGTTGGTAGAAGCTGTGGTGCCTTTGAAAATCAGCTTATTTATTTTGGTGTCTAAATACAGACTTGAAAATTTTGGCCAAGGCAATTTGCTCAAGGTCATAATCCTGACTCAGGGACAGAACTGGGAAGAAAGCCCAGATGTTTTCAGCTCTCCTTTCCTACTGATATTATGTGCAGTTTTAGTAAAGCAGATGTTTATATTTAGATTCACTGAAGTAGATGTTTATATATTCAGGTTATATATCAGATAATGATAGAGTGAGTGGTCAGAATTAATGCGGGAGAAGTTAAGAGCAGGTCCTGTAAAGTGGCACAGTTTCTGGAACTGATAAACTCCAGGATGGAAGAAAGGATCAGTGTAATATGGGAACACCTAGCCAAACTATTGCTGCCTTCACAAAGTGGTGTACCTTTTCTTTTACACCCTGTCTGGGTCAGTTCCTGGGGCTCTACAGGTACAGCTAAGAGAGCAAGTGCTGCATGCAGAGCCCTGCCATGAGCAGACCTGAGATTTAAGGCCCCAAATTGCCAACTGCCCTGGGCAACAGTGAGCCAGGGTGACTGTCATTCCTTTGCACCATAATTCCTGTGAAGATTAGAAGAGTTTCATACATCAATGTAAGAACTTGAACTCATTATTCAAATTATGATAGTGAGAGCATTTCTCAGTGGACATGAATTGTGTTAAGGAACCAATTCCCATCCACTTAGGAAACAAGACAACTGAGTTCTGTTATTGCTGTGCTTTCTAGATCAGTTTCAATGCAACCCAAGCAATAGTATATTTTCATGTCCTTTTATGAATCACAGCGTTTTCTCATTTAGGACAGCAAGTGTTCAACAGTTTACCAGCCTGGGAACACAGTGAAGGCCAGAGGTAAACTTTCCTACCACAAGGGACTGAAAACAAATCGAGCAGTGAAGCTTTGCAAGAGTTTTAAGAGACAATTTTCCAAGTCTGCTTCACATAATGATTTTAAGATTCCTCCCACTGGATTTGCAGAAACTGAACTTCCTTGAGAACATTGTTTTCATGTAGTCTGCCTTAGAAGTTTTCCAACAGATCTGGTCAAAATGATCAAGCATTTTAAATTAATTCTCAGGTCATCTACGTCTTTGCTCATATTACAGTAATTATTTCTAGTTTTGCTGTCACAGGGTAAAATATTCCTTGCTCTATTTTAGAATCAAAGCAGAGAAAGGGGACTAAGAACCCAAGTTTTGCTCAATGAAAAATAGACTCTAAATTCCTTCTTGTACCTTTGAAAAATCTTCTCCACGTGTATGATTTGTCAAAAGATGCTGAGTTCTGCACTGGCAACTTAAATAAAGCCATGGTGCATAGATAAAATAAATTTTAGTCACCATATCTTTAGTTATTCAGCCTGGAAAGCTGACAGATGCCAGCTTCAAATGCATGGCATTTCCTGCAAAATCACATGTCAAAGCCAAAATTAAGGTTCGGAAATGCATTTGGTTGCTATGTGGAAATGTTGGCCATTCCTGGATTAATGGTTTTGAATAAGCAAATGGCAAGGTAAGAAAAGGAAAAAAGAAAAATCAAACAACTGAAGTTTGTATTTCACGCTTCAAGTGACTCGACCAAGTGTGGCTAAATTCCCTTTTAAAATCAAGTGACCATGATGCATCTCCCATGGTGCTGCAGTATGAATGCTAAAAGGATTAAAACTGGTCAGGTCACAGAGCTTTAATTTTTGCTCTTTTAGAGGCCATGTTATATCCAAGACCTTATACTGCTTCTTTACATAGATATGAGTGCATGGCAGGAAATTACATAATTTCCTGTGCCATGAAGTAAAATACACTTTTCTGTTCTGTTTTGGAGTCAAATTCACAAAAACTGGTCATTTTTCAGTTCTTTCTTTTCTGAATTCTTTTAAATTAAATAGTAATAACATTTAAAAATGTTAGAAATCAATACCATGGCAATATAAATATTTAAGTGAAGACAGCCTTGTAGTAACAGCTTGGGTAGGAGCAGTCTATTCACACACCCTCCCTTGTGAACATTGCAGCATTATTTGAAAGCAAAAGAAAATTAGGGGGCTATTTTGATACTTGTTCCTGTGCAATTCTCAAAGGTAGAACAAACTACTCAATCTAGACAGAAGGGGAATGGAATGAAGAGGATAAATAATAAATCACCAGCAACAGTAACCAGCTCAATAGATTTTGAAAATGAGTTAATGATTTGAAATTTTATGAACAGATCTAAAATCTTTTAAAATGCATTTAAAATAATCTACAGGGCCTTAAGACCATTCTCTGAACAAGCATCAGCACTGTGAAGACAAAGAAAATCTTCCTGCAAAAGTTTAGTGCAATACTTGCATCCTCTTTCTGTTTAAAAAGAATGAACATCAAGCATCGGGATGAGGGATTGTAGTCTGATCCAGATCATAATTTCCAAGATGGTTTTGTACCTCTTGAAATTCCCAGCTTCCTGGAAGCCTCTCAGACATGCTCTCCCTGTATGAGCCCAGCTCATAGGCAGGCCTGGTGCTGTTGCTGGGCCCATTCAGAATTCTACCTCACCATCCTTTTGATCATAGCCCTAGTGTGCTGTTAACATCAAGGACAAAAGCCATGTGCAAGTAATTATTTTTGAAACTGAATACATCTAAGTTCCATGGTGTAAAACCCACTGACATGCAATATCCCCAGAATCACTTCAGCACCAGATGCTACAGATGGAAAACAACCATGTGAGTAGTTTAGCTCATTTTCCTGTTGTTGCAGGTATCTTTTTGACAATCAGTAGATTTGCTAAGGCACTGCTCAAGCTAATTTTTAATAGCTCAATGAGGACTAGCAGAAACCTTTGGGCAATTGCTCCTCATCTATCTGATGTACCAGATTAGGAAAGTCTAAACTATCAATTCTGTCTTGTCATCTGTGTGTGTGTTATCACTTAATTTTGCCTTCTACAATCTCTTATTGAGTTTTGTAATTTTCTGTGCAAATAACAGGCACTTAGAGATTTTTTTTGCACTCCACTAACAAATTACTATTTTGCACAACAGTCCATCATTTTTAGCAGAAGTTGCTTTTTAGGTCTCACTCATCTTGGCATTTCATCTTTATTTTTGGCCTACAGAAAAAAAATATTTTCCAGCAAAGTTAGTAATGCAAATTATTCAACTTGAATTAACACATACTTCATAATCTTTCTGCCTTTACAGCTTCTCCTGGCAATAGAAATAAATTACAGCTGCTAGAATATAGTGTTATTCTTTCTCTATCTGAGTTGGGGAAAAGTGATTCATTTTCTCTCTTTCTTAGCAAAAGAGGACAGTCTGTTCAGTGAAGCAAAATTTATTAGGGCTAAAATTAACTGGAGGAAATACAATCCATAATTAAGCCAGGTTACTTAGTGCCACAGATGCAGAATGAAGAGTATTCCAACTGTATTACCATCACAGGAAAAACTCAGTTTTTGGAATGTCAGTTGCCACACAAACTTGGCACAGAATCAGTAAGGTTATGAGACATTGAATCTGCACATTAAGGCAAAAGAAATGTACTTTTAAAAAAGGCTGATAAACTTCTACACTATAAATATAGTTGCAAGGAAAAAGCAGCATTTTAACTAGGCCAATAAATGGGCTCTGATTAGAAATTAAGTGGTGCTCCTACAGAATTCAGCTATTTCTCAGTAATTAAGACATTCCTTAATGAAGTGGACTGTGGTGTAAAGCAAGCAATTCAGGGCTATTGTTTATTTATCTGATTCAACTGCATTAGCTAAAAGTCAGTGTTTTTTCCAGCAGCCTATGCTGCAGCCATCAGATCGGTGACGAGTCCGGCTTCTCCAGCTGCAAACAAGGAACAGACTGGGGCAGTGGGGAGGAGACTGCTGAAGGCATAGAAAATGCTGTATTTAAACAGTTGTGTTTGTTTTTCTGTTAAAAAAAAAAAAAAATCTTGAAGATCTCCTTTCTGCCAGAACACTGGCACTTTGCAAACACTGCCAACACAAACCCCTGCGAGCGAGCCAGCTGACATCAGCTGACCGAGGACATGAGGGGGACTTTGGACATTTTATCCATTCCTCCTCAGACAGACAGGCTTTTGTCCTGGCCATCTGACCAAAACAAGTTCATGAATAAAAGCAGAAGTTGCCTATGGAAGATGTGCTTATGTCAGTGCAATCAGAAGAGAAGAGCTCAATAGGATGTGATGTTTCAGATATTTCCATTGGAGATGGCCAGTTCAGTCTGGCCTGTACTGGTGATGAGGAAAAACACCCTCATGTCCTGGCCTAGATTAAATGAGCTGGACAATTTCTGCATAGCTTAAGCAGGTGATAGTTTGGATCACAGAAGTTGCTACTGCAACTGGCTCCTGGCAGGAGAGTAAGCACTAAGGACTGAGGCTGAGGTTACAGCACCTTTGGAATAGGATCTGTGCACTCAGAGCAACTACAATTCATCTCAGACATGGGACATGAAGTTCTATTTCCCAGAGACAAGTTAGCCAGAGCTCACAACACAGATCTAAAGTCCCTTTTATGACTTTATACCCAGTGGAAGGAGGAAGAGAATGCATGAGAGGCAGGTAAGTCAGGTGATACCTGATTAAGCACAAAGCCTTTTGGCACAAAAATTAACAAAGCCAAATTTTTGCAACAAATCCCAACCGTCAGTAAGATCAACACAACTGCATTGAGTGGCTCTGCTGTTTTCAGTCTAGCTCTGGGAGACATGCAGATGTCTTGTATTATTAGGCCTTACCTTCTGGAAACTTTTCCATGCCAGGTACTTGCCGAGCAAGCTGAGGCCATGAGGAGCAAACTCTGGGGAGCTGTACTGGCTCACAGAAGTTGCCTTTCACATCACTCAAGCAAGGGCTGTCTTAACATGGGCCCAGCTGTAATACAAAAGGGTTATGTCCATGGCAATTGAAGTCTTCAAAAGTTTAATATTTAGACCCTCAATACTGCAAATACATTTCAAACATTCTTGTTTCCCAGGATAATAGCTACATAATTACGGCAAGCCTATCACACTTTCTCTTTGATCCCACTGGATTTATTTACCAAAAGTCATTGCATGGATGTGCACAGCAAATGTCCTACAGAAGTGCCTGCAACAAAATTAAAAGCTTAAATATAGAGATTCTCTCTCCACTAAGTACTGGCTTTTATTAAAACTGGGATTTGCTCATACTTCACCCCTTGCAGCCTCTTTGAATCCTCTTTTGACATTTCAAAAGCGCCATGCAGGTTCTAATACACATTACACAGAAAGAGCTATTATAAAATTCCTGACTTTTTCTTGTTTGCACGACAAAGGGGAATGGCAAATCCTCCAATTGGACCAGATAATCACTCTCCTGTGAAAAGCCTCCAATATACATCCTCTGTTTTCTTCTTAGTTGAGCTTCAAGTGTGTTTGGTCAATAATTTTATTTTGTGTGTGAAGCCCATAAATCACCTTCCAATACACATTGAACAGTGGAGAGTCCTGGTGGATTTGGCATCAGCCAAAGGAGAAATCAGATCCGGATACAGGAAAGCTGGGTGCTGCTAGAGCAATCAGACATTTTAACTTCATGTTGTTGTGGTCTTTTGAAGAACGCTCACTGCAGAGTAGGACCACTCTCTGGAGCAATTGGATAGATAAATAATTAAAGGATAATGTCTTCTGACATAAGAGAGAGACCATTACAAATCCATGGACTGCAGTTTTATCCAGGTGACCATATAAACCTAACAAATTCCCTGCTGGCTGAGCTGTCCAACATTTAGAGAGCCCACGTGCAGAAAAGCTTTGTCAGCCATCTGAACATTACTCAGGTGGTTTCCAAACCTCTGACACAGCCCATTTTGTGACCAGCTCTTTTGCCCCGGCCTCAGGAAAGCAGTAGTGCCATTCGGCTGGAGAGACAGTCCTGAGGGAAGAGCTGGGCATATGGAGCTTCCCTAAAGGGATGAGGGGTCACAAAGATTTCAAGGAAAAAACCTTCCCTTTTATTTGCAAATGCAGGAGTATTTGACATGAGCTGAACTTGAAGCCGACAAATGAAGTGGATATTTTTCACTTCTGTTTGTGTCTTGGGAATGGATGCATTTTGAAGTAATATACAAATGCATGTCTAAAATTCATCTCCAGAGAAAGATGCTACACAAAGTGCAGGATTAAAGAATGCACTGCCTTGGGCCATGCACAGGCTGTTACTTTGTAGTCTGTTCCATTTTACTCTTAAAACTCAATTTAGCTAAATAAGGTGCCCTTTTAACATCTAGCAGAGGCTTTATCATGCTTAAGAAGACAAGTTTCTTAAAAGGTTGTAAAGACAAAGAGAGCAGTAACAGAAGTGTTGAGTGAGGCTCTTTCAGACGGCTTTATTGCCTTCCCCTGAGTACAAAACAGGCTGCCTCCCTCAGCTGACACTTGTTTAATGAGGGATGAGCCACAACGGGGTGATTTTGTACAAGTTCATTACATCTCATCCTCCAGCCAGACTGTCCTCAGGGCACACCATTCAGCCTGGGCATTGGGTGAAACTGGACCAATTTTAAGTAATTTAGAGAGGTATATAAAATCCAAAGGCCTTTGATGCTGAAGACATTTGTATGTAGGCTCAGGTATGTGGCTACTGGAGAGGGAGACTCTGCCCCAGGTGCCATGCTCCTTCATGCTTTTATCAATCACATTTTATTTCTTCAATTCAGTTCTCCTAGGATTGGTGCCAAAAATAGATTTCCACATCTTATACCAGCAAAGGCCAGGGAAGAAAAGGGTGTAAGTTTCCAGTTTAAATGTTCCAAGGTAAACATCCAGCCTCCTCACCCCAGCCTTCAGATCAGCTTCACTCTCCAGAGCCAGTGCTCTATCGTGGCTAATGTTAACAGCATTCAAAATTCTGATATTCTTCATCCATTCTGGGAAATAGTGCAGTGGTTTCTCATGTTCACTGGAAAGTGATCTGCCTTTACATAAAGCCCTCTTCTTCTAAGCATGAGTATTATGAAACCCACAGGAATCCATAAAGAGTGATGGGACGTTTTCCTAAAATGTCACACCCGTACATCTTCCACCTTCTGTGATTCAGAAGCAGAGTAAAAGCCCATAAATCATTCAACTGCTGTGACTCACTGCCCTGATTCATACACTTGATACAAATATTCAGAGATCAAAGTGGAACCTAACACCCCCCTCAAAAGATTTAAATGATTTTTCAATGCTTGCCATAAAAATGCACTTCCAGCTGAAGCTAAAGCTTCTCCTGATTGTTATTGGCAAATTCTCTGCAGTAAAGATTGATGCTGTCTTTAGGAATCGTATGGTGTAGTACATAAAGCAATGTATTCTGCAGTTGTGCTTCCTCCCCTAGCAAGGCTGAACAGGGGATACTGATTGCTCAGGGGGCTTCTGGGCAAATATTTACAGGGAATTAAAAAATAAAAAAGGAAATTTCTTCCCCGTGGTGGAATCTAGGACCCCCCTAAATCTTCTTGTATTAACTTTGCAGTGGATGAAGGTGTTAAACTGGCATGTCTCTACCAACAGGGGAGTGATCCTTTTAAGTCCTTTGCTTCGTCCCCACTTGTGAAATTTGTTGTGCCAGTGGGACGAAGCTGGCTATAAAACCCCAGCACAGGGGACCTCCATCCAGCTCGGGCAGCTTGCCAGCACATCTCTGCCGAGAGCAGCCCCAGGGAGATCCCCCCTTCATCTCCGTCGGGCAGGAAACTGTTTCTCTGCCGGAGGAGGATGGACCTGAGGTGTGCCTGGATGCTCTACGTGCTCTGCTTCATCCTCACGGCCCAAGCATTTACCCCGGAACGGTTCAAGGAGGTGGTGCTGAAGCAGCTGGGGCTGTCCGAGGTCCCTAAACTTCATACGAGAGACTTGGTGGACCTGGTTATCCCAGACCACGTCAAGAACAAGTACATGTCCATGCTGAAGCGCCAGAGGGTGAAGCGCCGAGCTCTGCCGAGCCTGGCTGGCATCCTCAGGGGGATCCCGGGACACACAGGTAACGTTTCTGCTGCTCGGAGCATCCCGAGCATCCTGCTGCCGCCAGCGGCATCTGCCGGGACTCTCCCGCCCGGCCGCAGGATGGACAGAGGCAAAGCCCCGAGGGGATAGGGGAATGAGGGTCGGGTTTGGCTCCAGAGCTCAGCTGGGCATAGGAGGTGCTTGCAACAGCATCCTAAAGATTAACAAGCACCCTTTGCACCTGGAGAGGGAGTCCCGCAGCCCTTCCAAAGGACAAGATGCTGCTGGAGCTTGATAGATGCCTTGGTACCCTGGGAACACTCTGGGCAGGTGGGGGCGGGGGGGGGGGGGGAATAAAAACGTGCAGGTAGGTTTTGGATGAAATCTACAGCAAGCCCTCTAATAGGAATCACACCCTTTGGAGGATGTTTCACTTTGGCTCATCTCTTTTTTGTTTAGGCTTGTTGTTTTGGAAATTTACCAAGGAGGCAAATAGCCATACAGATACAATAGTGCCTGTACAAGGGCACTTAGAGCTTATTGTGCATTCAAAGGACATACACAGCACCCTGGGCAGCAAATGAAAATACTTTTTCATTCCAAGTGGTGCAGTTTCCTGCTTTCATGCCCAGCACTGGCGCAGAGGTGCACACCTTTTGAGGTCTGCTCAATTTGGGGTCATATTATGGCAGAGATTTAGTTCTTCCTAAAGGCTACAGAGGCTCAGACATAGGAGAATAATCAGGGCATTTGCAAGACATTGATTCAAGTATGCATTAGAAAAGGTGTGTTTAGTCACTCTGCCACAAGGACTCCATTGGGAGCAGGGAAGGAGTGTGTTGTGATGATAATTGTGCATGAAATGTGGTAGCTTTTCTCAGCAGGGTGGCAGTGACAGGCCATCCTTTTTGTCCCCAACCGAACAGGTATGACAGGGGAAGTCCTCTACTCTGACACAACCACACGCCAGAAGCTGATGTTTGACATGGAGGGCAGAATACCTAAAAACAGCGAAGTCACAATGGCTGAACTGAAACTCTTCAAAAAGCCTCTGGATAGAACAAACCTGCCTGCTAAGCAGTCTCACAGGCCTGTCTCCAATGCCAGAGTCAGCGTGTACTGGGTGCAGCAGCAACATGATGGTACCAACAGGACCTCCCTGATAGACTCCAGGTAAGAAAGGGGTTTCTGCTGGAGTTCCAGAGTTTGGGTCCTCTGGGATGCATTTGCGCATCATGTGGTTGTGCCTCAGCTCAGTCTGATGGGGTTTACATCTGTACAACCTCGTTATATAGCCTCTAAACCCAGAATGAGCTTTTATTATGCTGAGATGCCAATATATGAGGATTCGTTGAAATAATATATGCAATTTTGCCATGTACTGCTATATCTTCCTCTCTAAAATGCCCCTCCTGGTCCAATTCTCTGAAACTAGTTCAAGTGGGTTACTGGCTGCTGGTATTCTTTCCATTGGCCATTTCATTAGGTGATTAAGACAAGTAAATTATGCAAAAAGCATCTGATTCTGTAATGGTGAGCTCTGTGGAAGTTTTGCAACTCTTGAATGCTGAACTAGACTAGACTAGAAACTTAGGGCCCTAATGCAGCTCAGACAGGAGCAGGTGGGAGCCTGGTGTTTACCAAGTTGTCATCACCAACACTAAGGCTGCACGTGATCCTGCACCACCTAATTTTTTGTATGAGCATGTAGAGAAGGTTTTATCTGGCCCTTCAGTGTCTGTTAGATCTGCATGCTTCTTTGTGAGGAGGCAATTAGCTGTGGGTGCTTGCCCAGAGCAAAAATGATCATGTAATTAAGGCATATGACAATCTACAGGAAGCAAATTATTCTGCTGCAATAACAGCGCTGCAAGCCTGGGATTTATCTGATGGGCTTTTCTAATGCCAAGCCCTTGTCATGCAGGCTGGTTCCTATTCGTGAGTCGGGCTGGAAGAGCTTTGATGTGACCCAGGCCGTGCATTACTGGCTGCAAAACAAGAGGCGGGAGCCGATGTTCCTGGAGGTGTGGATCGAAGGGGAAAGGCTGGGCAGTTATGCCTCGGAAATGGCCAAAGCCGTGCGCTTCACCTCGCAGGACCCCAGGGATAAAACCCTAGGCAAGCCTGAGCTGGTGCTTTACACCCTCGACTTGGATGACTATGGGTATGTATGAAACCTAAATCTGTACTGTCTCTGGTGTGATTTTGTCCCTGAATTATTGGGGGGACAAACCCAGGGTGGGCAGCTCTTACCCTCACCAGCATTTACCAGCTGTGAATGGAGTAGTTAGAAAGCTACTGCTGAATCTCACCTCTCCTCTTCCCATACCTGTTGTCTGAATACTCAAACAAACCCTGAGCAGGGCCCAGGTGTCATGTCTCGGAGCCCACCTGTGCTATTAGCAGCAGGGATGATTCCTCCCACTTCCCAGTTTCCAGTTATAGCACCCATTCCTGTTTCTCCCTTGGTGTCCAGGAGCCCTGGGGACTGCAGGGAGGAGGCGGTGATGGGGAAATCCACCTGCTGCCGGCAGAAGCACTACATCAGCTTCCGCGAGCTGCCGTGGGCGCAGCACTGGATCCTGGAGCCGGCGGGGTTCCAGGCGTACCGCTGCTCCGGGAGCTGCCTGCAGCCGCCCCGCGCCCTGCGCCGCCTCGGCTCCGGGCAGCGCTCCTGCGCCGTGGCGGGCAGCTCCGCGCTGCCCATCATCTACCTCGTCAAGAGGGGCAACCACACCGAGATTGAGGCGGCTGAGTTCCCCAACATGATCGTGGAGAGGTGCAGCTGCGTCACGGACGGCGAGGCGCTGGTGTGACGAGTGGGTGGCCTGGGGTGTCATCCATTCCCTGCAGCCCTGCCAAGAGCCACCCCGGCCCCCAGCCCCGGGGCCAGGGATGAAGGTCCTGGGGGGTTCCTGCCGGCAAGGGCAGCAGCCCTCGGGCCCTGCTGCCCTGCAGAGAGAGCGCACTTGGGGGCACTGTCCGTGTAGATGGTCTCAGAGGAGTGTTCTTTTCACATTTGTGAGGGGTACCTTAGAAGCCTAGTGCTTCTTGGGACCTCCTTGATGCCAGCTGAATTTCACTGTATTTATTTCATCCCCCAACCTGGAGTACTGCAAACTGCTCCAGGCAAAAGAAGATTGCCTATGACCAGGTGAAGAACAAATTTGTGGGCTCAGCCTTTCATTCTTAGGCTGCTGTGTTTGGTCCTTGTCTGCCCAAGCCGTGTTTATGGTGAGCTGGAGAGCAGAAGCACTTACATGATATAAACTGTGATATAAACTGTACAGACACACATGCACACATGTACAGAGTGTATGAATAAATGTGTGTACTGTCTACATACTGGATAGCTACATATTGATTACTTACGTATATATACATACATAAAATATTTCCTAGAGCTCAAAGGAGCATATTTATGTGCATATGTATTGTATGTACATATACATATCTACATGTACATAAAATACTATCTGAAATGCAAAGGCTTATATTTTTGGCCCCTAAACCATCGGCTTAACACAGTTTTAGGCAGAATTTAGAGTCCTGGAATCAACAGGAACATTAGGACTTAGGTTTCCTTGTGTGAATAACAGTTTGTTTTTCTGATTCTGTAATACAGTTATTTCAATTTAGGCATATTTTTCAAGTCGTGTGTGCTTTCAAAATCAAGGAAAAAAATAAACGTATTGAAGTAGTCATGTGTTTCCTTGTATTTATTCTTAGATCTAAAAGTGGAGGGGAAAAGGTCTGTCATGCTTCTGTGAATATCCAGTGCCCAGCTCCTATAAACACACATGCAGCAGCAGCTTTTCTCAGCTACCTGTGTGAGCTTATTTGCTCCCCCAAGGGTCTGGGCTGAATCAGCAGGCAGAGCAGAGCCTACACTGCCAGCGCTTCATCCTGAGCTACTGTGGAGTTTAAACCAACACTTTCTTAAAGAGAAAACCTAGAATCTTACCTGCCAGCAGGAGGTGACACTCTCCTCGTGAGCCGAAGCGGTGACAGAACCTGCAGGGGTCAGCTAGAACTGTAGGAAGGGATGAGCTTCCTCCCATCCCCTTCCTGCCCAGGTGAAGCACTTTAACCCTGACTCTTCCTGACCTCTGACCAACACATACCCTGGAGAAACGCAATGATCATGTGGTTTAATCCCTCTGAGAACTGTGCTGAGCTGCTGGCCATGGTGTTACCCATGCTAATGATTTCCACCTTCATGTCAGACTCCTCAGTTCATAACCCACTGTGACAGTGGCAGTGGCTCTGGGGATGAAGCATTTGCTGCTGACCATCCCCGTTGGATGGTGAGATGTGGTCCCTGAGGCTCTGGTTGAACCTGCTGCTGGTGCAAGGACTCTGAAATGTGTTTGTCTGCCTAGACAGGGTGGCCATGGATGAGGGGAAAAGAGACCTGTTTGACTCTGCAATGGCTACATGTTATCCACCAGGAAGACGTAACTGTTCCTACTGTTCTGCAGGACCCCAGGTCTGAGGTTACCAAGCATCTCTGCCACCACCTCATGGGTAGGCTGGCACCTCTGACTTGTGTAAACATCTGTGGCAAAAGAGCTTTAAGGGGAGGAAAAAAGCAAAAACACAGACTCACCATTCACCAGCGCTGGGCTGCAGCACCCTGGGTCGCTGGAGTCAGGACTGGATGAGCCGGCTTGATCTCTGGCATTCCCTTCTCGTGACTGTGTAGTATCTACCTTAATGGCATTGGCATTCAGCCCCAGGTCCTCTCCAGCCAGCTCGGGGCAGGGCATAGCCTGAAGGCCAGGAGCTCAGCTGTCACCACGAGGAACAAAGCCGATGATCCAGCCACACACCGAGCTTGGGGAAGAAAGTGAGCTGGTTGCTGCCTGAGAATGAATAGCATTAACCCTGGCTTCCCTCCAACCTCCAGCACTTGGACTTCAGGCATCATTCATCCTCCATCCCAGGTGAAATCCTGTGCAGTGCAATTTGGGGCAGGCTGTTGAGGGAAATGGGGAGCAGAGCATCACAGGAGCCGCGGGGTGGGAGAGGCTCCTCCCTCCACCAGGGTCCTGTGCTGCGTCCGGGGCCCCTTGCGCCCCTTGCTTTGTGTCTGGCTGCCTTTGCTGGGGTGTCCTGCGGACAGGAGGTACACAGAAGGGAGCGGTGGGTCTGTGAGTATGTGTGTGACACCTGGAGGGCAGGGAGGGGGAGGCTGTGGCCGAGGAGACCTGGTGTTACTGTGGGGAGAACTGCAGGTACTGCAGGGTGCAAATCTGTGAGTGATAGAGCCGTGCCTGCCCTGCTGCCTGCATGGACACTTGGAATTATTGCTAGGGCAGCTGCACAGATGTTACAGCATCTCTGCAGGGGCTGGTTGTGAACTTACATTTGGATTGAACCTCCCCACTTTTGTGGAGACAGGACACTACTCCTCTGAACTCCACCTGGCTTTGTAATAAAAATGTTGTAGACTTGGAGGCTGGGCTGTAGAGAAGGCTCCAGAGACTTTTAGACTGCAAACTCCTGGGCAGAAGGCTGTGGATTAAATACTGCAACACCTGGAGCTTTTTCAGACATCAGCCCGTGCTGCAGGTAATTGTCTCCCAGCCCGTCATCTTCAATACAGGCTGCATTTGCTGTGACACCTTCTGTGTGCTACTTGCATGGGTACAACTTGTAATGCACACAAAGGCTGCCAAGCTGTCATGTTCTCCTTTCCATCTGAGCAGCACCACAGTCTCTGAGGAAAGGCAGAACATCTCACATACCTGGCAGCAGCGTGCTTTAGCATTGTCATTGATGTTGTGCTGTAATTCAATAAAAAGGAAGAGCAGTGCAGGGGTGTAATGAACCCCATATAGTCAGCAATTATTTTTAAAAATGAAAAGGTTGTTTAAGGCAAAGCCAGCATTAAACTGTCAGGCATCCTCCTGCACTACTGGAAGCACAGAGCACTCAGGTGCTGCTCAAAGAGCAGGAGGTGTCTGCTCTTCACATGGAGGACTTCAAGAGCCCTGTTAGTCCCACACTCCAGGTTAGGTTCTTGTGGGAATGTTCGCGTGGCAGCTAAATCTTATCAGAAGCATGAGCTTATCGTGAGTGCCAGCTCTGGCTGGCCCTCATGGCAGTGCTCACAGGGTGACCTTTAAGGGCCTGCAGTGGTTAATGAAGTTGGACATGGGGCCTGGAGGTGGTCCTATCAGTCTCAGGAAAGCTTTCCTTAAGAGAGGCTGGGCCATGCCAGCAGCACTTTCTCTCTCCATTATCTCTACCCATTATCTCCACCCATTATCTCCATTCTAGGAGAGAGAACAAAAGTTTCAAACCACATTAAATGCTGCTGCTAACTGGACTACATTACCTTTCCATGTGTGATCTTTCCATGATTTCATTTAAACTAAGACTGCTTTCCCATTTTCTTTCAAAATCTGTGAAAAGTTACAGCTTTTCCTAACTGGTGAGGCCTTATTTCCTCTCCCTCTCTTGTTTTTTCTCTTTTGCACTTCACAGACTCCTACTAAGGGTGTCTGACACTTTGCCTTTCAGGGCAGCCTTCTAATTGCTTGTGTAATCGGAAAGTCAGAAAGTCGGATGCCCAATCCACATCCCAGCAAAGGTGATAATCAGGGAGCCCCTCTGGCTTTGGCTGGCAACAGCTGGAGTCTGGGAAAGGGGAACCGAGGGCAAACAGGAGTGCAGAGGTGATGGGAGTGGCAGGGAGTATGACAGAGATCCTGCAGGATTTTGGTGGTTTAGAGGATTTGGGCTCCTCTGTCCACTCATGGAGCAGGTGTAGGAGAGCAGTGTGAACAACATCAGCACATTTCAGTATAAAACAGAATAAAGAGCTCATCATGACTGCTGCCTCTGGCCTGTGCTCTGGACATGCTCGGGCACTCCAGAGCTGCTGGGGTGCCTTGGTTTCCTGTGGTAAAACCAGCAGGTGCAGAATGACCAATAAGTACTTTTTAACCATGGCAGGAGATAATAGGTTATCTGGAGATGCTAGGCACTGGAAATTTGTGTAAACAATCCACAGCCCTCAGTATCTTATTTTTGATAATTGTTAAATCAGCGTGGGTTTTTTTTGTTTGTTTGGGGTCTTTTTCCAAACTATTTATAAATTTTGTTTTAAAGCTTATCCTAAAGTTTATTTATGGGTTTTCTGTTTACATTTTTCCTTCTGATTCTAGTTAGGAAAAATCTGCCTCTGGAAGCCTGGGATGCCTGCATCCCCTTTGAAGGTCTGTTCTCTGTTTGCTGAAAATGAATGCAATCAGTTCATAATCGTTACTTCCCAGGTGACTGCCTACTTCCAGCCCAGTGATCAGTAGCCCTGTCACCCTTGGGAGGTGCCAGGTAGTTACTGGGTGCTGGGTACAGCATCACACTGGCCATAAGGTGCCATCTATAACCACCAGACCTCAGAGAATTGTTTAGGTTGGGAAAAAAAACCCATCAGGATCATCGAGTCCAGCCACTAACCCAGCACTGCCAAAGCCCACCATGGCCCAGAGGAACCTCCAGGGATGGTGATTGAATCACCTCCCTGGGCAGCCAGTTTGTGTTTCCACTGAAGTGTGTAATGTTTCCAGCACACGTTTCACAAGCTGGATGGCTCCTTATAAACACTCCTTTCCATACAGCCCAGACAGGTCTTTCAAGAGCTCCTTGCTCCTTTCTGCCCCGCAAGTTTTGTGCAAATTCCTGATTCCTTGTGCCAGGTTAGAGGCACCCAGTGAAGGCAGCGGGGAGAAGCAGGACAGGCAGCTCCTGCCTGCATTCAGGCCACCGGGACATTTTCCAAGTATGCACAGCTGCTGGCTCTAAACCCGGACTAACTACCCTGGATTAGCCCAGCCTCCAACAGAGCTGGAAAGCAGTGGTGCCTGTCCAGCCCCTCCTCTACTGCTGGGTGAGGTCAGAGTTGTCACCTCCCTCCCTTTCAGGTGTCATTAGGCATGTTAATCTGCAAAGCCACCCTAATTGCTCCGCTATAACCAAACTCAAGCCAGCTGAGGTGGCAGTGCTAACAGGGGTGCAGGCATTACCATTTCCAAATAGATACCTTGGAGAAAGCTTTAGGATTTAAAAATAGCACCTTCCTGGGAACAGGCATGACTACAAACCAACCTTTCAAATGCCAACATTCCCCAAAAAGCAAAATGTGGGATAAGAACGACTTGCGGGGGGATCAGAGGGATTGATTGTGACTGTTTCAGGAACAGGCAGGATGGTGTAAAGGTGACCCGATGTCCCTGCTCCGCAGCAGCACCCGCGGGACTCGGGTCAGGTGCCCTGCGCGGAGGGACGAGGCTTTGCCAGCGCTGCTGGAAGCGGAGCCATCCTCCGCGTCAGTCCAGTGCCACCTACAGCAGCCAGAGCAGAAGCTGCAGCACCCGCCAAACCAATGGAAGCAATTCCAGCACGCTCCAGCAAAAGGCGTGTTCACATCAGTGAGTGCCTTTGAGGAACTTGTTCATTAGCACCGTGCAGGTGAGGACAATGGAACGGAGCCTTTTGGTTGAAGATTGGCAGCTGCTGTTGTGTCTGCTGGTGGTGATATTTCTAAACCTCCAGCAGTTCCTTCCCTCTATGACCTGTCCTGTTCCCTGCTGTTTTGTGTGTTAGATGTGCTCATCTTTCTTTCCAGGGAAGAAATGGGTCCGTATGAAGAGAGGAAAAGCCCTCCTTCAGTCTTGTGCCAGTGTTTTCACCCATTACTTTTTTCAGTCAGTAACTCCAAAATGCCAGTGAAACACGAGGCAGTACTTAGGTGTTTGAAATAAATGCATTTAAAATGACACTTCAGAAGTGTGACTTCTGTAAGTCACACCACTTGCTTTTTGGGGAAGTGATTCTGTAGAACGAACCTTTTCTCTGGGAAGATACTTACAGTTTTGGTGCATTTACAAACAGAAGCATCTTTCAAATCTAAAGCTACATAAATAGTCACAAAAAGACAGACACAGGCTGCAAACTGCATTATCCTCTGGCCCTGGACTAGAAAGATCACCTCTGTTTTGATGCCATTCTCTCCTACAGAAATAGCCCATTTAGTTTATATGTATTTTTTTCCCAGTTGTTGACTTTTCTGGTTCTGATTTTTGTCCAAATTCTTAAAAAGCTTCAAGCACTTCACCTACTTGCTCCTCTCGCATTGAAGGATCAGTCCGAGTCCTATTGTTACCCAGCTGTTTTCAAAAGGATACCCTTCAAGCATGTGAAAGTCCTGAATTGCCAGTGAGCACCCCTCTGGCTCTCCAGACACAATAATGCTCTAGGCTAATCCTCAATGTGGGAAGATCCTAGAGCAAGTGCTTGTTCTTTTTTAACTAAGCAGGAGATAAACAACTCCCAAATAAACTTGCCAAATGTGGCGCTGGTTCAAGGTACAGGTGTTGCCCTCTAAGATGGATGTAGGGCATTTCTTTTAATTCTGGCACTACTGAAGATGCAGCTGGTCAATAGTGTTTGGTGCTACTGGTGGTTTAAAATATCCCAGTCCTTCTTCACCAACCAGTATTTTAATGTAATCCTGCTTCTGTTGTGCTGGCATAGATTTGTTAGAGCCACTTCAGGGAACTGATTTGGTTTAACAAGGAACCCACAATACTAAAGGCAAGTAAAGTAGTCTACCCTACACAGGGTAGGCTTGCAAGTGGCTGCACCAGTACAACTGAAATGAGAGCAACTGCAGTGAGGGGAATTAACTTGGGTAGGAGTTGTTGCCAGAACACACCACTAACATGGTCAGTTCACTTTTGTCCCATACTCCCCATACTGGAGAGGAGCTTGAGTGTGCTCAAAGAGCTGAAGGCTCTCTTGTCCCACACACTGTCACTGCCTTTTAGAGAGCTGGTAACATCAAGGGTTTGCCACTCAGACAGGGACTGCCAGATCTAACATCCCCACCCAACACATTTACACCAGCAAATCTTCAACAAGCTAAGGTGACCTCCCAGGCACCCTGCATCCCAGTTTCCTAATGAAACATTCAGTAAACACACCCATTTCCTTCCATACAGAGTCCATTTGTCCTGTCACAACCTCCATGAGATGTAATTTGCAGAGCCCCAGTGCTAATCTTCTCCCTCCAATACACTGTGGAACAGATCCCCAAGCACTCTGTCTATAATGATATCCTTCCCACCTGTCCATCTTTTCCATAACTCCTTGGGATGCTAACAAAGCTAGTCGATGTGAGTTCAGAAGCTGGGGATACTCAGTTGAAAGGATACCAAGAGCTTTTATTTAATGACATCAAATACACATGCAAAAAAGGTAAATATTCCCAAATCTAACCAGAGGTTTTCCCCTTAGGGGGCTTTGCAAATAGGGATGGCTTAATCTGGTCTCTAGACAGACCTCTCACTGAAAAAAGCCTTGCTGCTCTTTCCTTCAAAGTGCCTCCACATTTCAGTCCCAAAGACATCAATCCCATCTTCAGCTTCTCTAAACCCAGGGCTTCCAGTTCAGCAGCAGAGTTGAATGCCAGCAGGTCTATTGGTTCTACCTCCTGAAAAGAGAAAAACATTTGAGAAAAACATTCAAGAAAAACAGACGTTCAAGAAGCACTTGGACAATGCTCTCAGGCACAGTGTGATTCCGGTGCAGGGCGAGGAGCTGGACTTGGACTCTTGTGGATCCCTTAGACCTCAGAAGATTCTATGATTATCCCAGGGAAGTTCAATACTCCCAAAAAAACTGAATGAAAAACATCAGTTTACCATCTTGCCCAGCAATTCAGTAGCTTAACCTTGGCTTCCAGAGGCATAGCAAAGCTGACAGCCCCATTTTAGCTTGATGCAGAATATAACCAGCATACCTCCAGCAGGAGCAGAAAGGAGGATAAAAGTTATTTCTAATGCAGTTATGCTGTAGTTAAATAAATTGATTTTAAAGCATCTCTTTTTACTAAGATTAACCCCAAAAAACAAGTTGTGAAGTTCACATCTCATCCTGCCACTAAAAGAAAATATGGATTAAAATTTCATCTTCAAAGGAAATTGATACATTGGCAAATTGACTGAAGGTAGAAAGGACCCCTACAGATAGTCTAGTCCAATCCAGGGCCTTGTCTACAAAAACCCATGGAATAGAGGGGTTAATTCAAACGCTGGAATTTACTAACACACTATAATGGACACCAAATCTAAGCCCATTTTGTTCAATATTTAAATGCACATACTGGTCTTATAGTCTGTACCTAAGAGACTTCAGAGCAAGGAATAACAGCAGTGGGAATGAGAGAACTCCCCATAGGCACTTGGCAAAAACAATTCTTGCCAGCAGAACCAGAACCTTTGTCCTGCTAAGTGTACAAAAATCCAACTGCTTGCCTCATTATTCTCACCCTACTTCTAAAAAAGAAGTATTCATCAAGGACTACTATAAAAATATTTCCACCTGCAATAACAATCTGCCACAGCATTGGTGGAGTTTCCTGTTCTAGAAATAGAAAAGTCTTGCAAATACTGAGCAGAAGGTAAACAGTGAAGAATGGTAAACATCCTGTTTAAAACTTGCCAGCTCTAATAGTACAGTAGATGACAAAGTTCTAATTGATCAATTACATCCTTGGTCTTTTCCCCACTGAACTGTAATGAACTTTCACACGTCAGAGTTCCGTTGTTGCCAGTGGCAGACTTTCCACCCAAGGTGAAAAAAAGCAGAAGATCCCAGTAACTCCCTGAGAAAAAGAGCTACACTTTGGTTTATTACTAGAGTAAGCCCAGATTCATTACTCCCAAAAACCTTTAACAGTATATGCAAGGACCTATAAAGCAGAAGTATTGGCACCTTTTGCTGCTAAGTATCAGTTGGGGTTTCATCAATCCTGTGGGAAAAGCTACATTGCTGGAGCTTGTTTGCTTCTTCAGCTCTAAAAGCAGCTGAAGACGCATCACATTTTAAACTGCTCCATACTTACTGTGCTCTGTGACTGGTTTGTTTCCTGTGCTTTAGCAGGAACATTTTCTTGCTCTTCTTTCTGAGCTTGAGTCACTCCATTCTTTCCTTGGATGTCTTCCTTTGGGGCCTCTGTCATTTTGCTCTTTTCCTCGGCCTGCCCACCTGTGCACACCTCTCCTTGCAGATCTCTTCCAGGACCTTCTGGCTGCTCCAGTGGTTTCTCACTTGCACTGGTAGATGGACTGTCCTCTGCAGAAGCCACAGAGCTGCTTGAACACTCATCAGAATTTCCAACACTTCCATTAGCACTGCTGCCTGATGGACAACTTCTGTCAGATGTACAAGGGGAGTCATCCTTATTGTCATCCTCACAGCCCAAGCCTGTGGCCTCATCCAATCCCGGCCTGGCACAGGAAATATGTTACAGATTAACATGCATCTATCTTAAACCTTTTCTCTTTAAAATAATTTTTTATAATTGTCATATTTCTCTTTACAAAACCCATTTCAGAGAGATATAAGGAGCTACTCCAACAGCTATTTAGGTTAGTTTAGTTAATGGAAGATTTGTCAACATTGAAAAGGAGACCAAAACAGGTATTACAGCATTCCCAATACAGAAATTACTGGAATCTTTGACTTCTCTTCCATTAGCTGAAAGATGCCAGGAGTGGGGGGGGGGGGGAGGAAATAGTCTTTTTAAGTTCATTGTAAATATAATTAATTTATGAAAAAAAGGACAATAGGAAGTAGTAAAATATAATAATTTAGAAGGGGTGGGGGGGGAAAGTTTCTATTTTTGCAAATGAAGTTTGCCCCCTCCATCTGGAACAGAATTATAGGAATGCAGAAATGTTTACTTTCAGTTCTTTGATTTACTCAGGTCAGTCTTATTTCTATTTCAGGCTACATCTCAGACTAGACTCTGCTTAGTTGTATGTATCTAACTTTTCATCCTTTTTAAGTCTTAAGACTGAAATATAAAAACAAGGTATAACTCTTACCAAGGACATTTTCTTTTTTCAGATTTTGTTTCGCTCTTTCCAGGTTCACCTGGACGCTTCCGACTCTTGCCACTTTCTGATGACACCGCTTTGCTGGCAATAACCTGCAAGCCTTCAAAATAAATTTCAAAGCGAACTTCATCAGGACACAATTAATGTCTGTTGTAAATTCTACTTATCTTTTCACTTCATTTGCAATTTAAAAGACTAATTGAAAGAATCACTGTTGGTGATATAGACTCAAAGCTTAACATAAACTGAGTAGCAGCAAATCCTTTCCTACATGGATTTACTAAGGCAGAGTCAATTAAAATTGGATTCCTGAACTGAACTATCAGGTTCTTCATCCCATTCAGACTCAAGTCTCACTATCTAGCTGACAGCAAGAGAACAATACAGGGATAAACAAAGAAACCAGGAAATGAAACAAAGTATTCTGCAGTTGGATCCAATGTCTAGTTTTTATGTACAACCCCTTTATAGTTTTCCTGTGTAATTCTTACAGCTCAACTAGCAAAAGCACCTTCACAGAATCTGGCTCTTATTACAAGGTGACCTAGCAAAGTAAGGTGAAGCATCGCTTGTTCAATGTTCAATGGGATTTAAATTTAAATTTAAGAAATTTACGCTGAAATGTAAGATTTCATTCAGCCGAAAGAAACCAATTGTTTTTTTTAATTTTCCTGCTGGAGCGAGGCTAGAGAGGCCCTCGGCGCGCCGTGGGCTCTGAGGAGAGGCGGCCAGGCTGCCGTACCGATGCGCAGGGACTCCTCCTGGCGCTCGGCCATCTCGCGGTACTGCCGCTCGTACTCGGGGTCGGTGAAGGTGTGCCGCGGCTCCGCCAGCTTCCGCCGCAGCCTCTCCAGCCGCCGCTGCTCCTTCTCCGCCTCCCGCTCCGCCTGCTTCTTCACCCACTCGGCCATCCTGCACGGACACAGGCACACATCAGCGCTCTCAGCCTTCGCCTGCAGCACGCTCCCACCGCCTGCTAGGCTGGGAGGCAATGGGAAATGACAACAGCACCCAGCAGAATTACTGAGGAAACAGAGACTCTGCTGCAGAGAGGAGAGTAGGGTTTACTTCGAAAGCCAGAAACAGCAGTTAAGTTCACACACCCCCAAGACTGCGGTCTTGCAGCTTCAGAGACAACTGTGAGAATTCCACACAAGGAATCCAAGAGGTGCAAAACAGTCTCTCAGACTCAGGCTGCAGTAAAATCACATCTATGTTTGCAATAATAGAATTACAGTCATGAAAGCCCTCTTGGCTTCCAGTCCACCTGCACTCAAGATTTCATTTTTGCTCTTTTTAGTACTCAAAACACCATTTCATTGCTACAACAGGCTGTCATTTGGTCTCTTTTGTTAACAGTGAGCTACAGGATCAAGTTATTTTACAATTTCAGCTTCTGAGAAGATGCCTTACGCTTTCTCGTGATTGACATCCCGCAGCCTCCTTCCACTGAGATCTCGACAAGCCTCTCTGTTTGTTGTCTTCTCAATCTGAGCACCAAGGGCTCGCAGCATCGACCCAAACCCTTCCAGAGGAAAAAAGTAATCAGGAATTAGCTAAACAGAAACATCTCGTCAGTATAAGGAATCCAGCTTAGGTTGAATTCTTTAATTTTTTGGCTACTGAGATCTTGGCATTTATATGGGTTTTTTAAAAATAAGAGAGATTATAAAGTCAATTAGGTCACATAGCACATTCAAATCACAGACTATTTCTACCTGAAATATTTGTCCTAAGTGACCACCAAATGACACTTGGCAGCCTAAGATGACAGGTCCTTTTCAACACAATTTCAACTCTGAAGGCCCTTTGGTTCATGCTACAGACTTCTACTAACAGAGATATGCTGAAAAGTGATGTGAGGAACAAGTGGACTTCAGCCTCCCTGGTCAATCCTCAGCTTTGCACACTTTGGTTTTAGCTCAGACACTCTGTGTCAGTCATACACACAACAAGAGATCTGCCAGTATCTGAGGACTCCTGCTCTCAGTACAGACTATGGCACAGCAGCAGCTTTTTAACCTAAGAATCCAATCACTAAGCAGAATAAACAACAAACCTCCTTTTCCACCACAAAGTCTTGGCTCCAGGCTATAAACAACTCCACTCTGCAACTCATCTTCGTCGCTGGCCAGTTGCCCATTACACTTCACATACAAGCTTTCTTCTGGAATATTCTAAAAACGCAGCAAAATTGAGTCAGATCATTGAGCCAGAGAAAATGAAACATTCTGACAAATAAAATAATTAATCAGATGTGCTTTCTTCCTTCCAGAGAGGAGCAAAAAAAAAAAAAAAAAAAAAAAAAAAATCAGACAATCTGAAAAGCATGATGCTTTTCTGTCTGATGGTGCTTGTTTTAATTCCTGGTTACCAAAGGACTGAATACAGTGTACATCAGCTTGCAAACATGAACAGGGAAAAACTGTACTATGGGAAAAATTCAGAAACAACCTGTGATGATCTGACCATAACCTTCATTCCCTGTCCTCCAGTGCCACTAGTGGGAAGGAAATAGAGCCCGGGAAAGAGGGAGGGGAGGAGGGAAGGTGTTTTTAGGATTTCTTTTACCTCTGATAATCCTACCCTGATTTTGACTGGTAATAAATTAAGTTCATTTCCCCAAGCCAAGTCTGTTTTGCCCGTGATGGTGACTGCTGAGAGATCTCCCCGTTCCTTATCTCGACCTTTGACCCATTCCGTTACATTTTCTCTCCCCTGTCTAGCTGAGGAGGGAGAGAGCGACTTTGGGATGCCCCTGGAGTCCTGCCAGGGTCAACCTACCACAATGTGTGTGCATATATATATATATATATATATATATATATATATATATATATATATGCATACATATACATATATGTATATATATGTATATATATGTATATATATGTATGTATGTATATAAACACACATACACACATAGATATATACATACATAGATATATACATACATAGATATACATATATATATAAATATAAACACACACACACATAGATACATATATATATACGTATATATGTGTGTGTATATATATATATGTATATATATATATGTGTATATATATATATGTATATATATAACGTATATAAGAGGCTACAGGGCTCTCTGACAGCAAACCGTCCTGCTCAGCAAAGCGACGGGAACGAAAGCAAGGTGCGCAAGGTGGGCATCGCGCCCGCCCTGCCGCGGGTGCCGCAGCGATCCCGGCGGGCAGAGGCCGCGGGCGGCCGCGCAGCGCCTCCCGAGGCCAGAGGGCCCCAGGGCCGCCCCCGGCCGCCCGCTGCCCCGGCACTCACCAGCTCCCGGGCGCGGTGGCGGCGGAGGCAGAGCACGGAGCGGCCCCCGGGGGGCGGCGGCAGCGGCCGCGCCCGCGGCCCCAGCGGGTCCCGCACCCAGAGCGGCGCCGGCGCCGCCATGGCCGCGGCCCGCGCCGTCACGTGCCGCGGAAGCGCTCGGGCCGCGCCCCGCCCCCTCAGCCCCGCCCGGCGCTCTCGCCCGGTTTTTATCGCGGTTCGCAGCTCGCGGCTCCTTATGGAACCGCATCGAGGCGAATCCAAGGCGCCCCGCCGTTCCGATTCGCGGGATCCGTGCGGCCCGCCGGCTGGGAGCCTTTCCGCAGCGGCTGCCGCTGGCGGCGGCGCAGGGCGCGAGGGGAGCGGGGCGCTCGGCCCCCTGAGGGACGGGAACACGCAGTGTGGAAACGCGGCGAGAGGGGCAGCCAGGATTTGCAGGGCGATGGAACCCGTCTCTGCGCATTCTTCGCCTTGTTCACTCCCACACGCGGTTTTGGGAGGTGGGAACAGGCCCTGAATTCGGGTATCTGGGGGCGATGTGCCTGGGTCGGGGTGATCCCAGATAGGAGGACAGACTGGGAGATAAATTCATTGGGAGCTGCCCTGCAGAGGACTGGGGGTTCTTGTGGGTGAAAGGCTGGACAGGAGCCAGCAGTGTCTACTTCCAGTCCGGGAGCCCCAGCACCATCCGGGGTTGCAGCAGAAGGGCAGCTGGCAGGTCAAGGGAGGCGCTTCGCCCCCTTTCCTCCCATGACATCCCACCTGGAGGGCTGTGCCCGGCTCATCTCGGCACAAGAAAGGCAGCCTGTTGGAGCGGATCCAGAGGAGGGCCGGGAAGATGCTCAGTGGAGCTGGAGCACCTCAGCTATGAGGACAGGCTGAGACAGCTGGGGTAGTTCAGCCTGGAGAAGAGCAGGCTCTGGGGAGGCCATGTTAGCAGCCTTAGAGTACTTAAAAGAGGCTTATAGAAAAGAGGCAGAGACAGATAGTGATAGGATAAGGGGGGATGGTTTAAAACTAACAGAGCAGAGATTTAGATTAGATGTTAGGAAGGAGTTCTTTACACTAAGGGTGGTGAGGCCCTGGCACAGGCTGCCCAGAAAAACTGTGGCTGCCCCATCCCTGGAAGTGTCCATGGCCTGGTTGGATGGGGCTCTGAACAACCTGGTCTAGTGGGTGGTATCCCTGCCCATGGCAGGGGCTTGGAACAAGATGATCTTTAAGATCCCTTCCAGCTCAAGCCTTTCTATGGTTCAATTATGCAGTCACATATAATGTGTATAAATCAGAGTGAAGGTTGATCTGGAGTGGGAGTCCACAATCAGCTCTTCATGACACATGATAACTACCTGTAAGCAGGAGACTGAAGAATTAGTTAAGGAAGAAAATCCCACCTCTTCCTGTTCAGGAAAGTATGTGTACAGAGGTATGATGGTGATCCAGGCAGAGCAACTGTTGTACTCTTTAGTGGTTTCAGATCTCCTCCATGTCTTCATCTTCAATATAACCATCCACATAGATGATATTTGAAGGCAGGTTGCTCCCAGATGTCTCTGGTGGGAATTGTTTCAAACACTAGCAAAGATGTGGTTGGACTGCCCTGAGACCTGCAGTGTGATACCTCTGTCACTTTATCTCTAAATAACAATGTTTCCTGCAGTGCCTTTTTGTTTAATAGCAGCATGGGCAAGGACTATTGCTCATAGTGTCATCTGCCCACTTCAGGTGTGTCCCCACCTGAGGGGGGAGCTTCCCTGCCAGGGTAGCACCTGGCACCCTGAAAATCCCTTTTAGCAAGCAAGGTAGGCTCCTGAATTCAGCTCTTAAGCATAGTGCTGTTTCAGAAAGATAGGGGCTGTGTCTGAGCTGCTTGGCTGTTCCCAAAAGTTTGGTGATGTGGCTGTCCCACCCTTTCAGCCTGCTGAAGAGCTGTGCTGCCTGGCCAGCCCTGTGCCAGCGTGGATAAGTGGTTCTCATGCCTGGCTGTCTTAAGCTGATGTGATAAAGAAGGAGGAAGCTGGGAAACAAAGAGGCAGAGAGATGACTTGAAGTGCAGACTTCAAAATGTAAACAAATGAGTAATAACTTAATTAAGGGGATCTCCCAATGGGTTTATCTTGGCCAACTCACAAATCAAAAACCACCCACCATTTCTTACACTATAATTTTAGCTAAAATATTTTTGTAAAGGATTATGATCCAGTCCAGATAATCCCTTACTGTCTTTATTTGCTACAACAAGTTGATATTTCTGAATTATGTGTCATGTTGACACAGTGGAGCCATTCAAACCCTATGTGTTTGTAGCCTGCAAAACCCGTGGTTATTTTTTGCTGGATCAGGCCCAAATTCAGTTGATGTTGTATTTTAAGTCATGTGGTAGTGCTTGTTTCATGCCATATCTGTGTCATGCCACCTAATGTTAAATTCCACCAGATTTGGGGTATTTTTATTCATTTGTGGTGTCTGATTGAAATGTAATTGATGAACGTGAGGTATGCACATATACTTATGCAGATGAATAAGTATTTTCTTCTCATCTGTGGGATTTCACTTGCATTCTGAGGGCATGAATCATTTCCTCCTCTGAAACTCCTGTTCTTGGCATGGAGGGTGTGGAGCTTGCCAGTACAGGCCAAATAGGTGGAGCTATCCAAGAAAGAGTTGGGCCACAGAACTGCCCTGTGGATGTTCTGGATCAGTGCAATCCACAGGTTGTTTGAGCTGTGTCTTTTCTGAATGTTTCAGTCTATTCTTTTATCTCTGGGATTTTGTATCATCTCAGTGAAAAGTGGACCTAAAAAGAGGCCCCTTTGCATCCTGAGAGATGTCCTTCAATGACAGCAACCTGTCAGTTCTAACTCTGACACCTGGATTCTGCCTGGGAAGTTAGAGCTGTGATACCCTGAGAGCAGGAGAGCTGACAGGTTGCTCCTACATCACCACCTTACAGGTGGTTTTGGGCTACTAATGCCATTCTCTGCCCGGTACTGGGTCTGTGGATGGATGAGTGTCTATGAGACTTGTCCAGATCCTTGCACATAGTCAGACTACAAGCAAGCAGCATATAACTAGCAGAGGAGTGGCTTTCTCCCAGCTCAGCCCTACAGCAGACCCTGCTCTCAGGATTTATGCAACACCATTTAGCTGGTTCATGTCAGTGGGCGAGTGTTCCTGTGTCTCTTGTTCTTGATTATGCTTCTATTCCTAGAACTCGTCAAAAGTCTATTGCCTTGCTCCTCACAGAAAAGTCTAAATAAGTCAAAAGGGCTGTTATTATAATTTCCCATTTGAAATGTATTTTATGAGAAATGTTATTCTCTTGGTAATACAATGAACACTCTCTGATTCTGCAGTGGTGCTTTGGACTTAGTTAATAAATCATGCTTGCCACTTTTCATTTAGAAAGGATTTCATAGACATAATTAATTAAACCTGACAGTATCCTTGTGGGATAAGTAAGTACTCTGACTATTTCAGTGGTGACACTCAGACAAACTGGTTATTCTACCTTATCAAATCAGTCAAAGGATCAAGTCTAGAATTTAAAACTTTCTGCCGTCTTAACATAATTTAGCAGATGAGGCCACCCATCCTTTTTGTATTTCATCCATATGTAGTGGAAATAGCAGGTGGGTTTCTGTGGCCTGCAGGATGCAGTGTGGGAGACCAAGCTGTGATCTGCTTCAAATCTATTACTTGATTTGACATGAAACATGGATTTTTCAGTCTGTCTGGAACCATCAGATGTGTTTTTGTCATAATAATGCTATTCATTCACTTGCTCATTCATTCACCCTCATTGTTTCCTCCAGTGTATTCCATTTTAATGGTGGTATCAATGCTTCCCAGTGTTTTTTCATGGTCTGTCAAGACCAGGATCACGTTATCCAAGACTGTAATGAGGAAAGTGTAAGGTACTTGCTGGCCCTTGTCTTCTAATCTGAAAGATGCTTGTGGGAGTAAAGAACACAAGATCAGTTGTTCAGTAGGGGCCCAGATTATCAAGGATGGGTCAAGAGTTGTTCTGGTAAGTATTCAGTCTTTTTCACTTCTAAAAATGCTCCCAGACACAGGGAAGAGAAAGGATGGAAGACTTCACTAAAAGTATGAAACACATGCATATGTTCTTTTTAGGATATTCTAAGTGTTCAGAGATATTAACAAAAGTGAATTTTGCCCACTGAGGTCAGTTACAAAATTTGAAAACACATCCTTTAAGAGTGGGGGGTTTTGTCTGCTATGCAGTCAGTCATGTACTATCATAAATATATGGAACTGGATCATGTGGATATATTTTCTTTTACATTTTAATGGTATCCCAAAGGGTAAATTCCACATAAGTTACTTGCAATTAAATGTGTTGCATGGAGGATGAGGACAGGATGAAAAGAAACCTCTGTGTGTGTGTTCTTAGGACAATAACTAAGAGGCTGTATGACATGAGGGAACACTTCTTACTTCAGACAATATGATACTGTTTGACATATCATACTGTTTGACAAAAACTTAATTAACTGTAATGAATCTAAGCTGCAAGAGCAGTTTCCTGACAAATGTCAATAGTCAGTTGCTTCAGTTTCTGTGTCATTGGTGCAATGGGGAGAGAAGGTGTTAAGATACCTGATACTGGGATGGGAGCAGGTGAGGGAGGAATAGAAATATTACTTATCCATTGTATGAATGCAATAGCTGCTGTTTAATATTCTTATTGTCTCACAGGGAATGCCTGGATTTCAATCTCCGAACAAGTCTGGGGCAATTAGCTGGATTTCTTTATTCTTACAGCCCATAGTTGTTACTAGTGCAGATAATCAAGAGATAATCAAGATTTTAAGGTAACTCTAAACCCAGTTTTACCCTCATATTGGTCCCTATATTGTACCTAACACCTTTGTCTCCATCCTATTCAGGCATATTTAAACTGTGAGTTCTTTCAGAGGAGAAACATGCACTACTCTACACATGCATATGTGAGGAGCCTGAGAAACCAAGGTGCTTCTTTGTTTGGCCATAAATACCATCAGCACAGTCAGACTTGTTTGTGTTCTTAATAGCAATTTGAAATTTGGCAGCAACAGTTTGAAATGAATTGATTAATTAGACACCCAGGTAACATTGTAGAAGGTAGCACTTGGTTCTAAGAATTCCTTAACCCTGTGTTTTCTCTGCTTTGCTAGTCTGCCTAGATTTGGTCTCCACTGGTTCATTTTAACCAAATACAGCTAGACAGTGCTGAATGGGTCACTTGTAGTGAACAGTATATTTTATAGGAAAATAATACCAAAACCAGTTCTCTGCCTCTTTACTTTTGCTCTCTTTCTAATGAAGCTTTTAATTACAGCTTGCAGAGACACTGCAGAGACACTGCTTAATTACTGAATCTCTGTGTAGGGACTGGATTCTAGTTTTCTAATTATCACCTGTGTGTTTGACAACTTCATAAAAATCCAAAGGTAAGAGTAAGCATAAGGTATGAAATGTGTCTACTATGCAAGGTACATCTCTATTTTCTGTTGGACCCTTATACCTTAAAGTTTTTAAGAAACAGGAGAGAGTGAACATTTTATGGCTTTGCAATGTGGACTTTTCCTCCCATCATGACACTGTCTGCAATAATTAGACCAAAGTTACACTCTTCTTAAAATGATCAGCTGAAGGAAAAAAAAAAAAAAAAAAAAATCAAACCAGGTATCCTCATTTGTTTTTCAACTGAGATGAAAACTGATTTGGAAATGTTCCTTGCTAGAACTGAAGTTGCATTTCCAGTAACTGGGAGGAGCTCCCAAATTATACTACCCCACCCACGTCTGCCTGCTTTCAGTTTACCTGAAGAGACTACAAAGAAACAGAAAGAGGAAAAGAGGACAGCAACAAAAGGGAGAGCACACAGGACAGGTGTGCTCTAAAAAACCAGAAATTTCAAGCAGAGTGGGTAAGCCCTCATTTTGGGTTATGTTCAGTAGAGATACCATGTGCTTGGCAGTCTGTGGTATGGTGATGTTCATAAATCCTGTTTAAAGCAGATGGTGACACTGATCATTTTACCTTTGATCAAGTGTTATGAGTCAGATCCTCAGCTAGTGTAAATTCTCAAGGGTCCACTGTTTTGAGGGAGCAATGCCCCAAGTTAAGGATCCAGTCTGTAGTGGAGAGAGGCCTCATTTTTTGGGTGCTGAGTTTGACATTGTTGCCTTTTGACTGGATCATACAAGTCCCACTTAGACAACATTCTTGTAGTAGTAATATTCATCTTCTTGTGTAAAGAATGTTCTGCCAGCTTGCTGAGGACCTACAAATTAATAATAACACATTCAGATTTGTATTTGTTTCTCTTAGGAAAAAACATACAAATATTGATTTAGGGAAAATGTGTGGGTTTTTTTTTGTTGTTGTTCTATACCATAAGTTTGAGTTGGAGAATACTGACATTATAGGATTACAGACATGTGTAGCTTCTTGTTGATTTGATATTGGAGTAATTTGCCATTTTCTTTACACAGTATCTTTTTGCACCCATGCAATTGAAATTAAATTCTTATTGTGATGTTCAGGGAATACCACTGGTTGGATTCCCCTCCAGTGCTTCTTCTAATCCTTTCCAAAACAGAGGTAATTATGTGTCATCTATGAGGAATTTGTAATACAGCTCACTATGCCCCTTGAGGATCTTTCTTAAGTCATATGTATGTGAGGCCTGGAAAAATCATGTCCTCACATGGTTATATTTCAATATTAGGAACATGATGATGATACAGCTGTGCCTTTGTTCCTTTATGTTCCTGTCTGACTTGGGCTCTGGCCTAGAAGCGATGTCGTGTCAGAATATGCCAGATTGGTTGTTTCTCAACCAGGGCTGTGAAGAAGTTCTTGCCAGTGTGTGAAAGTCACAGTTGGAAAATCTTGTTGATGATGGTTGTTTTGTTGTGGGTTTTTTTTTTTTTCCTCCCTCATGTTCTTTTGTATCAGGAAGTTACCAGAACAGTTTGTCAGGAGAAGCCTTCATGGCAGTCGTACCTCCCACATCTGCAGACCTGGGCATGGCTCCAACTTGTGTTCACTCCTGGTTTGTGCAGGTGGCCCTTTGCCCATAAAGGTTCTACAGGTGACCCTGTGCTTCTCAGAACCAAGAACCTTAAATATTGCAGATGTGTCAGGAACAATCTTCTGGGCCCTCTGAGCCACATCCCAAAATTCAGGACTGCCAGACAGCCAGCTTGTCCCTCAGTGCACCACGGGAGAAGGGTGCTGTGTGCTTTTAGCAGGGGGAAGTGACAGTGACTCCCAGGAATGCTTGCTGTCTTTTGGGGGTCAGGGCTAGGCCAAAGGTGTAACTTCAAGATGGAATGAAATGTGTAATGTCAACTTCAGTAGCATCTGATAAATTACTCCTTCTCTCAGTGGGGGTTTATCCTGCATAAGCACAGCCCCTCTGCTGAATGTGGGACACAGAGCCAACATGGAAACTGTGACTGGAAGCCTTGTAGCCCAGGGGAAAGAGGCTGGCAGCCTTTCCTGTGGTTCTTCACTGCTGAGGTTTCAAATGCTTCTTCTCTTTCTCTGTCCTGAGATCTGTGCCCTGCGGTCTATGTTTAATCCACCTGATGTTCTCCACTTTAGTTGCCCAGGCTGTGGCTTGTATTTTAACATCACTTTTACACTGTAAGTTGTAGTGCCAAGACTTAGCATGCAGAAGTTGTAGTGAGTCCCCACAGAACGTAAGGTTTGCCAGAATCATGCAATGTTAGCACATGCTAAATTTGTGCATTCTCATTTACCTTCTGTTGCTTGTTTTGATGAGTTTGGAGTTGTTAGGGGATCAAGCTTGTGCCTGCAAACACAACTGGCTGACACTTTCTTTAGAATTCAAAAACAAAAGATGAGATTTTGATGTTATCACTTGTCTGACTTTTGGTAAAACTCCCCAGTCTCACTGTAAAACTTAAGAGGGAATTTTGTCAGCAACTAAGACATACAAGTCATATATAACGAACTGGTGCTGCCTGAAAAATCCTTCTTGTCACCAATGATCCTTGGACTCCTTTAAGGCAGCTGGGCCCCATGAAAGCAGCTTTGTGGCACTCCCAAAGCAAGTGAGGCTTGACAGGCACCGTTTGATCAGAAGGAACCACCTATTGCCACATCGTTCCTGTGCACCCTTGCTTCCGGCCCCCTTCTCTGACACAAGAGATGTGTGGTCAGAGTGTGTTTGGGAGACAGGAACTTCTAATTCTGGCTCTGGCACTTTCTTCCTTGTGATGTGAAAGCAGCTCTCAGGGCACTTAAAAGGAGTTTTTAAAAAACAGCCTCACATTAGGGTACCCACGTGTGGGTATGTAGTCAGAGGCACACTAGGCCTCATTTCCCGAAGTGAATATCTGTGAATCCTTTTATTCTCTGCTGGAATTGTGGATACTGAACATTAAGTAGTCAGGGCAAATTGTTCTTCAGTAGGCTTGTACATGAACTGTGTTGCAGAAGTTTCTGAGCATTAGGAAACTAATGAGAAGTGCTACTATAAAGTGCTGTTCTCAATAGCAGCTGCATTTTCATACTGTGATGCTTTGTGAGATGTGAATTTGAGAAGAAGAGGAGGAGAAATGAAGAAAAATAATCTAAAAATATGGTACAGAAAGATAGAGTCTACAGAGTGTGTAACTTACAAAGAATGTTGGGAAAATAGGAAGCTTTCATTTCTTTGAAAACCCCCAGAGCTCTGTAGTCTCATAAGACTGAAAATAACTTCATGTTCTTTGCTGATGCTTTAAGATATAATATCTGCTACTCCATCTTCCCTCTCCCTTTTCTGCTCTCAGGAGACCACTTTCTCCAGAAGTGGGTTTTGAGATTTGGGAATACTTGCTAAGAAAGATGGAACATGTCAGAACACTTCTCAGCTGTCTTAGAGCCAGACCTCAGAATAGTATTTTCATTTTTGAGACCCTTCCTCAGCTGAGGCTTGAGGAAGCATCACAAATGAGGCTTATGAAGCATCAATGCCATTTCAAGACAGTCTTAGGTTTTTATGAAGAACAAGCAGATTTATTTTGAAAGCAACCAGCCTACAGAATATTGTTCCAAATAAATTAAGATATAGGATGCCATAACTGGTATTTTGGTCTGCTGTTTGCTGTTGGAGCCTGAGTACTTCGGTCTGTGCTGTTTGCATTGTACTAAAGAGTAGCTGAGTTTCATTCTGCCTGCTATCCCCAGAGCCCCATGAAGAAGAGATTCATATCTCATGTGATTACCCCACTGAGCAAAGAAATGAAATAAATAATATTATCTTTTAGTTCTGTCAAGTATAGTAGCTCTCAGAGCCTTTCAAGGAGTGTCAGCAGGGGCCGGAGCCTGCATCAGTGTGTGAAAAGGCATCCTTTACAAGAACAATGCTGCAGAATGAAGCCAACGGGAGCCTAATGGGTGGTGGGAAAGAGTGAGCCTTCTTTTCCCCTCCCTAATGCAAGCCTGCAGGGGTTTCTTTTCCAGCAGGTGTGAGCCTTGGAGCAAATCAGCCTGCTGGAATTCTTCTACAACAGGAGCTCCTAGGAAATCAGTGTACTTGTAGTAGGGATCTTATTTGGGAACCAATTAGAGCTTGTGCTGGTTGTTTCTCCTTGGCAGTTTTAATGAACGCATAACACAGAAGTACTGGAAATAAAAGATTTTGCAGTAGTTTCTGTTAGAAAACCATGGGCTACCCAATTCCTTCCACAGTACAATACAATGCTTCAAAAGACAGCAAAGGTTGTTATCCTAACTTAGTCATGTGTGAAGAGCCAGGAGAGCTAAAATCAGTTAAATAATTTTATTATGCTGTAACATCGGGAAGAAATATTCCCCAGAACAATTGTTCTTCCCTGTTCTGCAGAAAATTCTGCAAAAACCCACTTGAAATGTGTCTGTCAATGCAAACTAACTCAGGCAGCTACAGTAAATTTCAGATTCTTGCATTATCATTACAGAGGGAAAACTCCCTTTTTTTTTTACTTGTCCACCAGTCCTTTCACACAATGCCTTTAACATATTTCTAGAATTAAATTTCACATAATATCTCTGAAATATGTTATCACATTTGATCATACTTAATCTAAAAAATCACAGATACTCCTTGTCATAGCATACAATTTCCAGGCTTTGGCAGGGCTGTACAATAGCTTCACGATTATCTGTTGTGCCCTATTCCCTATCGGGTCCTAGGACTTGGTTTCTGTTTCAGTTAACCCTTTAGTACACTCCAAACTGGCAGTATCTAAGAATAAAGCATAATACTGTCCCAAGAAATGGAAGAAGACTGGGCATAAGCTTAGAGAAGTCAATAAGAAGCTGAAGTTTTCCTGACAAGGGGATTTTTTATAGTGACAGTGTAATAGGAATACTGCTTTTTTTGGCATGATATTGCAAGTCCTGTTTCCACCTTAAGATACTGAACTGTTGCATGCTAGTCCTTCAAAGCTGATAAGAAGAAATGAAGACTGTGGTAACAGCTACAATGCAATGTATGTACCTGGAACTGTTCTTAGCTCTGGATCAGGCAATTAAAGATATTTTTAACTTCCAGTCTTCAAAAGGCAATGGAGATTTTTTTTACTTTCTATTAGAAAGTATACTAAAATATTAAGCATATCTAAAAGGCTATTATGAACAAACAAATAAGCAAACTAGATAGGAATAGGAATGGAGTTTCAGGATGTCATTATAGGGTGCTCATACAGGATTTTTATGACTCTTTCCACCAGAAGAAACTCACTAGACCACAGAAAAGAAAGAATTAGCACTATTTTATGTAATGTTATTTACTCTTTCATGTTCTGTGGGACCTTATTAGAAGGATGAGAGATGAGTTCCAGCAGTGATGTGTGTTAATAATGGGCCATACAAATGAGATTATAATAAGAGAATCCTGGATGATACATAAGGAATTAGAGCCAGGAGTCCCTATATAAAAGCAGGCATATACTCGGTGAAAGTAGGAGCTTGGTAAGTCTTTGTAGGAGAAGATCCTGCAAGTCAAACTCACCAAGCCTCCTAAAAATTAGTGCCAATCCAAAAAGAGAAGCAAAATACAAAAGTCCTGAATCTTATTATCTGAATTATTGTAGGCTTATTTTCATTCTTTTAGAACTTTGTCCTTGCAATATTTTTGGGAAATTTTTTCCATTGAAACAGTGTTAATTAGCAAAAAAGGTTTGGAGAAGAAACCAGAATTACTGCATTTGGGTTATGAGACATTAGAAAAATGCACTTTGTCACCAAAGTAGGTTGTCCTGAATCCCTTGGCCATATGTGATGCACAAAGTGTGAAAAGAAGTGCCTTTGGACTTTGGATGTCAGGACTGATGATTTTGCATTTTATAGTAGCTGTCTCTTTTAAGCTTTCCTGAAGAACCCAGGAATTCCAATAAATTTTTTGTGTGGCACATGTACAGTTCCATTGTTATTTAAACAGGGAGACTTTGGGCTCAGTTTTCAGGGATACACTTCTTTTATAGGCATAAATTAAAAACTATGAATCCTCCCCAGGAACCCATGGAGCTTGAGAGTTGCTTAAAAGTAAACTCTTGTAGAAGAGTTTTCTTTGAACAGTGGGGCCATAATGTCTGATATATGTGAAGCATTTCAGAGAACTGCAAAAGGCAAAAGACACTGTTAAAAGACATGATAAAAGTGAGGAAAAAGCTGTGTCTACTATTACTGCTACTACACAACAACTTATCTGTGTTTCTAGTAGGTGCCAATCTCTAAAGATGGGTGTACTACACAGCTGCTAGTTCTGGCCAGTGTACTTTTGGTGTCTTCATTGACAGGGAATAGAAATCTTCCAAAGGATAGGAAGGTGTCCTATGTGATGGGCAACCCAGCATATCAAACAGCTATGCAGTACAATGGCTGCTGTTACTGTGCTGTAACTTCTGTGCTCTACAAACCCATGACATAGAAACCTTCAAAACAAATACTAATAGAAAGCTATTTACACAGAGACAAGATTATTGTAACTCGTTTTGAGGTTTTTAGGTGACTTATATTTTCCTTAACAGCTGCCAATGATTGCCACCCCTAGTAACTTCCTAGGAAAAAACACCAAATGTGTATTTTTGTCTTTTATGTAGATGATTATTTAGGAATATGTTTAAATCTCCACCAAATGTACTGTTAATGCTAAGTTAAGGCTACAAATATTTTAATCCTATCAAAATGTATTTTAAGAGGAAGATAGTTTTAAAGCTTGTGAGCATTTTGTACTGACATTTAACTTTAATTTCCAGGAGAAATTGTAAGTGCATAGAAGCCATAATCACAAACTGGGTGGCAGGCCTGCCAGGACTGGAGTGAGGATGAAGCAACACAGTCCAATGTTTTTTAAGGATGGAATTGAAATTGGCTAGGAAAGGCTGTCCAGCCTGGGAGCTGCAGAAGGGAACACAGCAGGTATGGGACTGCGGCTGGCTGAAAAACTAGGGGAAGGTGGGAACTGTTTGGCATCAGAATCAAGAGGATGAAAGATAGAGATAGGGGAAAAAAACAAACAGAAATAAGAGAAAAATGCAACTGTCTGAGCAAATACATTGAGTCAAAGAGGTGTGTAGGGAATATGAAATAAGGAACTGGGAGCTGGGGCAGGGAATAGGTGAGAACTTGCAGATCTGGAGTGCAAAGGTTGGTTGGAGGTTCAACAATTTAAAGAAGGAAGATGGATCTGATTGAGAACAGGAAGGGAGAATTGGGTCTGGGAGGAGGTGAAAGAAAGGAGGAGTCAGGTGAAGGCTGTAGATAAACAAAGGTAGTCTTTTATACTCCTTCCATCACCAAAATGTTGGAGTAGCTTTTAGATAAAACTAATAACAACCCCAGTTTTCCCTGGGTGATAGGAGAGGACCTTTTTCTGTTGACTAAGTAATTTGGATGTTTAGTTTGTGCTTTTGGGGGGATAGGAAAGAAATATTTCTTCTTTGATCAAAGACCCTTTGGAGTTTGGTGACAAACTGTGCCTGTCTTTTGTAGTGGGAAACCTTTTTCAAATGATTCTGAAAGATTACCTGCAGTGTTGCTTGAAAACAACCATACTCTGATAACACTCTGGACTCCCTTTATTTTTTTCTTTTTTGGTCCTGTTAACTTCAAAAAAGGCAAACTTCATCTGCTCTGCTGTGTTTTATTTGGCTTGTAATGTGTGCTGTAGCAAAGGGAAGCAGCTGCTGCAGTTGTTTGTAGATGTTCCTGCAGTCTCTGATGTCACTGGGGTTGATCTGGTAGCTCTCCCTCCAATTGGGCCAGTGCATTACGCTGGCATTGGAAGCTGACTAGTAGCTATTTGGAAAGGACCAAACCAACAGCGTGTTAGTTTTGCTTGTTTTGTTTGGTTTGGTTTTTTTTTTGAGTAACATTTTGTTACAGTGTTTTTAGGTTTATATAATAGTTGCAATTAATGTATCTTGATGGATTAAATGCCTTCGTTCCTCTGTCCACAGTCTCCCAGGCAAGATGAGAGTTTCCCAACAAGAGAAAGGTGAAAGAGATTATTTTGAAAAATGTCTGCTACTTGGACAGCCCGAAGGTGTAAAAAGAGTATAAGCAGGAAATCTGCCTCTTTTTGCTGAATGAGGGCTGTCTACTTTCTGTGAAAGGTGCTGAAAACAACATCTGATTTGAATGTTCCTCTTTTCTATATATTATCATTTGAGTCTTTGGCTCCAATCTGCACCAGCCGTTTTCCACCCTAATCTTCTTTCCCGTAGCAATCTGGCCACGTTTGCAGCAGCGGTGGTTACGCTGGGTGAGGATGAAGTACTGCAGTTGTCCTTGGCGTGTTATTGCCGGCTAAACCAGTGGAATCTCATTAGGTTAGATTTCTTCATGGCCGCTTATGGATGCCTTAGGGTGGAAGATGCCTGTGGTCTGCAGAGATAAAGGCCTTTGGAAAGGAGGAGCAAAGGCTTATCGGTGCTGCCAGTGAAAGATGAGCGTCTGAAGTCTTTTTAGAGTTGGACCAGCTCTTTCTGTGCTGTTCTGTAGGCACTCAAATAGCATTTGTGGTAAAGCTCAAAGGGCCGTACCTGTTCCTGCAGCCCTGGAAAAGCACGGGTTTAATGGCATTAATCAGCGAGGACGAAACGAAGGTGCAAAACCTGATAATACTGGAATAGCTTTTCCTTCTCTGGGCTTTCCCTGTGTTCCGCTGTGGGCACTGGGCAGACAATACCCTGTAGTCCTGCCTGCGGCTTTCCCCATACGTTTGAAACCAGGCAGAGCTGCCAGCGGCAGGGCGGGAGCAGCGCTGCGGTCCTGCAGGAGACACGGGAGCTGGCTCGGCCGCCGAGCTCCCGGAGGAAAGCACGGGCTCGCGGTGGGAGGGGGCAGCGCCGGGGCCGGGACAGCCGCGCGCCCCGCCCCGCCTGGCGTCATGGAATTCCAGGGCGCTCCCGCCAATGGCGGCGGGGGCACGTCCGGTGCCACCCGCGACAGCCCCGGCGCGGCGGGTCCGGGCCCCGCCGGTGACCTCGGGGCTCGGGCACGCCCGGCCGCCAGGGAGGGCCGCGGCCGGGGAGAGCGGCGGAGCAGCTCCGCCTGCGGGAGAAGGGCGCGGAACAGCCGCGCGGAGAGCGCTGGAAGCGCGGCCGCTTCCTCCGCACCCCCCGGCAGCGGGCAGAGCTAAAGCTGCCAGGGACAACCTATGGATTATGGACCTCCAGGCAGCTTCTTGCGGCTGGGAACCGGTGCTGCCCTCTTTTAACTTTTCCAGATGCTCATCGTGGGATGTGTGTGTTGCGTGGGGAATCGATGCCAATTTCGGTGCCTGGCTTTTAGAGTTTATTGAGCATTTGCAAATACTCTTATTGTATGATGCTGAACAGCTCAGAGTTCACTTCAGACTGTCCAGTAAGGCACTGTTGTCTCATAAAATATTATCAATAGATAAATCAATCCACCGATACTTCTGTTTGTGGTTTCTCTTTCCTGACAGCCACCTCTCAAACTCACCATAGGGTCAGAGGTGTATGTGTGGCTTGTCTGGTCATGTCTGTGTCGTGCAGCCCGTTGTTTTTATCTGAGCACTAATGCAGACTATATCTATTTTAGCAGGGTGTTCTGCCCATGATAACACTCTCTTTCTTGTCAGGTTTGATTAGCCCCAAGTGAATGCTCACATGGTTAAACCACTGCTGCAGCTGGAGGTAGTTTGGATGTCTCCACACGGAGCTGCATTACATCATCATCCGTAATAAAGATTTTGCAAATCAAATATGGCTCCTTCTAACACCTAAATGACAGACAAGATGGTGGCACCAGTTTGTGTGAGCAGAGGATCTGACTCTGTATTTGAGATGCGCTTAAGACAATTGCTAGTGACTGTTCATTTGTATTAGAGTGCAGGTTACTTTTCCCCAGGGCATTTTGAACCTAACATTAATAGAAAATAAAGAGCAAATTTTCTCACTTAATATCATGGCAGCTGATACAACTGGTTGGGGTCTGCTGGCAATGACAGTGCTAAACTTACAGTTGCTTTTCCAATAGCTGCATCTCAAACTCCAAACAGTGGGACAGCACTGATGCAGGAAATGAGGCTCCTCTTCCTTCCCCAACAGTAGATTTTGCTTGCGAACCATCGTGCCTGCAGTGTGTTTCTGAGAAGCATCCCCAGCAGTCCCCTCCTGACACTCGGCTCTCATTTTAAAGAGCGAGTATGGTCCTTCCACAGCAGATCTTTGCTGGGTGGGGTCTGATGGGCCAGCTTACAGGGTGAAATTTTGTTTTGTTTCCATGTAAAGAAAAAAACCGCACAGAACTACAGGATCAATTAGGTTGGAAAAGATCTCTAAGATCGAGTCCAGCCTTTGTCCAAACTTGACAACTAGACCATGGCACTAAGTTCCATGTCCAGTGTTTCCTTAAACACATCCAGGGGGACAGTAACTCCACCACCTCCCAGGGCAGCCTGTTCCAATGTCCAGTCAGCCTTTCAGTGAAGAAATTCCTCTTAATGTCCAAGGTAAACCAGGCCTGGTGCAATCAGAGGCCATTTCCTCTTGCCCCGTCACTGGTTGCCTGGGAGAAGAGGCCAACTCCCACCTGGCTACAGCCTCTTTTCAGGGAGCTGTAGAGAGTGATAAGGTCAGTCCTGAGCCTCCTTTTCTCCCGGATAACACCCCAGCTCCCTCAGCCGCTCGTCGTAAGATGAATGCTCCAGACCCTTCCCCATCTCCATTGCCCTTCTCTGGACACGCTGCAGCACCTCCGCGTCCTTCCCGTAGCGAGGGGCCCAGACGCGTGGTCTCACCAACGCCCAGTACCGGGAGGAAAAATCACTCCCCTAGCCCTGCTGGCCGCAGGGTGACCCCAAACCGGAAAGAACCCCCTAACACACAGCGAGACCGACAGCGGCGGGCCCGGAGGCGCCCCGCGGCTGGGCGGGCGCGGCGGGGCCGGGCTGCCCTCGCGCGCGGCGTGCCTTTTGTGTTTGTACACACGGGCGGGGCGGGGCCGCGGGCGGGGCCGCGCCTTCCCTCCATTGTGCGCCATTGGCGGCCGCGCGGGCCGGGGCGGCGCGGCGCGCGGGGCGGGGCGGCGCGCGGGGCCGGCCCTCGCCGGTCAGCCATCTTTCAATTGTGCTCCGAGCCGCCGCCAGCGCCAGCCGCAGCAGCTCCGGCTCCTCCTGCGCCCGCCCGCCTGCCCGCCCTCCATCCCTCCCTCCCTCCCTCCCGCACGGCAGCCGCGCTCGCCCAGCGGACGGGGTAAGTCTGGCGCCGCGCCCGCCGCCCCCCGCGCCCCGACACCCGCCGCCGCTGCCCCCCGACCCTCCCCACAAACTTTTGGGGGGCTCGGGAGGCGGCGGCGGCTCCGGTTCCCCTCGGCCGCGCCGCCTTCCCGGCGCAGCCGGAGCGGCTCCCTCCGCCGGCACCCCCGGCCCCGCTTCGCGCGGTCGTTGCCCCCCTCTGCTCCCCTCGCCCCCGCTCCAGACCCCCACCAGCGGCCTCCCCAGCCCCTTAGCTGCCTCCTCAGCCCGACATCCCCCGGATCGGGGCCGGGAAGCGGTCGCAAAGGGGAGCCGCTCGCCAGCCCAGGGTAACTCTCCTGCCTTCCTTCCCCTGCTCCCCACAGTTGTTGCTCAGCTTCACCATCTTGTCTCTTTTCTCTGGTCACCGACCATATTTTTTTTCCTATTGCATAAAAAACAATAAAAAGGGAAAGAAATTCGCCGAAGGAACGACCCAAACGCGACGCAATTTTTTGGTTTTCGAGTGCAAACTTTTCCGCTGCCTCCCCCTGCATCTGCACCCGCATGGTTTGGAGTTTCTGGCGATATTTTTGGCGATATTTTTTGCAATTTATTTTTTCCTCCTTTGCAAAAGGACTAGGGCTGCGTTTCGTGATTGTTTCCATTTTGTTCTGGCTCTGGGAGCCGAGTTTGCCTGTGAGAGGCGCTTGGGAGCGAGGCAGCTCTTGGGGAAGCAGTTACACAGAAAGAGAAAGACGGCACCCAAAAAACAACCCCCCGAAAACAAAGTTTGTTGCTTTCTCGCACTTTATCCGGCCCTTTTTCTTTTCGCACGATAAACGCCGGGCTGCCTGCGGTTGCCGGCGGGTCGGGGAGCGCGGGCGGGCGGCGGCGAGCGCCGGGCAGCCGGGGAGGGCCGGCGGGGGCTGCCGCTCCGCCGGCCCCCGCTCCGCAGTTTCGGAGGAGGTTTTCCGGCGGGTGGGAGCGGCGGGTCGGTGCCAGCCCCCCGATGTTTGCCGGGCGGTATTTGCAAACACTTGGCAGGTGACGGGCGGCCGGCGGGGGGAGGCGACAGCCGCCTCTCCGCGCCTGCTGCCGTGCGGCTCGCTCGGCTTCAGCCGCCGCCGCTTTGATATTGAATTCGTGGGCAAAAAAAGCTGTATTTTAATATTCCGCGATCGGCAGGCGTTTAATTTCTAATTTAATTTTTCCTTTTTTGGTGTGTTTTTTTTTTTTTTTTAAACTGGCCGTCGGAGGCGTTCGGCCGCCGCGGGCTCGGCGCTCGGGGCTGGCGGGGCAGGGACGCGTTGCGCGGGACGGGGGCCGCGCTGCCGCCCGCCCCGGGGGCAGGTGCCGCGGGGGGCGCACGCCGAGCGGGGCGACCACCTCCCCCCTGCCCCGTCTGCCTACGTTCCTCCCGGCAGGTGTAAGGCAGCGACGTCGGCAGGAGCATGGCCCGTACCAAGCAGACCGCCCGCAAGTCCACCGGTGGCAAGGCGCCCCGCAAGCAGCTCGCCACCAAAGCCGCCCGCAAGAGCGCGCCCTCCACTGGCGGGGTGAAGAAGCCGCACCGCTACAGGTAACGCAGCGCCGCGCAGAGGCGGCCGCGGGGCGCTACCGGACAACCCCCCCCAAAAAAAATCTTCTTCCCCCACCCCGGGGGACCGAGAGGGCGGGGGGCGCTTCTCCCCGCCTCCTGCGCGCTCTGCTCCCCAAGCCGCCCGCCTGACGGCAGAATAACAAAAAAAAAAAAAAAAAACAACCGAAAAATCACCGAAAAGAAAATAATCGGAGGTCCCCGCCAGCCGCAAAAATAACCAGAAATTCCCTGGGCGGCACCGATCCCGACGTTTGTCATCAGCCCTTTTCCGGGCGTTCCGGTGCTGGTGACTACAAAACCGACACCCCTCCCGCCGCGGCGGAGGCGGCTCGGCGGTTCTTTTAAATTTTTCTAATTCTGTACTCGCGGTTATCTAGAGGCCGCAGCAGGGCTGCGCCTCCGCCGCCGCCAAGTTTATTGTTACCGGCGCGTTCCGCGCTCCCTCGCGGGGCCGGATCCGGCGGCGGCGGCGCTGGGCGGGCGCGGGGCCCTGCAGGGCGCGGAGCCGCCGCCAGAGGGGGCCGAGCACCCGTGGATGCGCCGGGGCTCCCGCACCGCCCCGCGCGCCCGTCCCGAATCCCGGCCTTGGGACTGCCGGGCCCGAGCGCGGTCGGCGGCAGAGCTGTCACACAGCCCCCGAGTCCTGACCTTTCCCGTCCTGGCTCTGTGCAGAGCGGCAGCAGTCGTGCTTCAGCTTGGAGGATGGTTTTGGGCTACGTGTAGGTATTCGCTGGAGAAAAGATGGATGGGGAAGAAGTAGGACTTAGAAGTAGGGGACTTAACTGAGAAGTCCAAGAGGGGATTTATTAATGGATCGAGGAGTCTGAAGAGGATGGAGCCAGGTTCTTCTCACTGGTGCCAAGCAAAAGGACGAAGCAATGGGCAGAAACCAATGCACAGGAAATTCCACCTGAACATGAGGAAGAACTTTGCTGTGAAGGTGACTGAGCATTGCAACAGATTGCCCAGAGTGGTTGTGGAGTTGTCTTCCATGGAGATTACCAAAAGCCATCTGGACACAATCCTGAGAAACAATCTCTGGGACTTAGCAGGGAGGTTGGGCCAGGTGACCCACTGTGGTCCCTTCCTTGTGGTCACCTGACCCACTCTGTGATTCCTGCTCTAGGTGTGAGGCGGAATTCATCAATTGGGAGGAAAGTAATAAAGCTGGAGCAGGAAAAGACAAAGCTTCCATGGAAATAAATGTGGTATTAGTTTCACAGATGGACATCATGGTTGCAAACATATGTTGCTATTCGAGATTTGTCATTTTGACACCAAAACTAATGCTGGATATTTTTGACTGAAAATATAATAGGGGATATAAATTTTGTTGGTTGTATGAATGCTGGCAGTAGAGAAGAAGAACCAATTCTCCATTAAAATCAGGGATTTCTGTCAGGCCCCTCAGGGATACCTTTGGTACAGCTGAACTTGGGGCAGCTCTGTGGTTTGCCACATCTGCACTGAGCTGTGTTGCTGTCAGTTGGACAGCACATGTTGGCCAACTCTTCCCTTGGTGAAGAGGGAGGAGCCTTCACCAGGCCTTGGGAGTCTGCCTGAGGGATCCGTGATGAAGCCAGTGGAAGTTGGCACAGACTGCTGCTGCGAAAGCAGTGACCCTTTGCCAGCGGAACCTATTTTGTATTGTAAATGCTGGGACTCTCCTAGGGGAAACAGGAGTGTATGGTGCTTGGTTTAGCCTGGAGGGTGGACCCCTATTTGGTGATACAGAATATGTTTTTCAATACGAATTATTTTTATTTTCATTGTATTTAATTTTAATAGGCCGGGCACTGTGGCTCTGCGTGAAATCAGGCGCTATCAAAAGTCCACCGAACTTTTGATCCGCAAGCTCCCCTTCCAGCGCCTGGTGCGTGAAATTGCTCAGGACTTCAAGACAGATCTGCGCTTCCAGAGCGCGGCCATCGGTGCTTTGCAGGTGAGCCGGCGGCCCCGCCCCGCGCGCCCATTGGCCAGCCTGTTTCCAGGGCTCCTCCGGGCCGCCTCTGATTGGCGGCGCCGCCGCGGTGGGCGTGGCTCGCCTGGAGGGAGGGAGGCGCGCTCAGCCTTGCCTTGCCCAGGGGGACCGGGGATGCCCCTGGGTGCCGTGGGCTCAAACAGCTCAGGGACGGCTCAGCTGCTCCTTAGAGCCTCTCGGTGTGGCTTTGTGGGTGGTGCTTTGGGTTGGGTTTTGTAAAATAGCCCCTCGATTTGTTAGGACAGTGCTTAAGATGCCGAAGAAAAACACATTTCCTCCACCTTTGAGCTCTGCACTTGGAGAGGGAACATTTTGTAAAGCGGATTCAGGGGTTTCCTAATGAGGAGGTCTTGGTGTCCTCAAACACCCTCTAAAGAAAAACAACCCAATAAACCACATCTAAACACAGTTGGGGAAATAGTTGCTTTCCTAGGATGTAGTTGATGCGAAGCACATTTAAAAATATATTAGTTATGTAACAGATTTTACAGAGAGAAAAATATTAACTGCTCTTTCTGGCTCAAATTCCTGAATCTAAGTTAGGATTCCCCCACAGGCTCAGTTCTTATCATGGGGACATCTCCCTCTCGTGATAGAAGACACTCCTGATTAAAGATAGCTGTTGAAAGATTGTTCCAGAGTGTATCTGTAATTGTAGTCTGTCTGACATGCAGACAAAATGGTCTCTTTCTAGTTAATGACTTCCACTTGATAAGGGGCCAAGATGTTTGCCATGAGAGCCCATAAACTTGGGCATATGCTTAGCTTCAAAAGGTGCCTCTGTGTGTTTGCAGAGTTGCTGCCTTTGCTTTTAGTTATTCTTTGTGGTAGTTATTAAATCCTGATGTTTATGTGTGTGTTTCTTTATCTAGAACTGTCTATTAAAATTTAGTAGCTAATACACTTTCAGAAAGTTCCTAGTTTGAATGTTCCTGGTTTTGCATTGAGGAGTTGTTGGTATAGAACCTGGTCACATACAATTCCTAGTGGGTTCTGCTTGCATAGTTGAAAAAAGAAACAAACTCAAAAAAGTAAAATATTTTTTTTCCTATTAACCCTTTGGGTACCATGTTGTTTGTGCCAGCATGGATATTTGGTGAAGTGTCTTAATTTTTCACATAGTGATTTGACAAAACTTCATTAGGGATTCTCATATCCTACTGCAAATTAAATGACTTAGTAATACCACAGTCTTCATCTGCTGTAGTAAATATTGATTTTTTTCATATTGGATACTCTTATGTTTTTAAACAGGATCTTTGAACCTAACAAGTTGATTCCTGGAGTTCCTGGCAATGAAGTGGTTCACACAAGTTTTTCTCTTACGTGTATTGTAGATAGGGTGACCTCGCCCTCCTTTCTATAATTGAGCCCCATCATTCCCACCTCCTCAGCCCAGGTGTGGCTGTGTCCAGTATTGGCACACTAAGATGCTTCCTAGGAGGTTGATAGGTGTTAGAATTCCATGTGTTCCAAAAGTGTTTGAACAACTACCACTGCTGTGCTGGGCTTAGCAGCAGCTAACTTAATGTGAGTCAGATGAATATTTAGGTCCAGCTGAGCATCTGTCTAGCTCAGAGTTCTGTCTGCAGCTGCTCAGTAACAGGGAAAACCCCTGTGGTCAGCGTTGTTCTTGTGCTGGCCCTGGTTCTCTCTGGTGTGAGGTGAGAACTGTCTGTGGTGGTGGGGCCAGGGCTGTGCCCCCAGTACAGGAGCAGGACAAGTGTCTGAAACTAAAAGAGTTCTCTTATTTCTAATAGTTCTCAGTACATTTTTTTTCTGCTAATTTTTGACTTAAGCCACTTCCTCAGTATCTGGAAGGAGCTGTTTGCCTGAACGGTGTGTTGGGAAGGAATACATGTTCTTCTTTTCCCTGGCACTGCCAATTTCACCTGACCTCAGTGACTCTTACTCTGGAAGAGGCAGCAAACAAGTCCCTGAAACAGTGTAACATAGCCTTTGAAAAGAGAATTTCCTAAAGAAAACTAACCTGTTAATAATGTAACCCCTTCCTGTCTCGTGGGAGTCCCATGGGAGTGTTATTCTGTTGTGCTCTGGAGGATGTCCTTACCAAATGGCAGCAGTACACTACTTTAAACATAGAATATTATAAGAAAGTGGAGGTTTTTCTTTTCTGAAAATCTAAAACTTTTGATATTTGTGAATAATAAAGATCAAAACCTCAGCTTAGTGCCATGTTACGCTGTACTTTTAGTTCTGAACGATGTCTTTTTTTCCTGGTGCTCAGAGAGTGAAAATGTTCTTTCCTCTTTTTCTTCCACACTAGGAGGCAAGTGAAGCCTACTTGGTTGGCCTGTTTGAAGACACCAACCTGTGTGCTATCCATGCCAAACGTGTCACAATCATGCCAAAAGATATCCAGCTAGCACGCCGCATACGTGGGGAGCGTGCCTAAAACCTCACCACGATGGGTTTGTCATTCTCGAAGCAAAATCTTCTTCCTGTTATTGGTAGTAATGAACGTTAGATATTTTTTCCATGGGGTTAAAAGGTACCTTAAGTATATGGTTGCAAGTGGAAAAATAGGGGACAGAATTGGGTATTGGCAAGTTTTCTTTCCATTTTCATTTGTGTGTGGATTTTTAATATAAACAAGGGGACATAAAAACAAACAATGTGGTCAAAAAATAAAATTGTGAATCATGGAAACTTGTTCACCAAAAGAACTTTATAAAAAAAAATTATAAATAAACCTGTCAAATTTTTCTGGACAATGCCAGCATTTGGATTTTTTTAAACAAGTAAATTTCTTATCAATGGCAACTAAATGGTGTTTGTAGCATTTTTATCATACAGTAGATTCCATCCACTCACTATACTTTTCTAACTGAGTTGTCCTACATGCAAGTACATGTTTTTAATGTTGTCTGTCTTCTGTGCTGTTCCTGTAAGTTTGCTATTAAAATACATTAAATGATGCCTGGTTTTAGTCTTGATTTTTAAATATTGCACATGGGTTATATTTTTCAAAAGTGACCAGCCTTCCCTCCCCTTTTGCTCTTCAATGCATGGCCTTATTCCTTGGGGCAGATCTAGGAAATACTGGGGTTGCTGCCTTGGCTGAAGTAGTGTATATCTGAGGTTCTTTTAAGAGTGCAAAATTGGACTGCATAAAAGCAAGTTTGGTGTGTGTAGGTAAAGTCTGGAGCTGAACTGAGCTCTCTAAGCTACAGTGCTAAGAAGCAGCAATTTGTTACTTAGATTCCTTTCTTATTTGATCTTGTGCTGAATTTGGAAGCATTTCTGATTTTACTGGTTTTTTAGTATGGTATAAATGGTGGAATGTAGTGGTTTGGGTTTTTCTGTTTGGGGGTTTTATTTTTCTTGGGTGTTTTTTGTTGTGGTTTTTTTTCCCCTTTTTCACTCCGTTAGTTTCTTGTAGATGTTCCCTTTTTGGTTGACCACCTTTCTGTTTCTGTCACACCCTCTAGCATTTTTGAGAGCTTAGTCCACATGTGATTAGTTTCAGCTTGTACACCCCAATCTAAAAGATACTTTTGTACCATTTTTGTTGCAGTTCTTTACAGAAGCAATACTTGGACAGGATCACACATTTAAAACCTACTGGGTTTTTATATTCTCCCACAATTGCTGATGGAACTTCACATGAAGAAATTTACTGCTGAAATTCTGTCCTGTGAAAACCTGGTTTTAATTTTTCCCCTTGAAATTTGTTTAAGGGTTCTGGCAGACCAGTCTGGAAACGAGTTATGTGCTGTAGTTCTTGATAGCTCTTGCAGATAATGAAATGAGCTCCACAGAAAAAAACGTAGGCGGTGAACAGATTTCACCTCCATGCTAAGGCTCCTGCAGAGCTTATTTGCTGCTAACTTCTTTTGAGAAGTTGTGAGAGTTCTAAACACGAGTGAATTTGTCTGAAGATTTCCAAAGAGGATTAATAGAGATATATTATCTGCTTTGGTATCTTGAACAGAGAGCCAAAAATTACAGAATAAATCACTTTGTTCATAACTTGCTCGGCTTTTGTAATGAATGCTGACTGCCAGGGTTGTGCAAAGTAAAGTATATTTAAATGGAGTAGCTTGTCACAGGCAAGACTAATGCTAGACAAAATGTGATCACATCCTTTTGATGCCAAGCAGTTCATAGCTATCAACTGAAAATTAAGGAAGACTTGTCTTGGAGCATCCAGAACAACAGAAATATAAAAGGTGAGCAACTGAGTTTGAACTGATTTAAGATGTCATTTCTGTCTACTTGATAATGAGCCTGTTAAACTTGCTATCAATGCATTTCAATTGTCCTGTACTTCAGAATTCTGTTTCACCTATCAGTCAGCAGTGCTGCAAGCAGGTAATTAGCCTGAGAGTTTTTTATTAAATAATCTGGAACTGAAGTATAGATAAGGAACTCAGGGTTTTCTTTCTTAGGAATATTAGGAAACCAAATCTCAAAATTTTGGTACTCAAATGAAATACTGAGCTCTTTCCCTTTGGGAGAATTGGGGTGAGGAATATCCCAGTTTAACTGACAGTGCAGTTAAATTGTTAAAGGCAGAAGAAATCCTGATAGAAGATGAGGGGATCAGGAATCTGAGCAGATGACATTTTAGTGTGTAGTGCTTTGACTCCAGCATAGGGATAAATTTCACCTATTTGAAAGTTGTGGTCCTAGAGGTGCCAGGTAAATCCTTTTAGTGATTAGCTGTCTGTGCCTGTATCAATGCCAAGAAACTTCCATTTTTAAAATAGTTTACCACTTTTCCCCTCTTTCCCCCCAATACCAGTTTTGCTGTTTCCTGGGCAGTGCAGCTACAGTTGAGATTTTAAATACCAGAAACAAATTCTAGTCCTGTGGAGCAGTTTAACTGTACTGAGTGGAAGGTTGGATGTGAAGTGGCTCCTTGTTAGTAACAGTCATATTCAGAAATAGAACATCTCTTTAAGACATTGTTTGATGTATGTCCACAGCCCAGTTTCTGAATTATTTTGGTGAAGTCCCTTATAATGTGTATGCAATAAGTTGGTTTTTAGGGCTCTGTTTTATATTTGTATTTTTACAGCTGCATTTACTTGCTGTTTCCTCCAGAGTAAATACAAAACCTTATTTTAAGTTGGTTGCTTTGTATCAGCAACACAAAAAGCCAGCTTTCTTACCAGAGCCAAAAATTAATGTAATGGGAAATGATTTCAGACACAAGATCCGTCCCTCTTATGTGGCTTTATCAAATTCAATGAGCAGTTCTTGAGAGCTTGACTAAGAGGGAGCTTAAACCCAGCATTTCAGATTTTATTTAGGAAAGTAACTTGCTGAATATAAAGTAACTAATATTAGTGCACCTATGTTTTAGTGTTGCATCTCTGAACCATGTTCCTCCAGCCCTTTATCCCACCTGGCAGTAGCTATTAGGTGATCCTAATCCAGGCACCTGATTCCACTTTTTTTAGTGACTAAAGCTAGTGTGTCTCACATCCATACTCCCTGTGCCACCATTTTTGGTCTTTTAGCCAGAACTGGACTCTGCATATCCACTTGCTCTGAAGATCTGGAACTTAACTTTAAGATTCAAGGTTTAATAAAATACAGGCAACGTTCTGGTCAAATATTTTGTTTGCTGCAATTTTATTTCTTGCTTTGGTAATAAAAACACATGACTTTTCTTGGCCTTCATAGGAGTAAGAACTTAATAACACTTTTCATATAACTCGGTTTCAAAGGCTGAAATTAAGAGGAGGAATTCTAGTGTCAGGATAGTTGTTGGGTTCTTTTTGCCCTGGTCGAGATCAGGAGGATATTGGGGAGCTGCTTGCTCAGCTTTTACTTGTGTCTTACTCACATGTGTAATGAATCATCCTCAGTGATGAGATGTTTTTGCACTAAGTGGATATTGCAGACCTGTTTGTGACAGGTTGGCCTTTAAGTATTTTGTTGAACAGAAAGCCACTGTTTATCTATTCCTTTTATTTTAATCTGTGAGGAGGTTTTGATCTTCTGACCTTGGTAACACAATGTCAAAAAGATAGCTGAGTGTGTAAAAAGTTTTACATCTGTAAATAGTAGTGTTAAAAAGGGATTGTTAGGACTGTATAGGCTTATAGGATCTTAATGTAAGCTATCTTTCTGATTGCTTTCCTGGGAATATTACCTGCTATATGATCAAAACTCAATATACAAGAAATTACATATTTTAAGTTAAGAGACTTGCCTAATTCTGAGGAATGGCTGCAAAATGCTGAGGCTCAGGAATGCTCTCAGCTGCAGCACACCTAGGCTGAAGCTTTCTGCTTTTTCCTTTATGGTGATCCTTACTGTCCCTCCGCAGCAGTAACACCAAAGATCAGGACACTGGGCTAAAATCCCACAGAAAGTGAGGTTGGGGTCAAAGGCAGGGTGTGTGCTCTCCAAGTCAACATCATAGTTGCTCTTCAGTGGGAAATAAGCCTGGATTTTCTGTCCATCTTTCTTCAGAACACATTTGTACACTTATATGTAGCTCGTGGTTTGATATGTGCTCTTACTTCCTTTGTGGTTTTGTCCCCTGCCAGCAGCATCCCCCTCATCTCCTTCTGCAGGGAGACTATTACACACAGCAGGGTCTCGAGCAGCAGGGGTGCTTTATGTTACTGAAAGCTCCTGTGATGTCAGAAAGATTCAAGAAGTTAAAAAAAAAAAAAAAATCCTGGAAAAGGAAAAAAAAAAAAATCCCTACAGCTCTGGAAAACACTTGTGTCTCCCGATGGTGTCAGGACTGAGGGTTCTTGCCCTGCTCCCTTGAGAGGAGCCGCCCTCACCTCCTCGTTGTGTTCCTGTATGTGCTGTTTGATGGAGGCATCCCAAGCAAAACCCAACTGGAAAATGTTGCCTCTACACCCCAGAGTGAGTGAGAGCTAATCCCACGTGCCTCGGTGATAAATGCTGGCTCTTGGGTTTGCCCCTACCACTCTTTGCTCCTGAGCACTTGCTCTCCACTCCCACCAGCCTAGATTTGCAAGAAATGCTGTGATAACAGCTAGTTGTGATTTTTAGTTTTCCTCAGCATCCGTTGAGTTGGTGAGGGGTGGGTTCTCTCTTCTGCCTTCATCTGGCGCCTGCTTTGAGGAGAGGCTGAGAATCGCCTCAGTGATCATCAGGTGCGAGAGGTTCCTTCCTTTTCCGCGGGCTGGAGGCGCAGGAAGCCCGCAGGAGCAGCGCTGCCAGTCCTGCTCGGGCCTCCTCTCCCGCTGCATCAGTGCCTGGCAGCTGAGCCCTGGCAGCAGCGTGGCTGGGAGGGCTGCCAGGTGAACACATGGGCGCGGATGGCGGCCGTGAGCAGGGCGAGCAGGAGCCGGGCATGGCAGGATGGGGCTCCCAGCTGGAAGCGGCCCCAGGAGCGCTCCCTGCGTGTCCCGGAGCCTGGAGCCGCTCCAAGCTGGATGAGGGCAGCAGAGATGTCCTCGCACAGCAGCGGCCTCAGTGCCGGCTCGCCCGGGGCCCGGCAGGGCTGCCAGGTCAGGCAGATCCATCCCTGCCCCTCGGCTGTGCCCGGCCGGAGAGCGGGGCGGGAGCCGCACGAGTTGCTGCGCTGCCGGCTTTGCCCAGAGGGGCTGTGGAGGGATAGTGGCTTTTCCTTCGTGCCTCCTGCCATCTGCACCCCGCTGGGGATGGGGAAGATGCTCAAAGGAGGGGAGACGTCTCCAGCAGATCCCGGGGGTGTGGGCAGCATTTGGAGCTCGGGGAGCCAGGCTGATGCCAGCACTGCTCTCCCTGGAGGACGGGATGGGAGCTGGGATTTCACCAGGCAGATGTGAGCAACAGGAGCGGTGCCAGGCGTTGCTCTGAGGGATCCTGCTGTGGATGGATGTGCTCTCTCCTGGCATGGTTGCGGTCTATTGTTCCAGGAGGGTTTTGCCCTGTTCCCAGGGCATGGCCTGAGCGGTCCCTGAAGTGACATAAGGGAGTTGTGACTTGCTCCTGTCTGGGCTGGAACTGAGCTGGGTGGGGAGCTCAGGTGTTTCCTGAGAGAGCACAGCGCCAGCGAGGGAAAGCATTACACACTGTGGGGATGTGCAGGAGCTGTTGGCTCCCTCCAGCCCCCTCTGCGGGTCTGTGTGTACAAAAAATGAGCAGAAGTGTTTTTCTTTGCATTGTTGAGGAAGAGGGACTCATTTAGTGGATCAGGGTTAGGGGCTTTTATGGTGATGCCATCCCCATCTCCAAGAGAAAGAAATCCTTTCTCCTCCCCTTCCCTGGGACATGAAATGCTTTAAAATTATGGTATTTGTCATTGTTTTGAAGGGTGAAACTGGCTCTTTGATAAAACTTCCAGCTCTGCTGTGCAGCTCAAACGGTGGAGTTGAGAGATGTTTTCTGCCTGGTGTCATCTTGAAGCCTCACAGACACTGAATCCCTCTAGAGGAGGGCACATCTGTTCAGGAATCTGATCTCATTTCTGCCTTATAGGTTCTCCAGCTAAATGGACCATTTGCTTTCATGAAAGTAATTGCTTTGAATGCTGTGGAAAAGAGAAGCCAAAGCCACAGACAGCATCTAATCTCGCTGGTGTTTATTCAATAAATTAATAAACACTAACAGGGTAGCATTCAAGATCATAACAGCACACAGCATATTTTTAAGCCATCCTGGATACTGCTGGAAGAGCACACAGTGCAGCAGCCACTCTCTGTAATGTGCAAGCCCTGGCTGTGGGTGCAAACAGGGGTTACAGTGCACCCAGGAGCATCGTGGAGCTGGGGCGTAGCAGCTCCATAGAAACACATCTGCTGCTGCCCTGCCGAGGAGGAGCTGCTCTGGCTCCACTGCTGCTGCTGCTGGCACTGAATTGTCCCCTGGTCTGCCTTCCCTGAGCCTCAAGAGATGCTGTAAAACACACCAGTGCTAACAGCAGGATGCTGTCGGCCTTGGCACGTTGTTCCTGAGGCTGCCCTGCCTTCCTGCTGCCCGGATGCTGTGCAGGCAGGGAATGTGCTCCCAGCAGGGAAGGAACACAGCGAGCCTGGGAAGCCTGAGTCTCTCCAACTCCGTGTCACGGTGACTTGTGTGCTCCCTCTGCATGTCAGAGAGCCATAATTCCCTTCTGGCCATAAATCTTCTCCTCTCCCCTGCTGCACCGCCCTGCCCCTCTCTGCGCATCCATAGCCCTGCTCCCTGTAAAACAGGAGTACCACAACATTCCCAGAGGGTCTTCCCCATGCACAGGCTCCCTCTCCTGCCACTGCATCCACTCACAGTAAAAATGTACATATATTTATTGTAAACTTATTAATGTGAATTGTATGTAATTATATACGTGCATCCTAAAATATATAATAATAGTATGTTATTATTAAAGCATGTGAGGTTAGACAGATGCTTTTTTAATGTTTTAATTATAATATATTTATCATAATGATATATTTAGGCATATTAAAGCATACCAACGTCACAAGGGGAGAGGGATGGAGTATTACAATGGAAGGTTGCTGCTAGTTTTATATATATAACTCTGTAATTTTATTTTTCCATAGGGCTGTTAAAGGTAGGTTGCCCTAGGTTTACTTGTTAATATTGTCTTTTCTGTTTTTTTTTTTAAGTGGAAAAAGTCATGTGGATTCTTCAGAAAGAAGAAACATTTTTACTGATGTACAGTGTTTAAATGGCACCAACAAAAGTGTGGAGCTCACATTTATCACCCAGGCCACAGCCACCAGGGGCCAGCCCAGGCTCTTTCTTTAGAGGCTGGGAAGGGCTGCAGTGTGGAGAACAGAGATTTCCCTCCCTCCCATGTATGAACCTGCTCTGTCCTGCCCTCTCCTCACCCCCTTGCCTTCACAGCCTTGAGACAGACATAGCACAGTTCTAATGGTGACTTCTTTCCTGGGTTACCTTTACTAAATATAAGAAAATTAATTTTGTTTCTCCAGAAGTCTTCCATCCTAGTAGGATTCCAGCACATGCTCTGCAGAGCAGCTCAGACTCAGGGTGTTTGCCTCAGCCTCCAGCTCGCAGAGATGGTGTGTGAGGGAGATGAGGAGCAGGGTGCAGTAAACCAGGGGCAGGACATGGGTCCAGTTCCAAGATCTGGAGTTGCACAAAGATAGCAAACCTGTGGGGTTGTGGGTTTTACTGCCAGATGGATGAAGATGGCTCCACTGTGTGCAGCTCACTTTTGAGTGATGTGAGCAGCAGATAAGGTCCATTGTGAGCTGACTGGCACCACATGGAGCTGCTTTTATTTAGCACCATGGTGCTACTGCTGTCCTCGGGATGCAGCGTGGTACTAATCCCTTCTTCAGCTGGCCTGACGATGATGTGTTGGTGCTGAGTTGCAGCTGCTTTTATCCCAGCAACGTGGGCATTCACAGAGTACCTGTGGCTGCATCCCACGAGTGCAGGGAGCTGCTGGACCAGGGTGCAGCAAAAAATCTCAGCCCCTGGGTGAAACCCAGTAAGGTGCTGAGCTATAGCTTTGGGGTAAAGGCAGCCAAAATAAAATTAACCAAGCCTTTACCCACTGGTATTTATGCAATGCCACAGTTGTGACCAGGGCTTCACAAGCTGAGGAAGAGCACTCTGGAAGTGTTTCCATATCAAATAAACTCAGGACCAAGTACAACAAACCACAGGGTGGAGCAAAAGTGTGATGGAGACTCAAACAAGCAAAAAATGAGGACTGGGGATGCAGTCAGCACTGGGAATAGACACCCAGCTCTCTCTGTGAGCTCAGGAGCAGGATTTCCCTCCCAGCCTTGCCCCAGTAATTACTTTCTCAACTCTTTTAGGCAAGTTACATCACTTCTGAATTTTTGTTTTCTCTCCTAAACATGAGGCTGCTGCTCCTCTGCCTTTGCAGTGTGGCTGGGACAATTGTAACTGCAACACACTCCAAAGAGCCACCAGCCACTCAGTGAGATTTATCCAGGAGAGGAGGAGTTTAGTTCCTGAAATGCACCCTCCTCCCATTACAGGTCCTCTGAAAGCTGGAATTGATGCTCCACTGTTGGAAGAGCAGGAATTCAGGTGGGACCACAGAGGTCTCTCCTGGGAAGCTCGGAGAGGAGTGCATTTCTGCTGATGGAAATCAGCTTTCAGCAACATTGCTGAGCTCCCTGCTGCTTTAAATGCTTGCCTAGATGTTAATAATGAAGTTGTTCCATAGCTGAACAGATTCAAACAGTGGGAAATACACCCACCTTATTTAGAGGTGGCTAAATAAGCATATTTTATTTAATAAAATGTCATAACGCTCTTTTGGCATTAGGCCTGTTCTTGGTGTCCCCTGTGCTGGTTCCTGTGTCTCTGTTGGGTACAGGGTTGCCTGGTGCTGATATTGGCAGCCAAATTTATTTTTTTTCCCTTTTAATGAGGAACCAACATTTTTGACTGAGAATTTTGGCTCCACTTTGTGACTGCAATCAGCTAGTGACAGTTGAAGACCATGACATTAAAAATATATTTTTTAACTACAGTTAATTGATCCTCAAGGGAAATCAGTATGCAATGGGCTGTTTGCTCTCTATTTATCACTCTACTCTGCTGAATAAGCTTGGCTGTGCTGTCAGCTCCTGCATTTCCACAGTCATCCATGAATCCCCCTGTACCTCGGTGATGCCAGGCTTGCATTTCAGAAGGCAGAGGCTTAACCCCAAGCTGGGACAAGCAGCACTCAGGTGCCACTGGAGGACCTAGGCTGCTGGATGGTTTCAGACATTCTGTGGGTGCTCTGCTCCATCCCCATTTTTTCTTTCTGCTGCTTTCCTTCTCCTGCCCTGCTGCTGCTCCAGCTGGGAAGCCAGGGCCATGTGCATGTCTCCAGGCTACACATGGAAATTCAGCTTTCTGTGGCTGTGGCTCTGCCACAAACAAGGGGAGCCTGGCCCTGCCTGGCTGGCACGTTAAGCAGATGTTCAGTCTCCAGACCTCATTTGGGGCAGACAGAAATGAGAAGGGAGGAGATGATTTTCTCTCCTCCCCAGGACCAACGATGCCCTCGCAAAGCTCCTGTGTTCCCAAAGCCAGGCTGCAGACCCGGAGTGGGCAGCTGTGCTGGAGCTGCTGGCTGGATTGCAGGGATGCTCCCTCCAGGGTATCTGTGTGTGTGTGAGGCTGGCTCCAGCTGCAGAGATGGACTGGGCTGAAAGGATGCTTTAGAGGCACTGAAGAAATGCTGAGAAAATCTGCTGGAAGCTTGGGGGTTATGGGGCTGTGCCACAGCTGAGCTGACCGCTTTAGCTCTCCTTCGAGCTACTCTATTTATTTCTTTCAGAAGCAGCTCAATTTTTCATAACTGCCCTGTGTGAAAGGCTTATTATTTTCTGTTGTTGCTGTTGTTATTCTCCAAGGTTACACAGCATCTCTGTGGCAGAAATGCAGCCCTAGGAAGGAGCTGAGCCATCTTGGCTCCATTTTCGCATCCATGCAGACGCTTTTGCCCTCACCTCCAGGCAGCAGTGATGGGGAGATGTCCCATTGACAGAGGGATGTAATAAGGGTTATAAATGGAATAACTGGGCACAAAGAGCTAATTAATGTGTAGATGTGCTCTAGTTAATTGGGGAGACTATAAACACCACTCTACTTAGGCTGGACAAGTTAAGGGGAGGTGGTTTGCTCCTTTCCATCTGACACGTGAGGAGCAGAGCGAGAAGTTCTCAGCCTTGTGCTCCAGATAAGAGGTCAGCTTTCCCATTTCCATGTTAGCTACACTCTCCAACCTCCATCTATGCAAACAGTTGTTAAAATGACTCCTTGTGTTCCCATTTAAGTTGTTTTAACTGCACAAACGACTTCTATGTAGTAGTCAAAATTATAGGCAGTGGCTACTTGGAGAGCAGAGCAGGCTGGGGAATTCTGAATACTCCTTGGAAGAAAAGGAAGGGCAGTGGTGCCCTATTAAAGCTGTTCCAGACTAAATCCAGCACTGAAAGGAGCCACTTCAATCCATGCTTCCTAAGGAAGGTTTTCCTTTGAGCAGCAGCACAATGGTCACCACAATGGGATGCTCCAGCAAAAAACCATCTCAGGGCTGCAGCAGGCAGCGTCTGCCTTTCCCAGGGCTGCAGGAGTGACAGGCTCCAGGCTGCTTTCCCCTGCTTGGCTGCTCAAAAAAACCTCATCCTGGGCTGCATCCCCAGCAGTGTGGCCAGCAAGCCGAGGGAGGGGATTCTGCCCCTCTGCTCTGCCCCTGTGAGATCCCACCTGCAGGGCTGCACCCAGCTCTGGAAACACCAGTGTAGAAAGGACACGGGCTTGCTGGAATGAGGAGAGCTGGTTGTCCAGCTTGGAGAAAAAAAGGCTCTGGGGAGACTTTGCAGCACCTTCTGGTACCTAAAAAAAAGCTGAAGAAGGGTTTTTTGCAAGGGCCTGTAGTGAAAGGAGAAAAGGTAATGGCTTTAGACTGACAGAGAGTAGGTTTTGGTTAGATATTGAGAAGAAATTCTTCACTGTGAGGGTGGTGAGGCCCTGGCACAGGTTGCTCAGAGAAGTTCTGGATGCCCCATCCCTGGCAGTGTTCAAAGCTACATTGGATGGGGCTTTGAACAACCTGCTCTAGTGGGAGGTGTCCCTGCCCATGGCAGGGGGCTGGGACTGGATGTCCTTTAAGATCCCTTCAAACCCAAACTTTTCTGTGATAATTCTGTAACTGATTACTTTCCTAAAGTAATTGAAAATTGCTCCTGCTGTTCTGCACCTATTCAGGGACAAGTGCTTCTGAAGAATTTAATGAGGCATTATTTGGTGTTCATGGGGAGAGTTTGGGCAGTTTTCTTCCTGCAATAAGGCAAAAAGAAATGAGGGTTAAAGACTCACATGGGACAAAGTCTGCCTGGGGCTCAGAGTCAATTCAGAGATGTCTTGGAGTGTCTGTGTGCTGGGAAAAAGTGATTTAACAGAACACAGGGCTCCATTTCCAGCAGTGTGGGGTACCTTGAGCTCAAGGGAAGGTTTTCACATGAACTTTTGGGCCTCTGAGGGCAGTGACCATCCCAGCACCCGCCTGGCTGGGCACTGAGTGACAACAAAGGTCACTGCAGCTCCACCAGGACACCCAACCCCCCTGGTTCACCTGGAGAAAATGGCAACTGGGACTGAAAGGGAGGAGGTGGCAGGGCTGGGAGGTGATTTTGGATAGCACGGTGGAGAAATTGAGGGTGTTTGCTCAGCAGATGTGATGAGGCTACCCAGCACAGAGAAAGATGGACCCCTGCCTTCCTCTGAGCCAGTCTTATCACATGAAAACAAGAGGCCAGAGAATGAGGTTTATGACTGGTGTGTCTGAAACAAATCAAAGGAAAGAATATTTGGCTTGCCTGAGCATGGCAGGGAACATGCCAAATATTTCATGTGGGAGCACAAGGGTCAAGGTGTTGCTGTGTTCTGTGTTGGAGTGGCACATCCTGATGGGCAGGGACTGATGGCAACAGCAAGGAAAGGCCTAAAGTCACAGATATTGGACCAGAATTTAAATAAAAACTCCACAATTTATTATACAGCTCAGTGGGACAGAGTTGGGAACAAAAATCTGGATGTCACCCCAGGGGACTGCAGTTTGCTTTAGAGATCTCCAGTTGCATTGCTGATCTCCAGCCTTCCCAGTCCTTTCCCAGTCCCTTCCCAGTCACTTCGCCACCCCAGCTCCTTCTGCAGCTGATGCTGGCTATAGAAAAGGACAGAAAAGGACAGGGTTTCAGAGACAAGACAAAAATGCTCTTTCATTTCCATCCACCTGTGTTTGCTTACTCATGTGTATCTCTGACTTCCTGAGTCAGAATTTAGCATTTATCACCTCCCATTCCCACACCCCACCACACCTAATTTTTGTGATTTGGGTTTTCCCTGAGCATTACCCTGCTCCTTGGGATACAAAATTTCCTGCTAGGGGCATGACTTGAATGTACACGTGTAATATAGAGGCTGACAAGGGCTGATGAGAAGCGTGGAAGCTGTGTGAGGGGTACGGTGTCTGTATAAGGCTTCCAGAAATGATAGATCACTGAACTGGATGCTGGAAATGGCTCTGCAGCCTGATCCCATCACACTGAGCCAGATCTGGGATGGAGGTGGGTATAGTGCTGGAGGGAAACCCCTCTCCTTGGGCAAGTTGCTGGAGGAGCAGCAGAAACTCCTGTGCAAGGTGAGCCAGACAGAAAGAAACATTGTCATGTCTATTTTAGAATTTTTGTGCTGCTGCTCCTCACTACCCTGTCCAAATCCATCCCTTTAATGGATGCTGCCCGAGAGGAAGCACATCCATCCTCCTGTGAGAGAGTTCCTGTGCCCATAAGCCTGTTTCCCAACACTATAAATTGGTCCTATAAAAGATGTTACTCCTCCCTGCCTCTCCTTAATAACCCCGAGCCATGGCTGTAACAGCGCTTTGCTGCCAGCACATTTTTCACCAGGACTCCAGCCCCCTCTCTTTTCTCCTCCTGGGTCCTGAGCAGCTCCCAGCAAAACCAGGCAGTTCAGCATCCCAGAGGGGTCTGGGGGGATGCTCTGGGAGGAGGTGGGACACTGGCTGCAGAGGGGAGGGCAGTGGCAATAGGGCCACAGGAGAATTTGGGAGCTGAGTGGGTGCATGGAGCGAGGCCCCAGCAGCTCTGCAGTCACAAGGGTAAATCTTCCCCAGGCTCACCCTCCTGGGATGTCCCTCTGACATCACAGTGCCCTGTGGGAAGCCCAGCCCTGAGCCAGCAGCTGCAGTGGAGGTTGTGGGCTCGTCCTCAGGGGCTCAGCATTCCTTGTTGTGTGAAGAGCATCTCTGCTGCCCTCATCCAGCCTGCCTTCCTGATGGATTGTGCTGCCCAGTGCCAAGCAGCACAAATGTGGAGGTGAAATGGAGCAGGGAGGGCTCCCAGCTGGCTGCCCCATCTCCTGCCCACCCCAGCACACCCTTGGCACAGTGCTGGGATCCCCAGGGAACACCAGAGACCCTACTGACACCCTTGCCACCCAGAGGGGGAGGCTTTCAGCTTTACTTAAAACCAGTAAATGTCCAATTCCCCCTACAAGTGACCAAGTGGGGAAGTGCCCATCTACACCCAGTTCCCCCTTCCCAAGTGACACTGGGGCCAGTAGCAAAGTTAGGTCCTCCCTGCATGACTGGCATCCAAGTTGTGGCTGATAGTGTTTTTTTTGGGGCTGCTACTCTTCCTTGCATGTTTGGGGAATGTAGCAGAGTAATTTGTGTCTGGAAGTTCGTGTTCCCAGGTTTGTTTTTCCTGAGGACGTCAGAGCCATTTCACTGGACACTAAACCTTCAAAAATAAATGCATTCCTTGGGTGCTCAGTGTGTAAGCAGAGCGCAGGTTGGCTGCTGGGAATCTGCACAAGCCCAGCATCAGGGAATTAAGTATTAAGATAATAAAGGTTTAAAATAAGCCCTTAGAGGTTTCTCTGACAGTTGAAGCTTGGAGGTATCCCTTAGCTCGGTCACTGGGTAAAGCCCTGGGGGAACTCCAGGATGTCATTCTTGTGTCACTTGTGTGCATGGCTGGGTGCCCTGGGGGTGACAGGGCAGGGCTGTGTGCTGCAGGGGATCCCCGCACCTGGGGCCAGTTGCATCCTTCTGCACAGAAATGGGATTGAACCGTGCTGGTCCTCACTGCTGCTCACTGGGTGAAGGAGAAGGGGAACATCTCAAAGCCATCAAATCTTGTCAGTCACATCTGGCACATCCTGCCCAACAGGTTGGTTGAAACCATGCAGCTGCAATGTCTTCTCTCTCACTTGTGCCTAGATTTTTTAAAAAGAAGATCCCTTCCCCTTGCTGTTCCTTCCCTTTTATCTGAGCTGTGACTCTTCTGCTGCAACCCTGCAGCAAGTTGCTGTCAGGAGCAGCCCCCTTGCTTTATGCTCTCCCAACAAAGCATGGCCAAGGATTTGCATGAGGGCAGCTTTAATGAGCTGCTTTTCTGACAATGTAAATAATCTTGTCATCTTCCTGGCAAATTAATGCTTAACCCCCCTCCCCCGCCTGTTTCTAACTGTTAAAGTGTTAACCATTATTGCTTTGGGGCTTATTAATATTTTGGAGTACAGTAGTGACACTGGGAGAATGCCAGGAGGTTGTATGAATTAATGCTCCTTTGCCTGTCAGGGTGTTTAAGCCTTAGGTTTGGGATGTGGGTGATTTAAATAATTCCCAGGGATTCCTCAGCTCCCCTTGTCACATGCATGGGGACAGGAGAAATCACACGTACAAGCATGATTAACTAATGAGCTGTCTAATGAAGTGCTTCTGACTATAGGCCTTAACCATCTACTGCCAAACAGATCAGGGAGGGGAAAAAAAAAAAGGCATAATCCCATGTCAAAGTTCCCTAATGTGTCACCCTGTCTTTGGTGACAGAGGCTGGTCCCACCCCACGTGTGAGAGATGCTCCTTAATGACAGGGAGAGGTTTATTTAACCAACCCAAATGAAATCTTCTCATGTTGACCTGGGGCTGCCAGCTACAAAATCCAGCAGGAACCCAAAATGAATAGCCCACAAAATGAGGAGTAGTTCAATAAAAGAAGAAGAAAAAAAAGCGCAACAGATTTTTTCATATCTGCATGTATAAAACACAGATTATCACACAGATTCTCTGACAACACACCTTTCCAATATGTAATAGTCACTCCCTGTCTCTGGAGCTGGATTTGCCAGCTGCAGGCACTGCCTCTACCAAGCAGGGGCTGCAGGGCCAGGAAGCAAATGCAGCTCTGCTTCCTAATGTAGCTAAATCCAAAACTTTCCATAGAAGCAGGAAAAACACTGTCTGCAGCTGGCTGAAAAGCTGTGCATGGGTCAGCAGTGCTTCTGGGGGATGTGAAATGTCACCTCTGGGATGCAGGGAACTGCACCAGGCTCCTCCCAGATTACTTCAAAGAATTAGAAGCATCTCCTGGGGCTCCAGCCTTCCTGCCCCTTGGGCTAGGACTGAGTTTTTAATCCAAACATGACGTTTCTCAATCCACAAGTAACCAGCCTGTCTCCCTGTTTTTCTCCTGGAGCAAAGGGGAGCGTTGAAATAAGTGTGTCCCTCCAGGTTCACAGAGGATCAGTGGCATTCCTGGTGGCTTGCTCCTCACTGGGCTGTTGGGAGGGGTTTTATGCTGAGGTGGGATGTAGATATGGATCCTGAAGAGTTTGGTCCACCTGTTTTCTGAGGTGAAGAGCCATTCCCAAATGGAATGCTTCCCAAATTTGATGCACCAGGATTCATGGTGCATCAAATGGGATTTTTACTGTGGGTGTGAGCTGTGAGTTCCCATCTAATTCCCTGTGTTTAGCCCATTTCCCCAGGGGCTGTGTGGGGCCCTGCTCAGCCTGGGCTGGGCATCTCTCCTGTGAGTGTTTCCTGCCTCCCAGCCTGCAGGAAGCAGTCTGGAGGGATGCTGCGGAAATTCTTTGTCTCCACTTCCTATTTCTTTTCCTGCTCACCCGCCTCATGCAGGCACGTGTGCTGCCTGCTCCTGCAGCCTCGGGCTGCTTTGTTCTGGGGCATATCTGGTATTTTCTGCTTTATAAAGGATGGGAAGGACTGGTTTTTATTACCAGTGTTGGCCTGAGCAATGCCCCGTGCACTTGGTGAGTCTGGGCACTGGTGTGGCTGTCCTGGTGGAGCACAGGAATTTCTCTGATCCATCCTTCCCAGAGGCTGGGGTGGCCCTTGCTCTGCTGAATGTCCTCCCATTCAGGTGTTGGGAGAGTGGAGTGGGTTTGGGTGCAGGCTGAGGACATCCCTTCTTCTTCTCATCCAGGATAAATGGCTTTATTCCCACAAATAACAGGATGTGGGAGCTGCCAAAAATCCTGGTGTTTTCTGACAGATTTGTCAGCAGCTATTCCTGGGTTCTCCTGTCCCCGAAGGGGTAGCAATTTGCATGCTGGAAAGTGAATTTCCACTACACAGAATGTGCCTGTGCAGGGAGGAGGCCAATGGTCGTGCCTGCAGTTTGGTTTTGTGGTCTTTAATCCAGTAGTCCCCACTGTGGCAGGAGAGATGCTGATGCTGCTGGGACGAGGGCCAGCCCAGCTCCTCTGCCTCCAGCACCACAGAGGCCCCCGAGCCTGCAGGGCAAAAGGGATGGGGTGGTCCTGTGGCAGAGGGGTCTCACTGTGCCTTGGAAAAACCTAGCAAGCTCTGCTCCCTCTTTCACTCCCCCAGCAGTGCCACAGACGTGCCAGTTCCCCCAGGGATTGCTCAGTTTGGGATTATTTTGGAGCTTCAAAGTCTTCAGTTGGATTTTTTTTTCCTTAAATATTTATCCAGCACCTGCAGCCACGATAGTTCTCTGGTCTAGACCAGGAGCCAGGGAGACTCTTTCTGTCAGCCAAAAGAGCCCATGGGCAGATGAGCACCAGCCCCCTGCCTTTGCCAGGTGTTTCTCTGATTTATGATCATTTCCCATTTCTATGATCTGTGTGCCACACCTGGGAAAACCAAGGGATGTTACAGGGGAGTGGGGGTGGATAAACGGCAATGCCAGGAGAGGAAGTCTGCTAACCTCTCCCACCTACAGCTTCCCACAGACTCCCCGGGACCCCCATCCCTCCTGCCACGCCTCTGCATCCCACAGTGCCCATCCCCTGCCTCAGGGCGCCAGACCACGGCAGGGATGGCCGGGACTCAGCTGCTGACCCCGGGCAAGCCCTACTCGGAGTCTGAAATGCAAATCCGAATTCTTTAACTCTAGCCCCATCTAATGGCCCGATCCCCGCAGGTCCCTGCGCCGTGCCGCTGTTCCGGTGGATGCAAATCCTGCCCGGGAGCCGGGGCTCCTCGCTGGCGGGGCATGCCAGCTTCCCCTGCCAAGAGTCGGTGAGCAGGGACACAGCAGCAGCTGTCACCTCCCTCGGGACACCAGCGGCTCTGGCTGTGCCCCAGGCTGCTCCTTGCAGCGCCAGAACGGGGTTGGTGTCCCCCTTTTTACTGTGTAAAACAGCGGCTGCTTGGAGGAGCTGCCTGGGGCTCCGCATCCTGCAGCCGGGACAGGCTGGGCAGCGCTGCCTGCCTGGAGAGCCCCGGGAGCAGGGCTGGGACACAGCAGGGCTGCGACACAGAGCAGCAACCCATGGACACAAAATAGTCCATGGACACACAGAGCTGCAGCCCATGGACACAAAATAGTCCATGGACACACAGAGCAGGAACCCATGGTCACAAAATAGTCCATGGACACACAGAGCTGCAGCCCATGGACACAAAATAGTCCATGGACACAAAATAGTCCATGGACACACTGGCCTGGACACATCTCCTTGCTGCTGCAGGGGCTGGGCATCAATGGACACCCAGACTCTGCTGGCTCCCTGCACTCTCCAGCAAGGAAAATGGGGAAAATTTCCAGCAAACCCATGGGGTGGCCCTGGGGTGTAGAGCTGGGACGGGCACTCTCTGCTCCTGGGCTGAGCCCTGTGTACAACCCTGCTCTGATGTCCCAGGGGCAACAGAAAGTTCACCTGGTGGGGACTTCAGCTGGATTTCAGTGCTGTCTGTGGCTGAGGTAGGAAAAGCCATGAGAGATCGGGCCTGTGGCGTGTGTTTTGCCAGGATGGCTCAGCCCAGCTGCTGCCTGGAGGAGGGGTCCTGCCTCTGCTCGGTGCCTTGCTGGCTGAAGCATCCTTCTGTCTTCTGCACTCTGCTGTCTGTGGGTGCTGCCTGGGGCTGGCCTGAGCCTCAGGAGTCTGATGCTGCTGCCTCTGGGGACAGTTTCATGGCAGCCAGGTCAGTAGCTGGTTTAGGGTGGTTTGGTTTCGGGTTTCTTTTTTAACTGCATTTACACACATCTTCAAATGTTGTTGGCTCAAACCCAGCTCCCAGTGCCAGATGTGGCTGATCTTGTTTTCTGGAGCCAAACCGTGGTGTTGAGATGATCCAACAGCAGGCTGGAACGCCTGGATGCTCTGCTGTGCCCACCCAAAGTGGAGTGAGGTGGGCAAGCCCTCTGTGCTGCCCTGGGGATGTTTTAGTCACATTATCCAGGTGTGTCAAGGCATGCATCCACAGCCCTGGCCGTGTCACCCAGCCTGCCTGGGTGAGCTTGGCTGGAACTTTGTGCTGCCAGCAGCAGCCACAGCAGGGAAATGAGGAGGATGAAGGCCCAGCAGGACCCCGGCTGCAGCTCCTTGCCATAAAAACAGCAGTGGGGTTGAAGCCAGGATCAGGATTTTTCCAAGCCTGGCTGAGAGAAATGCTCCTGTGGTTGGGCAAAGAAGCTCCTCTGTACAACCTACACCACTTCAGTGCTGTGGGTATTTCCCTTCACCTCGCACTTCCTCCATGCATGAGGCTGTGCCCTGACCTCCCATGTGACCTGAGACCCTCCTGCTGCCTGAGTCTGAGTGGGGATGGTGATTTGGGGGCTTTTTAGGAGCCCTGCGGGCATGAGGGCATTGAGAACAAGATAGCATCGGAACATCAGGAATTATCCCTTTGGCTCCAGAGCGTGCACCATGGTGGGAGCAAGCCCCAGCTCTCCCACAGCGACAAGTTACACACTATCCCCCAAGAGCACAGAAATGCAGGAAACCAACAGCTGGAGCCTCAGGATATTTATTTTCTCCCACTGTTTTTGGTCTTTCCCCTTGCCTGGGCACTAGGGCAGGGGATTCTCCAGCAGCTGGGGGCTGTGGCATGGCTGTGACCAGCCAGGCTGGCACCACCAGGCCAGCCAGCCCTGCTTGGGCTGCCCATGCCAGCACCGCCCTGCTCCTCCATGGTTTTCCTTTGCTTTGTGGCCACTGCAAGTTCCACCAGTGAGGCTGGAAGGGAAACCTGGCCCATCTCCCACTGGGTGGGCTCCAGGGGAGCAGAAAGTGGCTCTTTGTGGGGTCCCTTTTGCTGTGAGTGGGAGCTCCCCCCAGCCCTTGTTTATCCAGCACGGGCTCGCTACCAAAATCTACCTGTAAAAATTAGTTTTGGCACAAGAACCCCACGGTGAGCATTTGCCAGGGAAAAATATTGTCGGCAGGTTTTAGGAAAACAGGATTACTCATCCAGGGGAAAATCACCCAGCCAGGCTGAGCAACCTGCTCAGACATACCCAGCACAGCTTTATCTCCAGCTGCAGATGGGCACCTGCAAAAGGACACTGCTTCTCCTCAGTGTGCCCCACCTTGGGCTGGTGAGGGCTTGTGAGTCCCCACTCCCCACTGAGGGACACCTCAGGCCAAAGGGGACATTTGTGGGGTGTAGCTGGCTGGGCCAGGGGCTGGTTTGTGTGCCAGGGCTGTGCTGGGATGCTCTTGTAGCTCTGCTGTGCCAGGGCAAAGCCCAGCCCTGGGGCACTGCCTGGGGGGCAGCTGATTTTCCTTGCTGCCTCATCCTTCCCATCACCAGGCCTGCATGAAGTCACTTCCCCCTGGGCATGAAGCAATCCAAGCTTTTAGTGACACTTGCTTTTCTTTTGGAAGTTAAAAACCTCTGTTCTCTTCAGGCCAGAGCCAAACTCAACAAGCATTTAGCAAAACTCTGCTAGGTTCTCTGTGATCTGGTTTGACACAGGTTGCAAATAACTTCCCGAAGTTTTGCACAGCCTGAGAGATGGGACTGGAGAACTGCAACCCTCCAGAGCAAATTGCTGCAATGGGCAGGAGGACCTGGAGTGGCTTATGTGAGGAAGGAGACCCCTTCATTAGTCCATCCAGGCAGGTCTAGAAAGGACACCTGGGTCACAGCTGGGTCACAGCTGGGTCACAGCTGGATAAGAGCTGACTGCTCAGTGGCACAGGAAGGGTCTGAAGGTCACAGCCACCCCGGTTTCATGAGCAGCCCCAGCAAGAGGGGGCCAGGCCCAGCCTGTGCCCAGCCCTGGGGCAGCAGAGGTTGTGCTGGGCTGCCCCTCAGACCCCACAGCAGAGCCTGTTCCTAATCCCCTAACCTGTTCCCACATGCCCATACCTGTTCCCACATCCTCATACCTGTTCCCACATGCCCATACCTGTTCCCAGGCTGCCCCAGGCATCCTGTGCCAGCCTTGATGGCTGTGCAGGCATTTCACTAGTGCTGGTGGCAGAGGGCCCAGCGTTTGTTCTGCTGGCTGAGCAGGGGCCGCTCTCCTGCCCACAGGTCACGCAGAGAGCAGGGGGAGAGCCCAAGCATTCCTGGGCAGACAAGGTGCCAGCAGCTTCCCCAGGACATTCCTGCCATGACAGAGGATGCAGCCACCGCAGGGAAGGAGCTGCAAGCAGGCCTGGAGGGGTGGAACAGCAGCTCAGACATCCCTGGGGAAAGGGAGTGGTGAACTGTCCAGGCCAAGGGAATTTTTCCACTTGGAGCTGCTTCTCCATCAGGGGAGCACAGCCAAAGGGAATTTTTGCTCAAATGCACTGTGAGGGATAAAACATCAAAGCTCCTCTGAGCCTGAGCACAGAGCAGCTGGCAGGTCAGGTGAGAGCAGTACCCACCACCCAGCAGCTCCTTCCTTCATGCACCAAACATGCACCAAAGCTGACGTCCAGCACTGAGGACAACACTAAACTCCAGAGAAGTGGAGGCTGAAATAAGGAATTACTCCTCCAAATCTGACCACCAGCAAGCCATGCCACTGTTGACCCCCTGAATAAAAGGAGCAGGTTTCTCACCAGTTTCATGGTGGAGATGGCACAAGATGAAAATAACAAGGGCTGGGAGAAGAATTTATTATAGAGAACCAGTGTTGCCTTGTTTTTCCTCATTCCTTGCACATTTTATATTTTTAGGTTGCAGATGCAGTATCTATATTGCATGGCCATATCTACAAGCAGTTCAGTGTGTTTCTTTAAGCCAGTCTGATGTTTCAGTAAAACTTTTGAAGTCCAAGGGGCAGGCCTCAGATGAGCAGTAGTCAGGAAAAGTTTGGGATGGCATTTCATGCCTTGCTCCATCTTCCAGTACATGTGGTGTGAGTTAACAAGCTTTATTTTTTAAAGCAATGGACCCAAAAGCAGATAGCTGACATTTGTAAGCTGGCCTCTGAACCCTGCCGTGGGTGCAAGCTGCTCACACCAGAAGCCAAGGCAGGGATGCTGCTGTCACAGAGCATGGGACCAACATTAATTAGCACAGGAACTTGCACATCTCTGTGGCAAATAGAGCAGTGACCCAGCCCTTAAATTTGTCCCTTTGACAGCAGAGCCCCCAGTCTGATGACCCTGCCCACTAAAGTTGCCTCAAAGGCTGCATCCAGCTGCTCTAAACCACAGCCTCTCATCTATGAGTGACAAAGCCAAGGACAAGCAGAAAGTGCTAAAAGCCAAGGGGTGGCAAGGACAGCAAAGGGGATAAGCAAGGATAATTTCACAGAGCAGACAAGTGGCTTAATTAGGAAGTTGTTTTGAGCACACTGCATATCCTTCTGGGATAGCAGAGCCAAGGAAGACCATGCCTTGCTGTCTCCCACCAAAGTGCCTCCAAGAACCTGTTCTAACAGTGTTTTTCCCCTGGGATTATTTAGCTTTTCTCAAAGGACCAGTGTATTGAGAACTGAGCTTTGTCAAGCTGTTGATGTTGTGTCACCTGAGTCACTGCCAGTGGCTCTGTTCCTTCCACAAAATGTTTATAGTAACTCTTATGGAAGGGAGCTGCCCAAAGTGAGCTGTGAGGAGCACAGTGCTTCCTTTCCATTTGGGGAAAAGAGAATTTATACATGCATGAGACAGGTAAAATAGGCTCAACTGGGGCAGGCTTGCTGCTGCAATTGCTTTGATTTTCAGGGCACTTGCACATTTCATGTGAAATGAGCCTGTAGTGTAGCCAGACAATAGTACATTGAACTTCTCAGCATCTTGTTTCTCACAGCAGAGCACTTGCTTTGTCCTCAAAGAGAATTCTGCCCCCCAGGTAAACTCTGGGACCAAACTAGGGCACATCCTGGCCTCAGCTCCAGGATAAGCTGCTTACCAGGAGCAGCTAAGCAGTAAAAAGTGACTGACACAAACCTCAGCATAACTTGCCTTTTTGCCTCTAGGTCCTTGCTTTTCTTCTTGTTTAGTCTAAACCATGCATGGCCCTGTCTCTTGCCCTCCAGGTGAGGACTCTCTTGGAGGAGAGAGCTTACAGATTTTAACTGCCCACATCCAACCCCTTCTGCTACCCACTCAAAACCCAAAGAGAGGATGCAGTTCAAGCTGGGCTCTTCCAGTACTGACAGATACATGCAGAGAGCCAGTGACATTCCTGGGCAGAGCCTTGGACCACAGTGTGAGCATGGTGCTGAACCCCTAATCATGAGAGAGATGATGACAAGGTTATCTTAGCTCAAGAGCCGTACACAGCAATGCCAAGGTTTGCAAATTAATAAAAAGCCAACAGCATTACAGATAAATGTATTTTAATTAGGATTAAATACTATCTCAAGGTATCTTGAAATCGCACTTTTACTGTACTATCAACAGCCAGAGGCAATAAAAAAAAGTCTGGAAATGTTGAAGTTCTAGCATCCAACACATGACAGTAAGTGCTGCCATTTAAAGCGACAAACACCGCTCCCAACAGATATTCTTAGAGGAAGAAGTTGTAACATTTTTGTATGGACAAAGAAAAAAAGTAATTTGAAGACCAGAAGAAATATATTAGTGCCTGCCTTTGTAAAAGGGAGTTTTTTTTGTTGTTTTTCTTTTTTTTTTTTACATTAAATACAGTTTTCTTTAAAAGCAAGGTACTTTCTAAATTCATGGTTTATATACTGTATGTACACAAGAGCAGAACATTGTACAGTGTTTTTGGATAAAGCAGCACTAACTAGCTGTGAGCTGGTACGGTGTTGCTGACCCAAAAAGCAAGATGACAAGTTAAGCACTCTAGGAGAAGTATCTCCATGGTTGGTATGAGAAAAGTAAAGTATCATGTATGTACAAAGTGACCGTTCACACAAACCCCGCCAACTCAGCATCGTTTGCCGTGGAACTGCACATGCTGCAGCTATCAATGGAAGCCTGACTGCAAGAGCTGGTCTGAGACCCAAAGCAACCATTTCCTTTCAGTAACAAGGTGCATCACCCATGCAGAGAGCACTTGCACAAGTCATTATTGCAACACTCACCCCTGGGCTCCGGGGGAGTGGATTCTTACTGCAGCCTCAAGCCAAGGGACACCTGCAGTGCTTTTCGCTTTACAAAATACAAAATGCCCCAACCAAACCGTAAGAAATTGAGATTAAAGCTACATTAAGTATCTGCATGTGCACCTGGCCTTTCTGCCCACAGTTACAAATTAAGGCAGAAAGTTTGCACCCCACTATTGCCAGTTCAGACTAAAAGGGAGTGGCAGCGATTTCCATCATTAGTGCAACATTAACTCCTGTACTCTACCAAAGTGACTGACTGCTCTCCAGGCACAACATGCGTATTCAGGTCTTACAAAACTGGTTTCGGGTTTGTAGCCTTGTAGCTTTTTTAGCCTACCCCATTACACTCAGGAGTAGTCTGTGTCCTGTTTGAAGTCAATTGCATCAAGATATGACTTTTATTCTAGGATTATCAGTGGGACAGAGATTAAGGTTCTTCTTGTTACACATACTTTTAAACTTCATTCAGCTTATGCCTTCAGAAGAGGTTATTTGCTGTACGTTCAGGATGCTGTTCATCCTTGTCTTATACATTACACTGGTTTAAGGAACTGAATGTTTCTTCTTTGATGAGGACAGAAGTGAGACAACTTGTTTCTAAACTGCATAAACTTAAAGTTTCAAGTTTTAATGATGTAAAAAATCTGACATTCAATTACAGTTAGGAGAAACTTGCTACACAGCAAACTGCATCCAAATCTACCAGCAACTGATGGGACCTTTATATTAACCATCAACAAGTTATTCAAGGCATCCAGACCTGGAAACATCAGATCACCCAGCCAGTGAGCCAGCAACTCCCTCCCCCTTTTTCATGAGGCTTTAACAAGTGCAATGGATGTGACCTCAGCACGGGAGCCAATGACTCCAATCCCCAAAAGGTTAGGGAGATCCTGTGTTAAGCCCAATGCAATATGCATTAGTGTCATGGAGCAGGAAGATCCCAGTGTCTACTTGTTAAAAGTTCACACAAACCATACAGATACAGACAGGATGAAACACAGACTCAAAAGGATCCATTATGCTTGAAGAAAATTCCAAATAAAATGACATCTTCTGCACAGCCCAGCCTCAGACACAGCCACACCTTTATCTAGTATAATAAACTCTGTAGTAAACTGTTTTTGACCTCCATAGAGAGTAGGAGTTGTCAAATTTAAGAAGATAAACTCCTCTCCCTGGGTACTGGTGGCTGCCAGCATACACTTCTTCGTGACAGTCTCGTCTGTACACAGGCACTATTTCATCTAGCTGAGGCTTGTTGGCATTCTTTTTGGCTTTTTCTTCACTGCTAGTATTTTCTGCAAGGGAAAAAAAAGAGATGCCAGTGAACATGGGTGGATGCTTTATGAAAGAAAAACTAATCTCTAGGGGACAAGGCGCTCTTTGTTAGCTTAGGAATGAGAGGAGCTGCAGGGATTCATATTAAGGCTGGGGCTGAAGCACTCAGAAGCAGGAGGAACAGCAAGCATGCTCACTTTATCATGATTTTAACACCTTGATATTAAAAACCACCACCCATCTCCCCAACACAGCCAGGTCAGTTTGTGGAGATGCCAAACTCTAGTTGTCAGTACAACAATCACCCAGCACTGATGTGCCATACTGACTAGCACAGATTACTTGGTAGTGATGACCAAAAAGCCAAGTTAGGGCAGCTCTTTCCAAGCAAATCACATGCTCATTTCAAAACATTCTTGTGTTGCTATGCTAGACTCCTCCACAAGCAAAGGCTGTGACCTGTGTCTCAGCCACTTGCTCTCTGAGGCTGTTTTGCTGCAGCCTCAAGGAAACTTCCTCCCCAGAAACATCTCTTGAACAGGACAGGATTGTCCTCAAGGTTTCAGAGTGCAGAGGCACTGTGCTCTGTTATAGCATGGGTTTCAGTTTACTGAGTAGCTGACTTAGGAAAAGGATTTCCCCAGCCTCAGCTGCTTTAACCTGTCTGTGACCCAAGGAGGGGACTGAAGTTACTTGCAGAACTGCAGTTGCTGGTCACAATTGAAAACATGCCTCCAGCCAGATGGAAGCCAGAGAAAGCAGGAAATTACACAAGATCAGCAGTAGGGGTTTACTTCACAGCAAACCCTGACAGTTTACCTGAATTAGCCTGCTTACCTTCCTCTTCCTCCTCATCATCACTGGACTCGCTGACATGCACACTGACTGCAGTATTAGGGGAGTCTGTCCATTCAAAATACACCCCAAAACCAATGTCATAATTGTCTGTAGCAAACTCCCAGAAGAGGTAAGACCCCTCTTCATGAGTTGGGACTCTGACTGTAACCACTTCCCCTCGGCCCACTGTGATCACAGAGTCTGCATCCTGACGGATTTTTTCCTTGAAGTCTTTGATCTGGGGTCGTGTCCACATGGATGGAGCAGCAATCACTGGGACAGAATCTGGAGACAGGGGAGGAAATACTCCAGTTAGGCTCTGTTTCAGTTATTTATGCTGCATACTTAAGTGTGTGCCTGAGGAGTACTTGAGGGCCCCAAGCATTCAAGTTGCTTCCAGGTAATTTTTTTTAACAGAAGAAGCAAGTTACAACTCTAAAAAGATGTATGAAAGAGTGAAAATTTAGTTATAACACTACTAAATGCTACCAGTTCACCCATCCAGCACATTTAAACCAACAGTGCTTATGCAGAAAAGCCTCAGAAGGCAAATGCACTGCTACAGGTGACAGGTTTGTATTGCACAGAACCCTTCACTGGAAGGATCTTTAAACAGCTCTGACCCAGTTCAAATAAAACTGAGCATATTTCTGCCCAGAACAGCTTTGTGCTAGAGCTTCCTTCAAATCTGGAGTGGCAAGAGATTCTGGATCCCATCAACTTTGCAATTTTGCAACTTTGAAATACTCCTCCTTCCCTCCCCTCCCAAAGCTGACCTTTGCTCTGCAGTATTATTCTCTCATGAGAACCTAGTTTTTCCATAGGCAGATGAAGCCAAACACAGAACCACAGTAACCCTACTTAAGACACCTGAATCCTAAGAAAGATTTTTGCTATTTATTTTTAATTAAGAAATTCAGCTAGTCCCACCTTTTGGTCCATTCTCCAATGCTTCTTCCAAAACCTCTGGATCCAACTCTTTTTCAGGGCTGTCTGCATGTGCACTGGCCTGCCCATTAATGGATGGGGTGTCCCCTGGGGCAGGGGTGTTCACCTTCGATGCAGTAGTTAGGGGTGTCCCTGTCGCTGCCACCACTGCATCCTGCTGCTTCTGTAAGGCTGCCTAAAACAACAGGAATTTAAGTCAAGTACAACCAAACCCTCCCAAGATGCCAGCTTTACATCCTCCAGAAAAAGGTATGCAGACAATTTAAAGAAAAAACCTCCCCCTTCACCTTACAAGGGGGCTTGACTCAAAAGACCAGAAGCAGCACACATTAACCAGTTACATCTACTCAGTCCCAAGGGATGTGAAGTCACTTGTTTCTAGGCTGGTGAATACAATCTGAACAAAAAAATGTTCAACTTTCAAATTAATTACAGTACACACAAACTCTTGCACTGAACTATGGAAGTTTTTCATTCCTATAATGTTTCTATCCAAGTTGGAAGTTTGACTTGTTTGCTGGTTTGTTGTTTTTTTTTTTCCCTGGCTGGAAGGGTTCCATCCAGCCTGAGCTCATCCAGGTCTAAAAAGAGCTGACTATTGAAGGTCTGTTAGCTACTTGCCAATTTATGAGTTAAACAGAGAACTCTCTAGAGCAGCCTCCTTGTCCCTTGTTATCAGCCCAGAGAGACAACACAGGCTTTATTTGTTGGGACAGGGAAAAGGTATAAGTGACAGTGCCACTTTAAAGGATAACCCAATAATCACAAGATTTTGATGAGCAAATGGAATATAGGTATCCTGCAGGAATATGAAGACAATATAGAAAAAATACCAGTTAAGATTTCAAATTTAAGCAATTGCATAGATGCTGTCCAGATTTTACTACTTACTACAGCAGTTTTGTGCACTGAAAGGTGGTGTGAACTTTTCTACATAACTATTGCACAAAGCCCTTCCAAGATTAATTACATCAGAAGCTGATCTGCAAGCAGAACAGCACTTTATAACAGCACTAAGAGATCCCAGTGCACCTGGCATCCAAATAAAGAATTCCTCAGAAGTGTTACAGAAGCTACATGAGGAAAGGCCAAAGAGTAATTATAACAGGGGAGAAAGTCTCTGCCTTTCCTACACCACCTCAGCTCCATCCAGCTGTGGTTTGGCTTAGAAGGGAGCTATAAAGATCATCTAGCCCCACACCCCTGCCATGGTAATGGACACCTTCCACTAGACCAGGCTGCTCAAAGCTCCATCAAACCTGTCCATGAACACTTCCTGGGATGGACTTCCACAGTTTCTCTGGGCAATCTGTGTCAGTGTCTGAGCACCCTCACTGTAAAAAAAAAGTCTTCCTTATATTCACTCTAGACCTACACTGTTGCAGATGAAAACCTCTGCCCTTTGTCCTGTCACTAGAGGCCTGGTAAAAAGGTCTTTCTTTGTGTTTCTTTACAAACCCCCTCACTGAAAGGCTGCAGTGAGGTTTCCCCAGAACCTTCTCTCCTCCAGGCTGCACAGCCTCAGCTCCCTCAGCCTCTCTTTATAGCAGAGGTGCTTCAGCCCTCTGAGCACGTTTGTGGCTCCTCTGGACTTGCTCCAACAGGTCCACATCCTTCTTTTGCTGGGGACCCCAGAGCTGGATGCATCACTGCAGCTGGGGCATCACAAGAGCAGAGCAGAGGGGCAGAATTATCCCTCTCCCTCAGCTTTCTGGCCACACTTGTTTTCCTGCATCCCAGGATACAAAGGACTTTCTGAGCTCTAAAAGCCCACTGCCAGCTCATACCCAGTGCTTCATTCAGCAGTCCAGCTCTGCAGGACAGCTCTCAACCCATTCACCCCCAATACTGTACTGATATTGGGGAGTGCCCTGACTTGACCCACTGCAGGGGCCTTGTTGAACTTCATGAGGCTCACACAGCTCTCTTTATTGGATATTTTTTACTGAGGGCATCAGCCTCCACAAAATACAAATTACATAACAGGAAATCAGTTACTGAATTTTAGGTCTTTAGCTCAAGAACAGACCTCAGGCTGGCAGCTACAGCCTGTCCTCCCACCCAAATCATGAGCAGCTTATTGCAGGCAAGCAACTTCATCGGCTGTTAGTATGTGATGAAGACAGGCAATAGGTGCAGAAGGAGAGAGAAATCAGCAGTGCTCAGGCTGGCAGGGAAAAGCAACCTCCACCCCAGCAGTGATGCTACAGTGCTGCATAGGCATGCTCAGCTAGAAACACAGGGCTGACCACAGCCTGCTGCTCTGCACTGATCTTCAGGAGAGTCACCTGAAGAGGTCTGTTCATGCTCAGATGCACTGGTGTGTCATTAAATTACACACACACATCACCATCACTGCAGCAGAGCGGCTCACATTTCATCTTTAATAATAATACTGAACCAAGTCATTAGTAAAGAATGCTTACTGTTTTCTTAATTAACAGCTGCTTCAGAAAACTACTCCAAAAGATGAAACAAATAAAGGGGCTTTGGTGTTTGAATCTGAAGCAGCATTACTCACTAGCTGGGTAGATCTCCCTGTAGCAATTATCCTTCCAAGGAGATAACAGCAGACACATTCATACGTCCCAGTGACAGGCTGGGACACAAAGCCCAGGCTGCCCAGCCATACCTGCTGCTGTGCGAGCTGGACCTGGTAGAGCTGCTGCATGTACTGCTGGTAGTGCTGCTCCTGGAGCTGGCGGATGAGGATCTGCTGCTGCTCGTAGTTGCCGGGATACTGCTGGGCCGCGTACTGCTGGAACTGCACGGCCGTCTGCGAGTTCAGCGCTGCCATGATCTGCTGCCTGCACGGCACGGGGAGCACAGCACGGCCTCACCAACAGCTCGGGCACCGGGCAAGCCCTGCCTGAGCTGCCTTGCAGGCCACTTACAGCACTAAATTCCATTCTGCAAAACCCAACTAAAATACATCTACGCAACGGACCAGAACCCAGAGCTAACACAGACGTGGGTTTTGCCTGAAAATATGCTGAGAACATAAACAAGGGAGCAATATTTTCTACCCATTGTTTGGAAACATCAAATGTTAAAACAACAAAAGCTCTTACGTAATTCCTGATCCGATGAAGAGGCAGTGCTACACAAAACCCACGACTGAATTTCTCAAACAAGCAAAGGAAAAACCCACATATGCCTTTTCCAGAAACCATCCTTCCAGCAGACCTTCTATAAATATTGGTAGGAATAAACCTGCTGTAGCACAGCACACCAATGCTTTTTGGTGAATCTAAGAAAAACACACAACATAACTATCTTAGTTGTCCTGGTCAGTATGCAAACAAATACAAAAAACATGACTGACAGTGGCCTAATTCAGGAATTAAAAAAAAAAAAAGCTGCCAGATGGGGCATCTGCATCTCCAGTAAACTCAACTGCTGAAACTTCAGGAGGAACACATGGGTTACATATACACAGGCTGTTTTTCTCCTCTCTCCAAAGAGCTAACAGAAATCCTATGGCTAAATGACAAGATAGATCAAGGGCCTGTCTCATGTTGTGTCCATCAGTGACCAGCTATCAGTGTTTCAGAGGAAGGAAGAAGTATCACACAATTGCAAGAAAAATTCTTTCCTTCTCAAATTATACTCTAAAGCATCAGTACTAGACTGGTCTAATATCCCAAAGAGCAGCATTTACTGCTTTTCAGCAAACTGTGACCAGTTTAGAATGGTGTCCCCATTCCTTTTCTGTCTAAACACTTTATCTCTGTAACCTGCTATGACCACTTAATACACAACTCCCATTCACGTGAAAAAAACCCTCAACTTCAAGGCATACCACACTTCCTGTTACTTAGCACTGTGCAACACTTTATTGTATATATAAATTCATGTCTGTCTCTTACACTTCTCTGGCTCTCACCATGTTAAGCAGCAAAACTTGTGGTTTAATTATTTGCTCCCTTCTCAAAACCATTGCATAGCAAGCACAGGATCTACTTCAGAGACACCCCCTGCATTTTTATGGCAGAAAATAGTTGCTGACTGATGTGGAACAGCTTTACTATTCTCTTAAATATCACATGTGCAAAGCCAGATCTGTGTTTTCAGCATCCGGATGTGATGGGAACAATGAATTATAATTAGAACTGCATATTCCAAGTATAGAATTGTCTCAAATGCAAGGCAGTTATTTTCTTTTAAGTGTTGTTTCCACTACTCACTTCTGCTGTTCCATCCGAAGTCGCTCCTCCTCTATTCTCCTCCTCTCCTCTTCTTCCCTTCTCAGTCTTTCCTCCTCTTCTCGCCTACGTTTTTCTTCTTCCTTTTGTAACCGCTCCCGCTCCTCCTCCTCACGCCGCCTTCGCTCTTCCTCTTCTCTCCTGCAACATCCACTCAATAAGCCATTTCAGCATTCCTACAATCCTAGGATCAGTTATTTTTAGCATGCTGTAAACCTGCCTTTTGCCTGCCCAGTGAGGCTTTTAGTCCGGTACCATCTCCTCACACTAAAATTGGCCTGGAGAAGTGGCTTACTGGACACACACAAAAATCGGATTACTGCAGTTTTACTGCACTCAGCAGCATGACAAGGGTAAATTCGGTGTTACAATTTGATATTCATGCTAACCTGTTAGTATGCCACCTGTATAGCAGAAAAAATTGCCTGGAAGCTTTAAGCACATCTTCCAAGCTTTCACACATGTTCATTAATGATGTGGATACTATGGTTTAATAATCACACCTGGAAGCAATAACAAGGCAGCCTTTGTCAAGCTGCTAACTCATATTAGAAGAGAAGGTTAAAACTGACAATTTAATATTCTCTGTATATTTAGTCCACAGACATATCGGGACAGACATTTTGTGAAGCATTTCTTCTTAGGCAGATCATCAGCAAAATTTTTAAAACTCCTAAACAACGATCCATTACTGGCAAAGTAGAAAGGCTTAAAGAGATCAAATGGTACCACAGCCTCCTACATTGCAAGTATTTCCCTTCACAAGACAACTCCAGCCTAAGCTGGCTGTGATACTGTCCGCAGGCCAAGAGTTACACACTCCATAGATGCTAACACCAAAGCACCCAAATGTTACCTTTTCTTTTCTTGCTCTTCTTTCTCTATCTTGTGGGAAGTGACATATGTTGAGAACAAATGGCAGCACCTATGTAGGAGCTTGACAAATTCTGTCATAGCTTTTTGCTTTGACATGTTTCCAAGGGCAGCCCATTCCTTCCTGAGAGAGAGAATTCAGCTGAAACAACAGACTCAACTCTTTTTAAGCTAGTAGTGAGCACTGACAACTCAGCAAAGAAAAGAAAGTTGGAAAACCAGGAATCAAATATTATCATTTGCAGTTTCAGAGAACCAACAACTTCTTCCCAAAGGCAGTACAACGTTCTCTTCTGCCTGCACAATGTTCTCTTTTCTTCTGTCTTTCAAATAGACATAACTCAGCTCTTACATGAAATTTCATACATCCCATCAACCCTACTTTGAATTCTGAACTATGACCAAAAACTTCCCAGCTACAAGTGAACCTGAAGTATTTTTCTAACCTACTTCCACTCTAGTTTGTGGAAAAAAAAGTATATATTTTTCTGAATGAACAAACATGGTAACAAATATTGATTACAGCACTTCAGTTGGTTGAAAGAAAGAGCCTTGTTCTTTGTAAGAAAAGCTGCATCCTTTTGTGCAGAAGCAGTGCACTGGGTCCACCTCAGAGAAGCCACTGCTGTGTTGCACATTGCCTTCATTCTAGAACACTAAAAAGAGCAACAGTGAACATGAGAACTGCAGCCTGAGCTGGAAGCAACACAAGAGACATACTTGAGACTTCCCAGGTCTCATAAAAGATTTACTCAGGGTTTAAATGCATAAGGTTTTAATCTTCTGACTTCAGAAAATATCTTGGTGTTAGGACAAGCTGTGGTGAATGCTTCTACCACTGGCAAAAGCCTTAGCCTGCTGTAGCCACGGTGTGGAGTTCTGATGAAACAGGGGCCTGCATGTTAATGCATCTTAAACTGCTATGAGAAACTGGACTGTCAGCCGAGCAGCTTTTAGTGTGGTTGAAAAAAAAACAAACAATATTCTTCTGTTAGCTCCAGTACTGAACTGTGACTCACACTTCTAAGATGTATTTGAAGAGGCCACTTTCACTTTCCACTAGCACAGACACTTGAGATAACCCACACAGTTGTAGAAATTGGATGATGTTATCTTCTCACAGGAAAAGCAGAGTTAAGACCAACAAAAGCACCAGCCCTTTTACCTCCTATCATTCCCCAGCACATCAAAGAATCCAACTTCAGGGCAAGTGTCAGGGTTGTAAGGTCCCAGCAGAACCTGCTTGTGCAGTGCCACAAGTTTGAGCTTTTCTTCATATGTTGGATGAAAGGCTTTGCCATCTTTTTCTGTAGGGGGAAAAAAAAAATCATTTTCACTATTGTGATTAATTAAGCACAGAATATGAGTGAGTGTTTTGCATAACCATTACCATTATTTCCACCATAAAAAAAAGAGAACAAAAGTCGAGTCACAAAAGATTAGACAAATTAAGTCAGTTCTTTTAAAAATATAAATCTGTCCAGAAGAAACACATCTATTTTGGCTAATGAAAACTTCAGTGTGGAGTGCTTTGCATCCCACTATCTACAGTCAGTCATCACATAGATATTTACATTAAATTGTTGAACATCACACCATATGGATCTGTATCTTCAAAATATTTAAAAACTTTAAGTGAATTCAAATGTGTCTGCCAAGTCTACTCTAGTGTGCACAGAATGGATTTCCACAAAGAAAGATGTGATGCTAGCTTTATGAACTGCTCTCCTTTCATGCTCTTCACATTGATGAAAGCAGAACAACCAAGGTTGAAGGCAAGGAGAACTGCAGAGAGGAAAAAATAAGAGTCAAGGAGAGTTTTCCTTGAGGGAATACAATTGCTGCCCTTGGCCAAGGCAGCTGGAACAGCCCCTCACAATGAAAATCCTTGCACCTGACTCCATCAGCTCGAACACATACAGTGAATTCTGACAATAAGAAGGCAACATAAGGCTGAAAAAGTTCCAGTGGCTCCACAGGAAGATCTTCTGAAGCATTCCCAGTTAGATCCCACCATGATTTTACTGTTAAGAAGATACTTGCATTGATTTAAAATGATATATGAATTAGTCAGCTTACCTCAACACATTTGAATTGTCAAAACAAATCAAACAAACAGGCACTGTTGTGTGTGACTACACTGTTCATTGAGAGGAAGACATTTTTCTTGAACAGGAAAACAGATAAATAAGCATCTCCTTTTGGAAGGAGAAATAAGGAAGCTACTACCAGAGGTAAAAAACAACCACTTCCCACAACTGCACTGCTCTCCACGTAACTGGGAGCTGGAGACAAAGCTGCCACTCATTCCCAGTTCTTTGGAGCAAGGTGTTTACAGCCCCAAACTGAACAGTCCACACCTAAATTTCAGGCTGACACATACTGCAAAATTGCTTGGCTGACACTTGTCAACAGTTATTAACAGGAAAATAAGTGAATCTTGGAACTACAGTGGAAGGAAAATACCCCTACTACAGTACTGAAAAACTCAGAGCAAATACTTCTGGAAATCAGAAACAATCCTAGGGGAAAGTGCTTGCATGCCTCAGCAAGACATTATATTTTTGATAGAGAAAGTTCAGTACATTGCTGGACTTAGCTAAAAAAATCACAAGGAACTACTACATGCATGCTGTTTATTTTGAAGCCACAATCAAATTATTAGGAAGGCAAACATTTAATTACTTATTATCCATTCCTAGAAGTCCACATCACTGTTGCAGAATTTCAAGTATTTGCTCTTGTCCCAGTGTCACACAGCCTTGCAGCAAATATAACTGCCAGCTTCAAAAACAGAAGCATTTCTGCCCAAAAATATCTACTTCCAAAAGTATCTGGTGGGGTAGAAAAGGTAAAAGTAAAAACTGAAACAGAGTTTACTCAGTGTATACAATGAAAGGATAAGAGGCAGCTGACACAAACTGAAGTATAAGAAATGCCACTTAAGTATTTTTATGGGGTTTTGTTTGTTTGCTTGAAGTTGTTGGGGGTTTCTTAATGCTGTTGTTTTTGGGTTTTTTTAAACTGAGATTGATCAAGCACTGGAACTGGTTGCCCTGAAAAATTTTTTAAGTTTCCATGATTGAAGATGTTAAAAACCAAAGAGAGACAGTGCCACGAAGCCTGAACTGAAAAGGAGGGCTAAACCTGACAATCCCCAGCAGTCCCTTCCCACCCCAAGTTTGTGATCCTTAAGGGATTCAAATCACACATTCTGGTGAGTTTTCTACTCCTGCTCTCAGGCCTACCAAAGAGCCCTTTGGCTTTTCCTCAACTCTACACAGTTTATACTCAACTCAGAATTTACTTATTAGACAACAAGCACTTCCATTAGCCTCAATAAAGAGCACTACTTTGAAATAATACTTAATGTCCTGGGGCATTGTGCTACAAAGCAACTCAATAGATAAAGGTACTGCACTGAAATTTTGCCAGGCTTCTGAACAAAGCATGATTCTCAAGGGGTCCCTATAGCACAGTTAACTTTTCACAACCTGTGTACCTACACCTGTCTGGCAAAACACACAGCTGGTTTTTGTGCTAAACTGCTACCTAAGCCAGGTAACATCAATATTTGAACTCACTCCTGAGAAGAGTTAAAGTGAAAAAACCTTTCCCATGCAATATACAGCACATCTTCATTTTCACAGAACAGAGAAGTCAGACCTCATGCCCTAATTACTGTCAGAAGCCAAAATCTGCATTTACAAAGAATGGTGACCCAAGGGAAGAACAACAAACAAGCTAAATAAGAGAGGGTAAAAGACATAGGAGAAAAATACAAGACAAGCTTCCAGTGACTTTTACATAATGTAGCTTAGAAGCAAATTATCAGAAAAACACTTGCAGCCAGTTGGACAGTGAAGTTACGTTTCATACTAACTATTTTGCAGTTGAACTCTACAGCATAAACCACACTGTAATTAGCCCAAAGATCAGGAATTTTTGGTGTTTAACTGAACCAGAGGACCTGAATTCATCTGCAGAGTCAAATATGCCAAAAAGAGCATTAGTGTGTCTAGACAAGTAGAAGTGCCAAAGGGATCCAAGCATCCGTGAACATGCCATTTAAGCATTACCCACACACCTCGCACAGCTGGGGGAAGTGGAAGAACACCAAAGAGCTCCAGGGAACACACTGAAAAATCCAAAGGACATGCACAGCAGTAAAACAGCAACTGTACCACCTTCCCTATGCCACTGGTATCCCTGACCCAACAAGGGCAGGGACATGCTCAGTTTTCCCCACAACAGAAAGATGAAGCTGTTACTAGTAACGTGAGGGGCTTATGTCACTGTGTGCACTGTATTATTGACATGGATTGATAAAAGCCATAAATTTAGACACAAAGGAGTTTAAGAAATATGCTTAAGAGATTGCATTGTGCAAGATACTGCTACTCCTCTGTAACTTCAGATTTTTCCCCATTAGAAACACGACACACCGTGCTACACCTTCCACTCCATCTTCACCTACTGCACCCACTCTGAATGCCTAATTCCACTGGGATATCATTCAGTTGAGTCATCTAGAAGCAACTGGAAAATAATTTCTGAAGAGTGATTTTTCACCTCATACCTTTTAAGAGCAAAAGTCACATATGTTAATGCTATTCATTTGCAAGGTTTTAATGAGCAAGACCAAAACTGAGAAGCATGAGGACTGAACTGCTGCCTGCAGAGCCCAATTCATTCTTACACTCCTAATCCTCCTCTCCTGAAAGCGTGCTCTGCCTCAACAGAAGAATTACTGACTGGCCCTTCCAATTAAATATGATCAAAGCTCAACTTCACAAATGTAGATACGTTATAGGGGTTTTCATATTCTTGACAACAAGAGTCTACTTAACTTACGAATTACAATCATACCATCAAATTAGTGCTCAAAAAAAAAGGTCAGACAATTAACTGAGAAAGATGTTCTGCTGAGGTTGAAGATGCATTTTTATTAGGATAAGAGGAAATAACTTAGAGCAGTCAAACAAAATTAGAGTGCTTAACATTCCAGGAGAGCTTTTAGATACCAAAATGATATGGTTTGTATACTGTCTGCTCAGATGTGCTGCACTGTAAATCATTTTAGACAGTGAATGAACACTTCACGGACTGTCATATATTGAAGGTTGGGTGCAATGGTATTTTAATGACAGGATGTGGAAAACAACAAAGCCAGGCTGATCCAGGGAGAGATTTGCTGGCAGAGCTATGCAAGCCATCCTCTCCTGCTTCAGGACAGAGCTTGAACAGGTTACCTTCACTGGCATAACTTGTACCAGCTCAGCAAGCAGAGGAAGCCATCAGAGACACTCCCTGCTGGGCCAGAGGCCCCAGGCCTCACAATTACAGGCAGTCCTAGAGACAAGGCAATGTGCAATGACTGTAACATGACTGTTCTCCACTGTATGCTGGATCCAGCACAGTGCAGCAGCTTCTTAATGGCAGCCAAAATGCTGCTTAACACTGCACTAGGCTTAACAGAGCAGGGAGGGAGAGCACATAAGGGAAAGAAGGCTCTTGTTTCCCACAGAAAAATGGACTGGAACACTGTTACCATGTATTTTCTATGCCTCTGTTATTCTGAAAAGCTCTCTTCACAAGCCATTATGAATCTTAAAAAAAAAAAAAAAAAGAAAGAAAAAATATAGTGCACATCTCCTGCACAGCCTAAGGCCTAACAGTTGAAGTGACCCAGGGTCGAGTATTTTAGATCTGCTTTAGATTTCTCTTTATCAGAGACAGAATAAAGTAGCTTTTGAGTCTCTTTAATATCCTAGCCTGGTTTCTGTTGTGTTTTGCTCATTGTTTATACACGCTCTCACCCTGTCTTGTCTCTGAGCAACTCTGTTACCTGCAGTATACCACCACTGACAAGTGCCAGCAGCCACTGTAATAAGCAAACTTGAAGTATTTTTATCAGATTAACCTTATCTTGTAACCCCAAAAGTTACAGACAACTTGGGCTGCAGACTGAAGCAGAAAAAAAGCCGCTTAACTATCAGCATAGTTTTTAGAAGAATGGTCAGAAACAAGATCTCAGCACTGACCTATTAACATAGGCCACCCTTCAGATAGATCTGTTGCCTCCTGAAGTACAGGAGGAATCCCTGTTTGCTGCTTGGCATGCACATGGCTGCTAACCAAGCGTGCCCACTCCCACAGTTGTTCTGACAGCATAAAAATAATTTGGAAATGAGACCACTTATTTTTGGAGCTGTGCAGATATAGAACAAGCTGGAAGAATCAGTAACCCAAGCATTGCAAGCTCCTGTAGCTCCCCATCAGACCTATAAATAAAAATCTTTGTGTTATGTCACTTTTAGGAAAAAATCTACAGATGAAATGAGGAGCAATGACTTTGTGCGAGTTATTCCAGCCACAAGGATAGAGAAACAAAATTTTCACTGGAAAGACTGACTACACAATTGAATGGGGAAAATTATCATCTTATGAGCAGTACCATGAGTTACAAGAAATTGCAGAAGGTTAAAAAAGGAGTGGAAGTAAGCTGATTAAAAAGTTTTGATTAAAAAGAACAGCAACAAAAAAAAAACATTGCTAAGAGAGCACAAGGCAAGGAACTGGAACTTACACACAAATAACGCTGCACAGACTTCACCATTACAGAGGAGATAAAGCCAGAACATAAACTGTGTTAAAACGTGATATAACAGATATAGGTTATTGCTACATAGCAACAATATAGATAAAGTATTCACAGCACCTAACTTTTGCACTGTAAACACAAGTTCATACTGCAAAAACAGGTTCCCATAGAATATTCAGCCCAAGACAGAAAAAGACCACAGCTGACCAAGACAAGGAATTTGCTGCTGCAGAGACATTTCTTTCTGCATCATTAAACACAACCAGAACTCTTTTAAGCAACTTCTTTTACAGAAAGAAGAAAGAGACATTGAGTACAATGCTTCCACAACCTGATAAGCTCTGATACAGGAGGAAAAAAAAGTAAGCTCATGTTTTTTTTACAGCTTAAAAAAAAAAAATAACACCTCTGTATATTAACATGCTAAAAAAAAAAACTATTTTGTTGGAGGGCATCAGATTGAAAGCACCAGGGTTAGGAAAACTGCTTAGTGTCTCACATACTCCTAACAACTACCAGGTGCAGGTCAGCTAATGTGAAGAAAGATAGCTTTGTCCTTCCAGCAGTGTTTCCACCTGCCAGCAAGTGCTTCCCCTTAGAAAGAGGCAGCCTCCCCGGGAGGTCATCTAACAACTGACTGCCACAAGACTGACCTTTCCAAGTGCACAGCTTGTCTTCCCTAATGCAGGCATGAGGCTGTACTGCCTGCCCCACCTGAAGCAGGGTCTGCCTGAAAGCCACAGGGGTGAAACATTGCTGAAATGTGCTCAGTGAAGTGAGCACAGCTCCTCCCTAAAAACGCCACAGCCCTCTTCTCCCTCCTGAGGACACCGAGTGTGGCAAGGTACGTCCACCTTCCCAAGAAGCAAACCTGGCTTACAGGAGATCCCAGCAAAAACATTCCAGGTCTACACCTCGGTATTTCACAGCTGCCTGCTGGGGTCATGGTGGCACACAGAATCATAGAATCATTTAGGCTGGAAAAGACTTCTGAGACTATCGAGTCCAGCTTATGAACGCCATGGCACTGATTGCCGCCTCCAGTCCTTCCTTAAACACCTCCAGGGACGGTGACTCCACCACCTCCCCGGGCAGCGCATTCCAATGTTTAATCACCCGTTTTGTGTAGAAATTCTTCGTAATCTCCGCCCTGAACTTCCCGTGGCACAGCTCAAGCTGTGTCCTCTCGTCCTGAAGCAGCAAAGCCAGCCCTGGAGCTGGCACACTGAGGAGAGAGCACGGCACTCCCGCCAGGACCCGGCTGTCAGCAGGCGCGGCACCGCTCACGGCGAGCGCTCCTCGCCCACGCCTGCGAGCTCTCCGTTCCCGTGCCACCGGCACCGAGCTCTCCCACCGCCGCGCCGGTTTTAGGCGGGGAGCTGCACACCCCGGCAGTGCCAGCCTCTGCTCCCGCCCCGGCTCTCGCCCGGCACCAGGCAAAGCGCATCCCCGCGGGCCGCCGGGACGCGCTGCCCGCCCCGGCACACCGAGCGCTCCTGCGGGCGGCACCGGGGCTCCGCCCGAGCCCCGCGGCCCGGCCCGGCGGGCGCTGCCGCCCGGGGCTCCCCGGTGGCGGGGAGGGCGGTGCGGCCGGGCTCACCTTTGAAGAAGCGCAGCGCCAGCCCGTAGAGCTCCTCCAGCGCGAAGCCCCAGCGCCGCTCCAGGCTCAGCGCCGCCTCCTCCGCCGCCTCGCCGCCGGCCTCCGCCGCGCCCGGGGCGCCGGGGCCCGCTCGGCCCCGCCCCGCCGCCGGCTCGCCCTGCGCCGGCCGCGCTTCGCAGGGCGGCACCTCGGCGTTGGGGCTCAGCGTCAGCCCGTCCACCGAGACCTCGAGCCGGTCCGAGCTCAGCACCGCCGCCATCCTCCGCCGCCTCCCACCCGCCCTCCGCCTCCTGCTCCGCTGCGGCGGCCACGTCCCGACTTCCCGTCCCCTCCGACCCGGATCTTCCGGGCCCGCCCGCGTCCCCGCCCCCGCCCGCCGGGCCGCGGGATGCGCCGGGCTGCGGCTGGCGGCCGGCTCGTCCCCTCCCCTCCCCTCGGGAGCAGCGCCTGGCCCTGGCCCTGGGCTGCCGCACCCCGGGATCCCGGGGACGTGAGTGCCTGCGGGAGCCGCCGCCGGGCACCCTGTCCGCGCTTCTTGGATGCTTGGTTGATAATGGTTTTTCAACAGCGGTATCTCCCTCGTGAGGGGAGACTGCGGGAGCTGTGCCTGTTAAGTCTGAAGAAGACAAGACTGAGAGAGAATCTCAATAATACGTAAAATTATTGGAAAGTGCTGAGACTTTCGGTGGTGCCCATGACAGGATGTGGAACAATGGCTGTAGACTATAACACAAGAAATTCCACCTCAACCTTTTGCAGTGAGGCTGGCAGAGAGCTGAAACAGGCTGCCTTGAGAGGTCATGGAGTCTCCCTCTCTGGAGACATTCAGACCCCACCTGGATGAGTTCTGTGTCACCCGCTCCAGGTGACCCTGCTTTGGCAGGGGGTTGGGCTGGGTGATCTCCAGAAGTCCCTTCCCAGCTTGACAATTCTATGATTCTGTAAAAGCCTTTTGGTCCAGCTGGAAGGTGGTGTGGAGTCTGCTGCTGACCTTGCCCTCCTCTCTCAGAAATCATCCTTCAGACCTCACACAGGAGAGGGAAGAAATGAGCCAGAGAAAGGTAAAAAGAGCACAAGGCAATTACTTCTCCAAGAGCTGTATCTGCAATTAGCTCATTCCCTTGTGACCATGAAACACTGCTTACAATAATACTATTATCGTGTGCTGTGGAAGGGGAGAGTCGCTACCATGCACGACTGCAGAGGTTTATTCCCAGCTCACACAGTCTTGAGGGATTTCGAGAGACTGCATTAGCATGGAGTGCATTTGGTCACATTTCTCAGCCAAACCAAGGTTCAGGCTGCACACCTGGGAAGTGGCACATCCCTGCCTGGTGGTTCATGAAGCCAGTGCTAAAGAAGACAGCTGCACACCTCTGCAGCCTCCTGAAACTCAGAGGGGTGGGAGTCTCACTTGTCCCCCCAAAGCCCGTGCCCTCTTCTTGGGTTATCCCTTGAAGTTTGTCACATTGCCTAGTTTATCTGCCATTCCAAGTGGCTTTGGGTCCATCTGTTGATCTCTCAGGAACGTTGAAGAAATTTCATTGTCACACTTACAAAGTGCTTAGATTCCTTTGGGTAAAAGGGACAAGAAATGCAAAGCTTTAAATTAAATTACTTTATTTCCAGTTAGTATTTCTTGGGAGACAATGCCACTCAAGGCACTGTTTACACATGGGGCAGAATTTGGTTTGGATGATGAGTCACTTAAGCTTCAAAATAAATTTTACAACTAACTGGAAATCCTTTGTAGCCTCTTCACTAATATTCTTGTTTATTGAGGATCAAATGTAACACAGTATGGTTTGTTTTTTCCTGTCAAAGACTGCAGAATGAGGCTGTACCATCCCCTTTTGTTGGCTGGAGCTCTCCAGAGCACACAGGTCTCTGTACTGAATATTTGCTGCTACCTCACAGAGACCAATCTAACAGCAGAAGAGATTATTTTATCTCCTCATACAAGCCTGCACCCTGCCTTACATGTCTGTCACTTCAGCAAGCATTTAATAGTTAATTTATAAGTAATTCCTATTGACATTTTAGCTTTCAGAGTTTTGGTCTGACACATTTTTTGCCTGGCTTGAGTATGCACTTCATAAATATTTTCTTCTGGCATCAATTCTACACTTTAATCCATAGTTTCTGCTTTAAGAAACTGAATTCTTTATCCTTAAAATGCATCCTCAGAGTAAGAGAAGCTGAAGTTCTGACTGATCCCTACAGATTGTTTCACCCAAATGGAGGAAACAGGACTTTCTGTGCTGTTAAAACCAGAGAAGTTTCTGCTTCATGGAAGGAAACTGGCCTGAAACCAGGCAGCCCTTAGTTTGTCAGTGTGTTTGGAGACCGAGCTAAGTCCAAGATGCCGATGAGCTGATTCTGGAATAATTGCAGAAAATCGATTTATCTCCTGACAGGCTGTATCCCATATTTAACGCTCGGTGTGCTTATCAAATGTGAGGCCATTCCTCTCTCTTCGTGCCAGCTTTCCTCTGGCATGCAAGGGGCACGTGAGCTGCCACCAGCAGAGCACTTCCTCCTCGAAGGGCACCATAAACTCTTGGAGAGATCCCAGCTGCAGACTCAGAGCAAGATGTCTTTGACAGTGCTGTGTCTGACTGAAGCTCCTTCAGGTGTAGGAAGGGGCATAGCTGTGAGATGGTATTTTAGGAAAAAATAGGACTTTAAATCCTGGGATGAGTCAGGAAGTCCTGGTCTGGGATCGCATAATAACAAATGATGAAACATTTTTCTAGAAGAAAATTTTGAATTTGCAGTGATGTTTTTTTGACCTGACTGTTCCCTGGCATGCAACCAGTATGACTTGCAACACCTTCAGTGAATTGCTCATCCGTCCTGTAAATGGAGACATATTTCCCACATGATTATGACAAAGAGTTCCCAATAACTTATGTGTTGGAGGAAACCCTTAGCTTAATTCACAGATAAGATGAAAATGCTAAGTTCAGCCAGTAAAATGTTCATTCATTTCTTGGAACAGCAGTTTTTGCGTGGGAAAAGAAACGCAGAAGAAATACAAGTCCCAGAGAGGGAGTCTGGTCCTGTAAATACAGTAAGGAATGTAGACCTAGAAAATTTATAGAGAATAAATCAATTATTTAATTCAAGCTGCTGAACGTTTGACAGTTACTACTCACTGAAATTATACAGTAAAGAATCAAAACATTCATAGGGCACTGGCCTCATGTAAACAAACAGCTCTTCCACTCTTCCTGGTACCAGGGCACCAGCCCTTTCTCCCAGACAGCCCTTGATGAAACCCATGTGCTTCCTGTGGCTTTGGCTGTCCTTTGGAGGAGTCCCACTCCTGTGGTGGTGGTGTTTAACAGAGGAAGAGCTCCACTTTGAGAGATGTGGCCTAATGTGGTGTTTGCTGCAGCAAGGGCTGCTAAATATTTGATTATCTCAAAGGAGCATCTCTGAGCAGCTGGGTCTGGCACTATTCTATGGGCTCAGAAATGCAAATCTCTCACTCGGGAAATATTTTTATCAGTTTCTTAGGAGTGACTACATTCAATAAACTGTGTGTGACCATCATTTCCAGCCCTAGTGCTATGGTAGCAGCCCAGGGATTCCATAGCTGGAAAGGAGTGGAGTGCCTGGTAGGAAAGGCTGGGAGGGTGACCAGGTTAATAGATGAATTAAAATCCTCAAAGTTTGGAAATTAAATTAATTTTGTGAGTATTAACAGGATTGACCTTTTTCCATAACATGACAGTCCTATTCCTCTTCTTATTATCTTTGTTTTCTATTCATGGGAGTTGTACTGGCTGAATAGAACCAGGATCAGAAGGAAGAAAGTGTTCAAGCTCTTTTGGTTTAATTAAAGGTTTTCTCTTTGTCTGCCTGCCTTTCCTTACAGGACAGACATGAACTGTTTGCTTAGGAGCTGATCTGACATTCTCTGCTACAGTGTAGTGGACCCCCAACTCTGCTAGAAACATGAAGAAAACCAAATTTTATTTGTGCTTATGTCTGATACAATCCAGACTAAAAGCATGTTTTTGTTTTCCCCTTATAGTTCTCTTGATCACAGTCATTTCATAGAAATTGACTTTGGATGTTGGAAAACATCTTTTTCCAGGACTTAGAATGAATCATAGAGTCATCATTATCATCTGCCCTTGTTGCCCATTTTGGTGACCACTCAACCTCATTTACCACCAGACTGCTCTTTTTTTGTCTGCTTGTTGCTTTTCCTAAAGTTTAGGAGCTCATGGTGACCCTAACATATGTGTGACAGACAGCAGATGTTCTTAGTAACTCTTTAGATGATCAGGACACGTTCTACTCAGGGATCACACTTCAATGCCTTGCATTTTTGTAGTAATTTATGGTGACATTCACATCAATTTCTCTAACTTACTGTATGAGGTGCAGAATAAGTTAATTGGATATAGGATCTTGGCAATTGCTTTTTAGCCATGTCAGCAAATTCTGCTGAAATCAGGTTTATTGGCAGAGTGTTCCAGCAACTCCTGAGGAAATATACAGGTGCTGAGGTCCATCTTCACTAAATATTCCCATTCTGAGAGACCACAAACACCCCACAGCATGGAGACAGCTATCCCAGCTCCAGGTGACCATCAAAGAGCAGCTCAGCCTCATAACTGAAGCGATACCGGTTCCATTATCTCACGCTGATATGATTGCATCTGCTGCGGTGTAGCTGTGTAAACAGGCACGCCCTTCACAGGCACAGGGCCTGGGAGAAGCAGCACAGCACTTTATCTACAAGTCTTTGCCAAATGAGATACAGCCAGGAATTGGAGCACTTCCTGAATTTAACCAACTCCTCTAATAAAGTGATTTTACAGAAGAGAGAACAGGGAAATTGATGCAATTAGCAACTGCACTTTTGGCTATGTGCCCAGAAAAAAATGTGAACCAACATCCAGATGAATATTTATATTCATGTAAATTCAGAGCACCTATGGATACTCTTTTGAAACACCTCCAGAAAGTGAGTTGTACCTCTGTGGCAGGGTCTGACCTCAACTAGCAAGTGTCCCCAAAGAGGACAGAGGTGGCACACAGCTGACCCTGAGCTCTGATGCTCCAGACACATCCTCTTCTGTGCTGTGTTACATACCAGCGTCTTACCTCCTGTGTCCTTTTCTTCTTTGGCTTTATTTTCAAATGAACTGTATCTACCTTTGAAACTCCAAACTATCCAGAGGCATGGGAAATGATAAGCAGAGAGGAGATTTCTGTGCAAAACTGCTGTTCCTCCTGCCTCTCTCCTGGTGAGAGCAAGCCTGTGTGAGCAACACGTGGCGCTATCCACGTCACTCCTTCCATTCAGCAAACAGAAGGATAACACACCTTTCAAAAGCATGCAGTAAGCCTGTCCCTCTGATTATCAGATGCACTCTTTAATGGAGACCATGTGGCTGGTTCTCAGCTGCTCAGCTGTAGCTCACTTTTTTTTGCTGTTGGCTGGGGTTATTTCTCCTGCATTGAGTTAAATTGAGAATGAGGTTTCATGAGATGTCTGTAGCTCTGGGCTGCTCCCAGGGCACCACACACTCCCATCAATGTCCTGGTTGTCAGCTAAGCTAGTTGGACCTCTCAGCAAGCCTCTTCACCTTTTAAAGCAGCTGGCTTAGTTCTCTGCTGGCTCAGAGGGCAGGCCTGCTTCACCAAGGGGTCGCTAAACCACTGGCAGCAGCAAGAGCATGCTGCCAGGAGCAGGGCAGCGAGGATGGGAGCAGGTTGTCCCTTCGGGCACAGCAGTTACAGCCATGAGCTAATGCCAAATAGCAGTGGTTGCACTCCACCACTGCTCCCAGCTGTATTTCCTGCCCTTTCCCTTGCACTGGATCTAGCAATGGAGTGGCTTCAGGGTGAATTGATCCAGATGGCCGATATGGCTGAAAACTCCTCATTTTTATGGCATGGTTGGTCTGCCCGTTGTCAGCCAGATGAACAGATTCTCCCTGTGGCTGCACAGCCACTAAATGCAACATAAGGAAAGCAGTGCAAATGGGAAACAGACAGAAACCAGCTTGTACATAGCCCAGCTGCAATACCAAACTGCTGGCTAAAGAGCAGCCACGCCTATCCAGCCATCCTGCTGTTCTGCCAGAGTCAGATCACTCGATAGTTTGCTTCCTACCTGTGCTCTTCTGCTCTAATGAACATCTTTTCAGTACAGGAAGTTTATTTTTATCTCCCTTGTTCAGTATGAGTAGTACTGCACTTCAGCAGGAAATTTCAACCTCCTCTGATTTGTGGACTGCTAGTGGAGAGGCTGGCAGGACTAAATCTATTGACTTCATTCCTTTGTGGCTTTTGTGGACCTGGAAGTTACTCACAGTGGCAACAACTATAGAGTGAAATGTACTGCACAGCAGAACTGCTGAGAATCACATAGGACTCACCAGACTGATAATAGTCTTTTGACATATTTTTCTCCTCTCATTTCTTTTTATTTCTTATTGAGGATAATAAAATCAGAGCAGATTATGGAGAGTAAGGCTAGTGAACAAAAATGGAAACTTTGAGCTAAAACCTTTTCAGTTCAGTTTTCTAATGGACAGCACAGAACAAACTATTGAGCCAGGACTTCTCATTCTCTCTGTCTGCGAGTAGGCTGTATTTTTGGGAGATAAGCAGTAACATCCTTTCTCAGTAGTGCAAGATCCTTTGTTGCAAGCCAGAGTCACAAAGCTAAGTTTGTGGAGGGGCTGCACTGGTTAACTGTGCCCTCTCTTGGCTTACAGATTGTCCTTTTGGAAAAGCTGTGGCTCCTCTCTCCATCATTGCAGAAGGCTGTATTTTGGTACATGGGGGTTTCAGTGGCAATACTGGCTTGCAGTGAAGTGCAGCCTCCTTCCTTTTATATCTCTTCTGCCTCTCTCCCTCCTGGCTTTATTCCCAGATCTGATTCACAGCCCAGCCCTGTAAACCAAGTCAGTACAATTGTCAGGGTGAAAGGCTGCAAGAAGAGGAGTGGGAATCAGAGAGATGGTAAAAGAAACAGCCGGCAGGATCTGCTTAAGCTGCCAAGCCCTTACTTTTCACCAACCCAGACTTCAACACTGTCATGTTTAGTACATCCATAGTCTGGCCCAGCCCCTTCAGCTAAAATAGTCTGTAGTTTATTTACACACCTTCTGGTCCCTATCTTGCTGATGACTGAGAGGAATTGCTGCCGAAGACATCATACGTTTTTCTCTTAGGCACAGAGATATGTGAATAATTTTCCTTTCACATCCTTTGCTGCAAGATAATGAAACCTTTGAATGAAGAGAGAAACAACATATTAACATATAATTTAAAGTAATCATGAAGTTATCCGCTGGGGACCTCATAGTGTACCTTGTTAAGTGGGGTCTGGGATGGCTGGCATGTGTGGGAAAAACAGGGCAATAGTTCTCAAAGGAAAAGCTTAACCAAGGTCAGTACGTTCCACCAGCTAGATTCCTGAACAACATTCCTAGGAGAGAATGAATGCCTGATTTAGTGGTGATGCACTCCTACATACCAGTCCTAAAGCAGCAGAGGTTAACAGCACTTAGAAATGTCAGCACTGGCCCCCGAGATAAAGCACTGTCATGACAAAAGGAGCAATTCTATGGAGTCCTTCTGCCTGCAGAATCTATATAAGCTGGGCTGCACTCAAGGAGCCTTAGCAGTGCAATTATGTGAGTTAAGGACTGGGTCTTTTGCTGATAAAAGCCCTCACTTAGGTGTAGCTACACACATAGGCACGAGCAGTTTGTCTTTAACCTCATTGAGATACAGAAAAAAACTGTATCTCTAGTATAGACAAGCCTTTAGGATCAAAATACCTGAATGTCTCATGATGTTGATTATTACAGGCCTCCACGGAGTGCCCATCACTATAATTCTAAAGTAGCCTTTAAACAACAACAAAACAATGGTATTTTCCAGCTAAAGAACAGGCTCTAATATTTGGAACATTAGCTGGCATTTCTTCCTAGATCAAAGACTGGGGAAGGAAATTCCTTGCCGGATGGAGTCCCAGGCATCCCTGGTAGTGTGTCCATAGCCTGTTAGCCATGACAGACAGCTGGATCTTGCTAATCCTCTCTATCCAAAAAGAGGGCAGTAGCAATCTTTGAGGGTTGTGCCTTATCACCGTGGTGTGAAAATGCCTCTTGCAGGTCAGTGGCTGCTTGTTCCAACCCCTCTCCCTACATTTTGGGTGCAAAATATCTCACTGCTGATTACTTTACAATAGTCCAGTCCCCTGGCTTAAGTGGTCATGTCAGGAGGGGGCTGATCCTGATTAGGACTCCCAAATCCCACAGAAATAAGTAAGAGTATCCAATATGATCTGGTTTGGTGATAATAATGCTTACTTAGAGGCAAGTAACCTAATGCACAACAAAATATCTAACAATTTCATCTTTCTAACTGTCGTCTAAGAGACAGGAGAAAAATCCTTCAGATGGGCTGGAAAGTCATGAAGATCCAAAGAGAAAAATTTTTATAACCACATGTGAAAGAAACAAGATGTTACCTTTGGGGTCACATTCATTGCAAAGGGGTCCAAATTTTATTTTTATTTTCTTAATTTTATTTTTTGAAAGAACTTGTTTTCCTCAACATGTAAAATATATTAGAGGGAAAAACGTGTTTTGAAAGGAAGTATTTTTTTTTTTATTCCCCAGTGATACAGCACAAGATGTTCCCTTCTAATATGTTGCAGGAGTTGGTTTGATGATTCTTCCTGACACCTCAAAGATCCAAGACTACAAAGTAGTGAAAGGATTAAATCAATCAATTGGTCACCGTGGAAGATCATAGCCAGGGAGTCAGAACACCGTGAGCCTGAGGTTTCCATGGCTATTGTAAGAGACAGACAGCTTCATCTTGGCACCTATCTAGCATTGCAGGACTGATTTTTCTCTTCTTTAATCAAATGGGCTCATGGCCAACAATTTACCTCACTTCTAGAAGTGTGGAAGCCACTTGGTTGTCACAATTCCTCAGACAAAGGTAGAGAAAAACTTTGCAGAAAGTTTCAGCTGTCCCTATTTAGAATGGAGGCTGCTCAATATCTAAAGAACTGAGCTCTTATTTGTCAAGGGATATAGTAAAATATTAAAAAAAATCTGTAGACTGTTAGAGACACTGGCAAGGAGATTATTGAATGTTCAAGGATTTCCAGTATCCTGTTTCCCAGGTGCTGTTAAAGAAAACACAACCTTTAATTCCGCAGCTATTCGTCTCCCCCTGTCATATCATTATGTGTACTCGGCTGGACACGAAAAATGTGCCAGCTCTTACCTGATACCATATTGCTACACACTGTAGCATGTAAATTAGTCTCTGTGTTGACACAAGTCACCTTTCTTCAATGTCACTTTATTTAAACAAGCACACGCTGTGTGTTTGCATGTGTATCTGTGGGTAGAAGGAACCACCTCCCAAGCCAGGTCCTTTTCCTGCTCATACCCTGAACAGCCAGGAGCCCTGGCAAGGTGGGGGAGCCCGAGGGGGTTTCCAAAGAGCCTTCAGGGAGTCAGGGAAGGATAGGCACCAAGGCTGCTCCCTGGCTCCCTCCCAAGCTTTCTGTCTGCCTGGAGACTGCTTGCTTTCATTTCTGGGTGCCTCTGATTTCCTCATAGATCAAACATCCCTGCTTGGGAGCTGGGTGCAGCCAGTGCTCAGAGACATGCCAAGCCCGTCCCATGGTGTGCATGTTTCCATCCCAGCGGCTTTGGCTGATGCCAGACTGTTGCTCACGTTGCCTGTCCTGTCACCTCTGGTAACAGCCGTGTCTGGCAGCGACCATTTCCTCGCAGACTGGTGAGCTCACGGCTGCGCCAAACCCGTGTCACAGGAGTTGGCACGTCCCTTGGAACAGGCTGCTCCCCACCCACACTACAGAGGCCTATCTGCACTACAAACCAAACCACCCTGCCTGCAACATTGCAGCCACTTTGCACTGTTTAGTCCTGACAAAGATGCAGAAAGGAGCTGGAGGCTCTGCCAGGCAGGAGGGTGCTGTCCCTCAGCCTGGCCGGTGCCTCCTACAAGCCCTGCCAAGCCACGGGTCAGTCCAGCAGGACTTCAAGCAATCACTACAGCAAACTGGGCACTCATGAGGTTTTCTTCTGAAACTTTCCTTCTTTTTTATGTAGGTGTTGCTTCCTGGATTCATATTGTTTGCGCTGTCTCAGCTGGTTTCAGAAATGGAATTGGATGTGCCACTGGTAATACCAGCTCACCAGATGGCAGGCCAGCAGCTATGGGGAAGGGAGAAAGCACAGCCAGGCTCACCTTTTTGCTCTGCCACTCACCAACTTCCACATCATTGTGGGCAGGTTGCTCAACCTTCCCATTTTCTAGTGAAGAAGACCTATGCCTGGAAGATTTTTTAAAGTTCTCAGTAGAAGCAAGTCCACAGAGTGAAATGTTCTGATAACTCCTGAATGTTTATCGCTCAGATTTTGGGGAAGAAAAAAAAAAAAAAAGCTTTACTACAACATCCACCACTTCAGGGCTGTCCTTAACAGAAACCCAGCCATAACCACTTCTCCAGTATTGTGAGGGTGTGCAGTGCTAGTACAATTCCACAGTCATTCACTTCTGTCTGTTCACTCTAGATTAATAAATCCAGTTTCCTTCAACAGTTTCCTTTCCTGCTTCTATGGGAAATTTTGGCCTGGTCAGTGGTTTTTTAAATACATATGGCCAAATCCAGTTAAGGATGAAAATGGATTTTATATGTTGGGTAATATTAATGGACTTACCCCAGGCAAGAGCTCAGTTTGTAATTGTGTGTGAAGAACACCCTTGTTTTAGAGCTGCCCAAAGGAAGGTTTGCTGCTCTGTTCTCACTGTGTAGGGATCATTGATAGCACATAGTGAATGTGAGGTAAAAGTCAGTCAATTTTGTAAATCCAGGTAAAATTACCTTTCTGTTAACAAACTGTGCAAAATTACTCAATTTATCTAACCTTGAATTCCTCCTGGTTTCTGGGGAGATTATGTCCCAAATTCCTTGAACTATTTAATGATTGCTATTGTATTTTATTTTGGTTGTGTGAACATGAAGTAGGGCGGACTTGTAATACACCAGGGACTGTGTAGAGCAGCAGCTGTTACACTTTCAAAGAGCATTACTGAGCTTTTTATAGTTGGCTGCAGTTGACATCACAGCTAAATAGAGTCTTGTTCTAAAATATATTCCACCCAGCCTATGCAACCTGAAATCTAGGCATTGCTGGGAGGAGAGAGGGTCACAGGAAGCAATGCAATACCAGCACAGAAGTAAAAGCCTGGGGATGTGTTTGCTTGTTTTTCCTGTGTCCATTAGAAATGCCCTTGAATATTTTTTTTTCCAGGAAGAGCAGAAACCTCTGGAGAAGAATGACAGAGTGAAACCTCTCCTCTTGGGATCAGCAATCAAATCTGGCCCAGGTCAGCAGAGACCAACAGCTGTAATAGCTCACTGTAGGTAGTTCTCTTAGTGCCTCACAGATGACTGTCCAAACCAAAAGAGGCCAAATGCTTTTTTACACTGTTATGACTGGTGCCACCAGGATGCTGCTGGAACCTGGGTAAAAGCTACTGTGCAGTAAAAATCATAGGAGAGGAGCGTCACACACGCAGCCCCCTTTCTGGACTGGGCCAGCAGCTTCCAGAGCTTTTGGGAGAGAGCTCTGCACTGTATTCACTTTAAGAAAATAACAAAGCTGAGTTAGTTGAAGCAAAGCTGAAGTGTATCCAGGACTCAAGTCTAGCCCCAAAATGTCTAAATCCACACTGTCCTTTTGTGTGTTTGAGTATCTCTACTACTCTATAGCTGGACATACTCCTTGTGAATGGCCTGTGTTTCCTGGGGTACTTTCACAGCTTTACATGCACTGCACCTCCTCTCTGAGTCTGTGACTGAGGACTTTTTCATTTTCAGGTATGGTTTCCTCTGGGATCCTAAATAACCTCATGGGGAAATATCAATATCTTACTCTTTGCCTGACTTCTGTTTCATCTTACAGGAACCCATTGTCCTGGCAAGAAGTCCCTCTAAAGGGCCAAGCCAGGGATCTCTAGCCTACTTTCACCAGCAAAGACTGCAAAATGTGAGGAGACAGTGCATCACCAGTCTGTTAGCCTTCCCTGGGTGCTGGTTAGATGGCCTGCCAGAAGCATCACAGGTGAGACTTACTGGCACAAGCCCTTTCACAACTTGACACTGTTTACTGTTTGTGGAGTGCGATGGCACAATTCCTCCTGAAAACTGCACAGACACAAGCCTCCTCTCTGCTGCAAAATGCATTATCCTTGGAGCCAAATGAATCAGCACATACTCAGCACAGCAGCCAGGACTGACCAGCACTGCCTTCCCCTTCCAAAATGTCAAACAAATTTCTTCTTCAGCATATGACACCAGCAACCACACGAATCTCCCAGCCTCAGGGTTGTTGCTGTCCTCTTTATGTTATTCTACCCTTCCTATTCATATAAATGTTCAATGATCAACTCCCAAGTGGCTCAGACTCCACCCAGAGAAAAAAAAAATTGCCATTATCTAAACTATGCCTATTCTGCAAATGCTCCAAAGAGCACTTCATCACCCCTTTTTTCACAATTCATGATTTTTACATGCCTACATGGAGAAAACCAGCAACCTGGACCCACAGATCTGGAGAGGATTTCACAGAAGTGGCTCTCCTTTTGTTGTGAAAAAAAGTGAGTAAGTCTTTATTTTTGTGTGATGTGGTTGGGTTTCTCCAGCTGCTGAAAACATGGGCCAGAGTTTGAGAAGTGACCCTGGGAAGTGTGGACAGGGAAAGAATTCATTCAGACCTGGAATGAATGACCTGGTCTTTTGCAGAACTTTGTGCCTACACATTTTACATAGTCCTAAGTAAAATTCCCACCTGAAAACAGCTTTTGCACTTTGGTTAGACAAAGGAATCTGGTGACACAGCACTGGTTCAAGATTAAATAAAGGCCTGGAGAGCAGGAAGCAGGCACCAATCCACCTCTGGAACAGGCATCTTCTAGGAACAGTCCTGTGTGTCTCTGCCAGTGTGCCATGCACCTTCTCTTCAGCAATGGGGTCACAGGCAAGTTACAGTGGCATTTGATGGGTGCGTTTGGACAGCCCAAACTTGGTCATACACTGTTAATAGCAACTTGCTGCTGTGGAAATGTGAAATGCAAAGATTCGTTTGGAATAAAGGAGGTCAGGTCGAGTAGATGAGAAAAGAGTGCAACAAGCAGGGTTTGCTTGGCTGGGCACCTATGTGGCTCTTAGGAATTATCCTGGTCCCTAAAGCAGGAGTCTGCTCCATGCAGCCAGAGGAAGGATCACCATTTGGCTGAAGAATACAAAATCAAGCTCGGTGGGCAGGTAGGATCAGTCCTTGGTCTGTTAGGATTTTTAGTGTCAGCAGATTCCGTTTATCCTGGACTGCTTTGTACATACCAGGACTCTTGCTGCAGTAGTTGATAAAAATACAAAACACAGAGGAGAGCTCAACCAAGAGAGAATAATCAAATTAAGCTCCTTCTCACTTCTGCCCTTATCCTTTCAAAATTTGAGAAAAATACCATGTTTTTGAAATGCCAGAAAACCATGAACACTGCTATGCTTGCACCGACCAAGACACACACGATGTAAAACACCCAGGTGATGCTGTGATTGATGTGATATCCTGCCCAGCTTCGCAATTTCTAGCTACTGTTATAAATATTTTGTCTACAGCCATACTTCAGGCTTTGCCAGTGAGTGACAAAAGAGGCCAGCAGTAGTGGAACTGCAAATAGAAACCTACACTGTGATGCTGCAGCACTCTTTTTTGATCACTCAGATGTGCAGCAAACCCTCAGCATTCCTTTAAAACTTCTCTTATCTGAAATACCTTAGGTAAGAGGTATCCCAGCTGCAAAGATGTGATTGCAAAAGAGGAAAAACGTGGTCTTGTAAAGATGTGGGGGACAGCTAAGATGGCAGTAGAGAGCAGCTGAGATCACCCCAGCCTGGAGTCACTCTCCATCTTGGATTGCAGTTGTCACATGTGGAGTAATAAATGCATTTGCTCTTTGCCATGTGTCCAGCAGCACAGGGAATCTTCCAGGGGCAAGGAAGAGAAGCTGTCAAGGAGAAAAGTCTTAAATCTCCCAAGTAATGTGTAAAACAAGTTTGGTCATATACAAAAGAGAGGGGTAAGAATCAAGGGGACTAAAAGATAATGGAGAAAGAGATAAAAATACCAATAAAAAGAAAGAGAAGAAGACCTTTAGTCAACAAAGAAGAGGATCAGAATAAGGAGGTGACAAGTGTGCAGCCTTGGCAAACAGAGCCAAAGTCAAATAGAAAAATAACCCTGCCAGAAATAAAAGCAGAGGAGTTGAGCTTGAATGAAAGGGGATGAAAAACAGCTGTTGTAAAATGGGAGTGAGACAATGAGCAGGGCAGCCAAGGGGGGAAGCAGTGCAGGCCGGAGGCAGGACTTGCCTCAGAGAGTGCCTTTGCCAGAGGAGTGAGCCAACACACAGGATGCTGTTGGACAACTTATCTGGAATGGCTGAGGCAGGGGGACGGGACAGTAGGGAAGGAGGATGGAGATAATGATCTGTGCAAATGCCTGGAGCTCCTGTGTGAGTCAGGCACCAGAAAACTGTGCTGTGGGCTTACCAAAGTCAGGATAACCCACGGAAGTAATGCCTACCGAGTGTGTTGCGTGGCACTTCTCTTTAATTTGATTTTAAACAGCAAAGAAATATGAGTCAGTTCATGCACAGAAGAAAATGACTTAATCAAATGGCATAGTAACCACTGCACTCCCCAGCTATGATCATGTGGTACTGCTAATTTAATGATCACTTGCAAAACCCCAGCTCAGGTGAAACTTCCCACGTTCTATCCACATGTTAAACCTGAAAATCTTCCAAACTTTACAGAGGCTTGAAAACCTTTGAAATTCAAGAGCCCAGAAAAGAATGCAAGAGCAAAATCAAAATGGTTTTGTTGTAAATGTTATGATACGTAAGACTAAAAGTCCCTCATCTCTAAAACTGATCAGAAAAGAGGGTGGGAAACATTTAGAATGAATGATTAGACTGAAGCCAGAGCACTGACCTTGGCACATGCCTGAGAAGCAGCAGGGAAGCAGAGGGAAGTCAGATGAAGGATTCTCCAGTCAGAGAGGGAAAACTTGGTAGATTTTAATAGCACAAGGGCAGAGAAAGATCATGGGTTTGTGTTCATATTGTAATAGGCATCCAACCATACCAGGACAGTTCTGGTTCTGTGTATTGTCTTCTGGTTTTGAACCAACAGAGCAAAACTTGCTTCACATTTGGATCCTTTACTCAATAACCACAAGACACAAGCTGTAACAAACAAACAAACAAACCAACAAACATTTACATTAAAATCCATTAATTTCAGCAATTAATGCTCTCAGATAGCAAACAAACAATGCAAGAAAGAAACAGAGACTCTTGTGACTCATTTGTTAAGTTGGAATAGAAGGAAAAGCTAACCACGTGCAGGGGATGATGATAAGGGTTTAAGAGCCTGCCAAGAAAAGGTAGAAAACAATGCCTTAACACTGCTTGCTAAGACTAAGGAGCCTGCAAGGGAAAAGTTTTTCATGCTGTTATCCAGTGCTGCTAGAGGAGAATGTAGCCTCTTTGCTATCCATCACCCTGCCTTCCCCTGCCCACTCTACTCTGTGTATATATTCTGGTTGCACCCTGGCAGGCTGCCTCTCCTATGTAGGTGCTGAATGAAAAGAAGGAAAACATGGTCCTGACTTTTTCATTAGCTCTTCCTTTCTTATCTTCTTCCTTCTTTCTTTTGTTGTTCATCTGCAAATATATTCCTTTGCTTTCACAGTAAATTAATTAAACATTCTTGGGAGTTCAGATAACGCTGTTATTTTGTATACACAGCCACCTGCACCAACAGATCTAAGCAAATCTTCATTAAGGAAAGTATCTCTAAGAGCTGGGTATGACCTTGTTCAGAGCATGTGTAAGCAAAGCAATATAGTAAATTCTATTAAAATAGAAGGTTGAGGTCCTCTCACAATATAAATAAAAAATTAGAGGGGGTACAGAGAAAAAATGCAACAAGGATTTGTTTAAGCCTAGGGTTTGCTGCCACAGCAAACTTGGTGGGATTGTCCTCTCACTGCAGAAGCACCAGTGAGGGTCAAGTACCCTGCCATTCTTGGGGTATCTCAAAACCCAAAGCTGAGTTGAGGTTTAAGTATATTTAAATTCAACACTAAACATCCCCTGCTCTTTCAACCAATCCCTCCTATCTCCAGGTATCTCCCTCCTTATTGCCCTTTCCCACCCCCACCATCTGCTCTTATCTCCCTCCCACTCACAAACCCTGGATCTTCCTCTCCTTCTGATGGTAGGGAGACAGCTGCCAGCCATCAGACATTCTCTGCTCTTGCCCTGTTGCTGTGTCTGGGTCCTCTCTGAACCTGGGCATCTTGCCCCAAATCTGTTGCTGTTGGGATTTAGCAAATACAGCCCCTTGATCTTTTCATATGCATTTGCTGGGTTTTTACGCCTCCCCGCCTCCACCACCGCTTCCTTCAAGGCTCTCTGTGTGTCTGAAACTCTTATCAACTCCTCGGAGCAGAATACACGAATGGCACCACCAGGTCTTGAAGTCACGTCTCACACCTCTCAGGAAATGGCTCACCCCACCAAGTCACATCCCCCTCCTAAGCACAGGGCTAAAGTCACAAGATACTATGAGTTTCTCATGGCCAAAACCAAGGGGACACAACAGCTGAATTTTCAAAGGAAAATAGACTGCATATATAGAGGTAGTCAGGTCTGAGCCAAGCAAGGCAGGCATATTTCAGAGAGAACATAACCTCCTGTCACACTGCATTTGTTTTAACCCTCTGTCTGTGCACAGAGCCGCTGGGCAAGCCTGGTGATGTGAAATAATCTGTGCTGGTGATTGGTATCACCAGGCTCTGACACTGTTCTGGCTCACCAATGCCATGGTCTCCATCACACCAGGGATGTGCCCAATGTACTTTTTGTACTAGTACAAAAGTGAAAGGAGTTCAGCCCAGCCCCTTGGTCACAGGTCACACTCAGGACACTGTGACAGCACCATCTCCCTTTCACTCCCCAGTGCTCAGGCACCTGGACATCCTCTAGGACAGCCTGAAGCATGGCCAACTCCCATTTCTGACCTTGCAGTAAGACACTGGCTGTATCCCCCTCACTGTGTCCCAGCTGGAGGTGAACACCGTGGGCTGAGCAGCAAGGCAAGCCCCCTCTTCCCTGCAGAGGACTCTGGCAAGGAGGAGCTCTCAGAGACACAGCTGAATATCCACAATGGACAGGCAGCTTGGGTCACCCTGCTCAAGCTCTTCCTTGTTAAAACTGTGAGGACTAGAAAAATGACAACTCTAAATGAAAAACATGACATAATTTTAAGATCTCTACATGAAAGCCTAAATGGGCCTCAATATACAGATCTTATGTCTATACATTGGGAAGACCTGATAAACCTCTAAAAGCATTTGGAGGTTGTAAAGAGCTTTGTCACAATGACTAGAAGCAATCAAAGGAAAATTAAGTACTCATATAAAGATTTCCTCCTAGGCAGAATGAAAAAACCTCAAAACCTATGCCTAGCATGCATTAACAATTTTTGCTATCAGGGCCCTGTTAGAGAAGCTGGAAATTATATGGTATTTTCCTGCCAGCAGCAACTCTGGAGCAAATGTAGTTATATATGCAACCATAAAAATGTGTCTGGACAACAATTAATTTAATTATCCAGGGATTGCTTTTTCAGGGACAAGGTAACCAGGGATATTTTAAACTTAACTCTTAACAGCAAAAATGTGGTTTTATTTTTTCTTAAACTTTCTCTAAATTAATGAAATCAGGTTTGTGTGACCACTGTCTCTTTTTTGGTCAGTCTCCTAATACATGGAGAGGGACTTTTTGCAAGGGCATGTCATGACAGGACAAGGGTAAATGGCTTCAAACTGAGACTAGGTTTAGATTGTATATTAGGAAGAAATTCTTCACTGTGAGGGTAGTGAGGCCCTGGCACAGGTTGCCCTGAGAAGTTGTGGCTGCCCCATCCTGGAAGTGCTCAAGGCCAGGTTGGATGAGGCTCTGAACAACCTGGTCTGGTAGAAGGTGTCCTGCCCATGGCTGTGGGATTGAAACTAGATGATCTTTAAGGTCCTTTCCAACACAAACCTTTATATGATTCTGTGATAGGATTTGAACTTTTTGGCCAATTTAAATTAAAACTGATGTAGAAATTGAGATCTTCAAGATACCAAATCTTTGCAAATTTACTCAGGTTGACGAGAGACTGCTAAATCTCCACTTCTAAAAACCTCAATCTCGGGTTTAGTGACCAGAGAATTCACGCAGAAGACAGCTACCAAAAAGAAAAAAAACAAAACAGAACAATAAACCCTGCTGGAATGACAAGACTGTGCACAGACTGTGTCCCTGTAGAGTCCTAGAAGGAACAGGGTGATGTGACACCTGACAAGCCAGAGGAGTTTGAACACAGCCAAGGCTGCACAGCTGGTTACAAATCACTGCATGGCAAAACCCCATTGCCTCCAGGACTGAGCAGCAGAACTGCTCACATGTTAGTTATTTAAAGGGGTGTGTTTGTCTTGTCAGCAAAGCCATGACTGCATGTCTCACTGCTGCCTACTCTTGCCACATATTCTGGGATGCTTCCCAAGCACCAGTTGCTCAAGTCACATAAAGCAGGATCTCAAACTGCACATTTAAAAGATGACTTTGTAGCCCTGAGAGTCTGAGAAAACCTCCCCAGCTTGACATTCAAGAGGCTGAAGAACCAGCTAGCTGGAAAACTCACCACAGGGCCTATCTCCCCCTGCTTCTCCACAGCCTTGGTGTTTCACAGCCTGTCTTACCCTTGCTGGATGCTCAGAGCTGGCAGCAGTGATGTGAGAGCACATTCTCCAGCTGAAGCTTAAAACTTTTTTATTGCAGGTACAGGCACATTTTTTACTGTGAGTCCTCTTGGCACAGATGCCTCAGTGCCGAGGCACTCCCAACACAGACAAAAGCACAACAGGTTTCTCTCCTGACAAATAGAGTGAAGATCAATGTAAACAGCTTCTGAAGCAGCTTGTAATTTTTCATAACACAACACAGTCTGCTTTTCCCTTAGAGATAGCTCTCTCAGTTTTTACCATCTTAATTTCAAAAAGCAAGCCACTTCTGGACTTCTGTCATGGCTTCTCCTTCTCAAGGGAAGACATAAAATCTCCCTTTTTGCCTTGGTGGGACACAAATAAAAGCAAGTCTGCAAAACAGGAAGGAACAAAACTAAATGTCTTCTAAATGCTTCCAGCCCTTACCTGGGTACGACTCCATGCAGATGTAGGCACCTACAAGGCATCAGAAACTTCTTTGTCAGAACACAAGGGGCACAGCAGGATGGAAAACTACTTGTCAGGGAAAGGAAACTACACTGAATCCAGACACAGCACTTTTTCTTTGCTGCAGGAGGCACACTGCACTACCCCACAGGCACAGCTTTTAGGATGTCAGTGGGATAATACTCTGTGGGAGCTGTGGAGAAGTATGCCAGCATTGGGAGGGGAGAGAACTGCCAGAGGGAAGCAAGTAGCGGTCTTTCATGTCATCCTGCTTACCTGGGAGGAGGCAGAAGCCTCCTATTCTGATGTCCACCTAACAGCACACTCCTTCACAATCAGTACTGTCCCCCTTGCTTTTATTCAACCTTAGATCTATTTCAAACCAAGCCAATACAGAAAGGTGGCCACAAGGATCCCATGGACAAAATTAGTGTGTGATGCTCTGAGCAATAGGAAAGAGAAAATATATTTCCTAGGCTCTGGTCCCACTCCAGAATTGCTTTGCTTTTGCAAAAGCACATACCACTGGTAAGCAGAAAAGAACGCATCACCAGATTAATGAACATGCTGGTAATAGCCAGCCAGCCCAGACAGGGAAATTGAGGTAGACTAGAAGTAAACAGAAGTCAGCGCCTGCAGACAGGCAGCACAGCCTGACCTGCTCAGAGCACTCATCCACTCACAGGTATGTCAGAAAATATGATTGTCTGCAGCCAGGTAATGAAGAGTCTGAATGGGAACCCCCCAGCCTGGGGCCTGTGTGTGCAATCCTGGGCTGCACCAAGGGTTTTGCCCACAATTCACTCACACAGGGCTTCCTATTCCACACGGCAAAGCCACCAATCACACTGCATCCATGGACAATATGGAATACACAAAACGTAGTGTGTGGAAGTTATTTTACTTTCATTGTAACCATGTAGAATTTTTAAAAGTCTGTAATTGTTACATCTGTGTCTCCCAATGAAAGTTTTCAAGCCTGGGAAGCCTCATTGTTCTTTTCCTCACCAAGGGAAGCGTGTCAGCTGCTGTCACAAGACAGCTGTTGGAACACCTCTGGAACCATAAAGGGCAAGGAAACTGAGGAGGCTTTTGGTCTGAAGGATGTCACAGCAGTCAGAGATCAAAGAGTCAGCCCATTTCCAGATCTATGAGTTGGGAACAGGTCTATTAACTCCCAGTACTCACTCTTTTCCTGAGTATCTGTTCAATATACATTGACAGTTGTCTTAATGGGAAGTCTGACACTGAAAACCACCAAGCTCCTGGGCAGTGTCTTTCAGTTTTGTTCTCTGCTAGCTCAGAATCAGATCCAGGTGGGGAAGTCCTAGAAGCACCTCAGATGGGATCCCCTCATTCTGCTCCATCTGGCAGTGTCCTCTTGCTTGTACAGCTGTCCTGGGGGTATTGGTAACTCATAGGTAGGAATCCCATATCTGGATTGAAAAAACCCAACCAACAAACCCCAGCTGTTGTTACTATACAGTTGATTTAACTTGGGTTAATTCCCCGAGCACACTGTGTGGCCTGACACATGCTCAGCTAAAGGGAAGGCATCAGGACAGGGATGAACAGTGGGGGGCCTGTGGGTGCCAGCAGCTCTTTAAGCCTGGCCTGCTGCTGAAAGAAAATCACATGTATGTGCGTGAAAAAACACATTTCCTCAAAAACCTGCTTTCTCTGGCAGCCTTAATCAACCTTAACCAAATCCTAGAAACTATATTCTTAAAATGGTATAATTCCAAGCAGGATTAAATCCTTCAGAAAAGAAACCTCTGCTATGTTCTCTGGAGTATTATTTGATGTAAAATACAATAAATCATTCATCATGTAAACATAATCTGGAATAATTTTCTTTTGCTGCCACCTGTGGCATCTTTTAAATCTGCAAGCAGTCTGCAGAGTGATTCAACCCTCCATGAGTTTTTCACTAAAAACCTTAAATAATGCTGTCTGTGCTTTGTGGATCACCACTCAGCTTTCTCACCACTGTGCCCAACTGAGAACATTGTACAAGTCTCATGTGCCTGACTGCTCTCTGCAGGCTACAGCCCAGACAGCAGATTTTGGGAACAACCTTGAAACTTCAGTCACAAAAGCATCTGGACTGCTGCACATGTAAAAGCACAAAGATACAAATGTTTTACGAACAAAACTTATAAAACCAGCTTTTAACAATTTTAACATTATTTTCTGTACAAAGTAATTTTTCTTAGGAGACAGTTATAAAAAGTAATATAAGGACAAACCATTTTAAGTGCCTTGGTGTTGATGAGGTGTGCAGGCAGCATTTCAGCACGAGACCTCTCCATCTGGGAATCAGTTATGGCAGAAGCACACAGGATGTGCCAGTGTAATGTGTAAAGGCATTAGCAAGTGGTGGAAAAGGTGATGACACCAATGTCTGCCTCTGCCTTGTATGAGCTGCTGTGGCTCTCCAGGTGCATTTAACTTGCATCTTAAACAGAAAGAGATGTTTTTGCAGCAGCAGGAAGCTGTACACCACTCACACAGCTGGCAGCGAAGCACTGCAAGTGGAACAGTCGCGGCCAGGGGAAGAGATAACTTCTGTTTGCTTTATGTCTCGCACCAAGCACGATCCACTACTTGCCAAAGCAGTCATCAGCTCGAGGGCATCTACCTCCACACCAATAGCTGGAGAGAGTGAACTCCATAACCCTTCCAGCCCAGACGTTGTATCAGAAATAACCCAGCCGCTGCTCTGGTCCTCTCCGGGGTGCCAAACTCCCAACACCCGGTAGTTTTGCATGCGGATGCAAAGCCCGCTCCCTTCTCCCTCTTGCTGTCTATTTTTCGGGCGGGGAGTCGAGGGCTGCCAGCCATCACCCACCCCGTCAGGCACGCATAGGGCATCACTGGCTCCCCTGGGCTGAGCAAGGCAGGGGCCGCCCCAGCCGGGCACCCCCCGGCAGCCTGGGGCGCGGGGCCCGGCGGGGTGCCCGGAGCTCACCTTCCCCGCGGGGCCGTGCCGCCCCTCGCACCCCCGCCCCTGCCGAGCCCCCTCCCCGGCTATAAAGCGCGGCGGGCCGTCCGGGCCCGCTCCTCGCCGCTGCCATGGCCGCGCTGCGCTTCGGAGAGCCCCTGGCGGAGCCGCCCGCCTTCCCCGCGGGCAGGTGGGCGGGAGGCGGCGGGCCCGGCCCGGCCTCGCCCGCCCTCAGGGCGCTTCCCCCGGCGGAGCCGTCCGAGGGGGCGCCGGCGGCCTCGCAGCGTCGGAAGCGGACCAGCTTCACGGCGGCGCAGCTGGAGACGCTGGAGCTGGTTTTCCAGGACACCATGTACCCCGACATCTACCTGCGGGAGAAACTGGCCGACGCCACGCAGATCCCCGAGTCCCGCATCCAGGTGAGGGGCGCCGGCTGTGCCGCGCCCGCCGCGCTCACCGCCCCGCCGCGCTCACCGCCCCGCCGCGCTCACCGCCGCCTCTCTCCGCAGGTCTGGTTCCAGAACCGCCGCGCCAAGTCCCGCCGCCAGCGCGGCCCGCCCCGCCCCGGCCCCGCCGCGCCGCCGCCGGGCTGCCTGCGGCCGCCCCGCCTCGCCGCCCTGCGCGCCCCGGAGCGGCCCCGCGGCGCCCTGTCCGGGGTGGCCCGCACGGAGGACGGCTCGGTACCCTACGCGTGGCCGCCGGCCGCCAGCTTCCCGCCCGGCCCCGCCTTCGAGGGCTTCCCGCCCGGCCAGCCCGGCGGGGCAGAGCCCGGCCCGTTCGTGGGGAGCGCGGCCGGCCCCTTCCCGCCGGCCCGCGCCTTCTGCGGGCAGTACTCGCCCGTGTCGGACGCCGAGGACACCAGCGGCTACTCGGAGTCGGGCTCGGAGTGGGACGAGAACGCGCTCGGCGCCTTCCGCGCCCTCTGAGCGCCGCCGCGGCGGGACGCGCCCGGGCGGGGAGCAGTCACACACCGCGCTACCTCACCACTGCTGCTCTGCCACTGTTGCACTTTATCCGGTAGTAACTGATTCTACCTATTTATTTAAGAAAGATACGGGTCGGCTCCATCAGCTGAGGGCATCTTTTTACACTGTATTTAAAGTTTTCTTGTATCATGTTTAGTATATCTATTTAACCTTCTTTAGCCAAAAAGCTAACCCATATCCACTGTGTTCTGGGGGTGGGGGCTGGTCTTAAAAAAGTGATGGTCTGTTGGGGTTTTTTGACCAAGGAAAATAAAGTACAGCTTTACATTTTTCATCTGCTTGTTTGTGTACCTGGTGCAGGGGCAAGGTTTCTTACCTTGGTGGGGTAGAGAAGTGTAGATATCGCAGCTGCAGTTTCTCCTCCCAGGTCCTGGAGAGCTATGGCTGCAGTTCAGATGTCAGTAAGAGACCTAAGGGGCCCAAAGGACAGGTTACAAAAACTGCCTTAAACTTTCTCTGTCAGTATTTGTCTTAAATCCAAACTAAACAAACACCCCCATCCCTAAATGAATATGGAAATGTCTGGCCTAATTAATACAAACCCCAAAATCTCAAGTGCTCAGACAAAAGCCTCCAGTGTGCCATCTAAGCCAAGGTTAATGTTAAATTAAGAGAAATGGGAGTATTTTGTGGACATTATAAGGGTGCTTTAGCTGTAGGCAGGGACTGCACAGAAGCTGTTCACATGATGGCTTGTGGGCTGAATGGCTCTGCATTGAGAATGGCAAAATCAGTTAACAGAACTCTCTCCTCCAAGTCAATTTATTGAGGAAGGATACATTACTCTGTATGTATTTTGAGCATATGGCAAATTCTTCCTGCTTACAAAATAGCACTTCAGAGCCTAGTAGAGCAAATTGCAAGTTATGGAAAAGCAGCTGAATGCCAGCAGCACAGGAAAAATGACCCATGTACTGGTGGCAGAAATACCCTGTATGAGGAATCATACCCCACAGAATAAGGTTACCAATGCACAAAATCCCTCAGTGCCACCCTGTAACACACCTGTGCTTGTGAGATCCAGGATAGCTGAATACTGGTTGGACTGCAAAGCTTGCAAGGTGAACTGGCATGGTAGGGTTGCTGATTAGTAGTCTTCATCAAAAAAAACCCCAGAGCTATCATTGAAAAAAACACGAACCAAAAACCAACCAACCTACCTCAGACACCATCTGTCCCAAGTGGACTTGGGTACTATGCTGGGGACCAGGAAAACCCCAGAAGAGAAGCACTTGCAGGAAAAGATAGAAAATGTGTCCATGGTTTCTTGGGGGCTCAGGGTAAATTGAAGTTTATTGATTATAATAAATTCAAAGTAAATTGTTCTGCTCCTGCAGACTTCAGGTATAGTAGTTGCAGTGAACTCTTGAGACTCCTGCTATGCTTGGGGTACACTCAGCAAAAGCATTTCTATTTGTTACTGTCACCAAAATTCAACATTAGCTCTGACTAACACATCAGTACCCAAGAAAAAATGCAGCCTTTCAAAGAAAAGAAAAGAAGTGCATATTCACATTGCCTACATGAATGGGACAAATGACATGTGAAAGTAAATAGCTTATAATAAGGGACAGATTATTCTATTATATACTTAAACCATGAATTAATTATTATTAATTTAAAATTAATTTAAAATAATTAATTAAAAATAAATTTTAAAACCTACAGCAACAGAAAACATGCTGGACAGCACATTTATGTATCCACATGTAAAAAGCATCATACCTAAGGAATCAGAGTTGAGATTGGAGAGTGGTGGTTATTGTAGTGCATTCTGTGTCCAGTAGGATAAAAGACTGTCATGAAAAGCAAGTTTCCAAATCCTCTGGTATCTACTAGTGTCTACAACTTGTCTCCCTCTCAGTTTGGGATGTTTGCCATCAACAGGGCCAAATGACTCCTGGTGTTTTGTACTGGGAAGTCCTGCTGCTCAAAACATTCAGTGCACATGCTGAGCTTGAGTCCAATAGCAGGAGGGGTCAGAGCAGAGGTGTGCTGAGGGAGCAGCAGACACATGAGTATAGGGGTGCAAGGGGATGGTTCCTTCTTCCCGAGTTAGCTGTTGAGCAGGTTACAGCCTGACTAAACTTATGTACCTTAAATTAGGCTTTGGCACATTTCTCATTTTTACATGAAAAGGGTGGTGGGAGAGGACTCTATCAAACAGATGGTAACACCACAAATATCACAAGTGATATAATTACAAAAGCAACTGCAGGGATGACTATGATGTGCTGTTGCATTATGAGAGGTAAGTTTTCCTGGGTACCTCAGCTAAATTACTGTTTATCATTATTTTATAGTATCCCTTGTAAAATTTTTGAATACCTTTTAAAATAGCTACTCACCTCATCCTCATAACATTTGATTTTCAGCAATTAGCTTCTCTTAAAAAAATGACCTGAGACCATCTGCAAAAAATTTTGCATTTTTGTGAAATATATCAACTCTCATAGGTCAATTTATTCAGTTACAAATTTCATTGAGAATAAAAGATTTAGGCATTTCTCTTAATTAACAGAACAAATATAGCTAAATATAAACTCTGCACTAAAGTTTTGCAGTGGCACAATACCAACACAGAATACAGAAGCATCTTTAAACTATACAAAATTTTAAAATTGAAAATAACCCTGTTTACATATTCTTTATACATTAACATATAAAAGACCTTATTTAATGAGGCATCTAAAAGAATCAAAAACATCTCTACAGCTATCTCTGAAAATCCATATCTGAAAACAATTCATTACACAGAAGCTTTACAAGACTATTTAAACAAACCAATACACACTTTTTACAAGATTAACATTCCAAAAGGTATAGGCAGGCTATCACTTCTTATTTTTGCAGTTTACCTCACTGGTTACCTTTAATTATTAAAAACTTCATATTTATACATGGTGGGTACTGTTGAATAACCAGTAATCTAATTTAAAACTTGTGCAAAATGAACAAGAATTTGGAAAAACGTAAGTTTAACCAGTCACTTATATAAAATACCGCCTAAAGAACTATTGTCCTGTGTGAAGGGAAAAAAGCCATAGCCAATCTCTTTCTGGAAAGTTAAGTTACATTTTTATATTCCTTCATTAGACTCCTTCCATAAGTTATGATAAATTAAGATTTGCAACAAGACATTGACTGATTGATAGACCTGCCCAACATCCTCAGTTTACAGCTTATGTTTGCTGGCTGTATCCTGCTGCTGCTTCCTTAGGTCAGGGCTTCCCAAGGGCTCAGCTGGCAGCTCTGAAGAGCTACACAGAGGTGTAGCTTTACACAACAAAGACCTGCCATGTGGCTACTAACTCCAGCCATTTCCTCTTCAGCACTTCTAACATACCAGGAGATCCAACAGCAAGAGGTGTGCTGAATTAATCTGAACTTTTAAAAATGAAGTTCAAATTATATGAAAGTATGCTTTCAAGTTTACTATAATCAATGCAATTACTAAGAGATTACCAGTTAGCAAAACTACTGCATGTGAATAACAAATAGAGAAATCTAATGTAATGCTGGCCAGAAATGCTGGTTTCCTTAAGAAGCAGATAGAATATATTTAAAAGGGTCCTTTCTGAGAGGTTTTCTCTTCCCTTATCTTCTGGCAGTTAGGGTATTTGGTGAAGCCTATAGAAAGGAAGATTTTCCAGAACTACTTGCTGTACACTTGAAAGGAAGTTTTCAGTCTCTGTTGGTGTTATTGGCTGCAAAAGCATGTAAGTTTCCCATCTGGCTCAGACCACTCTGAATATGTGCAACGTGGATCTCAACATTATTCTGAAAACAACTGTGGGAAGAAAAAAAGAAGGAAAGAAAGCAATGTTGAACCCAATATGTAAGAGTTATGTCCGAATATCTCTACAGTGAAAAATCAAGATGTGAGCCTAGCCAGTATAAAAATCCAGGTGAATCAGAGAGCAGTACATACAAATGCAACTTGACAGAGAAACATGGGAAAACACAACTTGCACAAACAGCTGCCAGAAATGAAGAGCCACTGACTTAAACACTTAAAGTAAGGTTTTAACATGACCAGAATTAGTGAAATTAAAATATTATTAAGAGATGCTCAAATGGCCAAAAATAAGTACCATGAAATGGAAACATCATCACGTTCTTTCCTGGGTACATCAACCTTTACTTGAATCAATTCCAATATGCAATTTGCAGCATTGACTATAAAGAAGTTTCACTAATTTTTAAGGTTGGTTTTGTTTTTCCTAATGAAAATTGATATAAAAGAGCATTTCTCAATAACTATATTCAAATCAAAAGGCCATCCTACTATCTTTGGGAAAAAAAAAAATTAAAATTCATTTGTACAGCCTCCTGTCATTATGTAACAATACAAGTAGTAAGGATATAAAAAAATACTTAGCATTTATGTTTATTTTCTGAATGACATCATTTAGCAGCATAAAATGCTTGTCACAAATTGCTGGAGGCTGCAGGGTACTCCAGACAAGTATCACTACACTCTTGCTACCACATTCTTGCTATTTTTATGATTCTTCCTCAGGCAGCTGCTTGTGACAACTGTTGAAAAATGGCCCATCTAGACTAGATTGGCCTTTGGTCTGGCACAATATGGCTGCTCTTCTGTTTCTTGGCTTAAAATCTTGCCAATGGAAGCTGATCAAAATGTCTAATTGTCTCATATGCCACCTTTTGGTATTTACAGATGAGTATGCTAAAAGAATATGGAAATTCTACTGGTTTAAAAAACTTGTATTCCTAGTGAGATTTCAAAATCTGACAAAGGTTTAAAGTAAGTTTTTATATGTCATAAATTACTAAAGAACAATAATGTCTAGTTGTTGTTGCATCAATTTAGCACTTTAATTTTTTTTTTTAACATGTTACTTCACTGAGAGGTTCAAACAGAAAATTGCTAATTTCACATTCCCTTAAAGCAGCCCCTCTTTTAGATGGGACCCTTCCTATAAGTAGAAGTTATCAGATTAAACCCCTTAATCAATGTTCACCTCTAAAATACAGTAAGAACTATCACAAAGTGTGTAATTAAGAGTAAAATATTCAAAAAGTAATACCTGATGTTTGAGGAGTCTATTGAATTCTTAATGTCATTTAATGAATCTGTTAGTGATTTAAATTCAAAGGAATTCAGATCACCTCCTTCTGCTAGACACTGTAGAAGAAGAAAAAAATGTTCTCACAGTTCAGCACAAAAACTGGCAGAGCTTTAATACTGTGCATTGTATGGAATACGCTATTTTGTGCAAATTTTTTACCTTAATTTGCAGTAATATTGCTGTAAGTCTAGAGATAAGATCAGTTAAATTTTCACTCTCCACACAGAGTTGTCCTGTTGACAAGGTATTTGCTTGTCTGACAACTTCCTGAGCTTCCTCTTCACATCTGCGCCTCAGGTCCGTGGGTTGGTCAGCAGGCTGGAGGCCCTGGTCAGGAGCAAGCTGCAGAGATAAGAAGGGAAGAAATTAAGAATGAAGATGTCCTTTGCATTTGGTGGATGTGTGAAATGAGATGATTTCAAAGTGTTTTTTCCTTTATTTATGTCTACTTAAGAACAGGCCACTGATATCAGAAAAAGCTTTGCTCAAAGGCAGCTCAAATTCCAGAGAAGGAATCCAACACAGCTACTAAGAGTTTCATTTCAGTGTGACCCTCACCCATCCCCTATTCCCAGGAAATTCAGTTTTCTAATTAGGTTGAGCAAAACCACCAAGTACACATAGATTCCAGCAAAATCTTACCTCATAGCAGTACTGTTGAACTTTATGCAAAACTTTATTTAAGTCTTTGTTTAGTTGTTCTAGATCTAGAACAATAATTGCATATCTCCTCTGAAACTCAATGCCAATTGGCATGGAATAGGACTTCTGTGGAAAACACAAGGCATATCAAAGTTAATGCAATCCTGAACAGTTCCAGATTTTGAACTCATCAAAAGGAGTTTTTATTTGAAAATAAAAAATATTTGAAATCCCAGTGTCAAATACAATAACCTTAACACACAAAATATTAAAATGCAATATTACTCTTTATAACTCCATAAACTGTGTAGGTAACAACCATGCTTTTATTCCCTTCTTGAAGTGCTACAATAATCCATGGTGGCAAATGCTACAGCAAATGACTCTGGTCTGACCTGGTTATTCCTTAGTAGCTGGGCATGTCTTCTCCCTACTAGTTGAGCAGAAAACTATCCTGCCAGCAGAGGAATAGTACAGGACAATATGCCCCTGACCACCTCCGCTGCAGGATGGGAGACATGTGGCTAGCAAATTATTGATCACTTGAGGATGACTCAGTGCTACACACCTTCTGTTACAGCTAACAGTTCCACTGAAAAAGAAAGTTACTAGAGCTTATATTTGGTAACACTATTTTGTAAGCATGATTTTCCACAAAAATATATATACCAAAATACAGTATATTTTTTCTTATACTCTTTTCAGTACAGCTTGACATTGTTTAGGTGATATTTATAAAATTGAAACAAAACATACAATATATTATAAAATTTCCTCTCCAAATTGCCTCTTGCAAGAGAAGCTAGAGGTAGACATAGGGCTGATTTTGCTTGTACCTCCTACAAGCAAAACTTTTAGCTATAGATTTCACACACAAGATAAAGCAAACTTCAAAGTCAAGAGCCTCCATCATGATAATCGTGGTCAGAAACTCAAAAGGTTTCAGTAATGAGTTCAGTTCAAATTTCCCTATTAAACCTAATCACTGAGATGATCTACAGGGATTTACAAATTTGAATACCAACTTAATAGGGCTTTAAACTAACACCATAATTTCAGAATTCACTGGAAAGTGGCATAAATTTGGCATACTTTCTGCAGCTGTGGTACATAAAAAATCAAATCTCTCAGACCTTCTCCAGTGTCCAGTTCCCTTAGAGCAAACTGAACTGCTCCAGCTTAGCTGTGAAAACTGCAGACAATTATGAATTCCCTGTTGGAGAGGAAAGGCTAAGGGCATTCTATGCTAGTGATGACAAAAGAAATATTTCTCAGCAGCAGCAGCACTATTTCTGACCTGGGCACAACCCAAGACCTGGAAACACTGACGAACAGCTAAACTGACAAATGATGGATGGCTTTCGGTGGAGGGAAACAGGTAACACCTCTGTCACCAAGGATCTAGAGACAACCAGCATTACCTTTATCTTGTTTTTATTTCAGGTCCTTTCAATTTATACTTGTTTATCCAAATGTTTACTGTTTTATGTACACAGTAATTTGTTTATAGCCTGCAACCCAGACTAGTACAGTGATGTCTAGAAAAATGAGACAAAAATGTACAGTTGTATATATTAATAGCTCCTCTGAAGGCATTCCTCATGTAAATTTATTATTATTGCCAGATAAGAATGGCCTCCATTCAGTACCATTTCTGATTTTGGTCAGTTCCATTTATTTCTATATTGAATCAGTCATTAAACAGAAGTCCTCATAAAAGGATTACTTTAAACCAAACAGCAGTGGTACTCTAACAATTATCAAATGACAAATGTATGAATTATTATGAAAGTCTAACAATTAAGGTACACCTGAATGAACTCAAAGGATTCAATTTTCTTCATGTTTAGGTATGTTATTGATGTTGAAGTGAACTGGGGTCAGAAAAAGACTCTTGTTCAAAGAAAATATATTTTAAAGGAGAAGCAACTCACACTCAGTGGCACAAACACAGATGGGGTTGGCCAAGGGACAAAGAGGATTAGAAGATGGGCTAAGAATATGGCCTAATAGGAAGATATCACATCCTCTACTTTTATTTATCAGGACAGCCTTGAGTGGTAATGGGGGTTGCTTCATGATTGCTGGTTTTCAAAGGAAATAGAGCAGGGAAGAATGTCAAAATATCTCAAAGTCCTTAGCTGGGTTACAATTGAGCTAAAATGTATCAAATTTAGCAACTATTTCTGGATTTCCCTCCAAGTTGGTTTTTCGCTCTTTCAATTCCATGGAATAAGGAGACTGACCAAAAAAATTAAGAATGTAGGTAATTTATGACTTAATAGCTGAGCTAACATTCAGGTTCATCCTAGATGAAGGATACTGTCGTTCCTATGGACCTCCTTATCTAAGCAAAAGTACAAATACCTCAGAAAAAAAAATAATTTAAGAAGAGTTGGTATATCAGAGCTGCAGGTTGCAATGACACGTTTTAATCTTGCTTCTCATTGCATCTAGCTTAGTTACTAATACAAAAAATACAGGAAAAATAATGTAATAACTAAAATGATAACAAGGTTTTGAAGAACAACATCATAGCACAGTAGAAGAAAATTACAGACACACAGAGATGGGGCAATAGGAAGCAGAGTAACAGAATGCACACATGCACATGATCATTGAAGGCACAAAGACAAATCTCACCACAATAAATTACATCTTTCAACATAAGACATATTTTCAATTCAAATATTTTACATGGGAAAAAAAAACCCCAACTGTTTTGTTTCAATAAATAAACAAACTGTTTTTCCTTCTTCTTCTCCACAAACCTTTAGTCTTCTGTACACTGCAGAGACAACAGCCTGGATGGATATTGGCAGAAGGCTGAGACTGAGAGCTTTCTCAAGTTAATTTATAGCCATGGTTGGTAGAAGAGCCACTCTTAAAATTTTGTTTTACTGACTGCTGATTAGATAAAGCTAGCAAGAAAAACTATTCTGCTGCTGCTGCTAATTACACTGTAGCTGCTGTGGTACCGTAACTTTAAATGCCAATCCAGGGCACTCAGAGCTTTACAGAAAAATCTCTGAAATGAGTAACTGCTTTAACCAGAAAGATAAGTATCTACCATCTGCAAAACAGTTTTAGCATGAATGTCTTACCATATAAACTTATAAGACAAATTCTCAAGGTACATAGTATTTCCTTACTTTATGTGTTAACTGACATATGCTATTCTGATGTTAACATTAATCAGTTTCCAAAGCACAGTGCTTTCAAAGGGGAATCATATATGAACTGACCTCTCTGACTTGCCTTTAAAAATAATAAAGACATTTCATGTAATAGAAAGCAATAAAATACAGATTTTATTTAGACTATACTCCTAATTCAATTTATTTGCATTAGCTGTTAAAGCATATCCTGTTTTAATAACCAAAAAGAAAACATTCTCACCATCTTTTCTGCTTCCGTGTTCATCTCTCTCAATTGTTTGATGTGTTCCTTCTTAATCATAAGGATTTTCGATAACCTGGTCTGAAACAAAGGAACTATTTTTAGCAAGAATAGGTCCTTAAGCAGTTTTGAAGTACCATAAAAATTCAAGACAGAAAACCATACCTATTTCTTTCATAATTTAAAATGTATTTCTCAGTTGCTGATCAAATTAAGAAGCAGAAATAAAAATTAATTTAAATTAAATGATGGATTTTCCCAAGATTTTTAAGGTGCTTCCAAGTGCTCTAAATTGATGAGGGCTAAAATCCATCATCTGAAATTCCCTATAGGAAGACTAACATGATTTATGGCCAGCTAGAGGCTGAAGAACCTTTTTTTTTAACAGGCTGAAGGAGAGTGAAGGGTGTTATGGTCATAATACTACAATTAGTATCACTCACCTTACTACACCTTTTTTCCCCACAACAGTTCTCAGCTGTGCCCTCCACCAAGCACCAGCCCTTTGTGCAAACTCCTGCATTTAACCCTGGTTAGAGATTGGATCTATTTTATACAGAACAACTCTGGGCTTTCCATTTCCCTCTTTTGTAATGGGAATACCCTGTGTCTCCTGTCCTGGGGACCTAGCAGGCTGGAGTGGAAATCACTGTGAGCACCTTCAACACACTCATCACCCCCTAAACTATTCATACTCTAAGGGCCTGAGAGAAATCCTAGCTTCACTACAACCAGCAACACTTTTATTACTGGAGTAAACAGAGCAAAAATTTCAGGTTTTATAAATTCCAGAGGAGTTAACTACATCCTAGCAGTGAAACGTGACTGGGAGAAATACGAATTCCTAGTTCAACACACATCTCATTTATATATAATCCCTTTTGTGATTTTTAAGTTCAGTCTTAATGCAGCCAGGTTGCTTACCCCTACAAACTGTAATTGGGATTAGAAAATTGTTCCAGGATCTCTTTCAGCTAATGAGGAATAGTCTAGGAATTTCCATACTAAATATGTTCTTTTTCACTTCACAGCAATTTGTTCAGAACTCCCAAACAGTGAAAGCTGGTTTTCAGCTAAATATAGTGTTCCCTCCTTGTATTTATCCCTGTTTACTCAGAGACAATAAAAGCATCTCTTCTCCACTGTTCTTCCACCAGACTAAGCACTATCTAAGCCTTTTCAGACTCCACTCCCTTAAAGGGCTCTTCATCTCTTAAACTTTTGTGGCCCTTTTTGTATCTTTTCCCATTCACTGCCATCTTTCCTGTGTGTGAGCACAGGAAACCTGTAGTAGCATTCAATGCCACACCAGGAAACTAAACCTGTAAGATGGCATCAGTATTTCTCTTTCTACTCCGAATATTGTGCCAGATGCATCTTATGAATGGATGGTGAGCCATGGACAGAGGCACAGAGGCAACACTGCATGGGTTATCAGCCTCCCAAGTCCAGCTGCTCATTTTTGTCCTTGTGCTGTCCCCCAGTGACAGCACTTGCATTTTTGCTCTTTTGTATTTTGCATGAAGAACTCAATCACAGAGGAGATAATGACAAAAAAAAAAAAAACCCAAAAAAAAAACAACCCCAAAAAAACCCAAAAAAACCCCCACCAAACAAATTCAGAAGGGGCAAGAAAGAAAAGGTTTAAAAATATTACTTGTGATTACTTGGATTGCCTCTCTGATCTAGTTTCTAACACACCACACAAGTGTTCATCTTGCCAATAAAACACCTGTGAGGAAGAAAAGCACTGTACGCCATCTGCCACTGCTGCCAAGAAGTTCCTTGTCAAGCTCTGCTGTCATCACAATCCAGCAACTGCCTAACACATTCTTCTCCTTCATGAAGTTGATGAGTCCCCAAATTAATGCAGAATATATAATTTGTTCCCCAAATTTGCAAGGCATTTGATTCATAACTTCTACTTTGACGTGCAGACATATGTGAAGATGCACAGCGCCAGTTCTCCATTGGGTGAGCTTGGATCTTCTATTCATCCTACTCCAAGATATATTCCAGTGATTAGAATAATCAGATTCTGAGGATTTTCACTGACTCTATCATGTCCATCAACTTTCTCTCAGGGACCTCCATTTTCATCTGTGAGTGAATGCTGTAATTCAGTCTAGCCCTCTTTGTGTTGAGAAATTCTTGCCTAACAACTTGTAACTCGTAACAACCATAACTCATTCTGTTTACTGTTGCAATTTATAGCTCTCAAAAACTGGGAACAAGTTTTTAGTACAATGCTTTTCACATTAAAAGAAATGAAGGGACAACCCAACCAGAATGTTTAGACTTTCACTTCTGATTTCATTTGTTAGTCATAAAATATGAGCATTTCAAAATGCAGCATGTGATAACTTACTATGCAATGTTTTAAAAATTTTCATAAGGAGAAATCATCCAAAAATCGAGTACCCATTTTCAGATTTTCCTGATTTTTTTTTTTTAATTTTTCCTCCTGCATTTAAGTTGGGAAGACCCCTCCTTTCCCCACGGGCAGACACCAGGTCACTGCAGTGCCCGTGCTGCATCACCGCGCTCCCTCTACCGGGCATGCTGTGACCCTGCCAACATCTGCTTTGTCCTGCAGCGCTGCCTTCCAGTCGAATTCTTTACCCCAAAACAAAAATAAGGAGGAAGGAAAATTTAAAAAGCTGTAGCTGAATACTTGGAAAAATGTCCTCCAAATTTAAATACTGGCTAGAATGTACAAATACAATATATTGATTTTGTACTGCCATATATGATATGAAATACTTAAGGACACACATAATGAATTAAGCACGAAAGACTTTAAAAAAAATTATTACTCATTTATTGCTGATTTTATTCTTAATATCATGCTAATTATTGAGCCAGTCTTCTAATGCATTGGTCCACAGACTCAGATGTCAAAATGTAATACGTAGTAATAAATACAAAGATTTAGAAAAACTAAGACAGTATAGAACAATGACTAAAATAGTTGCTACAAATCCCAATGTTTGCTTACAACTTCAAGATACAGGTAAGGAGAATATCCCTAACCTTTATTTGTCATTGTATGCCTGTGATTTTAGATTCACTTCCTCTTCTTTGAAATGAATTTCAGATAAGGGAAATAAGTGGCTGGGTTGAAACCTTAATCAAGGTGTGCTCTGTATTTTCTGTTTTGTCTGGAATTCTTCCCATAAAATTGTTTTTTTGAGAATATTTTCTTGGAATCAAACTGGTTTTGACTATTTACTTCCCAAACCAACATTAAATGAGAAAAAGGGATTTGACTTTTTTTTAAATACTCATCTATCAGAAAGGCTAAAAAACCATTCTGAGCAGCAACCCTTAACATAAAAATACATCTGGACTGGTGAATACAGCACAATCAATAATCAGCATTCACCAGACTCATGTATTGCACAACACCAAATTTCAGTACCTCCTCAAACTTCTAATTAAAAAAGTGATTCTTAAAAATAATCCTTCAAGTCCTTCAATAAATGTTTAAGCCGTGTGATTCTTTGTTGTTGCTCAAACAGATAAAAATAAAAAATCTGTGTATTGATTTTGTTCAAAGTATTTTGAAAATTTCAAGCAAAAATACATATTAATGTGGTTGCTTTGTAAAATGGCACCATTTGTAATACAAGCAAGAGGCCTATACTTGTAAAACTCAGATTTCCTTATACTGAGTAGTAATTCATAACCATATGTGACTGACGAATTACACATTTTCATACTTAAAATGCAGAAACAACATCATAAACATATCAGTTTGATGTACTAAGTAGATGTAAAGCTCAATACACCTTAGTTACCAAGTCTCACTGATCACACTCCATGACTCAAATGGGACAACTGCAGTTATAGTTTAGCTGCATAAAAGTCTATCTTTTGTGTATTTCAATTTTACCATAATTAGCTTACAATAACTACATCTATTTTAAATTTTCTTAGCTAAGCTAGATGCCATGCCACCTTTTTCAAAATTAGCTTCATAGAAGTTTCCTCTAAAAAAGCTGAATAGATGATACTGTCAAACAAAATTCATTTTGTTGAATGGCCCAAATGTTAGTGTGTCATGTGAGCTACTGACACAAATTTATTCTTTTGACTAATTACACAGACTTTAAAATCTGAGAGGCATTTTATTTCTCAGTTCTTAATATTTTAAACATGAATCATTCCAATCTCCTTTGGCATGTTCAAAACTGCTTTCCTTGTTAAAGACTTCAATCACTGATCTTAAGCTAAGCCAACATGAGCAATTACATTCCTCCATCTTCCTGGAAAATGCTTCAATGTGTTTTAATATTCAGTGAACCTCAGCTTCCTAACATTACTTGTCTGTGCTCTTCTGAACTGGTACATAAAAACCACTGAGGAATTAATTCACAAAGGTGAAGACAAAAAAGTATTTTCTGTTTAGTGCTATCTATAAAATGAATGTTTGCTTGCATGGAAATGAGTGCTGATTTTCTTCTCCAAGAGGGTAGAACATTATATAACATAAAATATATATGATAATGCATATAGGCAAATGTTCTTTGCACATTGCAAGTATATTTCAAATACATAAAGAAGTCTTAACATCTGCATGTAGAAATAACACCTTTTTTTTAAGATAAAATGGTAGAGCTGGGAAAATAAGACACTTTTGAGGACCTCTGTGGTCTGAAAAGCAACATATTTCAAAGGTTATAAACAAGTAAGAAAATGAAGAATGGGGATATAAAACAAATATGAACATCTCTTCAAAAGTTAATTTGGTTATTACCATATCTGTCATAAATTAACAGAAGGTCATTGAGCTGCAGAAGAATTGGCAGAATAAACACAAAAGGACAACAAACAACAGAATTAGGACCTGCAGTTAATACTTACCACTTGAATGAGGAATTCTACTGGAAAGCCTCCTAGTGTCTCACTATCTGTGCCTGAAATTTTGTTTTTCCATGAAGATTGTCCTAATAAAGGATCACTGTCCTATAAAGGATAAAACATCTAAATGAATAGCTTCTTTTTAGAGGGTTTTGGTAAAATTTTGATCATGCTAAATAACATCAGAAAATTAATCTCAGAAACTTTTTAAGGCTTTTTAACAGCTTCAACAGGTATCAAAAATACTTCAGTAATTAACACCACTTGAACAAAGTAACTCACTGTGATTGGAGACTGGAGTGAAGGCGTGTAGGGCAATCGGGGAGGAGTCATGAAGAAGCGCGAGGGCCGTTGTTTCTGTCCAAAGGCAGCGATTGGCATGGTTTCATGAGGCTCATTACTCTGCCAGACCGGGAAAGGGAAGGCACGGATATACTTCAGTGTTTCATTAATTTTTACCCTTTTGGAACACATAATTTGTTTCTGGGATCTGGACTAGCTGTGCCTATCCACACTCCAGCCCAACAGCAGGAAAAGATTAATATTTGGTTTTGGTCTAGGAGTTTTCGAAGCGTTCTGGCATCACATCCAATAAAACTGGCATGAACATTTCCAAAAATGTTATTGGCAGACAAATCACAACAGGGAGACTCCAGACTCAGATCATGACAGAAACTAGAAGAATTATGTAAATCCAGCACCTCACAAGATACAAAAGAAAGTGAGGTCCTCCAGAAATCCAGGCTGGACTGTCTGGCAGGAACAAAGCCTAGGAGCTGGGAGATAATCTCCAACTGTTTGACCAAAACAACATCCTCCTGGGTAGGTTCATTAGCACAAGAAATTCCAAAATCAAGTTCAGTCAATTCATAATACTTGTTTGCAACTCCCACAGGCCATTCCTGACTTTGGGAAATCACAAAGGGTCAGGATTTTCTTGAACATTTTCTGCAAATCCTGGCAGGATCCCATTGCAGAATTCTCTTTGGGATCTTATACTACTCATTGCATTTCTTCATATTGAACTCAAGCTATTGTAACAGCCTACAACAGTTGCTCTAGTAAATTATTCCACCCTGAGCCATTATACTTTAATCAAAGAGGGCTACCCTGCTCTGTGAAACCATAACCAGTAAAATTTTATTATCCTGGAATTTCCCATGCATCTGTTATGCTTGTTTCTATTTTATGACAATACCACCTGGGTGTAACACTTTTTCTTATTTTTCATTAAAGCACGTCATTGTGGATTTTTAAAATGTAATTTTCTTATTACAGCTACTTTTAGAATGTGCCATTAATACGTACAAGAACTTCATAATCGGGGACTGTGTGTGTTCCAAGACCTGCCCTGTCAAAAGTCACTCTGTAGGTAGCATTAAGAGTGTCTACAGCATCTATTTGTCCAGTGAACAGACCATCATGGACACCTCGCAAACGGGCTGGAAAAAATAACAGGAGAACCAAGAAACCAAACGTTACAATGCTATGATATAAATAACAAAAAAATAGATTTATTACATCTTTTGCAAATAAGTCTTTATATGTATACTTAAAGGCCGTACATTAAATGAAAAAAAGAAAATAGCAAACCCAGGAAAAAAGTATGTAATAGAAGTATTATCAAATTTTTTACAAAAGTTAAGGTCTAGGAGGTCAAGGAGACGCAGTGTAGTGCATATCTACTCTTCAGCAAGAGCTAAAGGCAGTGGTGTTCAACACAAAAAATGCAATGAACAGTAGTGGCTTGAATAGGAGATGCTAAAGTGAAAAGCACCTGGACCAAAATCAGACAGGAGGGAGGAATTCAAATTTTCATAAAACTAGGCAAAACCTGTGGAATGTTTTCAATAATATTCCTTTCTCAGTCATGTGCAAGGTTGTTTAGTAAGGCAATGTCATGTTTAGCAGACATGTCCAACTACACTGCAATATCTACTCTATATCTGTTTCAAAACAGGTAGTTTTCTATTTATGGAAAAATAAAGTTCAGGTTTTATATGAGGTCAGATTTTAAACTCAGACAACACCCAGTATTTTGAAATTAAGCATCTTCCTCTCTCCAAAATGTGTTAGATGTACTAGACATGTAAAAAACCCTACAAATTGAACAGCAGAAATAGTAAGTTATACTGAGTTTGCACCTCAAAACCTTATCACTGTTTTAAAAATACAACCTAATCTTCACAAGCACCTTCTCAATGAACCAACAAAAAACCAATGCATTTTTTGATGTTTTACATTTATTATAATTATGTGCACTAAGTGGATTATGACTTACTAAAATCTTTGCAAAATACACTTAGTTGCTTATTTTGTTCGTTTTAAGAAAGTACCTGTAACTTTTGTTCCTATTACAAGTGGTAATGGAATTTCTTCTGGAAGATCTTTGAACTGTGAAAGATCTGCAACTTTGCGCTGCTGCAAAAGTCTGATTTTCTGCCGCTTCTGTTTTAATGCTGACCTCTCTTCTTCAAAGAATGCAGAGGAACACCTGTAATATAATTAGATAAAATATATGTTACACTTAAATTAATCACTCAAAACATTTATGTGTGAAGGCACATCAAATAAATAGTCACAGTTTAAAAAAATCAGTGCGAGAAAATGAAAAGGCTTGGGATGATGTGTTCAAGAGAAAAAAATCTCATTTAATGCATTTAGACAAGCTTACTCCTCAGAATTCTCACCCTTAAAAAAAAAAAGACTCTTTTAAAACAATACTCGGGAATACCAGCTGTTGCATTAGTATATCTAAAGAGTACAACTTTTTAGAATTTTTTCTGCTTATAAGGATCCTCTAGGGTCACAACAAAGCTAAAGCTGGCTCCAGTTTCCTCTGGATGCCAGTTCAATGCATCCAGTGAGGAGGGCTCCTGTGAGCACCCTGGCTGCCAGCACTTACTGATACACAGGAGATCCCTTTCATGTGTGCTTATTAGCTCAATTAAGCTAACCGAGTATGAAAGGGCACCAAACTCAGCACAAAAAAGAACATTTCTCTGTCTCATCTCCTTGCACCTGTGCAGATCACAGCTCAGCACCAAAATATCTGTTACGCAGATGAACTGTTCTGAGACTGATCATAGCAAAAGTTTATTTGATCTTGGGCTACTGTGTAAAAATCAGATCATCTGTAGTAGTACCCTTTCCCATTTTGGGGGGTAGGGTCATTCTTAAAATGCAATATAAAAGATGGAAGGCTCACTCCCAAAGTGCTTACTTTTTATTAATTTTCATTTCTAGCCTACTGCATAAGCAAGATTCATGAGGGAGATAAGTACAAAGCACAAAATTAACACATTAAGAACTCAATCCTGTCTTTCATTCCTTACTAAAAAGAGATTTTTTATTCTTGTGTCAATGAAAGAAGTAATTTTAAAGAAATGCAGTAATGTTATTTTAAGTCTGCCTGATTGCAGAAAGTTATTTATCAAATAATTTCCCGCCTTTGTTAATTGTTTTACTGCATTCAAATGCAGACTAAACATTTTCTGTGGAACTCATACAGTTATATATTGATTACTGACCAATAAGAAGTTTTGTTTTATGAAGTTATTTTAGAAGACATTGTCAACTCTGCTGATGGTTCCCTTTACTACACTACAAATTATTTTCTGATTTAAATCCCTTCAAGATGTTCCTCAGTCATCTCCAACTTGTTACTACTAAGAAGTCAGCTCCTTTTTCCATGTCTGCTTCTACTACTCTCCTATTCATGCTGAAACAAATATTCCTAGGTTTTCTTCTGTATACCCCTCACTGGGAGAGTTCCACAAAGCCTTTTCACTTTTCTCCATGATTTCTCTTCCTGGCATTGTGTACAAGACTGTAAGCAGTAAGCTGCCAGGATGATAAGAACATTTTATTTTACACTGACCAGCAGTTTCACACTCTGTATGAACACATCAGTTGCCTTTTATCATATACGTTTCTAAGTTATTGGGGCATAGGCCACCTGTTTTATCCCAGAGTTAACACAATGAGATCCTAGTCCTAGGCAAGACATGGAAGAAAAACATAAGCAAGAATGAACTGAAGCTGTGAGGTACTTTTGTCAGGTAATGCCAAAATTCACGGCACCGAAGGCTCCCATATGAGGCTTTCCAACTACTATCAGCACAAAACTCACCACCTTGTATAGTCTAATACAGTCTAGTTTTTGTATAGCCTAGAAATTCTGTTGTAGATTGAGGCTGTAGGTGTGCGTCCCACTCACCAGTTTACCACTGAAGAGCAGAATGTGTTTACCTGGAAATATGTACTGTTCCAATGGTCCTCTTAGGAAACTAAAATATCTGGAAAGGGATGTGGCAGACATAGAGAGGGATAGTGGTTGGGAAACTTATGAAGAGTTTGCTTGGATATTCATATCTATTAATGCTATTGACTTCGTATTTACTACTGGGGAGGAACAGTGTGAAATAATGCTTGCAGTGGGCTGTGAATATCAAGTTGCAAAATGGAGGTCAGCTTTTCAAGTCCATTGAGGAGAAGAATGGCTAACCACAGCGAGATAACAAAACAGGCAAAAAAAAAAAAAAACAAACAAAACCAAAAAAGAAAAAAGTAATATACACTTTGTATTAGTAGTTCTAATCATGTCCAGGGTCTTGCACTAGCAACAGCAAATATCACCTGATGTTTTTTGACTTAAGGTCTTAGAAACACAAATTCAAATGCTGATACACTAATCACTGACCTTGGAAGGTCCCTACAACAGAACTACTGTTTTACTGATAGCTTGGATGGTCTTAAAAAGTCTCTGTCCCAGATGCTGTAACTATGCATGTAGAAAGTATTTGGAATATATTTCTGGCTTCTGTTAAAGAAAACCTCCACTCCAGCATTCCCCAAATGCATTTAATAAACGTTATCCCATCTTCATGCCATCCTATGAAAAAATGAAGATTAAAACTACAATACAGATCAAAACTGCAAACTCATTCGTTTTTTTGTAGAGACTTCTTAAGAGGTTAAACATTCTTCTCAGTTTTAACTTTGTTTGTGAGAATTTGAACTAACAGAGGAATCACCCCCATCATGTAGTGGCAGAACAAGTAGATCTAAGCTTAATTCCTATCCTCTGCTATTTCACAAGCCAAATTAAGTTTACAAATAGTACACAAAACTAACTATTACCTCTTCCTTTTCCTGGAGCATATCTTTCCTCACAGTCTACAGGACTCTTACAAGTTTTGTAGGCTCTCATGAAGAATACTGCTGTGCCAATCAAACACACTGTTGATGTGTGATAGGACATTTAAGATAGCAGCAGACATAAGAAAATACCACAATATATTTAAACAATAGCAAAAAAAATAATGACAACCATGTGCATAACTATCATAGAGACACTATTATCCTTTGCCATCAACACTGGGGGTGCAAAATATCTTAATTTTTTATTTCTAGTCCCTTATGGGGAGGTATCAGTGTTGATATGGTATATAGCTTACCTCCATATGATGAGGAGAGACAGAAGAAATTTCAAACAGAATAGTAAAATAAAAAAATTTTTGCTCTAGAGATAGATGAAAATTGCCTTGAAAAAGGATTTAAATGTTTTAGAATAATTCAAAGTCTTTTAAAACTAAGGCCAAAGACCACTCACAACATCCTGAAAGAGACTACCAGTAATTTAAAAAACAATATCAGTAAAGAAACAAAAAGCAATCAGGAATGTTTACTTTATGTAGCTGTAAAGCAGTAATTCAAAGTTTGTATTAACAAACAATCAGACTCTTCATGCAGTCAAATACTTCTACTTCAGAATTTAGATAAAGCAATTCCCTGCCTATTTAGACCTTTGGTTCCTTTGCCACAAGTTTCTCTTTTTTAAAAAAATAACCCTGATAGTTGAACAAAAATCCCTCAAATCTAACCCAAAACTATGCTCCCTATGGCTTAAAAAAAATCAAAGCAAAAAACCAATCCAAAGAACCCCTGAAAAACAAAAAGAAGTTTGCAATCTACCAGGTTGGATAGGATTTACAATCTGATGTAGGCAAGGTTCCTGTACAGGGCATCCCTTGCAACCAGACAACCTTTAAGTTCCCTTCCAACCCAAACCATTCTAAGACTCTGAAGTTTGGTCCACCAGACTGCTGAATGAGGCAAGCTGATCTTTTACAGAGGTAACCACTTCTGGCAAAAGTCAAAAGAGAAATGGATGACCTAACCTCCAAATACAACATTTCTCTCCCAGTAGGACAAAGGAAAAGCTATCTAAGTTAAGCTCAAATTACATTAACATCTTTTCAAGAGGAGCTATCTTCAAGCTGGCTCTGCTGCCTTCCCTTGACTGACAATTTTTACTTATGTTGTTTGCAGCTACAGAAGATGAAATAGTCATGCAAAATATAACTTGACTCAGTGATCTATGAAGAAATGGATTCAGTGCTTTAGTGTTTGCATTTATGGAAATAAAGGGCTGATTAATTTATGAAACAATACTTATACAATGACAGGGTGGTCAAGTTTGGAAGGACCTCTAAAGGTTATCTCCTCCAACCTCTCCAGCAGAATCACCTCCAGGAGGTTTCCCAGGACCATGTCCAGAGGGCCTCTGAGTACATCTTAGGATGGAGATTCTACCACTTGTGCCCATTCCCTCTTCTCCTCTTTTCCATTTCCAGATAATGCTGGAAAAAAAACTGGCCCTATCTTCTCTATGCCTTCCCTTAAAATATTTATGATCAAAAATGAGATCCTCCCTTAGCCTTCTCTAGGCTAAATTGCGTAGGTTTTGTGAAAAGGCTGAGCTTAATCAGAGGGTTTAAGAATTAAAAATTCTAAAATAGAAAAAAAACCTACGTCCTTCATTAAATCCTAGCTTCTTCTATACAATGCACTTTATCTTTTCTCTGTCTTGATACCTGATCTATAAAAAGTTAAGGATCTCTAAAATGGTTTAAAAACAATAATAAAATAAATGAGGTGAAAATGTACACTTGTTTTCCTCAAGAAGAGCTGGTTATAGACAGAAGAAAAAACCTTAGTGAAAAATTGGCCAGTTCTTCCAGGCCAGGAAGCACTGCAGTATAAAAGATAGAATAACAACTTCAACACATCAGTTAAAGCCTGGACACTCAGTTATCTGGAGTGGGAAGAGAACATTTCAAGCACAGGCTCATGAAAAACTACATGGACATATGCATTTAAGGAATAGGGTGTGTGAGGGATGGAGGTGCTCAGAGAACACCTCAATACAATGAGTTTTACTGCTCTTAAGATATTGTTTTGTTTATATTTGAATGCAACATTTTTTAAAGGAATAATTTCAGTAACATCAAAACTACATGTAAGTAATAGCTGAAAAAAAAAGAAAGGAAAAATTACCTCCGTGGTTTTCCCATTAATCGCCTGATTTTCCCCCATTCTACTCTTGTCAATTTTCTGGTTTTCAAAGTTGGAAAGGATTCTTTCAGGCATATACAGAAATCATTATCTCCTTCAAATAGTGGCCTGTTGAAACATAATTATAGTCCCGTGTTAACCACACTAAGTAAACTTCTGTCACAAGATTCCAAAAAACATCCATCATCAGAAACAAATTAAAAATAATTAATATAAATTAGTCACATGAACAAGACACTTCTATTCAAAGAACAACTTTAATTCAGCCAAAAAAAAAATCAGAAAGTTTCCAAGACTATTGCTCTTTGACTCTTACTATCACTGACATTTAAAAATGCTCCTTTCCCTAGTTACTACATAAAAATTCACATTATTCATCCTGCTTTGTAATAAAAGAGATAAAAAGGCACCAAATGAAACTTCAGCAGTCAGCTCATTGTCATGAGAATACTGCAACACACTGAAGGAAACTAGTGAGTGAAATATATTGAGATTAAAGGAAAGGACAACATGGTACTGAGAAACAGACAGACAGTACCTTTTTTCATCAATTCATTCAATTGTAACTCAAATTCTCAACAGAGCTTTCCAAAATACAGGAAACTGAACCAACTCATCATTCTCTACAGCTGTAGAGGTGAGACTTCTATTGTAGCATCCTATGACTCCATGGTGAAGCACAGGATCAGTATGAGAGAAGTGACAGTTCAGTGACAGTTCAGAGAACAGACACAACTTAGAAATTTCTGTCTGATGCTATGACCCATCTCTACCTCTGTTTTATGACTGCCTTTTTCTTTGTAGTACCACATCCTTCTTAGGCTGAGGAGACAAGGGAGCAGCAACAGATATGCCCATCTAATAGAAAGTTAATCATAAAAGACTATCTGCAACTGAAATAGATCCCTCCTGGCGACAACAAAAGGATAACTGCATCCCAGAGAAAGCTGCTTTTCTCCACTCTTTGCAGGGCACTGGGTTTGGAGAGGAACATACCCAGGAAAAAAAACAAAGAGGACCTTGGAAGCAACACTGCTTTCAACTGAGTTGTGGGGTGGCAGGAGAGAGGAAAGGTGCACAGATAAGGAAACTCAGACAAGAATGATAGCGAATAGCTTTGCAGTAGGAGGATCTGCAGCTGCAGCATGAAGTGGAAAGGAAAACAAAAAGAATGAGCAATGAGGCTCAGGAAACAGACATAGAAGAGTATACAACAGTACAATTTTATCATATTTACTATTGCTAACATAAAGTATCTATATAAAGAATAATTAGCCTAGTATTTATTTGGTTTTGTCTTTTTTTTGGGGGGGGGGATTTTGAGAAAGATAATCTGTATTTGATTGTTCTTACGAACTCTTGTCCTTAAGCAGGCAGATTCTAAACCCACAGCATTCACAAGATTAGAAGCTCTGGAAAATTGTGGAAGCAAGTTACAGGTGCATCTGCTTCTGAGGGCCTGTGATCACTGTAGTAATAAGTAGCACTTCAGAAGTCTCTGGATACCCAAAATCATTGGGACTTTACAGAAAACAGTCCACTGCAGTAGTACACAGAGAATGTAAGTAAAATAGCTTCAATAATCTAATAACCACAGATGACAGTTGTAGAAATAAAAATATTTTAAAAACTTATAGCAGATATGACATTTTATTTGATTATTTCAATTTTAGATGCAATAATTTGATTAAAATATTCAGAGACTTGTACAGTGAGCTATATTTTGTCAGTTGATAGCCCTGTGATTTAAACTTTTTAAAGCTTCTCATTAAGCCTGAATCATATCACTCCAAACAAGATATATCTAAGTTTTCCTTCCAAAGATATGCAGTCTCTTACTGAACTATGCTATAATATCTTAACATGGTCATATCTTACAAGCATTACAAGTTGTATTTGATTTGCAAGGAAAGGTTTTGGCAGAGGGGGTCTTCAGAGGTGGCTTCTTTGAGAAGCTGCAGGAAGCTTCTCCCATATCCCACAGAACTAAGGCCAGTTGGTCCAAGGTGGACCCACCCTTGGCTAAGGCTGAACCCATCGATGATGGTGGCTTGTGCCTCTGAAATCCCGCAGTTAAGAAGGGGAAAAAGCCCTGTGCAATTGCAGCAGGACAGAGCTGTAAGAGAATCTGAGAGAAACAGCTCTGCAGACACCGAGCCAAGGTCAGGGAAGGAGGTGCTCCAGGCACCAGAGCAGATTACTCTGCAGACCACAGTGAAACAGCTCTGTCCCTGCAGCCCATGGAGGGCCCCACACTGGAGCAGGTGATGCCCAAAGAAGGCTGTGAACCCATGGGAAGCCCCTGCTGGGGCAGGTTCCGGGCAGGACTGCAGAGCCATGGGGAAGAGCCCATACTGGAGCAGGTTTTCTGCCAGGACTTGTGACCCCATGGGGGACCCACAGTCACAGTCTGCTCCTGAAGCAGTACATCTCATGGAAGGGGCCCACACTGGAGCAGTTTGTGAAGAACTACAACCCGTGGGAAAGACTCATGTTAGACAACCTTGCCATGGACTGGCTCCCATGGGAATGGGATTCCTTCCCTGGAGGAAGGAAGGAGCAGAGACAGCCAACAGGTGATGAACTGGCTGCAACACCCATTCCCTGTTCCCCTGTGCTTATGGCGGGTTGGGTGAGTAGTGGGAATAAAGTTTGAGAAGAAGGGAGGTGCTTTAAGATTTGGTTTTATTTCTTATTATCCAACTTTGATTTGATTGGTAATAAATTAAAATAATTTTCCAAAGTCTAGTCTGTTTTACCCATGACAGTAAGTGGTGTGGTCTCTCCCTGTGCTTATCTCAGCCTTTGACTCTCTTGTTAAATTTTCTCTCCTGTGTCCAGCTGAGGAGTGATAGAGCAGCTTTGATGAGCACCTGGTCTTGCCAAGGAGAACCCATCACACCTGCATACATGGATAACTATCAAAGAGATTTCAGAATTACCTGCTAAACTCAAATTCTATTCTACTGATAGACCTACAGTTTTGTAGATAATTCTTAAAGAATAAACCAGAAGTTCCTGGTCTGTTGTAAAAAACATTATTAAAAATGTCACATACTAAAATTACTCCTAGAAATAAGTAGGGTTGGGGTTTTTTGTTTTGTTTATTTTTTTCAAGTAAGGGTGGAAAAAGCATGAAAATACTAATTATTTCAGAGGACTTAAATCCTAGAGATGATGAATTTAAAACTAACTAAAATGGACATGAAATTTTTCCACTTCTGATGAGTATATGCCAAAATGTTTTTCTGTTGCTATGACTGCCTTCTCAGTTAAGGAAAAAAAGCTACAGCAATTGTGATTAAAATAGGAAGAAAAACCAGTAATTATTTCGTTTGTACAGTCTGGAAAATAATGCTTAACTCTGAAGCCGTTCTTTAGAATATGAAATACTTGTGTTGCATCTATTAGTCAAAGAGTGTAGATTTTATTATTCCATTGATCAATAATGTTTTTTTACATTTTAGACATTAAATTGTTTATTTTAAACAATTCACAGTGCTGTGGTACTGGCATTTAAGAGAACAAGTGCCAAAACCTCTGAGGCACAAACTGCAGAAGCAGTCCAGGAAATACATTATGAGATCCAAGCAGGATGCTGATATCCACACAAGAGCTGACCAGTCAACAGTCTCAGCCTGAAGCTCTGTTAGTGATGACAATAAAAGTAGAATGATGGGGAAAAAAATATTTAATACCAACATTTACACCTTTTAGGAAAGCAGCACTTTATGAAGAAGCCGTGTCCTTCCTATCCCCTCTGTATGGCCCTGATGCAAGGGTTCAGAAAAGTCTAAGTGTTCTGATATCTTCATGTTTCAGATGCTAAAAGCATTATGAATAAAATCTGGTATCTGGTAGAGGTGATAAAAAGAAAATTATATCCATGAAGGAAGGCTTTCTATAGGAGACTTTCTGAAGTTGGTAATTGCAAAGAACAAAGAGTACATACATTGCTCACTAGAAAAAAGAGAAACAGCCACCACCACCACCAAACAAAACCGATTTCAGTAACTAGTAATTTAAGAATAAGTTGGAGTATCTAACCAATATATGGAACTATGCAGCTCAATTTCAGAAAATTTCTTGTTTCTATACTAATAAGAGATAATTATACAAAACAAACATACTTATCTATATTTGAATAGAACCATTCATATATGCACCACTTGTGAGCTTTGGGCAGTTTGAGCAGGTTCCGAAGCCGTAAACCAATTTTCTGTGACACTTTCTTCTCTGGTGTGGACATTGTTGTACTAAACTTCTATGTAGTGAAAAAAAAAAAAAAAAAAAAAAAAAAAAAAAAAAAAAAGAAACAGTTAAACAGAATCTAGTATTTTTCAGTATTCAAAAACTCAGATTTTCCTGATAAAAATCTGCACATATTGTTTCATGGCAATATTTTTCTTGCAGATCTGTAACAACCCTTACTGCATTATATCAGCAATGCAATCAAACAGAACAGACAGCAAATTTTAACAGGATCAATACCATTATTTCCATACAAAGCTCTTTTAACAGAAACATCTTCCAGCACTGCAAACTACATTATTGGTAACAACAGCATGGCACCAAAATACATACAGAGTTCAAAACTCTGAGGCCCCACTGACTGTCTCAGGTGAGCATAATTGGTGTTGTAGCTCAGATGCCAGCAACAGCACCTGCCTGATTTGCACTAGAACTTCTACTCTTGCCCACTCTTTGTAAGGTGAGGATGCAGCTAGGATAGGAATGTAACACAGTCAAAGCTTTGAGCAGAGTGTCTGCTTAGAAAACTGCAAGAGAAATGAGCAATCAAGTTTTAACTACATTTGAAAGCTATTTGATAAATCATGGAAAAGACACTCTTAGATTGCTTGGATAATAAATAGACCTGTGTTTAAACAAGGCCAAAAAAAAAAAAAAATCTGTAATTTTGTTCCAAGGATGGAGCTGACAGAAAGAAAAACTCTTCTGCAAAAAATAATAGCTTTTTGAGACTATAGGTTTAACAGGGTCCCTATGCCATCATCAATTGTTATCCTTCCCCAAACATTCCAAGTATTTTGGACTTTAGTAGCAGCAATAATAAGATAAAGCATGAGGTAGGCACCTTGTTGGCTGCTGCTGCCCTAGATACAAGTCCCTTTCTCCCACTGTAACTCCAGGAAACAAAGCCTGGCGGGACAGCAAGATCTATGAACTACAACAGCTGCAGTCCCTCACAAATATTTATCTGGCAGTCATTGGACCTCCAGAATCAGACATTTAAGCAAGAAACAACTGGGTTTAGAACATTACCAGAATTTTCTACTCTTAAAAAATCATGGTAGTGAAGAGAAATGTCATGGTTCTCACCTCAGCTAAATGGCGAGTGCCAAGCTTTTCATATGAGACACTGCACAGCACAGCTCAGAAGGCAAATCAGAGCAGTATTCAAATAGTACTTTTTCAATGAGGTCAATTCAGCCTCATAAGGTGATGGCACAGAGAAGTGATGTGGATGACAAAGGTACTATAGAGTCAGTTCACTGAGACTAAGAGATGTTTCCCTTTCTATCATAACAAATAAAGGCTGACAAATTACAGATGCTTTTTGGTGGTATATCAGGGAGTGGACAAACAAGTGGAGGATGGAAAAACAAGCTCTCTTAACTGAGGACTTTAGCATTACAGGATCAAGAAGGTAAAGATGGCCATGAAAACAGTTAGGCTACAAATCTAGAGCAAGTCCTTAACTTGCTGGGATACATTAAATTCTATAGCAGCCTTCTCAATTATATAATCAGTGCAAAAACTTAGGCAGTTTTAAATGAAACTGAATAAATTTATGCTGACTACACGAGATTATTGTTTGCAGGAGCATGACAGGCAGTTAGTCTGGAATCCTTTCTAGCTCTGTGTGTTCATGTCCAAGGCCACAAAAAACAGGTACTCCCATAAATTAACTTTGTTGTAAGAAAGTTCTTATAAACTGGTTCTTACAAACCAGTTGTAAGAAAGAAAAATATTAATCTGTTTTGAATTGTGGCTTACTTCTAGCAACAGTTTTCCTAACAAGAAGATTCATAAACCAAAAATTCAACTTGAAAAGCAAATATATTCTAACTTTCAACTGAAGCAGAGAGGCTTGTTCCCCTTTTTGGTAAAAATACCTCCATACATGTATGTAGGTACCTGTGGAACCATTGCAACCTTCTGATTTCTTTTGGGTGACCGTGTGTTTATTTGTCTGTCATCGTCTTCACTGAAGAGTCGACTCCGTTTTGAATTTCTGAAGGGCTGTATGGAACAAAATTAAGAATTACAAGCAAGAAAGCTGATTTCTCTGTTTATGCACAGGATCCACAGTGAGAGGAATGAAATGCCTCTTCTCTTGTCACCTGTTTGGTTTTCAGGCACACAGTACACAATAAACAGTGCCTCCTAGCACTCAGAGATCTAAGGACTGAGAGAAGAAGGAGTTCAAGATTCCAGGCTTTTCCAGTGCTAACTATAACCATTACTACACTGCTGGCCCAGTTTCACAGAAGTATTTAGAACCTAACTCCCACTTGTTTCCATTAGAGTTAGGTGTCTAAACACTTGTGTATCTTAGCTTGCCTTGGTTATAAGTAGTACATCTGTTAAACAATTTATTTTGAATTTTGGATCAAAGAAAAAAAGCTTTATTCAAACACTGTATTTGTTTTGCATGTTCTCAGCTCCACAGAATTTTGGCATGAATTTTCTAATAAAGTGATGTGTGTTTGCTGTTTTTTTAACTCACTGAAAGTGTCTGCATAGCAAAATGCTAAGATTGAGTCTGAAGAAACTACATCTTGAATAAGTTATGTGACAATTTAGAATTTATGCTAAGTGAAATTTACTTGTGTACTGCTATAGCTCAGAAAGAATTAGAAGGCTAACTGAAAACAAGAAATAATATTGCAAATGTTTCATGAAAGAAAACCACTTAGTTATTCCTCAACATCTGACCCTATGACAAAAGACTCTTGCTTTCACTGAGGACAAAAGAGCAACGTGTGACTGGCTGTTAGCACTGAGGGGAAGCAGCTTTTTCTTTTCCTTCCATGAAGATTCTGTGACCCAGCAGAAGAGCCAGAGACAAAATAAATCAACAGAGTTAGATAAAACTTCATTAACAAGCATTTGCACTTTAGAAAGATATTTTATACATTTGTGACATGTTAACTGCTTGAAAAGAGATATTTTCCATTGAATTAGTCAGTGGTAGCTAAAAATTTGTCTGTCCCATGCCATCTGAACATGGGGCTTTGCCAGGAAATGTGCCTCTCTTACTGTAAATTATATATATATTATTAAAATAACTAAACAAATGTATTTAAGTAACGGAAGTGCCCTGTATGTGATAGACACCTAAGCACATGCAGCGCACTGAAGAAAACATTAATTCCTGGTAGATATTACAAACCAGGAAAGACACACTGGACAGAGGAACTATATATTGACAAGGTAACCAAATCATCATGATCTAGACCAAGCAAACTGTTTTACAACCCTCAACAGAAACTGCCAAACTATGCTCCAAAGAACTATCCAAAATGAGAAGAGTTTCATCACTCTGGACTGTCTGTGCCTCACACCAGAGCAAAATAACAAGTGTTGCAAAGAGGTACAAGCCACAGTGGCTAAATAGAGCAAGCATTTTTGGAAAGATTTTTCAACCAACAGTAAAACATGTCTTCAAAACTTTCAGCATTCAGTAAACTCAAACTATCCATGACATCTTAGCAACATGAGTCATTGTCAACATGTCAGACTAGGCTCTGGTCTTTTCCCTAGCTTTCAACAAAACATTAAGCTATATTCAAAGTTTGACCCCATGGTTTTACCACCCACAGCCACCATACCTAAAGACTAACAAGATTTTTATACAGATATTACAGCCTGTCCCTTTAGGTCTTTAGCACATGTGATCTTCTAAGTTACCAGTAAGGCTTGTTTCTGTGAGATGATGGGCATTCCTGGGAAGCAGCTGAAAACTGTGACATGAACTAAGGGTCTTCACAAAGTTCTGGTCTCTCTCTGGAAATGCATTTTGTAGACTTTATGTTCTCTAGCATAAGCACATAGAAACATGTGTCTATATAAGCATCTGTATGAATCCTACCAAAATAAATACCAGGGAGAAGATCACAGGATAAGAAACAGTTAAGCAAAAACAAACCACAAGACTAAAATGGTCAACCCAAACACAAGACAGCCCATTGGAAGCTGCAGCTCATTTCTTATCCCTGCCTCAAGGTTGTTCTTTAATGTAAGGCCTCCTATGAAAGTTCTCAGAATACACAAATTTCACTGACAGTCCTTTACTTTTAATTAAAATCTGCCCATCAGAAGGCACAATGATGGAAGTGCATGATGATATCTTCCTTTCCTTTATGCTTCAGTTCTCAGCCATAATTAGAAGTGAGATGTTTCATGAAATACAAAAATAGTTGATCAGAACTGGTGATTCCTAAGCTCAAGGTGGTAGATACAGTACAAATACTTTACATAGCAATTGCTTTTCAGAAAAAAAAGAGAGAAAATTATTTTGATCTATATCGAATGAGGTCAGCAATTTAATGAGTTTGATTATTCATTTATAAAATATGTTTTCATCTCTTATGCAAACTGTGCAAAGTGCTTGTGAAGGATATAGTTTCACCTTTGGACATTACAAAACTATAAATCTCAGCCTTTTTTTGCGATCCTTACATTTGACTCACTGTATGGTATTTTACTAATCCTGAAGCTTTATACTGCTTCTTACCATTTCCACTGCAGAACCAGCATTCTTGCTTTTCCAAATGTGTGTTTTCTGCAGAGAATTGTATTTTTCATTCCACGAACTGGATAAACTTCCCTCTGTTGTGAAGAAAGCACATCATTTATATATATATATATATATATATCTATATGTGTATGCTTTAACATAACTACTGTCCAAAACCAAGTATAACATCATCAACTACTACAATCTTTACTTGCAACATCTTTGAATTCAGTGATAAACAGATTTTAGATTTCAGTATTTTTATTAAATAACTCTTAACATTAATTTAAAAAAAAACTGAAGGAGATTTTCACTACAAGAAGGAACATAAACAAGTATTTTTTATTTATGACAACGTTTAGGTTTCTTGAAACTTCCTTTAGTGGAATCAGTTACTTCCACTGTCAGGTTGACATAAATCAACAGTTGAACTGTGGCTGTAACTGAAACCTGGAAAAGAAGAGCTCTACAAGACATAGAAACATTCTAGCTCCATAAAGTTATTAAGTGGGTGTACACCAACAAGTAAATAAAATTTTATTGCAACAAATCTGCATTAATTACAACATATTCAACAGATCATGCCTTCTTCTTTGTGTAACAAAACCGTTGTAATACATAAAGTTATTGAGCAAATTAGTAGTATTCAAAATTTGCATGAATGTTCATGAAGACAATTTCAAAGAAAAAAATATAAGCAGCAGGTTTTTGATTTAGCCCACAACTTGCTGACAGAGAACACCATAAAATTGTGAAACACCTTCCTAATATAAATTTTGTCACATGTACAGGGCTCACTAAGAATCCTTCCTGTATCTCACCCTCAAGAGATGAAAGATTACCCCAATCTTCTCATCAAATTTGATGCCTAGGCAGTACTTTTTAAGAAAAAACACATTTCAGGAATTTCACCCAGAAGAGCAGTGTCTAAATACACCACAATATATACAGTTTCAAATGACAAGGATTATTATTCTATAGAACTACAAATGCTTACAATAAACCCCACTGTATTTCAACAAAAAAGCCTGTGGTTTTCTTGAACTTTCAGAAGACAGAAACTAAATGCACCTGAAAGTCGGACTGGGTAGAAGTAAATAACATTAATTTCTTACCTTTCAAGCTCACAAGTGCTTTGGCTGAAGAACCTGTAATATAGCAAAAAGTCCACATAAATCACAAGCTATTTCAAACCCTACAACCTATGCAGAGTCTACTTATTCTTAATTAATTCTCAGGCAGAAAGCAGAATTTAGTATTAAAATCTTTCACAGCTGAATGGGCAAACCCAGCACACCTTCCATGGCACTAAGCATAGAATTATACATTTATTACCAAAAAATCCTGAAAGCATATTCACATTTTAGTTTTTTCCTTTAGTTTCATGCCTACAAAACAACTTTAGATGTTAAACACTTGGGTTTAACATAGCAAATTCTCAACAGGCTTTATGTTCAAACTAAATTCTCCCATTTGGCTTGTTTGATGCAGTTGGCAAATGTATTTTACAACTGACAAGAAAACTAAAGAACATTTTTTAAAATTATTTCTACCAGTTCAAAATTCTTCAGTGCCAAAGATTTCCAGGAAAGGAGTGGTTTATGCTCAAAAGGAAGCAGATGGATAGCTAATTGCCCCCTGGTGGTACCTCTTTGTTCAGAAAGGCAGCAGACTCAGATCTCAAATGCAGTCAGGATTGTTACTTTGCTCAAACTGTTCAAACACCGGAAAATTTCACTGCTCTCCTTTCACTGCATCTGTAGAACCTCTGCAATGCTCCTGGGCCAGGAAAAACAAAACTGGACTTGACTACAGTGGGCCTTCAGGCTTGGAAATGTTCAGATGTCTAAGAACGAGCTTTTTGAAACAATTGCATTGGCACAGGGGAGGATATTTCTGTGTGACAATGCCTCCTCAGATCCATGCTTTTCTCTCAAATCAATTTTATCTTTCCATTTATGTTCCCGTGTGACAACCACTTCTCCCTGTCACTTTCTCTGCTCTCACCTTCATCTTCTCTTTGAAACTGCTGCTCCAAGAACTTTCTGACTCCAGAAATGCCTTGCAGCTGCCATTTATCTAGCTCCTTACCTCACTAACCTCACAGTGCCAGAGATACTTGCCTCTAAGAGAATACATTCCAGGGAGTATCACAGAGAATACAGGTGCAGCAACAGCAAAAGACCCCTAATTCCTTATGTTTTCATCACAGTATTTTGTTTGCTGCCATCTTATTATGCCATCTGTTAAAAAACAAAATTTCAATGCAAAAAAGAAAGGAAAAGGAAATAAAGTTTCTATTTCTTTTTCCCAAAAAGCTTATAAACAGAGTTTAAGACATGAAGCATAACTAACTTGGACTTACTGAGGGTTTAGAGAGCTTTCACCCCAGCATCTCCCAAGCTGTTCAAATCTACAATAGCAACCACATCTGGGATTACAAGTCAGAACCACGGTGACACACCTGGGCTGTATTGTAACAACTCCTGCACATTTCTTTTCTGATGTATCACCTTTGTTTGGTTGGAGCCCTATCAGTGACTGGCACAGGAACACGATGATGACCTGAGTCACAGGGAGTTCAGCTTTTGAAACTAAGCTGTATGTTCAAAGTATCACGATTTTTTTTTACATTTTATGCTAAAAATACCAGACACTGTGCTTGCACAAATACATGGGTAGTCTGCTATCAACCACAAATGAACAGCTCTGAAAAGTAACATTAAGAACAGTGAAGAACTACTGTGTCCCTAATTTACATAAGGGATGGTGAGAAATGTGTGCAGAGGTAAGTACACACAGTTTAGGAACATGTCACTGGGGATGGGGACACAGGAGCAGGGTCATCAGGATTGTCAAATGGAGGAGATGCTGCCTTTGCAGAACAGTCACTCTTCTGAGAGATCTCAGGCACTTCATCTGAACACATAAGCTTTTTCCTCTTTCTTGCTATCTTGTTGATATGAATCAAGTTCAATCAATCCAGTCCAGAGTGAGTATGAGCACTATTAACAATGGAACAGAAACACTCAGCAAGAGGCAGCAAAAGCTTTGTTTGGGGCAGTGTCAGTCTTACAACTGAAGCACCTGAGATGCTTTGCTGGCCCATCATCACCTGTGGGGGTGACCATGGGCCAGCAGAAGGTTACTGTGCTACTTCCTAGCTTTACAAGATTAGCATTCCAAAACAGCATTAGCTGCCAAGGAGTTTTCCACATGGGATAATCTTCTATAAATGCATGTTAGAAGAGGGCTGCTCATTTGTTTTCACTTGACCTGTAATTAATGTATCCAGGGCATCTTTATTTAGGAATACAAGTGTCCAATTCAAATATTCCTAATCTATGGAAATTCAAAAGTTAAATGAAACTATTTTACTGTAAAAAAGTACAGAAAATTAACATCAACACTTCTGTAGCTCAAAGCTTTAGAATACATGTACGATACTAAAGTGACAATGGAGATGTCCGTAAGCTTCATTTTACCTCAAAGGTAAACAATATGATACAACATGGCTTTTCTTGTCAAGTTCTTCTATATTGATTTTAGGGCTACCTGCAACAACAGCAAACTCCAAGGAATATGGTACATGTCCCCATGTTTTCCTTTTAGTTGGGCAGTAATGTCAATACCACCAGGGCCACAAAACCAGAAACTAGGATGATGATCAAAGCAATATTGTGTTACAATAAAAATCAACCAACATTTAATACAGATAAAAGCATTTCAAGAACTATAAAAACTGCAAAGTGATGCAGGATAGATGAAATTTATTAAAACTATACAAAACTTTACTTACAATAATTATTAGATTTATAATATACTACCCTCCCACTAAATGCCAGTAACCTTGTATACTCCTGTTCTGAATAACAAATATATAATTACAGGCAGTCTTTTTAACATGCATTTTAATTATAAACAGATATTAAAGTAGAATACACATACATTTGAATGTAAATATCTATTGTGACAATGACACAGACTTCACTTCCAGAAACACTTAAAAAACAAATGGGTGGAAACCAAGAAATAAGGCCTGTGATTCATACAGGTTATTACAACTAAAATCTGCTTCCAGCTCCTTCAGGTTCAGAGGATCTCAAAGGTGACTTTCTTAATACTGAGAGTAAAAAACCCCTTAACCTAGGGAGAAAGCACAGGCAGATCAGCACAGCAGTAGCACTGGCACATTGCTCCAGTGGAAACTGTAAATTACCTTAGCTTTGTCTTACTATCCTACTGAGTAGTGCTCTTCATATGCTGTTAGTAAATTAATTACCTGAACACAGTGTTCATACTTGACTAAGTCTGTAAAATTAGGAAAAGATTAAGCAGAGATCTAGGAGATAAATTTCATTATCTAAAGACATGTCTTATTGTGAGAAAATTAAGACACTCCAATCTTGTTCTTCCCAAAGAAGGTCAGGATCTGCACTGATCACAAGTATCCACAAAGGAAGATAATTCAGATGGGTAAATAGCTCTGCAGTGATTTTTTCTTTTATATGGAAAGCCATAACCTGACCTATTTTGTGAAAGATTACGTTGGATAATTCAGATTAGCAATGAATGCAAAGTTTAACAATTTTTAGGTAACTATACCAAGAAAAGACATGTTGAGCACCCTGTAACTCCAAACCTTAAACCAATACATTTTTAAACAGAGAACTGTAGCTAAAGAGGAAGCTTAAAACTGATGCACAGAAATTCCAAATACAAGTATATCCAGCATGTTTAATGAAGAATCTAAGATTACTATAATGGCATTTCCTGACTCTGAAAAAAAACCCCAATGATTCTGTAAAATATGTGCACCACAGATGTGCAATAAAAATAACTGTGTTCCAGATTATGAGGTATAAAATAGTATCCTAACAGGAAGCTCATCAGTAGCTAAGAGTCAGGAATAACTGTATTTATGTGTTTTGTAACACTTGCAAGAAATGATTTTCAGCCAGTCCAGATAAAACCAAATTGATAAAAAGCCACCACGGTTAAAACCACCCCAGGTCTGCCAAGCCTGGCACGACAAGGGCCCTGATGTTTTCATGTCTGGCTGGCTCAGACATGCATAGACTGCAGCGGCAGCCAGCGTGGTCCCTGTGCATGGACAGCTCCTCCAGTCCTGAACTGCTGCTCCCTCTGGGCACTCAGGCCCCAGGAATCCTCCCCCAGCCCCAGCCTCCTGTTCCCAGATGTAGGAGCACATAGAGCACTGCAATAAAGAGATCTTAAAAAACCTCTTCTATCTGCTCTAGAGGCCATATGAACTCTGTGAAAAGTATTTCTGATGTGAGATAGGGTTTGAGGAGTAAGAGAAGAATGCAAAAGCTTTTACCCTTTTCAAAAATAAAAGACAGGTTTAAGACCAAGCACGTACTGCCTCCCCTCATATGGAAACAAAAGAAGAGGAGTTTGACCACGATTCAATATGGGCAGCTGTTAATGTCCTGAAGAACATCCTCAGTACTAAGATGAAGTAAAACAGTTTAAATGTAGCTTCTCAACTGCTGATTTGAAAATCTAAATAGGAACACACACAAGCATATTTAGTCTGTGAAAGTGTTTCCAATTTAATAATAAATTTATAGCAGCTGATAATTTTGAAAATAAATGTTACAAGTAACCACAGGGATGTTCTATAGCTACTAATTTCACTAATATGTGAGCACAAAGGGGCATATCTAAATCAATATAGAAAATTCTAGGACCCAGATCAGCAATTACATGATGCAAAGTTCTTCCTTTCCAGATTGTTACACTATTTTGTCTAAATTTGCACAGGTGAACAGTTATTTTAACACTGGTTGCATGACTACCTCAAAAAGCTATGTAATTAATCTGCATTGCTGGCACTAAAAATGGTGTGACAGAAGAATCTCCTGGAGAAGAAGGGAAAAACATGAGCCTTTATTATAGACTGAGTCATTAATCCTCCAAGAGAGCATTCATCTACACAAGCATGGCATAAGTTGTTTCAGCAGAGGAAGCATCTCAAACAATTGGCCACTGCAAGGAAAGCTTATTCAGAAAAACTCCGAAAGTAAAAAATACACATCAGAGGGAGAGGTCGCTTTGGGGAGTTTTTAAAGCTTCCCCCAAACCTTCGGCTCATTGAAGAGGTAAATAAATAAATAAATAAATAAACACTAGCTTTTCACTTCAAGCACGAGTCAGTATTTTCCTCATGTTATGAGCCTACCAATAAATTGACATATGCATATTTCCAAATCCTACTTTAACTACTGGATGGAAGTAGGTTTTCCAGCCACGTGAAACCTTCTACAGGACTTCTGTAGACAAAACCCACAGTAACCACAATAACAAAGCCTTCTTTTTGAAATTGCATTCTCACAATGGACAATACATTGATACCATGGTAACATATAATTTTAAAGGTAGGCAGCACAAATAATCCCAAAAACTATTAGTTGTGAGTACTGTATAGCAGCTACAAAGCTAACCTTGAGCCTTCTCCCAAATACTGCAATCTCACTCAGTTCTGCTGATTTTTTTTGTCTCAAACATCCAGGCCACAGAAGTGTTGGACTCACAGCCCCTTGGGGCTGAAAAATGGAAGTGCCAGAGGTGTGTCACAACCTCCTGCAGGTGTCTAGGAAAGCAGCAGAGCAGCGGACCCATGAACCACAGCAAAAGGTCATGCTGGGGGTAAAGTCAACAATTTCTGCTTGAAGTGCTGCCCTTATACTGCAGCCTCCCCCCATGTGATAAAAACCCATGCAGAAAAATCCTTATCCCACTTCCCTTCTGCCTGTCATAAAACACAAGCCCTATGAACAGCACCAACCATGCCTACCAAGACACGGTATTTGGGAAAACACTGACTTCAGAATTTGTAAAAGTTGAACCTTGACCCCCACCATCCCTGGAGTTTGCCTTCTTTCTCCGATTCTCCCGCAGCTGGCTGGAGTTTGCCCACGGGAACGCTGCACTCTGGTGCTTTGCTGCTGGCACAGCCCTGTGCCCCTGATGCCTCCTGTTCGAAAAGGCACCTCCCTCTCCCTTTTACAGAGCAGGTGGCAGCATCCTCCTCCCTCAGACCAGCTTGTGCCAAAGGATGCAGCAAGAGGTGGCTTTGCTTGTGCTGCTCTCGCCAGAGCTCTGCTTCCAGCGGGACCAGGACAATCTTTAGTCACATCTGCATGTGCCGCCTGTTTTAGCAGAGCCTCACCTCAGCAGAAAGTTCATTTCACATCAGAGCCTCCCCTTAGCTTCACTGCACAAGCTTTAGAACCATGCAGCCCACAAATCAGATTGCTATTACCAGTAGCAGGAGACAGGGCAGCATTATGTATGCTCCAATACAATGCACTGATTCCTTCTTCTGAGACATGGAGAAAAAGCCATCTGGTCTGCAGCACCAAGGCTGCCCACCATTTACCTCCACTGCAAAGTTACCAGGAGATAAGAAGAAGGGAAAAAAAGGCATTGACTAAAATTAGTCACTCGTTAGGCACCGACCCAACAGCCTGCAGAAATAATTTTTTTGTCTTCAAAATATAAATCAAATTATTATTCTGCAATTGAGACCTTTAATATCCTGGACTTTTTCAGCTGGAGGATTTGCCACAGATTTGTTCTTTCTTCACCTGCATCCCAAATTACTGCATGGCTCTCCCCCAGCAGCAGAGGAAAGGCCTCAAACTACAAGAAATGCATGTAAACTTAGGCACCATTTCATGCTGTCAGCATGAAGCCTCTCACCGTTTTATATGGACAGAATAGCAGCTTTAGAGAAGAACAGAATAGTAACTTTAGCAGATAAAACAAGTACATATCATGAGAGACAACTGGGTGCATTACATTCATCTCACTCCTGGGTTATGGAACAGTCACTGCCCAGCTGCATTACAGAACCTGCCAGAGGGCAAGGAGGTGTTATTAGAATACTCTGGGACAAATTCCACTTCATCAGACATCCAATCTGAAAGTAAAACTGTGTGGTTCTTACCATACAGCAAAATGTCAGTTTTCTTGTCATCAGGTATGCTGTGTTTACTGGTAATTATTTTTATGTGAAAGCTCAGTAGTGGTCTACTATTTTACTATAAACTGTTTTGGAGAAAATTCACAGGGTGTGATGCATAAATCTCAAAGGCTCTTAGTAATGAACTATTCAGAATTTTTTTGGAACTTTTTTTTTATACCATAGGAATATTCCAAAAACAACTTTGCAATACTTACTGTTATAATCCTTGATATATTATGCTGCAGACTGAGAGCTGCATGAAGTCAGTGCTAAATTAGCCAGGACTAAGTTTACATCTTCATTTTAAGTATAGGACTGGAAATGAAAGAACTATGTGTGGCAGTAACTAGTGTGATTTGAAAACATGCAGATCACCAATACTGGATAGCATAGGAATGGAAGCACAAGGCAACCACTCCTTGAAACTTTCACAATTCCAGCAGTTCAGCAGTGCTACAGAAAACATGAAGCTCCCTGTCTGATGGAAAACACCCCTAGCTTGCACCAAATGTAGGTAAATACAAACCTTAAGGTCAAAGTCAGCACAGCAGAAGTTTACTGCCTTTACAAATAACCACACAGTGTCTGCTTCACCTGCCAAGCAGAGCCTGTAACACTGACACAGCTGGCAAGGGTTGCCAGCATCGCCCAATCCTAAGGGAAACGGAGTCACACACTCTACTATGGTATCTGCTACAGGTGAAGTGACAGATCTGTCAAACCTTCCTGATGCCACTGCAGGCAATATAAAAATGACAGAGAAGAAAAAGTTATTTTTCATCATTACACTGACTTCTTGAAACATACCATGCTTTCTCTGGAAAATGGGCAAGGCAAATGGAGGAACGGTAACTTAAACATTGCCCATTCTAGTGAACAGGGAAAGTTCATTTAATAAGCAATAAACCACAGCTAATTATTAATTACAGTCGTATCAAGTGGCCCATGACTTGTATTAATCAGTCTCTAAATGGAGCACAGCATCCATGACTGAGCTGCGCTAAGTTGAGAATGTCAGCTCTATCCATAATTTATGATGATCCTCCATAAATCTGTTCAGTTAACACAATGACACCGGCCATGTGGGCACATTAACCAATTTTTTTCCTGACAGTTGTTGGAGCTGTAACAAAGACTCGCATGGAGCAGCCAGAAGCAAGATTTCCACTCTGAGTCACTTCTCTCTGAGAATCTTTGGATGTGGAAGGACTTGGTAGCTTGATGAACTTGTGTGGTGTCACCAGAATATGTCTGCCCTGTTCTGTGCACACCTATTGAAACTAGTAAATGCCCTAGTTTTAGCTTGGCAGTCCACAGTTTGTAAGAGATGTCATCTAGATGCATTTTATATGGAATCATTTCCTTTTCTGTAACACTCAAGTACTTTGTGCATGAATCCACACATACAGCAACATATATCTGTTTTTTAGCTACACTATGTTTTTATTAAATCCTTGCACTCTTTGAAAACAACATCCACACAAACCCTATGGAGATCACAGAATCAATGAGGTTAAAAAAGACCTCTGAGACCATGGAGTCCAGCTTTTAACCAAACACCATCATGTCAACTATACCACTGCACAAAATGCCACATCCAGTCTTTCCTTAAACACCTCCAGGGACAGTGACTCCACCACCTCCCTGGGCAGCCCATTCCAATGTCCAATCACCCTTTCACTGAAGAAATTCCTCCTAATGTTCAATCTAAACTTCCTCTGCTGAAGTTTGAGATTATGCCCTCTCGTTTGTTGCCTGGGACAAGAGGCCAATCCCCATCCAGCTACACTCTCCTTTCAGGAACTGTAGAGTGTGGTAAGGTCACTCCTGAGCCTCCTGTTCTCCAGGCTAAACACCCACAGCTCTCTCAGCTGCTCCTCATCAGACTCATGCTCCAGACCCTTCCCCAGGCTCCACTCCCCTTCTCTGGACTCTCTCCAGCACCTCCGTGTCCTTCTAGCAGTGAGGGGCCCCGAGCTGGACACAGCACTCGAGGTGCAGACATACAGAACTGTAGGCACGAAAACACATGTTTACATTCTGTCTTCCTGTACAGCCAGGTTCCTGCTGCTGACACACAACACAAGGTCTCTGAGCTGTTCCCTGCGCATTCACCAGTGCCCCCTAGACACAGTGTGTGCACGCCCTGACCCCCAGCCCTGCGGAGCTGCTCGCACCGTGCGCGGCACGGGCTACGAATACACGAGCCCTTCCTGCCCCCATGGGCGACAGCCAGGTCCGGAGCGCCGGGCAGCTCACGCTCCCCCGGGACAGGACGCTGCTTCCCCCGCACTGCCCCGACCCCCGCGGGCAGGGCGGGCTGTCACTGCGCCCCGCCCGGCTCCCGCTTCCCGCCCCGCCTGCCCGGCAGGTGCCGCCCGGGCGGGGCGGGGGCCCGGCCCCGGCACCCCCGAGGGCAGCGGGGGTCGCACCCTCGGCACGGAGCTCCCCGCCCGCCGCTCGGGCCGGGACCGCGCCCGGGAGGGGCGGCGGCGGGGGGGGGGGGGGCGGCCCGGCCCGGTTGCCAGGGAGGAGGCTCGGGCTCCGGCCCCGCACAGCGCCCGCGGCGGGAGGAAGGGAGCGAAGAAGGGAGGCGGGCGGGCGGCGGGGCGCGGCGCGGGTGTCCCGCCGGGACGAGGGGGCGGCGGGAGCGGGGGCGCCGGTCCCTACTCACTCTCGTCAGGCAGCTGATCCAGCTCCGCCATCTTGAACGAGCCGCGCCGCTTTTTCAAAGGCTGCCTGGCGCGGGGCATTCTGGGGGAGGAGACGGGGCCGGGCGCGCGGCGGGCGCGCGCGCGGGGCGGGGCCTGCGCCCGCGCGGGGCCGGGCGGCGGCGCCCGCGCGCCGCTCCCGGCAGCCGCGGCTCGGCAGCGCGGGAGGGAGCGCCGCCGGCCCGGGGCCCGCTAAGGACTCGGAGCGGACCTCACACTACTTCCAGTCTAGTTCCAGCTCCCTGCCACCGGCTCCCACTAGACCAGGTTGCTCAGAGCCCCATCCGAACTGGCTTTGAACGCCTCCAGCGCTGGGCTAGCCAGAGCTGCTCTGGGTAACCTGTTCCAGTACCTCACTGGAAAGACTTTTTTCCTAATACCTAATTTTCCCCTCTTTCAGTTGGTACCCATTACTCATGGTCCTGTCGCTACTGCAGCTCCTGACAGTCCCTGTCTGGCTTCCTTCAGATACTGGAAGGTCGCCATGAGGTCTTCACACAAACTTCTCCGGGCCTGAAGAGCCCCAGCTTTCTCAGCCTGTTGTCATAGGGTAGGTGCTCCAGTCCTCTTATCACCACCATGCTTCTCTAAATTTGCTGCAGCAGTTCCCTGTCGATTCTTACGATGCGGGATGGGGGGGAATGCGTGATTGGCAGTTCAGGATGGGAGGAAAGGGGTGGAGGTGTTGGCTGTCACAAAGGATCACCCCGAAGTAGCTGTGCTAGCTTTGAGTCTTTAAACAATCCCATTACATTATACCCATCCTCCTTCACTGAGTAATAACTTTTTGCTAAACTCTGCCAGTTTTCCTTGTTGCTTTTCATAAGTGACTGCTGAGGTGAGGCTCCAGGAGTCCGGGATCACAACAATCCCGGCCCAGCCAGCCCTGGCCCTGCTGTCACAGCCTGTGGCACCTCGCCCAAGAGGCGGCTGAAATGCTCACCGAGCCCAAGGCCTGAAGGTCAAGGTCTCACTTGTTCTCACCCGGTGCCAGGGAAAGCCAACAAACCACAGAAGTGGGTGGCTGTTGCCTAACAAGCTCCTTGTCTTGGCCTGCCCTCTACCATCACACCCCTGAAAGCTTTCTTCAAGCAGCAGCAGTGGGTTTTTTTGGTGTAGTTTTCTCAGATCTCTGCACTACAGTGAATTCTAAAGTATCAATAAATATAAGCATGGAAATACCATCATGAACCACAAGCACCTTAATTGCTCATGGACCACACTCTCCACATAGTTTGGCTTTGATAACACTATTATACCAACCAAAATTCCTTTTTTTAAGGTATAAAAATAAATGTAAAAATGCAAATTGAGCCTCAAAATAAATAAACAGTATATCTTAGTAAAGGCTAAATCTGTGTCACATGTTAAACATATTGCCAAGAGCACAGTGGTATAATACAAAATGGATGCTATGCCTCATTGTATGCAGGTCTTTGAAAGCACCTAGGTGAAACCAAAGATTCTACACAATACAGAAAATGTCTATCTTGTGACATGGAATAGAGTTTGTGTTCTTAATTTGCTAATGAACTCAGATGACTAGGCACTCTAGCAGGTTGACAGGGGCAGGATATAGGTCATGTTATTAAACAATTTTAACACATAAATAAATAAAATCAATGTTGCCCTTGTGCTCAAGGGGGAAAAAGCCAGTTTTTAAGTGAAGAAACAAACTGAGTGAAATGCTTTAGAAATTCCCCCCAGGGCTTTCTATGCACATTGTAGCAGAGCTAAAAAAAGAAAAAAAAAAGAGGAAAAAAATTACAAAGCCTAGCTTGCATTTCCAGCCCCTTTTTCAGATCATTTTGAAAGGTTGTTTAAACAGCTTTCCCTCCCCTTAGCCCCCAAAGGGTCTAAGACACCTCACTTGGAGCTTTCCATACTGTACAGCTCCAAAGAAAGCTGCTACCGTAGACACTTGAAAAGAACAACACTAAAGAAACTAGTAACAAAACATGACTAAATAGTAATCTGTGCTACATCAAACACCAACTCCCCCAAGCATCAAATTCTGCACGATTTTCCCCTTTTAATAAAACAGTTCCACCACCCAGAACGCCTGACATGGACCAAACCTTCCAGGCTCAGTTAAACAACGTGTTAATGACACCAATATTTCTCTGTACTTCAGCTGTGCTCCCCTTGTTCCAAGGGCTGTATGGTAATGCTCAGCTCAGACTGGCGACACTGAGACTTCCACAGCTGACAGAGACACTGATCATCAGCAAGGTTTTTACTGCTGTGCTTTGTGAACCTTGTCATCAGGTGTGGCTGCCAGCGTTGCCCAGAGCCATCCCAATGCTGGAGCTTTCCCTGAGCAAGGGCTTTGCTTGGGAGGGGTGAAAAGTATTTTACAACACAATCACATTTTGCAACAGTCCTCAAGAGTATGAATTTCTACAAGGGGAAAATGAAAAAGGAATCAAGCTCAGTGTCTTTCAGGGAGTCTTTGTAGACTGCAACAAAACCAGATGAAAAAGGTGAGATTTTCCCCCTCGCCAAACATCTCCTGCCAATCATTTCACAAATTAACAGGTGTGAAGATAGACTTCCGCTCCCAACAGCACAATGATGATTATTCCTTCATTTCATTCCAACAGCTGCACTTGGAAAATATTTAACAGAAACCATTACCATTCACTATTTTGAAAGGGTAACAATCAACACTGTATTTTTATTCCTGGATAAATAACCTTTTACATCTTGGCCTTTATTGGATGCTGTATCTCTGTGTTCTGGTTTTTCGTGTCTCCTGTGTTTGCCGTTTCCAAGTCACATAGATGCGACCCCATTTACAAAGCCCCAGCCAGGGCCATTGGTCAGTGTGCACACCAACACACATTTTCAGTGCATCCTTTTACCATTCTGGCAAACATGCAGTTTGCACTTGGGTGACGTGGAAATGACACAACTCTTCTGACAGGCAGGGTGACTGAAAACATCTGTGCTCTCTGCCAACAATCTGCCTTAGGTGCTGCTGACTCACCTGCGTGGTACAGCTGCAGGGAGGTCTCTAAATGGCTGCACTGCTGCCATTCGCTCTTGCCAGGGTCACATTAGGCAACTGCTCCTAATGGTGTGTGCTGAAATGCTGCAGAGAGCACTGCCACGCTCCCATTACTCCTCAGTTGCTGCAGATGATAGTAAGACATGGGTTACAGCACCTACTGACCAATGCATTCAGAGTCCTGTCAGCACAGAGCAGGTAGTGCTGCATCCAGGGGACAGCTATGCTGCCATTTTCTCATCTCCCCTAGGCAGGCCCTGGCAGTAGGAAAAAAAGCAAGGACAGCTGGCAGAAGAGAGTGCTCTTTAGTCACTGAAGCATCTTCTTGTGAAGTTTGAGTCCTGCTGCATTAATTACATTATGAAATTAGACTCTAATGAGAGGGTGTAGTAGTTTTCCCTTTGAAGCAGTAGTTTCTCCTTTGAGTTGTTAGGAAGTCATTCTTCTCATCTTGCCTGTCCCTGTGTATCTCACTTCTGTGGAAGTGATCTGAAATGCCCACAACAGACCCACATGCTACCTTCACACCAGAACAAATTAAAATCATCACAGCAACTCATCTTGGCTGGGACCTGCACCTGCATTTTCTTCTCACAGGTGCCACTTCATCTCCAAAATGACCATTTCTAGAGAAGAGCCTGGCATTAATTTTAAAGTGAAAGCACACACAAACTCTTGTTCAGATGCATGTACTCCACAACAGTGGCAACTATTTTTATGGGCATAACAGGAGCATAAGTATAATGGACTAAATCAGGGGCCTCAACACATACATAAAAGCAATTCAGGCAAAACACTAAGTGGGCTATAAATTGGCTGCAATAGCACTTCAGCAGACAATTACATCATTATGTCCCCAGAATTCACAGTGAGGTCTGTAACCATCCCCCTGAAAACAAGCTGAAGCAGAGACCTCAGTCATTACAAACACTGCAGGCCTCATTTAAGAACAGGAGTACAATTATTTATGGCATTGACAAGTTTCACGTGCCCAGAGGTCTTTTTCATATAGAAATTATTTGTTTGGAAGTTTCCCCCTGCACTTTCTGCTGATTAGAAACTGAAGAAGGGCAGGGGCAGAATGTCATTGTTTTATGGCAAAAATACCAGGATGGGCAACTTGTGCTTTAATTTTTTTTTCTCAGGTATTTTTTCCCTGCATGAACTCGGGCAAGTCACAAAGAATTTACACTGACTGCTAATCAGTAAGCCTAGGCTGGCTTCCTTCAATTAACTGCATAGACTATCTTAATGTCTGTGAGCCGTTGTAGAACAGAGCCTGCCACAATGCCAAATAATGACAACACAGTTAAATATTTATAAATTACTGCTTTTGGTAGTTTAACATTTAGATGAGAAGCCATTCCTCAACATGTTTCCCCTGAAAAAAGCACAGGATGTCATGGGACCTAATGTCTTGAAAAGTCGTTCCTTTCAAGTGCTTTTGACAGAAATGGGGCTGCCTATTCATGCAGCTCTGCTCTGTGCTCGCACTGCCAAAGCAGTGCTTTCAGTGAGTGGCACATGCTGCTCCTCCCAGCCTGGCCCCGGGGAGAGGCCTCTCATCCACCTCCAGGAGAGTGGATCCGCTCTGCTCGGACAGCTGGCAGCACAAGCAGCACTTGGGCTGACATCAGATTTCACTGCAGGACAGTGACAGGGCTCTCCTACAGTCCCCAAAGGGTACCTGCTGCCTCTTTAGAAAGTCCTGTACTCTTCCTGCTGTATTTGTGAGGTTAGGGACAGTTTGTGATGCACTTGCTTGTGCTGCAATTACAACTGAGCACTATATACACAGCACGAAGTACTCCTTGTGCTGCTTGGGTTGGAACAACAGGGAACTTTCAGCTATCTCTAGTATGGGTGAACGAGAGAGCAGCTGCCTTCAACTCCTGGTCCCAAACTGAACTGTAAACTGCTTATTTAGAGGGTGAAAAATCATCTATCTTCTAACTAAACAAGTTCTCATGTTCTCTTTCAGAGACTGACAACATCATACTTAAGTGACTTACCAAAAGGGATTTTTGGAAGCAAAACAGTGATTAGCCACTGGTTAAGCTACTTAAGAAGCAGAAGACAGACTACTCTCCTCACTTCCTCTCAGAATCCATTATCCCCAACCTCAATCAATTTTTTATGTTCAGCTGTCTACAAGCCATACAACTTACCCAGTCCTTCTGCATTTCCTTCTCTCCCTGAAAACAGCTTCATTTTTCATTTATCACTCTACATCTGACTCCTCTCATTCAGAAGTCCTGGGAAGACCTGCCTTATTAGCAACCACTCTGGCTTTAATTCCTTTTACAAAAGGCCCTGGGACACAACAACATTTTAGGAAAAAGATCTGCTGTTCCAACACAGGTTACTAAAGATTGAAACCACAACTGTCACAATGAGCTTGAATTGTCCCCTTCTTGGGAATTAGCCATCACTTTCCCTAATGCTTCAGAGAAATCAGGAGTTTTTGAAGAGAACGATTTGATGTTGCTCTATGGTTAAAGTGCTCCCATATTGCAAAATGACTAAAAGTGAGAAGTAACAAATATCATGAAACATTGAAATAATCAGTTTGTATTGCTCTTTTGAGACAGGCATTTCAAGACCACCAACAGCATAGCAACAGACCTTCAGATCTTGATGAACGAAGCTTGAGCCCAGACTCAACTTACACCTTTGTTAGGACATGAGTCTATAACAACCAACTTACATCATGTTGAAGGTAGGTATTTAAAGGAGGTTTATTTGGGCTAATGCTAATTCAAACAGCCACAAGCTCATTTTCCATGTTTACCACACCAACTGCTGACAGATGAAGTCTCAGTGGAAAGTCCAAATTTTAATTTCACCGTAACTTCCTGAAACATGACTACAGATTTTAATATTTGGCATTTGATCCTCGAGAGAGATACCATGTTTAAGAACATTCTACCAAATACATTTAAATTATACTCCAAAACAATTCGGAAGTTTTGAAACATAAAACTGTTAGTATGAAATTAGTTTTTATTTTTTTACCTCAAAATAAATGCACATTTATCATTTAGTCAAGTGAAAACTGAGAAGGAGTATCTTAAACAAGGGGGAACCTTAACAGAGCAAGTACCACAAACATGCTCAAGTTCCTTCTCCTGCTCTTGCCCAGCTCTGTTTGGCTAAGAACACCAGAATAATTTCAATTTTTCTTTCTTGTCAGTTTGGTCAATTAAAATAAACACTTAAAGCACCAGAATCAGAAGTGGTATAAAACAAAACCAGGTACTTCTTCTCATCAGAATTCAGGCCCATGTGTTGCCACACTTTTTATATAAAACTTTCACTAAGTGTTGTACTAAATAGGATTTAGTAATTTCTTCTGCAGTTTAGCTCTTGATATCTTGGTAAGAGAAGTCAATGCATAAGCATGTCAGAAGTCAACGCTATAGTGTAACTACAGTATAACTCTAACAGGGCTTCTAAATACTGTTCACCAGAGTGATGTCTTATAGTTGAATTTCAGTTTCAACAGGTACTTCAGATTTACCTGAGCAACATCGTACACAATATATCTGGGAAGAATGTTAAGGAATAATTACAGCAGTTGATATTAATGACACAGAAAAACTTCAAAACACAGTGAACTTTGAATTTAAGTTATCATACAGATGCCTGGGTGATTAACCAATTCTAAGAGCTCAAATAAAACTTTAAATCTGACTTTTCTATGAATCTGAAAATGTTTTATACAATAGTTAGGAACAAGCAATTAAGTTCTGTGGAGAATAGTGCAGCAGGAATCCTGAGTGACAGGCAAGTGAAATGACTTAGCTACAGAAGGGAATTCTATAGCTCCTGAAAATTTTTTTTTGTCAGAGTAACTCATATCTCTCTTGATATTGAGGCAGAAGAGTCATACAGCTTAAATGAGAGCTACAGATTCAGACCCAGCATTTACAATTGTAATTGCAATTCTATTGCTACCTTCCAGCACGGAGTCATTAATGCTTAATTTCCTACTAAAAAACCCAAACTGTAACCACAGAGAACTCTACAATGATTGTCAGTGTCTGCACATTATTATTTTTCCAGAGACAGTCCCAGCTCATCTATTTGTTTCACAATGCTTTAGGCCTCAAACTTACCTCTAATCCCAAAATGTAAAACAAAATAAATACACATCATGTTACCTCAACTAGCCAATATCAACTGTATTATAGCTCATCATCTGACAATGGTGTATTTAGGAAAACTCAAGATAAAATCAGTATTGCCATGAGTTGTGTTGCCCAGATTCCTTGTAGGAGGAAAACAGCTCAGAAAGGCCAAAGGCAGTTTCTAGAAACCCAAAGATTGCATTACTGGGTTACCTGTTTCACTGGCAGTGAAGAGAGCGAGCTGGACCTTAGACATCACTTACTTGCATTTTTATGACCTCCTGTGGATTTAAAGCACTAATTGATTTGGAGGCACTTCTGCCTAGAAAGAGACTTAATGGCTGCATCTCTGCTGGGCATTTGGGGCATACCTCAACACTTGCAGGTCTGGGGAACATAAAAGATGTGCTGAGAGAGTGCAAGAGCACAGAGTTGGCTCCCCCACCTCCTCCTGGCCAAGCTGGCCTACCACAGCACCGTGAGGGAGAAACTAGACTGGAGTGATGAGAAACCACAGGCTGCATTCCCCTCCCCTTGTCCTGGCACATCTCTGGGCAAGACATATCAGGGCAGTTTTGCCTGACCACTCCAGTAATTTTTGTTCCTGTTGGGGAACAGCTATTGGTATGTGCATCGCTTCCTTTTTTTGCAGAATGACAATTTAAGCAGCAACTAAAATCATCCCCCTTGCAGAAGAGTTTGTCTGCAAATACTACCCAGAGCACATCTAAACAAAAAACACAGTGAGGCGAAACTCCTAATTGGCATGAGTGAGGTCCTGCAAATGCAGCAACACTCAAACACCATGTGCAGCCAACATAACAGCAAAGGATACTCATTATACAGAAGACAGGTATCATTGATTCCTGTGGAGATCCCATTCCCTAAGGGAACCTCCACACCACCGAGGGTGGTCGTGGCTGTGGGATCAGGCGCAGTTTTGCCCAAGCCTAGAAAGGGAAAACAACATTAGTTACAAATCTAGGAGGCAAACACAGACTTTGCACAAAAAGAAAATTATCCAGAAAATGATCCAGCCAGCCAAATACTACTTCACATATACTTTCAAATGAAGTGTAAAAGTATCTTCAACAGAACATGAAAAATACAGTTTGTTTATTCAATTCAGCATCACCATATTTATGGCAGTTGTACTCTGCTACATTAAAAATTAGAATTTTAGACTTTCAACTGTTAATTGTCTAATCTGTATGATCAAAGCTAAACCAGAACAGATTTGTAGCTCTCATATCCTAACTCCATTAATGGAAACATACACATCACAGTATTTTCAGACAAGTACAACAAACCAATTCTTATTCTCATTAAAATTTTCAATATAAATCTGATTTTATATCCATAAGAACATGAGTAGTACGTATAGAAAAAGGTGCAAAATCAATTTTTATTCTCTTTTAGGCAACCTATTTTTTAAGCCTCTCAAAATGAATAGTTTAAGATAAGCCACTCATTACTGAAGATACTTTTCTTCAATCTCCCATCTTGGAGACAGAAGACAGTCATAATTACCATTTATTTTGCCTGAGTTAGACAGCTAAGTCTTTTCTCTCATCTTCTTTTTCAATATATGACACTTTTTGCAGATAGAAGTGTAATGAGCCGTTATTCCATCTCAACTTTTATTCCTAGCTTTTCCCTTCTACCCAAACTTCTAAGCCACTTTGAAAGCTAAACAATTACTCTTCTGATCTAGTCATCTCTCTTCAAAAATAAACATCATTGTTACAATGAAAGTGAGTAAGAAGTTGGAGAATGTACTTTATATTTTCTCCAGTGTAACATCAAATAGAATTTTCCTCCTGAACTTCAGCACCTTCAGCTGTTAATACTCTGAGTGTATTAACTTGCATCTCAAAGCACCCCATACACATCCTGATGCAACTAAAGGGCAACATCATGCAACTTCTTAAAGGATGTACAGGCAAGAAGTGAGTATAGCTCTCTTCACTTAGCAGAGTGCCACAACCAAGTCTGACATCAATTACAGATTACTAATGACAACTACTAATGCTTACCTTTGACACTGTGTTTTCCCTTGGGCAATTTTGTGATGTGGGAAGCATTCTTTAGTTCATACCTGGACAGCACAAAGAACACACAATCACACTTTACATTTGTCTTAACTACCTTAGTGAAAAAAAAACCCAAAAAATTTTCAGGCTTCAGATTATGATGAGTTACTGTAAAGTTAATCTAAACTCTAGTCTTCTGGAACTCAAACTCTTTTTGTCTTGGTTACTAATTTTAATGATAACATTTTTTACAAGATTCAGATAGACCTGCAACAATAGCTCTTAGTTTAAGAAAAAAACAGACCTTGTTTCTGAAGAAAAAACACATGCTGCTTCTTCACACTGAAAAAAAGGCTTGCAATTTTAGCATCACCTTCTAAGAGGATGCATTAAGCACATTTGGCAAATACTCTTTATAAGTTACGTACATATTTCCAAGGGCGACTTCTCCCAGTAGTACTAAACCTATGGGATCAGCTTGAGATGTGTGACAGTAGTTTGCACTCTTGGATACCATGTCTGCAAAATAGATGCCCTTTCCAAACATGTAGCCGGTCTGCAAGAAGGAAATAAATAAATAAGATTTGGGCAATAAAATAACACAAAGGCAGCACTGAATCCACCTGGCTGGGCTCCCAGGAGAGCAAAACTGCAATTCAAGCTCTTGTGGACACCAATGTGCAACCCACTTGGGGACATGATGTTGTCTAAATGGTGGCAGATAACACAGGGGGCTCCCCACACAGAAATTCCCTTCTTTAGGTTGTCCCTGCTTGTGGCCATCTCTGGGCACATGGATGTAGGCAGCCAGAGAAGCTATTTCACCTACCACAGGAGCTTCAGGAGGAGCTATCCGCAGACCCTGCGAGAGGATCCCAGCGAAGTTGGTGGTGCGGGAGCCATGCCACAGCAGCTGGCGGTTGTGGAGCTGCCTGAAGGGCTTGTAACGCTGGCTCTCCCCCTCACGCTCAATCCTGAAGATCTTCAGTTCAGAAGAGGAAAAGAATAACCACACAAATAAACCATTACTTTCATGCAACTCATCAGAGGGGAGAAAAAAAATCATCCGATCTGCAATGTACATTGGTCTGCTAGGGAAATTGATTGGGATGTGTTTTAGTGTTTGTAATTGGCTGTGTCAGGCTAGGAAAAAAGAGGTAGCAGCAATCACACAGTACTTGTTGATTACTTCTCCACCTTCTGCATTTTCATGGCTCTATTTTTCTGAAAAAATTATTCAATCAACTAAGGCTCAATTTCAGGTGATTACTCCTCCACCTTCCCTTTGAGGCAAATTAAATTAAAATAAAAACACCAAAGCAAAACCACCTCATTAGATTCATCTCTGCCTAGACTTTTGCTATTCTAATTAAAAGAAAACATTCTAGCAAATCACCCCTTCAACAGAGGAAAATGGGTAAGTTACTCAAAAATATAAGGCAATTGCAAACAAGCAAGTCAAAGGAGAATCCATCTTCCCAAAGATAAACCCCATTACTGCCCAGCTTACATCCACAACTTTGAGGTCATATGCGTTGTGTGTAGCCGCGTGAGTGTTTTTCACATATTGTTTGATAATCTTGGCTTCTTCTGAATCTTTGTCAACAACCTGCAAAGAGGCAAATGAGAAGTTTCCTCAGCACACAAACTAGCAGCCATCTTAAAACATGACAATATCCATCCTATGCCTGCAACTGCCCCCTTTAAACCTCCTCAACCATTTAAGCAGGAACACAATCCTAGCTAGAGAAGATGCACAGATATACATACAGCCACAAAATGTCTGAGAAAATGTTGGAAACTGAGATGATTTTCAATTCCACTACAAAAAGATGAGTCAATCAAGGACTGAGTCCAGTCCAGCTTTCAACACCTCCAAGAAGAGAGCCTCCATGGCCTCTCTGGGTAACCTTTTCTAGTATTTGACCACTGTCAGAGTAAACTAACTAAAACACCCAAACCAAACAACATCAACAACAAAAGCTTTTTTTTTGTTGAAACACAAATTCCTGTATTTCAATTTGTGCCCATTGCCTCTTGTCACTGGAAACCACTGAAGAAAGTCTGCCTCTGTCCTCCTTCCTTCTTTCTCCTATCAGGTATTCCTAGATATTGATACAATATTCTTTAACCTTTCTTTTCTCCAAGTCAGCTCTTTCTGCATCTCTTTGAACACATGCTCCAGTTCCTTAACCCACCTCAGTTCCATATATCTGTCCAGTTACAGTTTGGGTGATTTATTTTACTCCAAACAACAGGACATCAGCTTGTATTCACAGCCACTCATTGCCTTTTATTTCCTTTACCTTAATATCTGTTTTAAGTTTTTCATAGTTGATGTCAATTGGGTCTTTATCTCCATCTTCATTTCCACCTCTGAGAAGGCTGTAAGCAACCTCAATATCAAGCAAGTTGTCCAACATCTGCACTTTAGCCTGAAGAATTGAAACAGGTAATATTATAATACTTAGGCCATTGACATGTTCAGAATAAGTCTGGGATACTCCAAATCAAAAGCGTGTCTGACAATCACTGGCCACACAGTGCCATCTAATAACATAACAACACTATCTTTAAATATACATACACCCACCCAAATATATTAAAATATACATACATATATATCCATAACATCTCTATCTTCTAATACCTTATGCATATACATATTTACACAGACACATGCACATAAACAAAGAAGATATTCTGAAGAAAAACAAGCTTAACCTCATGCTTTCATCTTTTTGCTTGTGAGGTTTTAATGCTTACTTTAACCTCTGCTTTTATGAGGTCAAGTAAGTGTTAAATCTCACAGATTCTCTATGTTAGATGTCTGACATCAAGACCTGTTGCCTGCAAACATTTTCCAATGTGAGCAAAGAGCAGTTTCTAGTCAATACCTGAATGTATTCCAAGTTATTTAGAAGAGGTGGCTTCTTCATCCCAAAGTCATGAGGAATCAGTGTATAGAAGCGGTTGGAGAGGTCCAAAATCTGGGATTCTGAACCATTGTCAGAAACTGCCTAGAGAAGACAACAAGCATCAAAGAAAATTACTGAGTAAGACTAAGTCTCCATTGCAATAAAACCACAAAAGATACTTAGGGACTAACATAGGAGCAGCAATGCAAACGGTGTTTATGCTGAAACTCTCACAGGACTAAAAATAACAAGTCTGTTTAATTGTCTTGCATATAGCAAGTCACAGTATTTGCACAGAAATACATAGAATTGTGTATGAGAAAAATTCAATGGGGATTATGTTTCCGGGGGGAAAAATAAAGTCTTCAGGACATTTAAGTAATGCCTATCCTTGTCAAGGGTCTGGTCTATTCTAGCAACTGAAGAAATTCCTGTATCTATGCTTTGCCACGGAGCCTGTGACAAAAAGCATGGGTTATGCTGGAACATATTTCCAATCTGCAAAGGCAATACTACATAGTGTTTCTGGAACGGTTCAGATCATGATGTGTAAATACAGTAATGTTATCAAACCAGATCCTTTCCTGTGTCAATTTAACCTTTATTCTCATCCTCTGACTGACTTCTCTGGGGTGGAAACACCAACTCACTACTAGATCAAGGCACCAGCTTCATTTGCTCAGCTGCCATTTATGTTTGCATGGCCTAAAGTTTGGGCTACAAAAATGCTAATGATACAAGTACTGCCTACACTGATACAACAGTGAAGAGAACTAACTGGTTACCCATGGAAGTCACATCCTCTTCCCCAGAGAGAGAAAGCAGAGCTCAGCATTCACCCCACTGAGCTCAGAACAACTTCTGAATTCCTTTTTTGCTCTAACATCTCTTTTATGCTCACCTGCTGAACCTCATTCAGGATGGAGTATGCACTCTGGATCTGTCGCTTGCTCAGTTTTCCCAATGGCATCTTCTGCAAGTCAATCTGATAAAGATATAAGTGTTAAACCAAATTGTCACTACTTTTAAACCACTGCAGCATTCCCTCTCTGGTTTCTAGAGAACTAATTTCTCCATGCTAATAGGACTGACAACAAAGAATGTAAACAGTTTAGACTCTGTGGATTGAGGAATTATGTCAGAAGGACACACCATTGAGAGGACATACTATAACCAAAGGAATACTGCAATAGGAAACTAAGCACACATGCTAGGGCAACACAAAAAATAGGATATTAAGTATCTGGCAAGAAGTTTAATATCAACCTGGTATCAGATGCATTCCTTAATCAGTTAAGTAACTGTATACTTAAGGCTGGCAAAGAAGTAAACTGAAGGAAGGAAACTGAACTAATTATTGTTCATAAGATCATCTGTGTCTAGGTACAATCCAGACACACTCTTCCAACTTTACCCTACAATTATCAAGGGTCAAATGCAAAGATACTGTAAGGGTACTTTATATTCATGAAAAATGAGCCAAAACCTCTCAACTAAGTTAAAAGCGATGTCTTGGTTGCCTGCATTTACCCATTGATTTAATTTAATGCTGGTTTTCTTTGTGTATTGATGGATCTTAGGAGAGTATTGGAAAATACTACATTGTTAAAGGACCACTTGAATGTAAAAATGTTCAACAAAAATCAAGCCCACTAGAGTCTTTTAGAAAGATCACACATACCCCCTCTAGACTCTTGACAGTACTCCCCATACACTCTGCCGGGTAAATTAGTTTTTACTGAAGTCAATGGATTTAAGGTTTACCTCATGGACAGAAGATCCTATGAAACCATGACTATCACATACTTTTCGGCTAAGTCCCTCATTATTTATCCACAGCTAGGAAACCCAGCTGTATGTATCTTCTCTGCAAGATGAACTCACAAGGCTCTTCCAAGCCATACAGACTGGGGTGAAAGCCCTGAAGTGATTTTGCATGGGGATTGCATGCCCTGTATTGGGCTTAGAGCTTTCAACTTTAGTGACAGCTAAGTGTAGATAAAGCTAGATACCAGGAAAAGCCAAGATGGGCTGCAAGAGAGAAGACGGGCTTCAAAACTGATCATGACTTGGGGACATGAGAGGCACAGAGATAATATTAATAATCTAATGAAAACAAATCTGCAATAGATTTGTAGCTCCCAAACTTTTGGGTCCAATACTCTCTTGCTGAGTACTACCTACCAATCCATGTTATGTCATTATTAGCTGAAAAATCATGCAGGCCACGTAGAAGTAAAATAGGCCACTTAACTTGGATGTGCAGATTAGCTGCAGACACCTATACTAAGTTATATAAACATGTAAAGTAACACAAATAATCATTAACACACAAACACTAACACCTATAAAATAAAACATTCCCCCAGTTATGTGATTTAGGAACAATTCAAATAGAGCCAACAAACAGCCAAAGGGCTGAAATTTGTGTCTCCTATGACCCATGGAAAGTAGACAGAATCCTGCAGAGCTAAGCTCTGGTTTAAAGCTAAACTGCATCCAAGACTTGATCATTAGATGTGCCAAAAAAGCACAGCAGCCAAGGGGCTGGGCCTAAAACAACAGCCCTGAAATTATCACCAGGTGCACTGAGTGCAGTGGGAAGAATTAGCTGCACATCACAGGTGCATGCACCAGGATTTTTCACAAGAGGCAAGGGAGGAGACAGCATGAGAGTCAACTCAGTCCTCCAAAAAGCCACTTCACGTAAAGCAATGACAAAGACAATAGTAATAACCTCCTATAGGCTTGGTGAGGTGAAATTATTGAAATCTAAGTTAGAAGCAGGAGGATAAACACATCAGATGAATCTATTGTCATGCAATGGAACAACCAAGAATTTGCTACACTGTTGGCAAAGCAAGAAGTGTCTGGATGGAACAAAATACTCAAGATCAAGCCAACTAAAGGAACTAAGCAGTTGTTTCTGGAGGGCACACAGAAAACCTCTAACCGGGAAAAATAATACTTCCTCTAACAGAAAGCAGTTGTTCAGCAGCATCAGTACAGGAAGATAACTCTTAACAGGAAGACTGGCCCATCTGGAGTCTCAGTTCTGCTATATAGATGTGCAGATGGTGTAAATCAACATACTTGGAGGGAGAGTGCCACAAAACCAAATTACATGAGATGTTGATCAGTTCAGAGTCCTTAGCTATTTACACTTACAAAAAATTACTCATTTTACAAGACTTTGATGTAAAGTACCACTGGAGATACAGGAGAACGTAATTAACCAAAGGTACTACAAAATGTTGGGCAAGTCATGTGAAAGCTGCAGGAAATGGTAAGCTGCAAAAAATGGTACAAAGCCTGTTCTGAAAGGTAGGCACTCCAAATAATGATACAGAGGGCAAAGAGTAGCTGCTTAAATGTCAAGTCTTAGGCAGGATAACTAAGCTGGCTAAAGAAAACTGACATTTGTTATTTAGAATTAGTTCAAATGGCTGCATTAAAACAAACAGCAGGGTATCTGCACACCAGTAAAACAGTGCAAGGAGACACTTATCATGCTACCAAACTATTCTCTGAAAGCTTGTCAGAAGGATGGATCAAGAAGTATGGAGGAAAGAAAAATGGATGAAAACAAGAGTTTTATTAGAACAAATGAGAAATACAACCAAAACAATCAAGTCCACCCTGTGCAGAAGAGGATATGGATTTTGACAAGACATTTCCATTAGTGCATGTACCAACTGGTAGCATTTCTCTAATCTGAGGTGCATCTCATTTGCTACCCAAAATCCATGGCACTCCAGCCCCCAAATGCGGTTCCCTGCTTAGAAAAAAAGAAGTGTCACCAGTGGCACATGACCAGCACATCTATGTTAATACTTTAAGAGCATTCAGCAAACACCAGTCACTATGCAGGTATAACTGGAAAAAAACACAAACAAAGAATGATCACTGCTCCCAGGACTGGCAGACGGTTCTCTCATAGACTTGTTAAATCAAAAACACTGATAGACAAAGAACGCACCTGTATTTTAAGAACTGCATGTATTACAACTAAGTTACAACTTCCAGGGTTTGGCAAATTCCAGTTAGACTCTTGCTTTTATTTTAAGACAGATCTAAAACTCACACTTGGCTTTTGGGAAGTATGAAGCACTCAGGATTGCAAAGACCTTGCTTCTGTTTGTGTAACTATGATGGTAGGTTAGAAGGGGGAAACACGAATGTGTGTAGTCACCTCAAATTCCACCATTGCTTTCTTCATGCTCTCCACATCAAAGATCATCTTAATAAGATCCTGGATTGGCTTAGCAAGTTTTGATTTTGTCCCAGCACCTACTGTCAGTTTCCTGACAGCTTCTTCATCCTGGAAGGTAAAAATAGTATCAGAATTAGCAAAATCACAAAGGATTAAAAAGTAACAGGCTGGCTGCCATGGCAACAAACTCAAAACCAATTTAGCATGTGCATACTATGACTAGCCTGAAGTTCATGGGGAGCGTGGGACATTGCTCTGACATTTTGGAACAAAATGGTCTTAAAAAAACACCTATTCAGTAATTTGGCAGATACTATTTCAAGAGATGGCACTGTAAAAAATAAGCAGAAAGTAGAATTAAGGGAATAGGAACTCTCTTTGCATTGCTGCTTCACTTCAAGCAACTATTAATTACTTCTTCTGCAAGCTTTCTGCTGCATAGAGACTTTCACATGAAAAAATGACTGTTTGCTGCTTTTATTACAAAACAGATGTAATAACTAGTTCCACCAAGTTTTTGTAATAAAAACTGCCATAGATATGTACAGGAATCATCAATTTTCCGTAATACCATCTCGATGCATTCATGGAGAGAGCATTACACGAATAAATCATCAGCCAGGTGCTTTGAGTAACAGTGTACATTACACTGAGACAGACACTTTGCCACTGCAATATTCAAATTTCCAGAATTAAAGCCAAGCTTTGAGTGCTTTGCACTGAAAGATGGCATCCATTAATTTGGCCACAAAAAAACACAATGTCTTGAAAATATGTGCTCTGGCAACATTTTAGCATTCAACTATTTAGTCTGAAAATAGTTCAGGTTAACAGGTATGCCCTTATATAAACACACAAACCCCCACTGGAAAGAAGGAAGATAATTCTTATTTATCTTAGCTGTCTAAAAATCCAAATCTTACTGGCAGTGAATAATTTCTTTCTCAGCCTGCTCAGTATGTGTGCTAAATCGAATATTGCATTGGAGTTGCTACAGCATTTGGGAGGTTGGAGGCAGCAGACAGATGAGAAGCATCTATTTTAAATTTTAAAAAATCGAGTTTTCAGACAGCATGTATGTGAACTGACTGCTGGATTAAGTACAAATTAATATCCTTAAAGTTACAGAGTAAACAGGAACAAAGCATTGAAGGGACATCTGATTTGATAACAGAAAACTCTTTAGTTTCCCAACAGGTCTATTTTAATGGATGGCACTCCTTGATCTACAGCTTTCCGCTGTAACAGAGAGAAGATGCAACAGCTGAATTTTAAATTACCCTGGTTTGTTAAGTGCAAGTGACGCAAGAGCAAGCACAGAACAGAACAGTGACATAGGGAATCTCAGCAGTGCTCCACCTGGGACAGGTGGAGTTTCAGGGTTACCTGTCCGTAATCTATTTCCAGTGGGTAGAATTTTTTGGGATATTTAGTGAAGTTCTTAGAATGCCAAGAATTGCCAGTTTTCTCTTCATACAAATTCAGGAAGTGTTCAATGGCATCTTCTTTTGATGGCATTTTCTCCAGCTTGTTACTGCCGATTACAGTGCCCACACGACCCCAGGATCGGAACACCCAGTATCTGGAGAAATGGAATGGGAGAAAAAAGCAGGCATCAGCTACTCCAGTGCTATTTCCATATCATTAATTTTATGGAACACACTCTCCATCAGAGTGTGAAAAGAATTTCTACAATTTTTTCATGGTGGGAAATCAACAGGGGAATCACCCTATGTCCAAGAACAGGTATGAAAAAATTCCAGTGTTTACACACCAGAACCACAGCCCTGAGGATTAAATGGGTGCACAGCAGGAAAAGAGAGGCTAACATCTCTTCAGTGTTCATGTTTTGCAAATACAAATCTTCAGACTATTGGGTCATGTATTTGAAAAACAAAGACAAAGCATCTTTAAGCCTCAGGCCCCAGAGTTCAGTATTATAGAGAAACCAGAAGTAAATCAAATACTTGTTTGTACTGCTGACAGCACCTTGGATGAGCTTCTGTAGTATTTATGGGGATACAATCAATCAACCTTTCCAGTATGTCAGGTATGAAATGCAGGCACTGAAATCCCTCCATGTACTGAATCCCAGACTTGATACAACCTCACAAAAATGAGACAGGAACAAAAGCTTATTAAAAATATGGTAAATTTGGAGCTGAACCACAGTCATTGCTACCCTGGATTTCTGTCACTTATGTGTTTGGCAGGGGAAGTTTTATTTTAAAGAACCTTCTCAATCTCTTTATCTAATCAGCAATGCAACCACTGGACAACTCTCCTGACTATTTTCATGCATTTTGTTATACTTCAGGGCACACAACTCAGGCCAACACTGTGGTAGAACAGCCAGAATGTGGTTTTGTTTCCCAAGGTGACAACTCTGCTATTAGAAGACAAAATTAAGTAGAGAATATGGGGAAAAAAAAAAAACCACCTTAGGTTTTGACAACACCCACAAGGAATGCCTCCATGCAGAGCAGAGATTTTTCCATGGGTGGCTTGTTTGGTAGGTGTGATGGAGTTATTTTAGTTTTGGGTTTGTTTTTTTTTGTTTGTTTGTTTGTTTTGTTTTGTTTTCAATTTGTATTGTAGTGTTTTATTTTCCTCAAGTAACTATACCAATCTGTTATCTCCTCAAAGACATTTTACTCACACTTCGCTTTTGGAGTGTCAGAAATCCAATATTTATTAGAAAAAAGTGAATGGAAGTATTTAAAGGTAAAACTAAACTCACCTGTTCTCTCTGTCATCCTCTAGCAGCTGCAGCTTATAATAGGAATTTGTTCCTTTTACAATATCTACCAGTCCCAGGGTTGCACTGAAAATTTTCCCACCTTTTTCAAAGACATGAGCAGAATCCTCCAAACCTGCAGAGAAGAAAAAATTAGAACACAGAGGAGGAGGTTACTGTTTTAGCTCTCCTTCCTGCATTTGCACTCAACCAAATAGTTTCCTGAAGCAGTGTGATTCAACAAAAATACTGCAAAAACAGTGACCACAAGCTCATTCAAAACTACCTGGAGGATGTTTTCCTTTTAATGAATTGTGAGCATACACCTTTAGATAAACTAGAGTGAATATCAATCCTAACTAGAGGAAAAAAACCTGCAACCTTTGATAGAGGATGATCTAAAACCATGTGAGCAGCTGAAGGAATCCTCAGGAGCAATGCAGCTCTGCAGGTGTCACATTAGTAAATGGACTGAAAACCAAAGGCTGGCCTTGGATGCAGTACAAACTGTCAGAACATCCATGCACCACAAGTTTGGAGAGTAGGTGCTTATGCCAAACCTGTGTCCTTTGCTGGCTGGGCCTTTACTCACTCCACTGACAGGATATCCTAAAGCTGAACAAGGTACACGCCTTAGTTTAACTGGCCCTTCTGAAGAGAGCTGCACTAGAAAATCCTGGAATATTCAGCCTTGGATGGCAATCAATATGCTTCCTTTGCCATGTTAAAGGTTTAAAAATTCATGCTCCTTTATGGAACCCTCATCCTTTCACAGAAAAACACTTTTGCAAACCATCACACATTCTGAAGACTGTGGGTGGTGCAGGCAGAGGCACTGTTATCACTCACCAGAATCAGGGTCTACTGCTGCTCCACCCTTCACTGTTAACTTCATTTTCTTTTCAGACTTGCTAGGTCCTGCAGTGAAAGACAGTTAATTTTTTTTTTAGGTGAGCAACACAGTCTGACTTGAATCAACATTAAAATTCTTAATTTGCATAATTATCACCCTAAGGTGAAGCAGGTTCCTGGTATATGAGCACACTGGCTTCAGTGGCTTTTTTTTAACCTAGCTCTAGCAGCCAAATCACAACCCCCAACCCACCAACTAAATGAGAAATTACATTTCCCCAGATTCTATCTATCTATCTACTTCTTTTCTCCTGGCCCCAAGGGTGGACAATGTCATTTTTTCACCTGCACTGCAGATAAGCACAACCACAGATGTGAAAATGGGATTTAAAAACCTCACAAGGCATGGGGAGTGTTAGGATTTCCAGGGGATGCTACTGTGGTGAGACAGTCTGGCAATAACACACCCAACTGTATGACAGAAACCTCCACTTGGAGGACACAGAGAACAGGTTCTGAAGAGAAGTGAGCAAATGTGATGGTTTTGTTCACCATCCAGGGTTAATAATGCAAGCTCTCTATGGCATTGGTGAGCAATGCCATCAATATTTTCACACTAATACAAAAATATTATGTTCTAAATCAAGTAGCACAGAGACTCAGTGCTCTGGACTTCAGTATTTTCTCACTTGCCAACATTCCCTGAGTAGTGTCTGTCATTCTGATATCCCAGGACCTCCTTGGAGCTGCAACACTAACCCAAACTGACAGTGAAGCTGATATTTTATGAGGAAGAGACTGGACTGATGGCAGGGAGCCTGGGCAGACTGAAGTAGGGGAAACAAGAGCCAGCTCAGACAGTTTCATGTTTACTTAAAGCTAGTTTTACCCTAAGGTCCATTATATAAACTCATAATGAGAAAAAAAGGCAGAAAATTCAAGGAAAGGGTAAGAACAGACCATACCCAGGTTTGCTTTGTGCATGCACAGTACTGAACAGGCTGTGGAGAAACAACAGCTTTGCTCCTCACCTTGTTCTTCTTTGACCTTCCCAGCACTCTTTGTACTTGGGGGCTTGCTGCTCTTCCCATCTACAGCCATTTCCTCGTGCTCCATTTTCACCTCTGCACCCCAAGGTGAAAGGGCATGGAGAGACACAAGCTCCTGGAAGTCCTTGCTGGAAGACTTCACATCCTGAAGAAATGCCTCTGAGACCACACGGACTTTGGCCTCCTTCACTTCTTCCATCTTCTTGCTCATTTTCTCCACATCCTCTGCAGACACAGGACAGGAAGGGGAGAAAAAAATACATCCGTGAGGTTTTAGACCTCAGCCTCTCCCTCTGGCCATGATTCAGGGCTCTGTAACACTTTGTGAAAACACAGTAACACTGTATTTTGATTTCATGGTGTTCTTTGGAGAGCCAAGTTCCTCCTTCGTTCAAAGATACAGCTTGGGCTAGATGAGGAACATTCCTTTTCTACCTGGCTGGTCCAAATCTCCCTTTCCCAAATCTCGGCTGAACTTTCTGATGGATGGGAGCAGATCTCCCACCTCATCAGCCAGTTTGAACAGCTCCAACACAGAGCAAGAACAGACTCTAAGCTGTCAGCAGAGCAAGCAAGTGCCCTCAAGCATCCATAGTCAGCTCTGGGGATTCTCCAAGGCAAGCATGGAGACAGCTCTCAGCACCCCTCATCCCAACAAATGTGCTTTGCACACCACCATGGTCTGCACACAAACCCCAGCTGCCACTGACCCACAAGAGCCTTAAGGTAAAGCCTGCCAGGTTAACTTGCTGGGTAAGCAAAACTCAAGCAGCACACCATCTGTCTACTTTTCCAAGCACACTCAGGCCATGTGTACACACAAAACATTCCCCCTAATGCAAACACTGATCCCCAGACAGCTCTGAGGACGAGTGTCCTCTGGAATCTGCTCAGCTGTTACCACTGCCACCAGTAACCACAGCATGGCTGCTCACTCTGGGTGCTGATGCACAGGGTTGCCTTGTTAGCTGTTGTGGTCATCTTTCCTCCCAGGTCCTCCACGATGCTTTTCACTTCCTCCTTGTTCTTTGACAGCTTCCCAACAACCAAGATCTTCATGTTGGTCAGTGGTTTGTCTAAAGGTTTGGAAATGACACATCAGCCACAGGCACAGAGTCCCTGGACAAACAGCAAGCACAAAGTGACAGCACCCCCACCTCGCTGTACAATCAGCTCAGCTGTCAGGGAGATGAGGGGCCAAGCAGGCCTGACCTGTGCTAAGCAAGCAGGAGGGAGTTCCCCTTCCCAGAGGAAAGGCAACAAAGCTCAGCAGCTGCCAACCAACAGAAGGGATGGAAGGCAGGGAAATGGTATGTAGGCATTATTTCCCCTTTGCTTGGTTTGTTTTGTTAACTAAAACGAATCAGTCTTGTTTTCAGCACTGCTACTAGGGACTGTGCTCTGCTTCCCTTTTCTTTTTATGCCTGGATAGCATGGGAGAAATTCACTGTCACATGAAAGCTCCTGCCTTTTCAAAAGGCAATTTTTTTTGAGGGGCTGTAGAAAGAATTATCTCTCAAGCAACACTGTTCCAGTCTTGACCTTATAGACAGTACAAGGCTCTACCATGCAAACCCCATAAGAAGTCAGGAGCAAACTGGTAACCATCCGAGGCTCCATGATATTGCAATTCAGGCTGGTCCAGGATATGGCAAGTGCCTAAGGGCATATTTGCACTGCTATAATATAAATGCTATCAACTCTAATTGACCAGCTGAGGGTTGTGCTTCCTCTTCTCCCTTCAACACAGATTAGTTTGGTTGCTAGCAAACAAAGCAACCTGGCTTTAAATGGGGTCAACAGTTTGAGTTTACTTTCAGGGGACACTGGGGCTGGAATCAATTTGCTAATCAGAAATAAGACCTGGCTTACTTTGTCTTCATTGCTAAAATAACATGATCTGGCTGAAGTTAACTGCAGAATTACTCCCACCTTTTTAACCAAGTAACAATAATGCCCTGCACCCAAAATTATGGCCAGAACTAGAAAGGCTGAATAAACAAGAAGTCAACATAGTTCTTAACAGACAGGCTTTACCACCAAAGCATGCATCTCATTCCAGCAACCTACAGGGAGTTTCTTAAGTCCAAACTTTTGCTAGGTGGAGACAGCACATGTATTTTGCATAAGGAGAGTCAGTGATCAGTAAGGCCAGATCTCAGTAGGTGATTTAGAAACAAAACAAACCCCTGAAAACCCCTCTTGCCCTCAAAACCTAAATTCATGTGGAATATCTGGCCTTATGGACATCCCTGGATGGTCCTCAAGAAACCAAGTGAGGCAGCATTTTGAAGCAGGCCTCCCCTGAGACATAATTTGCAACATCAGCCTTTACATTTCTGATTCACTACATACACATCATTTCCTCACAATCAAGAAACACTAAAAATGATCTGTGGGTTAACAACAGAACCTTAAGCTCATGACCCCAGAAAACTCAGGGCCTACGTGTGCTGGGAAGATAAAGCACATGAAGCACTTTTTAAAATCAGGTGAGCTCTGCCTGCTCAAGAGCAGGAGACCAGTGGGGACTGTTCATGGTGGCAGGTTTGTCTGGGTGGGAATGCCAGCCTGAACATCATCCTGAACTCCCCCAATGCATGCCCAGCCAGACACTTACCTCTGGGTGCAGACACAGTCTCTGACAAAGGGGCAGATGCAGAGGGAGGAGGTGCCGAGTTCACAGTTGCAGCATCTGGAGGGAACACCCTGTCCTGCTTCTTACATTTAAATTTCTTCAGGTAAGGAATTTCCCAGAACTCCTGTGGGATGGAAGCATAAACAATTTAAAACCAACAAATATTATTACAAGATTTAAAGGATAAATTGAATGCTAGCCAGATGTTGGAATTTATTGCACATCTTGGAAATTATTTTGATTCATGCTAAGGTGGACAAAAACCCCACTTTACTGACTGAAAAAACAAAGCTGGAAGAGGGTAAATGATGAGCTTCAAATCAAATCACCGCTTTCAATTTAATGTTACTGGAAAAAATATGATTTATTTATGCATTAGCTGCCTGCTCCTGGAGGGATGTGGCTGTGACAGGACTTGCCCGCCATCACAGCTGCTCAGTGCTGCAGCACACTCTGCTCTCTGGCATCCTGCACTGCCTGCTGCTTATTTGATCAGCTCAGAAATGTGCTTCAGAACATCAAATATGCAGTAAACACTCACCTTTGGGATTACCCAGTCTTTCCTGTTGGGAGTCTGTGTTTTAGCCACGCACTTGGTCCAGGCAGTGATATCCCCTGAACAGTAATAAGCGTCACTCTTGAACACAAACTGCCCCTTGCACTCCTCACAGGGCAGCAGAGCTCCAAAGGCCATCCCATCTGCTACTCGGTCCAAGATCTAAAGCAACAAAGAACACAGAGCAGGTCATGGCAGGAGGAGGCTGGAAGCACACACAGTGTTACCCTGGGCTGCACAAGAACACAACTGCCAGGTTGCTGGCACAGACATTTCCAGCATGTCACATGCACTCTGAACATAAACCAAGCATCTCAGCTGCACTGATGGATATATGATGCCTCAGAGGCATGGCACAAGGTTCCTCCTGCTCACAACCCCTGGCTCAGTCTCTCCTCTCCAGGAAGAGGGAGGTGATTCTCTCCCTCTGCTCTGCTCTCATGAGACACCACCTGGAGAGCTGCATTCAGATCTGGGGCTCCCACCAGAGCAAGGACATGGACCTGCAGAAGTGAGGCCAAAGGAGGGCCACAAAAATAACCAGAGGGTTTGAGCATCTCTCCTGTGACAACAAGCTGAGACACGGGATTGTGCAGCCTGGAGAAAAGGTCTCCAGGTCTTCTTGTAAGACCTTCCAGAAGCTAAACAGGGTCTACAAGAGAGCAGTGAGGTACTTTACAAGGCCATATAGTGCTAGAACAATGGCTTTAAACTGAAAGAGGGTAAGTTTAGATTAGATATTAGGAATAAATTCTTCAGTCTAAGGGTGGTGAAGCACTGGAACAGGTTACCCAGAGGAGCTGTGGATTCTCCATCCTTAGAAGTGTTCAAGACTGGGTTGGATGGGGCTTTGAGCAGCCTGACCTAGGTGGGTGGCTTCCCTCCCCATGGCAGGGGGTTGGAAAGAGATGATCTTTACAATCCATTCCAATCCAACCCGTTCTATAATCCTGTGGTTCAGGAGAACACAGCACCTGACCAGGCTTGCTGTGCCAGAACAGCCAGGGAGAAGACGAGCTACTGCATCTAAGCACATGAGTAAGGTGGGAAAGTAGGCTCAGACAAGTCCAGGTTTTCCTGCCTAAGAGTATTCCAAAGAGTATTACATGACCATTTTGAGTCTAGACACTTCCCACATGCCAGCCCACACTCTTTTTTACTAAGAATCTTGATAAATACAAATATTTAGAGCACTATGTGGCTCTGAAAGAGAGCAGACTTTCACATATCACATAGACCAAAATGGACTTTTTAAAGAAAAGAAACTGGGAAAGAACTTGTACAATTTTTGATTAATTTTGCATGACTTAAACAGTTGAGGAAGGCAATGTGAAATGCCTTAACTAACCTGCTCATGAAGAGCCAGCACCAAAAAAAAATACAGACCACTTAGAGCACAGCAGAATAAAGGCACTACACCAGAACAAAGATGCTGAATTCAGCATCACTCACCACCACACCACCCTTCACAAGCAAGTGTAACAGCAATATCAGAGTCCTGGGACAGCAAGACTGGGCTTTGCACCAAATTTCTTTCTTGAATGTTACGTTAGGAATGTTCTTCAGACTTGTGGACCTTGCAGCAATATTGGCTCAGGCCAGCTTCAACAATTCCAAGACCCCGCACACACGCAGAGCAACTACAACCAAACTCACAGCATTCTCCCCTGAGGGGACCTCCTGCTTGTTGGCAATCAGCAGCTCTTTCAGGTCATTGGTGGAGCAGACCTTCCTCAGCTCATCCTTGATGCCCCAGATCAGCTCTGTCTGCTCCTGTTGACAAAACCCAGCAGCTTAGAAAGCAATTGATTGCAAGTAGCAAAGAACACTCCTCAAACTGCAGTACGTGCACAAGGTTTTAGCAGGTCCATGTTATCTTAAACAGATTGTGAGATTAAGAGCTCCAGGAACCAGTAACTTTACCTAAAGGGAGAGTCACACCTTCTACCAAACACCTAGAAGAGACCCTTAAAGTCATATCCTTCAAATGTCAGTGCCCTTACTTAGAAACATCTCAACATTCTTTGCAAATTTCACCTACCTGACACAGAATAGTGGGGATGTAGCTGCATTTGAGCCTTCCATTAAAAAAAAAAAAAATCAGAAATGACTGCCACTGTTCCTTTTTTAAGCTAACTAAGCATTAGAGGAATTTCTACCAGATAAGACACCTGCAGCAGTGTGGAGAAATATGCATATTCTTTTGGGCTTTTCTACAGAACTTGAAAGGGTTGGGAAGCAAAGAAGCATCCCAAAATATCTCAAATAGTTTCTGGATGTTATCCACTGGCTACAGTGAAAAGTGTAATCTGCCCTGGAAGAAGTGGTTTACTGGGTTAAGTGAAATAATTTTCAGTGTTGATGATCATGCTTAATGAAATGCTGTTAAAAAAGTAAACTCAAAATTAACCCTAATCAACAAAGTGTCTCCATTTGTCCTAAACAGCTGCACTGCAGCAGCAAAACCTGAAACATTTATTTTTGGAAAATTATCGTGCTGCCACACAACAAAAAAAAAACACTTTGTTTGTACAAAGCCAGAGCCAGCGTTTTTCTATAGCTCCATTAATACCTCAGTTGCAGCAAAAACAGCTTGTTAGTTTTTTTCCTTGGGAACTTTTAATAAATAAAAAAAATCCTGAAGCTCTACTGGGGTTCTTCCCACAATATTCTAGAAAGTGACAGGTAGAAAGCTGTGATCTATCACTATCTGTACCCACAAACTGAACACATCTCCTCAGAGGGTGAAAAAGATTTGTTTTTTTATTAATCTAGTTGCACACTTTATCTCTGTTTAAGTTTTACAATGAGCTATTTATTGTTTTCCAAGCTCTTCTGCAACAGTGCTTGGGCTCCAAGCTCCAGCCACAACAGCCAGATGATACAGGAAGGAGCACAGAACCAGCCTCTCAGAAAAAAGGCATTTAACCTAATCTCTTTAAATCCAATAAGCCCAAGTCCTAGAGAACATCCTTCCTGTCTTTCGAGAGAAAGGCAGGGTGAATTGCCTTCAGCAAAGCCTCAGTAACAGGGCACCTCCTGTGCCAGGACACCAGGACTGTGTGCTGCTACTGCTGTCTCTGGGCACAAGGTACTGCCTTCTCTGGAGGCTCTTCAGTCACTGCCTGACACTGCACTCTTCCAACAAAGCAGTGCTTAGGTTGTGAGCAGCTAAAACTCACCTTCAGCTGTTTCTGCTGCTTTGTTTCTTTCTCTTTTTCTTTTTTCTGCTTCTTTTTTGCAGTCACATTTCCATCTACCTCTTCTCCTTTTCTCTTTCTAATAGAGAAAAACAAAAGAAAACCACAATACATGACAGGAAGTTGTTGAAATGGCAGTTACCAGAGCTCAGATTACTGATTGCCAGTATCTGCAGAGGCTTGAATATCCTCGATTTTGGCAGGCAAATCCATTTTTCAAATTCTTCAGTGCTGCTTTATAGACCTGAACTTGGCTCTACAATGTGGGCTGCCTCAATCAGGTCAGGTATGCTTAAGACGTTTTCCACGGTGTAGCCATGTGGTGTGGGAGAATAGCATGTGAAAGACTGCAGCATTCTCAGGCATATTCATCTACATTCATCTCATCTATTCATCTGTACAGCAAAAGGATCACCAAACAGCTCTCCAAATCTGGAGAGGTATAGCAATGTAGGTTAAAAGACCACAGTGTCTTTCAGCTGAATCAACAGCTTAATCAGCTTAGAAAGTCCATACTGAAATAAAGGAGAGCAAACATGCTAACTAATGAGTTAACACACTGGGAAACTAGGTATTTCCTACCTAGTTCCTCTTCAGACTGGAATTAAGTCAGGCCTCTGAAACCAAACAGGTGCAAGTTTCTGGAAAATTTCAGTGCAAGCATTGTTGCACAAGTTTCAGGTGCAAGCATTGGAAAATGCTTCCAGGCTCACAGTGGTTTTGTGACATGCTGTTGGGAGTTGCATGTGTGGAAATTTATTGCTATTTGCTAGGCCTTAGAGCTGAAGGGAGAAGTTACAAGAAACACTGCTCAAGAAAGACTAGAAAAAGAAAGCCAAATGATAACTGGGGGGTTTTGATAGACTTCAGTGACACGGGACCTCAGAAGAATATAATTTATGTTTCCAGAGTCATGACATCCCCTTCATCTGCTTGGAGTGTGTGTTCTCCTTGTGAGGATACCAAGAGAAATTCTATCCCAGCTGAGACAGGATGGCCCTGCAACTCGAGGCAGAGCATGAACACAGCTTGGATCACACACTCCATTTTGACAGAGACACTTTCTGTTATGAAACATCAGCCAGTTTTCTTTTTAAGAAAGCCTTTCTCAACTTTGTAAGCTGTGGCTGACGGTTAAGTCATGGAGTTGACATTTCTGATTGCTTCCTACTTACAGTTTTAAACACTTCTCTTTCTAGGACTTTGTTCCCATTAAGACTAACTCTGCATGATAGCTATAAAGCTGCTTCAGGAGGATGTCAGGAGGTACTCTCCTCCCAGAGACTCCTGCATGAGACCTATACCTTCTAGTAACTCTCCTGGCCCTAAAACTGGGCTGTGCTCACTTTATTTGCAGTGGCTACAACAGCCCACCATTAACACCTCTGACCAAACCATAGTTCAGAGCACTTTGAGGGACTGGTTTGGCAGAAGATCTCATCTTCAAGCTGTGTCCCTGCCAGGTGCCATCAGTGAGCAGGGGCTGTGCTGTACATCTCCCTGCCTCGTGGTGGGGGAAACAGACACACTGTGCTGCCAGCAACTGCTTGAGAAAATCTTCACCCTGTGCTCCAAATCAGGCAAGCGGCAACCAGTATGGCAGGACTGGCTCCAGCACACACACAGCAGTGCCTCCGAAAGTCCCCAGGCCAAGCAAGTGCTCTCTCCTCCTTGGCTGCAGCCCCTGCTGGGAGCAATCCACTGAGCCCTATCAAGAGGACAATGACTTCCCTAAGTTTTAAAAGAGTCAGGGGTACACAACAGAATCTGTGAAAAATTTACCAGCCTGAGTGCAAAGCGTTCTCCTGCATCTTCCAAACCAGGGATAAATGATGTCAGTGCTTAGGAGGGGTGCCCAGCCCTTTGTATCTGCAGTGCCTGCTGACAGTCAGGCTGCTCCAGCAAGCCAGCACTAACTCCCACGATGTAACTTGTCTCCTAAGGGAGCAAATCCAGCACAGCAGCCGCTGGAAGGCGATCACTCTGCCGAGAGACCCTGTGACCCAGGGAATGTGTCCAAATTCCAGCAGCGACTCACACTTTTGGCAGCTTCTCCTCACAGTCAAGGGGACAGCAGTAGCTGTACAGATTGATTACTGTACCTGCTCCAGCCACTGGAACAAACCATGGAGTGGGAGGGATCATCCCAACTCCAGGGAGGCATAAAACTATTGGTCACCACCTTCTCTTTCATGCCCAAGGCTAAAGCAAACACCAATCATTTTATATAGCCTGGAGAAGGGAATGGCAAACCTGACTTCATCTTGCAGCTTCCTAAAGCAGCACATTTTAGAACAATCTGTAAACTACACTCTCAGTAACACAAATTAAGAACACACACACAAGGATCTTCCATCCTTGGACCACAAAACCATGTGTTGCCCACAGCAATGGGGTGCTACTGAGCACATCCTTTCTCCTCCTGGGGAGGGGACAGCCTTCCACCTCCAACAGGTACAGCCCAATAGCTTCCCTGGAAGGACTGGAATACTGGAAGTTATTTCCTAGGCAATGCAAACTACTTCTCATCTTCATGGAGGCCACAAAAGATTTATTCCAGCTTCAGAGGAGATAAAGAGGGAAATGAACTGTCCCACTGCGGTCTGGCCCTTCCTGACCATCTACTCAATTTTTCACATTCGCCTCTTCCCCTCCCTACAATGAAAAGGTGAAAGGACAGTCACAACAACCCTGGATAAAACAAGTAGCCCATGCAGGGAGGAACAAAAACTCCTTTTTTCACCTCCTCCCTGAAAAGCACTGCCAGACTGTCAGTGACCTGAGCACTTAGAATTTGCCTCAGGTCACCTCTGCAGCTAATCCAGTGCTGCATGACATCTCCAGAGTGACACTTTACTCCTGGCCTGGGCAGCAATTGCATGTAAACAAGTGAGCCAGAAAATACAGGAAGTATTACAGCTCAGAGCAGGAGGACAAAACACACACTACCAAAGAAATACTGTTAAAAGGAGCTCACAAGCTGCTACGGTATTTCCTACACTAGCACACAGGCATTCTTTCCACAGAGAAGCTGCAGGCAAGGACACAAGATCCTCCTTTCCCAGGTCTGCAAAGTGCTAATGCTTAGGCAGGACAGCGCATAGCCCAAGGGAGGGTTGCATGTTTCACCCAGAACTGGCTGGAAGAGCCAGAAGAAAAGAGGCAGGATTCTTGCAGTAATCTTCCCATATCTGGTCTTCACAAGGAAGGGATTTTCTAATTTATTCTTGGTAGCCCTGCTAAACACCTCACCTCTCCCATCCAAAAAGGGCACGTCTCAATGACACTTTTGCACAAAGGGCTGACAGGGCAGTCCCCAGGTCTGACATTGTCCTGGACATGCAGTAGCAGCACCTGAGTTTGGATAGGTCACATCTGAATTGCACAGACTTCTTAGTCAGGATACAATTTGAATGCAGCATATTTAGAAATACCTTTAAAGATAATTTTGAGAATCTCACTTGCAACAGACACTTTAATATAATTTCTGCAAAAGGCTGTAATTTCTGTTGTTAATTTCTGTTATCTGATCGAGTGCACAAGGTGAATTATCCGAGGTAACTGCATCTCATCCAGGTTTCTGGAGTGTTCTTCCTCTGGCTTCTCCATAACTCCTGTGCTTTCTTGGCAGCAAAACCAGCAGATAGCCAGCACACCACACTCCTCCACTCAGGCTGTTTATTTACACTCTCACCCATTCCATTTGTTTGACAGGCAACGATTGTTCCAACTGACCCTTAACCACCCTTGGCTCAAGCACAGCCCAAAGAGCAGAAGGTAGTGGAGCATAAGAGCCAGCCAGCAACTTCACAGCTGACGAGCTTGTTCAGGAAGTGCTTAGAAAGCAGGAAAGATGAGACATCCTGCTGCTTTTCTGGCGTGAGGTCCTGGTTCACATTACCCTACATCACCAGTGCAAGCTTTTTTCCACTGCAATTCTAGGCCTTTATTTACGCAGTGACTTGGCAAACTACTTTGTGGCCTTTCTTTACAAAGACTTCATATTTTGCATAGCATCCAAGAAGTGGCCCAGAAAAGCAGAGCCAGGGCAGACAAGAGAAGGACTTACACAGTCAAATCTCTAGAGCTTTGCTGAGGACATGGGAGAAAACTACAAATAACCCCATTAAACTCACTGTTCTGGGACAAAGCAGAACTCACATCTCAGCACAAAAAGCAAAGGATTCCTTGAAAACCTCTAAGTGCATTAAAATACTGCACTTCTGCTTCCACTAAGCAATGCACACAGAGGTAAAATCCCTGCATGGAAAGACAGAAGGCTGCCCAACAGAGGCACACATCTCCTCTTGGTCTCTGCCAGTTCAGCTGAGTGAGAACAGAACATGACAGGGCTCTGGCCAAAGCCTCCATCCTGGGGTGCTGCAGGACTCTCCCCACAGCACCCACACCACTGCCAAATGCTTCTGGAGCAGTGGCTTGCCAAGGAACTGCACACCACACACAACAGCTGCACACCTGAAGGACCAATACTGACAAAGACTGCACAGCTGTGACATGGCCATAGCTTCTCAAAACAGACATCAGCCTGACTGGACATTTTCATGGTGAATCTTTGCAAAAGCAAAGTTCAATTCAGTCTGAAACGTACACAGAGAAGTCCAATGTTTTCCAATGACAAGATCTTCCTTATTTGTAGGATCCAGAAATACCTGATTTTCCTTCCTTCAAGGGGACAATACAACACTGGTTTGTGTTACGAAGCATGACTCCAGGCAAAGTCATTTCAAGAAGAAGTAACAAAAGCCTTCATAAAAAAAGAAAGATTCACAAAGCTAGCAAGTCACCCGGAAACACTTCTCTGTCAGTACAAGTTCTGTCAAGAGCCTCCACTAAGAATCGCAATGCAAGGCAATGAAATTTCAGACATACTATAAAAGATTCAGCAAACAAAAGCATCCAAGTGTAAGCACAACATGGCCAATAAACACCATTATCAGATTCAGTGCCTGTCACAGTTCAGCAGCTCATAGATAAAAGATGTCAAATCAATTCTGTAACAAGTGGTTTGAGCAGAGAAACCAGTGCTGATAACAGTATCACACAAGGAGACGCAGGGCCTAGTATCCATTTGTACTACACAAGCATTATTTATGGCTGAAAGCCCTGAATCAGCCCTCCAAGTCACAGCTGCAGGTCTCTGCATTTCCTCAAGGCAGTCACAGGGGCAACTGGACTGCAGACTCCCAGGGACAGGGAATCTATGTTGTCATCTACCTGAGGTCATGGGAAGGATCAAACCTTCCTATGACCAATGTTCTTCTAACAGAGACAACAATGTCCCACAACATTTATCATGCGTGTATATAAAGGCAACGGCTCCTCCAGACAACACAATTTCTTACACTAACCACCTACCCTTCACTCTTGGTAGCTGGGAGCTGCTTTTTCAGAGTTTCTTTATCTTCAGCTTTCAGGATGCTGAAGCCCAGGAGCTGGGTGGCCCCATAGGCTGGGAGGAAGCCCAGCTCGGCTCGGCGGCTCACAAAGCAGTCCGGGTGGTACCAGTTATCTATCATTCCCAGCTGCGGCTTTTCAGGATGCACCATCTTCTTGGAAATCCGAATCTGGCCCTGAGGTAGATTAAAGTGACACAAGAGCAATTGTTAGGCCATTCTGGAAGGAGCAGGATGTTAACAAGTTACTAACATGATGCTTCCTAAAAACCTGTAAAGCAGTAACAGCTCCTCTTTTAAAGTCTGCAACTTTTGTTCAAACCCTTTCACTACAGTTCCTCTACCATTTTCATGTACTCTTGCTAGGTTGAAAAAGTCACCTTTTAAGGCAGTTATCTGTTCAAAATCCACTCAAACTGGGTAATCCTGATGTCTTTATTCCAACTTCCAGTAAGCTTACCAAGTAAAACTCACATGAACAGGCCTCATAAAGGCACATCTCAAAATTAACTTTATGTCCCTATCACTTAAACAGCAATGCTAACATGATCTTATCCTGTCTTATGGCAAATTACCTTTCAGATGTCCAACAAGTAGATGGTCTGCAGTGCAGCAACAAGCAGGAAAAGCTGCAGTTAGTGGTGGCTCTCATGCCACCAAAATGCTGGTGAGCAGCACTCCCAGCCTGGTCTAAGACCCAAGTGAAAGGAGGGATCACCAGGCTTGAAGTTCAGGCTACCATGCCTGAGGGATGCCTTTACCGTCAGCTGTCCAGGACACAGCTGCTCCTCAGACATAGAAATGCAGCTCTGCAAGTTTTTTCCATATGCAGGACAGACAGGAAGCAATTATAAAAGCCACTGTTTGAATTAAAACTGGTGAGAGAAAAGATGAGATGGAAAACTTTTTTACCTTTTCTATTTTCTGCTCACAGCCTTTGCAAGTACTTCTGTTGGACTTGGCATACTCTGCAGCAAAGTCATGTAGGCTCTTCTCAGCTTTACCACCTCCTTCCTGTTCCCCTCCTTTTCCTGGAGAATAAAGCAAATATGGAATTCAGCTTTAATATGCATGCCCTTATTTTCTGTCCCAACAGTCTGCATTAATAAACCTCTTGGGTTCCAGCACTCATTTGTCCAGAATCTGAATAGAGAGTAAGACAAGTAGTCCATGCTCAAAAGCACCAGAGCCACCATAAACATGCACTGAACTGAAGGTACTATTAAGAAAACACAGTACAACAGCATCTGTTAACGTTAAAGAACTGAAAACTAAATATACCAATCATGATAACAAGAAATGTTTTTCCATATATCTGCCAACTGACTTGGCTTTTTCTCCTCACTGATTTAACATGCTGGATAATAATACTGTCAGCATCCTGGCCCTGGAGTGTGGAGACATCTCAACAATTCTTCTGACATCACTTGCTGAAGCAACATGGACATCAAATCATCATAATAACACCACAACAAAAGAGAGCACAGTTCCAGAACCTCCAAACACCATGAGGTTTCTGCCTACCTCCTCCAGAGCCTGGAGTTTCAATGGATTTCTTGATTTTCTCCTGATCTTCCCACCGAAGCTCAGGGAAGCCATCAATGTCTGTGTGGGACACAATTCGAGCCCGCTTCCAGAAGCAGCTGTAGTGGTGCCAGTGAGGGACTTTGCCATCAAACATGGGTGACTAGCAAAAAAGCACATTAGGCCAAGATGAAACAATTCAAGCAGAATCAAGGGGAAAACAAAAACAAAACAAAGCCCAAGATAAAAAGGAGCACCTGGGTAAACACACGTGATTTCTTATTTTTATTTTTTTTTTTAATCCAGAGATGGATACTATTTAGGACGAAGTCTAAGAAGAAAATCTAATAAGACAGAGAAGCTGCTGGAGAGATGTTCCCAAAGGGGATAGACATGGAAGGAGCATTTAGCTAGCTTAACCAGTTCATCACCCTGCTGCTCAGCCCATCTGTTTTACTGAAAAAAAAGGTCACAACCTCAGCATGACTGCACCAGCCCCTGTGAGACTGTGCAGCACAAGAGGCTGCTGGCCTCACTTCACAATCCTTTGAGAGCCACTTCTCAAGTAAACAGTCTATGTACTGGAGAACCCATGGCAGGCACAAGGATTGTGGCCTGAGGAAACTCCTGAGTGGCCTGCAGGAGGCAGAGACAAAATTCAATGGAAACACCAGAGCCCATTTAAAGTTCTGCATCAGAAGTAAACAGCAGGCCACAAAGATGATCAGAGGGTCAAAGAACCTCTGCTGAGAGAGTTTGGGATGTTCAGCCTGCAGAAGGCTCCAGAGCTGTCTTACAACACTTTTCAATACCTGAAATGGGCCTACAAGACAGGTGGAGAGGGAGTTTTCACAAGGACTTGTAGCGACAGGGTGGTGAGGCACTGGGAAAGGTTGCCCAGAGAAGCTGTGGATGACCCATCCCTGGAAGTGCTCAAGGCCAGGTTGGATGGGGCTCTGAACAACCTGATCTAGTCGGGGGCATCCCTGCCCACTGCAGGAGTTTGCAACTGGATGATCTTCAGGGCCCCTTGCAGACCAAACTATTCCATGACCCTGTGATCAGAACAGAAGAACCATTCAAGTCCTCCCTGAAGCGCAGCTCCAGAGTGCCCTGCCCCACACCAAGCACTTGTTTTGCAAGTACCCAACTTGTTTAAAACTCAGACACAGCAGGTACCATCTTGGCATTGCTCCAGTTACCCACCAGGCAAAGTAACTGTACAGTGGTTTGGCTCCAAATAACACACACAAACAGCTGCTGTACTGACAATACTCAGTGCTGTACAATTACTATTACTGATGATACAGAACTAACCACCTAGGAAAGCCTTCCACGTGTCACTCACTAACAGGAAGGAGATCTCCAACCCAAAAACAACAGCAGAGCTTTGTGCATGAGGAGGAAGGAAAAGGAAAGGGCTTTGAAGACCACAGCATGGAACCAGGAGAGCTGAGAGCCCAAACTACAACCAACCATCTACCCAAACTGTAAGAGGACATTTTTATTTCCAGATGGGCTCTTCCCACAAGCCAGGACTGGATACCCAGTTACCCTCACAGCACCACAGCAGCCACCCTGCAGTCGCTCTCAATGTCTCTCTAAGTTGTCACATGTGATTTTGGCACTGCAATGTGGACACCTCTGGGTTTTGTCTACAGTTTTGCAGGAGGACTCAGGGCTGTTCCCAGCACAAAGGCTTTGAGGGCACAAGGCACTGATGAGAACAAAAGTGAGCAGAGCTAGCTCAATCTTTAAGACAACAATACAAGCAGTGAGTAATCTCCTCAACATGGAGTTTCAGACTCTTCTCTGTGTGGAAAATGAAACCTCTAGGCAAGCTGGGCCTTGTTTAAACTACTTCTCTCAGCTCACCTATCTCTAGACCATAGTTTCCTAAACAAACTAAGGAAAAAAGAGACCGATTCACTTTCATAGTGCACTTTCAGATAACAGAAACCACTCAGTTCCAGCTGGAAGCAAAAGACAAAGCTGTGCTGGTCCTGCAGGGCCTGGGCGCCTGCCTAGCACCCAGAATCCCACTGTCATTCACAGCTCTTCACTTGAGGAACCAAAACAAAAGGGAAGTTACAGCAGACATAACTAAGGCTTTGGTCTGTATCTCTCTTTAATTTCTTCAGCACAATTTGCAGAAGAGCTCAATGCACTGACGCTGGCACAGAGGCTGCTCTGCAGGGGATTTCCCGAGGAAAAAGCAGGGGACCCGTTTGCTCTGGTGAAATTCAGGCATTTACAGCAGGATGCTCAGCAGCAGGATGTGATCTCCTGGTACAAGAACGGGCAGAGGGAAGAGCAAGCAAATTCAAGAGGTTATGGGGAAAATAAATAAAAATACAAATGTTTGGTGCAAGACCGCCAGTTTTAGGGATATGTCTGGAAATGAAAGGCAGTGGCTCTGTGAGGAATGTCGGTCCCCAGGGGCTCACTCCATAAACCGAACCCTAGAGAACCAGAACACAACTCCTGCCCCCCGTACTGGTGAAGGGCAACCCGCCTCGCATCAGCCTCAACTGCTGGGCAAGACAGGAAGGAGTAACAAACGTGAGGAAGCCGAGGAGCAGCAGCCGGAGCAGGGGAGGAGGAGCAGCTCCAGGCTGAGTGCAGCGGGGGAGACAAAAGGACAGGCAGCAGGACCACGTGCGAGCAAACGCTGCAGCTTGGCACCGCACGGTCCCGCATCTTCCCCAGGGGGAGGAGGATCTGGGGAACAAAGGCAGAGGCAGGTATTTCCCCTCCGGGACAGCAGCTTTGCCTCCAACCCCGACAGACCTGCCAGCCCCGCCCGGCAGCGCGGGCGAGGAGGGACCGGGCCCTTCCTCCCCGCCCCGTACAAGCGGAGCCTCTCCCAGAGGCACAAGCGAGCTACATCCTCCAAACCCGGCTCCTCGGGCGGCCGGGAGCCACAGCATCCATCCATCCACCCACCCATCCCTCCATCCGCAGGGCTTTGCGCTGCCACGTCCTTGCTCGCCTTCTGCAGGCACACACGTATGCCTTTGCTAACCTTTCACAGCAACACCCCCAAACTCAGCCCGCCCCCAGCACGCTGCAGGCGCACCCTCCCCTCTGCCCTGATGCAGCCACCGGGACAGAGTCCCCCCTCCCCGGACAGCGGCGTGAGCCTCCCGTGCGGAGGGCGATTCCCTCCGCATCCTCCCGCAGGAGGCTGTGATGCCGGGTCCGCGCACAGCTCCCAGCCCCCAACAGGACAGGGCTCTTCCCTTCCTTCCAAAAGTAAGCCGAGCAGTCTCTTCCCCAAAAGGCAAATAATAGCATGCGGGCGGCGGAGAGCAAACCGTGCCTCCGCAGCCCGTTCGCCAATTGCGGTCAGCGGTCTCACGCCTGCCATGTGCCAGCCAGCTCAGCGAGAGCCCCGGGCCCGGCCGCTGATGCTGCGGCCCCGGGGGCTGCCCCACACCTCTCACAGCTGCCGGGCCGCAGTTCCTCTGTCTCGTAGGCAAAGCGCGCACCGAGCGGGGATTCCCCGGCGCCGACACCGAGCGCTGCGAGCCGCAGACGCTTCCCGGGGCTTTCCTCGGAGAAAAGCCGAGCCGCGGAGCTCGGCTCGCCCCCGGACGGCAACAAAGCGCCTCTGTGCGCGCCCGCGGGCCGCCCCCCAGCCCCGCCACGGCCACGAACGGTGACCTTTGCACCGCTTCGGCTCAGCCGCCACTGCAGCCCGCGGGAGCGGGGGAAGCGGCTCCCCCCGCCCGGGAGCGCTGCGGGCAGGGCTGCCCCGGGCACCGGCGCTGCTGTGGACACGCTGCGCCTCTGTTAAAAATAGGCTGCGCTCGCCCCCGCAGCAGCGAAAGGCGCGGCCGAGCGGCTCCGGGATACCGCGGCGGGCGGAGGGAGCGGAATCCCGCGCTGGCCCCGCCGCCGGCGGTACCGAGCGGATCGGCCGGATCAGCCCGCCCCCCTCCCGCGGCGGCCCCGCCACGCGGTACCTGCACCATGAGCGCCAGGCGCAGCGAGTCCTTGGCGATGCTCTCGCCGCACTTCTTGCAGGAGGCGCGGCCGCTCTTGGCATACTCGGCCCGGTACAGCTTCTCCGCCGGCTCCGCCATCGCCGCCGCTCCCGCTCCCGCCGCCGCGCCCCGCCCCGCGCCGCGCCGCGCCGCGCGCCCGCCGCGACCCCGCCCCGCGCGCCCGCCGCGACCCCGCCCGCGGCAGCGCCAGCCGAGCGCCGAGCCCGTACCATGCCTCACCAACCGGGCGGATCGTCCTCTCGGGCATCGATTGCGCGTGTCTGGAGGTTCCTCCGGTGTATCAATGGGAGGCGGGCGCGGCGGCGCGTTCCGTGCTGCGCCCTCGAGGCCGCGGGTTCGGGCCGCGCCGCCACCCCGCGCCCCCACCCGCGCCCGAGCGACACCGAGCGGGCTCCCGCCTCTTGGGGAGCCTGAGCTCAGCAGCTCTCCCGCAGACAAATACTGGCCTCGTGATGCCGTTTCCAGGCGGGCGTTCCGGTGGTGCCCAGCGACAGGACGAGGAGCGATGGCCGTAAACACGAGAATCTCCCCCCGCCATGAGCAAGGAGGGCTGTACATGAGGGTGGCAGAGCACCGGAACAGCCGCGCAGGGGGCCGTGGAGTTCTTCTCTGCAGAGAGCCAAAACCCCCGGACCCGCTCCTGTGTCACCTGCTCCAGGTGACCCTGCCTGGGCGTGGGGCTGGACTGGTGATCTCCAAAGGTCCCTTCCAACCGTGACAGTTCTGTCACTGTTTCCTCCAGCCCCTGGGGATAACAGTGGGGCTGCTGACGAAATCAAAGAAGAGTGCTTTGACAAATTAAATCTGGATTTTTTTTTTTTCCTACTCACAGTAGATAATTATCCTCTACTATCAGCAGAGGGCATTAGCTCTGCAGCCTCCCTGGAGGAAGGTAGAGGAGAACACTGAAGTTACTCCAAACCCAAGTGTTTGTCATTAATCTTATAGAGATTCTGAAATTAGGGTTCAACTGAAGCAGCATGTGCAGCCCTGGGTGGGCTTCAGGCAGCCTGCAGGTGTCACTCAGAGCTGCACACCAGCATCTCAGCAAACCTGAGATGCTGACACACCTTTTATCCTGTGCTGTCCTTCTCCAGGCTCTCACACGTGTGCTCCGCAGGGTTTGACTTCAGTGCGAGCCCCCCACCAGCCTGGGGCTATCGGCATGCCCGGGAGGACAGGCTGGGTCCTGGTACATCACTGCGGATTTGGGGAAGGAGGAAAAGGAATCCCTGCGACGCACTAGATGGTGCTGCGAGCACACAGACAGCCGGGTGCTCCACACAGCAGAATCTTCGCTCTTGCTGATCACTCCTTCCAGGAGTTCCTGGCCCAGACACCAGTGGTTCAGAGACAGATCAGTTTGGTCCCACCCTGCGGAAAAGTGGGGAGAAAACGCAGGAGAGTTCATCTGGATGACATGGTGGCTTTCACTCCTAAGAAAGGGAGCCCCGTCCAAACACTAAAATGCTGCTCTGCAACTGGCAGCCTAGACACTTGCAGAGGATCTGTAAGATGTCATGAAGAGCAGTACACAGACATTCACAGGCTTGCAAGCATAAAAACAAGCAAAGAAAGTGACTGTAACAAATGGCTGTTCTAAGCTTAACCTTGTTTTTTTTCCAGTTATGAGCACATACTACATTAGCACTACTCCAAATGGGGTTTAGTGGATTTTCTTTTTTGAAAGGGGTAGGTGGTTCTGCTTGAAAGGATCAGGCTCAAAGCTCCGGGCACTTAACCTTTCAGCCTTACTTGAGAATTCCACAGTAGTTTGTCTGGCCACAACTAGTGTGTTGCTTTGAAACAGGAACGCCTAAATAGCAGGAATTACATTGTTATGGTTCTTCTTATGGCGGTGTAATTTCCTCTGTAGGCTAAGTGTCATCCTGATGTGTGGTGTCAAGAGTTGCCAAATCATGTTAGTCCCATAAATCTATTGATCTCAACAGAGCTGCCTTGCTCTCTGTCTTCCCAAGTGTGACATGTGGATCACAGCACATCCCTTCCACTCTCCCAGGGCCGTGGGGGACCAGTGAGTCAGTGCTAACACAAACAGCACAGAAGATACCAAGTTTTGTAAAACAGGGAATGCTTTGGCAGAAGCTGAGAGAAGTGGCATCTGCAAGGCCACTTTTCTGGGGAATCATCATCCCTTTAAGTAAATCCAGTTTTTCCAGAGCCCTCATATTTAGCTGCTGCATTTTACCAGAGAGAAAGAACTTTGTGATCCCTCACATTCCTTTCTAACAACATTCTCATCTCAGTGGACTGATGACTTCTGGGATCCTGTTGGATGACGAGTTCTGCACCAATGTGTGAGACCAATTTGTTTTTCCTCTCTGTGACCAAAGTAGAACTCATGGTTATCCTCAGAGGTGTTTTGATTATCTCCATATACTGACACTCAGATGCCAAACTGGCTGCTGGTGCTTGCAGATCAGCATTTCCCAGTATCCAGTCCAAATCTCACACATGCCCCTGGGCTCCCACAGCTCACTGTGCTGTGGACAGGAGCGTAGGTGAGGAAGGGGGTGTAATCAAAAGGTCTGCTGTGCAGGCTTCATCATAAATGTCAGGCTATTTGGAATTTTCTTAATGCTTCTGTTTCTGCAATCTCACCTCTAGAATGCCCCTGGAGAACAGCAATTTCTGTTCTCCAGAGGCAAAGCACACAGAAACAGTAAAGAAGAAAAGAATGGTCCAAGAAACCCCAGCTATGGCAATTTTGAGTGTCTCAGACTGTGAAATTCAGTGTCAAGCATTCAGGTGCCTGGCTTGTGACTTCAAGGCACCACAAAGAAATACATTTTCTTTTCTGGGCAATTTTGCATTAGATTCCTCTGAAAGGCAGAGGGAAGTAGGTCAAACTCTGGCACCAGGAAGACATAAGTTATCTCTTCAGTGTCACAGGACCAAATGCTTCCCCTCAGATTGTGCTGACAGAAACCTGAGCACTAAATCTTCCAGACTGTCTTGCTTTGGGCTCCATTTCTCACACATGCTTGAGATGTCTCCCTGCAAGATTTCCACCCTGCTAAGCATCTTACAAAGGGTGAGAAAATGTTGGACATATACAGGGAAGACGATCGCTTATAGCCTGTAGGGGCGTCAGAACTGTTCTTGCTCAAGCCTGGATTTGTTGCTACAGGAGACTTTGTATTATCTGGTTTTGATATCTGATAGCTTGAGAGTTTTGTAACAAAACACCCTTCAGTGCTAGGTTATCCTGTCTGTGTTGATGACCCACTTTTTCATGCCACTGCACATAATCAGTGTGGCAGGGATGACCCTGTTTGCATCCATGCAGGAGGCTACAGGCAGCCACTGCTATGGCTCAGCTGTGCCTTCTTGCTCATGCAAGTGATCATCCCACTGGCATCCCTGAGACTACACCAGTGGGAAAGGGATGTGAGATCGTGCACCCCCATCTAACTGAGCATCTTACTGTCTTTTCTTTCCATGGAATAAATCAGAGGGCTTATTGTTCTGTCTGGGGGATCTAAAATATGTTTTGAATAGCTCAATAACTTCCCATGGTTCCTCTCTCCTGGGTGATCATTAACATATGCAATCTCTTTGGCTTTATTTAGAATTTATTTAGAATTTAGAGTGCTCCTGCTGGGCAGAGGTGCCAAGAGCTGGCCTCCTTTTCAGTCCCCCTAAATAATTTTGCACTACAGACCAGCACAGAGGTCTGTGTGAAGCAGCTCTGGTGGTTCCTCTGTTCTTTAGAAAGGTCCCTCAAATAAACCTGCTTTTTCAGCTTTCCAGATGCCCAGGAAAGTAGATGTAGGAAGAGACAAGGGAGGAGGAGCAACAGCATTTCAGACTGCCGGGGAACATGACTGAGTAGCTTTCTTTCAGTAAATTCAGTGGTGTGACTACATATCCTGAGTCTAGGGAAGATAATATTCCAAAGCCAGTGGCAGAGCCAAGTGCAGCCACAGTACTTGCCACAGTTAGTACCTGGGTGCTTGCCAGGCTTTGAGGTTGTTCACCCTGACATTATCCCCACACAGGAAAGGCCATTATCCCTGTTTTACTGTCCCCATGTGGCAACTGAGACACAAATCATTATGCAATGAAATTAGAGAGTGGGAAATTAAAAAAAGGGTAAAAGGAGATTTGTTCTCATGGCAAGTTAATTAAACTAGAGCCTACAGCCAAAGGCAGATGTTGTGGCAAAGTAATGCTGAAAGGAATTGTTTAGAGTTTTCTTAATTGCAAATGCTAAAAGGGACATAAAACAGTGAGCTTTGGAGATAAAGTCCATACCTAATTTATGATGACAGTGAGGAGACATAACTTGGGGAAGAGATGATCTTCAGTCTCACCATGGGTCCTTCACTTGAAATGCTCAGCCCAGTGAGCTGGAGAGAGAGGAGCACCTGCCATGGGCAGCTGTGGTCCATTCTTGATTTCTGCTATCTGCCAACAAGAATGAAAAATCACACCCAAGGGAAAAGCAGAGTCTCCAAAACCTTGAGCTAATCCCACAGCCATTCAGTCAGCCTTTGGCAGAGTTTGTGAGAAAATATGGCAAACTCCCTCAAGGACTACCTGGCTACCTTTTTTGTGTCAATGCTGTCTGTTAGCTTGTTCTCCCACCTGTGTTCCCAAGCATCATCTTTCCCCTTTGTAGTGCAGTGGGGCTGTTAATCATCCTGCCTGTGTGGATGCCACTTGTAAAAGGCTCTGCTGCCAAAGGAAGGAGGCACCAGCTGTAGCACTGAAAATGTTCATGCTCAGAGATCTGTATGTGCCAATCCCAAGCTACAGCCTTATGGATGAGTTTAATTAAGGATGGCAGCTTCCTCATCTGAAGTTGTAATCCCAAATACATGTTGTCTCCACATAGGCTCAAAGCCAAGCTGTGACTCCTGACTAGAGCACCCCAGGGCAGATGGCCTCATCCCTGGGGTGGCAGATACCTTCCCTACCTGTGCCATCAGTCTGGGTATCTTCTGGCCCAGAAGAGCTGCCAAAATACATATTGGGCATCACAAGATACCAGCTAGAGAGTCTGCATATGGTTCCAGTTTGGGTCCTTGAAAATGAATAAAGAAAAGTAAATCAGAAGAGCCAGAGGGCTAGAAGGGACAGAGTGGCCAATGAAACTCTCAGTAACATTGTGCTATTGGGGTAGAGAAGAAAATTATATTTCTGCAGTCCTGTGAGTACTTTGTGGTAGTTTGAGGCTGCACAGGCCATTTGCAGAAATACCACAGCCTCTGAAACAAATCCACTTCTGAAATGGGAATTTCTTACAGCATTCTGTTAAAGAGCAGTGAAACTGCACAGAGAAATGAAACATGCCCAGTTAGTGACCCACTAGTCCCCATAATTTATCCAAAATCTAAATCCCATCTGATTTTGATGGACACAGACAGCTGAGACCTTGCTTTCCTGGTGCAGCTGAAAGCAGACTTTTCTTGTACCCACACTGACTTTTTGTCAGGCCTGAGGCATTGGTTTGGGTGCTCTGCAGCTCTGCCCAGGTGAGCAGCAGGATGTTTTCTCTGGTCTTTGAGCATCCATTATGTGACTGATTCCAGTAATTCATTAAGTGCAACAAATGAGTGGTGACAGTGGAGGCTACACTACCCCATAATTCATCTCCCTTGCCTCTTGATGAGAAGGTTTCGTGTTACACTGGGCAGACCTGTCCTCATCACTCTCTTACAGGCTCTCTTTCATTCTCAGTTGACTTCAGACAGAAATGTGTCCAGTCCCAGAAGCTGTGAATGCCCTCTTTCCTCAATTGCCAAATATCTTCATGGTACTACTTGCCTTTAGACCCTTGGGTTTAGCTAAGAGCTCAGCAGTGGTTACACTATTTGGAAGTGCTAAATATTTCTACCTGAGTCATAACTTGCAAAAAAAGTCAATCTAGCTTCTCTGTAACCCATTGCTTTCAGAAAACTCTGAACTGCTTGTAACTGCCATAATGAGGAGCACTGACCACTTACCTAATAAAATTTGCTTTTTGAAGTATTTCTCAGCTCTATTACAAGCACACAACTTCATGACAATAAGTATCTCTGAGTGTGGATTTTATATTGGCAGTCTTTTGAAATGTATGTTCATGATGGGGAATCTTAGTTCTTCTTTGTGACTAATTACTGTTAGGGGATATCCTGATAAATGATAATGTCCTAATAAAAATACACTTTTTAAGGACATCTGATGCATTCACAAATATGCAAAATACTCAGTCCCTAATCCAGGTAGCTCTCATTTATTCAGGTTTCTGATTCTAAAGATCCCTTTTACACAATGAATGGCAGAGAGGGAAGGCTGGCAGCAGAACCCAGGAGCCCTGAGTCTGCTCTCCTCATCCTGGAGAACAGTGTCAACACTGAGCACACACACTCCAGTGTTGCTCAAATTAGAGCAAACCAGCTACAATCAGATGCACTTTATTTGCACTGTTTGTAGACAAACTATGTGTAAAACACACCACAGAGCAAAAGCACACAGGGCACTGGTAATAGATGGCATAAAATAAAGCAAGCAATGATAAAAGTGACTGCTTGATAAACACATCAGCCCAGCCAAAGGCAACACATTTCAGAGGAAGGTGATTGTTTCCAGTAAAGCTGCAGCAATCTCTCCAGCTACCAAATGAACTTTACAGAGGATTAGCAGTGCTGGAAACTGGAGTCCTCTCTTCACCCAGAGAAAAGCTGCACAAGGGCAGTACAAGGCCAGGATTGCCACTAATACATCTTATTTCTGGGCACACTGACCTCTTGGTGGGGCTAGGAGGGGATGCACCTCTTTGCTGAGGTTGCAGGCAGGCAGAGCTGCTGAGAGGTGGACTGTCCCCGCCTGTGAGAGAGCTGAGACCGGGCACACACCTGGGGAGGGATTAGCACACATTCAGCTGCTGCCAGCTGCTTTTAGACACAATCAACTTTCAATTACCTACAGGGAGCTTAAATGCCCCTGACTTTCCCCAGCACTGCTGGCCATGGTTCAGTGCTATGGAGAGTGATGTAGAGGGCAAGCAACTCTTGCTCTCCTTGACGTGCTGGCTGCTGCAGAGAAACTGCCTTTGGCATTTCCCAGAGCAGACAGCTCCAAGTTTGCTCAGCAGGTCTCGTCCTTGCTTTAGATCTGCCTGAATATGGGAGTTATTCTCACCTGCCCCAGGGTCAGCTTTGGCAGAGGCCTCATTGCTATTCTCAGCCTCCTCTGGCCTCATCACCTCTGCTGATCCCACGGTCTGCAGTTACTTTCACAAACTGCTTTTGGCAAGAGCTGTCCTCCTTTACAGTGTCAGCTAACTGCAGGGACCGGTAATCATCAATTTCACTGAAGAACCAGCAAATCAATGACCTCTGGGAGAGATCCTGGAGTCCTGTGGTCTTCCTTCTATCAAGGCTGCAAGTGTAGCTGCTAATTTGTTCTGTGCATGCCTATCTCTGTGGCTGCTCATTAAGTGAGATCCATCATCGTTACTGCTGTTGGCAAGAAATGCTCAGACCCCCCACTGAACTGAGAGTCTCAAGGGATAAATGGGATATGATAACTTTCATTATGTCCTTTTCAAACATTAAGAATTCAGTGACCAAAACCAGCAGGGAATGTGGATCAAGGAACTAGCATTTCCTAGCCAAGGGAAAGCATATCAAAATCAATTATCTGGGGCATAAAATAGTTGTGGCTCTCCCAAAGGAAAATACTGCTTAACTTAATTGTTCTGCAACTAGTGTTAATGAGTTATCATGAATCATATTTATGTTTACACCCCCAGGAATCAAAATAGACCAGAGTGTGACACTGTACGCTTCTCAAGACAAAGCAGAAAAAAAGGAAATAAACATATAGCAGCACTTTAGTTTCTACCAGCTTTCATATGGCATAGCTTTCATGCTGCTTCTCAATTTTTGGCCTCCTGATACCTCAGAGGTCAGAGCTTCTGAGGTGTCAGGAAAGCTCTGACTGAACTTTCAGCTGCTGAAACAGGCCCACCCTAGTCCTGATGCAGGAATGTTTCTGAGCTCGCTCAAGTGCACGAGTCTGCTATGCCTGTCTGGAGTCAAACATACACTGAACAAGTCTGTAGGCTCCTTAAACCTGGCACACAGCACATATTTCCTTCCTAGCTGTGCATTACACAATATTTATCAAGGTAACTCCAGCACCCAAGAGTGTGAGCTTCAGCAAGAGAACAGACTGACCACAGCTTTTCAGATATTTGAGAGTACAGTTTCCAAGGGACCTCTAACTCACAATTCCTTAAGGTTTTCCTGTTTCATGGACATCACTCTCATAATCCCACATTGCTGCCATTTCCATCAGGTGACCAATGCAGGCAGCCAAATTCAGAGCTGTCCTTGAAGTCTGAGTACAGTGACAATTGCAGGCTCTTACTCTGGATTTGGCTTTATCACACCTACCAGTTTTAAAGGGGATCTGCATTCCTGAGGGGATCAGCACTTAACATCACATATCAAATCCACCTGGAAGGACAAAGAAACATCTCAGTCATGACCACCACAAAGTGTTGGGGCACTTACAGGGTTTTTCAAGGGAAATTTGGACAATTGATTTGGAAACCTGTTTGGAGAGGTTTCCCTTTGGCTCCTCCTAGTGCCAAATCTGGTCTGAATTCATTGATCTGTGCAAAGCTGTGATCCGTGTTTGACTCTTAGATCAAACATGATTTTTGTACATTTTTGATCCTCAGTGTACCAATAATGTGAGCCAGTAGCTCAGACTCAGCTGGAGCCATAATATCTGAAGTCTCAGTCTGGAAATGCATCCTGCAACTCTGCCCATCTTTTTTTCATGTGACACAAACTCTGTTAATTGGGAGTGTTTGGAGAAGATGGAGAGGTGTACAGCAGAAGGATGAAGGTGATAGATTTGAAACAAAGAAGAGGCTGTGGTTTTGATAAGAGAAAAAAAGGATTATTATAAGTGTGATGAAGCAATTGAACAGAGAGGTTGTGGGATCTCCATCCTTGGAGGTAATTCAAAATTCAGGTGAATGAGGCCCTAAGCATCCTGCTGTTGCTGGACTAGATTTGAGCAGAGGCCAGCAGTAGTCCCTTTCCATTCACCCAAGCCTCTTAGCAGCACATGGAAAAAAATGTAATGATTTCCACCTTTTCTTATTTAATGGAGCAACAATTCTTGTGTTCCTGGTGAAGAACTGAGGGAGTAATATGGCATTTGATATGCCACCAAGGAGAAAGAGACATAAACTACATATAAACCTAGAGATCAAATCCTATCAGCTGAGCACATGCATTGAGCTTAATGGAATTTGAGGCTGTCCATCATTTTGTAATATCAGTTTTTAAGAAAGAGAACCAGCATGAGATCCTCTTCACACTAATGTGTGTGGCAAAATGCCCAGCAGGTTCAGTGAATGCAAGCAGGGGTGGATGCCTCAGTTTCCAAGCTCAGCATTGTGCTGGAGTCTGACAAAGATGTGTTCACAGTGCTTCACCCCATCCCTTTTTATAGCTAAAACCAGAAAGCCCTTGCACAAAGGTGGCATCGTGGCCTCCTGAAGGGAAGCTGAAATTACAACCATTTCCCTTCACTTCCCTCCCTGGTGGCCTCAGCTGTTCTGGATGGCTTTCTGATTTCCAGTGACATTTGAACAAAACCTATTTTCACACCGGGCTTCAAAATGTGCTCAAACTTTTCTTCTTTGTGGGAAAAGACACAAACACCAGCTTGTCTCTTTTCTTTCAAGGAACATGCAGTGCCAGAGGATGAAGCATCAGATTCTTTATTCTCGATTGAGGCTAATTAGTGTAATTAGAAAAGAAAATCCACCGGGTGTTTGCAACAGAAATTGCCTGAACTTGGAATCAGAGCAGCATTCTGTGAAGGAACTGGACTGCCTGATACCATCCCAGAAGTTTCCAAATGCTTCTTTGGACATCTCATTCTAGGGTGAGGAGGAAAGCCTGTTGAAAGCAGCTTCTTCAGCTTGCTTTTAAAGCAGCAGAAACCAAATATTTTAAGAACTTACAAAAAATCCCCACACTTGCAGAAAGCATGGTTCTGCCCTTCTGAGCCTGACCCCTGCCCTGATGCTCTACCTATAGATGCTGTGCTCTGTGTGTAGTCAAAGTACCACTGCTTGCATCAAAACAGGAGCTCCTACTTCTCCACCTGGTGAATCTTGCCCAAAAAACTGAGTTCTAATACAGCATTCCTCCTATGTTAGATGCAATGCTTTTTGGTGTTGGTAATATGAAGTAGTGAAAGAGCAAGATGCTACAGAGAAACATATCAGCAGATAAGGAAGAGGATAAATAGGAGGAGGGTGAAAAGGGACAGAAGAGAAACACAGAAAAAAATAGAAGTATGAAGTACAATGTAAGATCCTGAGCTGGACTGCAGAGTAGCACTTCCCCATATCTTAGAAATAAATTTGAGCCTGGGGCTCAGGCTCTTTTACTTCCTTGAGCTCTGAGAGATCTTCAAGATCTGAGACCTACATTTATGTCTGGTGACTGGTTTTACAGTAGGTCAAAACGAGCTCCAAATTTCACTACAACTTGACTTTCTTGTGGAGAAAGATGCCTGTGAGCCAAGACAGAAAGCTTGTGGCCTGGACACAATTCTTCTCTTGTACTCTCAGATATTCTTTTTTTGTGACATGAAGCTAAATTCCCTTGCTTAATGGTAAAGATCAAATGGATTTGTACTGAACAGACGGGAGAGGTATTGCATAAGGACTTGTTCCTGTGTTCTTTGATTAGCCTGCCTATTAGCCTTTATCTCAGACTCTTGGAAACACCAGCTTTCTATCAAAAGGAAATGTCACTACTTTAACTAAAATACATTTTTATTTCCTTTGCAAGAAGCTCTAATTAACTTTTTTTTTTTTCAGTTCAGCACAGCTTTAAAAAGACTATTTAATGTCAGGCATTAAAGTTTCCATATTGGCTTGCAAAGGAAATCTTGACTCACAGAGCTTCTCATAAGGAGAAATAAAAGGCAGACTATGCCTCCCTTTCCTGCCCTGCAGAAGAAAGGATTTGTCTTGGGGTAGCTCTGCTAGCCTATTTCACAGGTGATTTTATAACTGAAAGGAACTTTTTCCATCCAGTCCTTCCTGAAGGACTCTGAGTGATGGGACAGTTGCTCCAGCACCCACCACCTCCAGCATTCTCCTGCTCCACTCAAAGAAATGCTGAATCTGGCAGACCTGTGGCTCTCCCCTGTCCAAAGTCAGGTAAAGCTGCCAAATGCATGCAATCAATGTTTAACATTTTTCCCCAGCTAAAAAATTCCCCCGCTTTACAGAGCAAGCAAGAGGCATTAAAATTGCATTCCAGTATTGAATGCCAGGCCCTCTGAAACAGAGGACTTAAAATTATAACAAATCTGTTGAACACTTGTTTAATTTTGTGTCTCTGCTTAAACTCCTCAACTGCAGACTTCAAGTGTAAGCATATGCTTTGAGAAAAAGCAATTCCAGTATTTGCAGAATCAGGGCCATCTGAGGCACTGTTCCTCTTCCAGAACAATCCATGTAATCTCCAGATCAGAGCCATCTCCTGCCACCCCATGGCAGCCTGATGGCTGATGCGAGATCTGTTTGAGAAACATTATTCTTAACCACTATTAGGGTTATTATTAACATCACCATATAGTTTATCACAGACTGCCACATGCCAGGAAACTCAAATTGATTTATTGAGGACTACATTCAACTGCAAGAGTTTGCCAGATGGGAATAGATCCCACTCACCTACTGATTATCTTGTCCACCTCCATGTTATTGAGGGAAAGGTCCAAGATTGCGAGCTGAAAGAATCTATAGTAATGCAAAGCACTACAGGAAGCAGACAGCATAGCTGAAGAAGTCAAGTTTTTCTCAGAATGGGGGCACACAAATGTTAACAGGAATCCCCAAGGTTATATCCCTTTCCCAGCCCTGCCTCAGTGTGAATTGGTACAGTGAAGTGTGAAGATTTCCATCTGAGTTAACATTTTTTTTAACACAGCAAGCACTGCTTTTATCTAGGGGAATATCTGGTAATCTACTAAACCATTTACTGCCTGTGCAGATCGTGGAAGGAACATTTGAATACAGCTAATTGCTAAAAATACCCCCATTTTCAGCAGCAGAGGAGCTGGCAGTTCTTTCAAGCCCCGTTAAAAATACTGCTTGAGTGTGACTTCAGCAGACATGCTGCTGCCTGTGCGTGCTGCCAACAGAGTGAGTGGGACTGCCTTGTCCCTGCTCGGGATTTCCTCCAGCATGTGACACCACTCGTGGGTGCCAGGGCTCAAAGGCAGGTGAGCTACGAGATCTGAAAACGTGACTGCAGTGGCAACCTCGTGCCTGTGGCTTCCTCTTTGCAGACCTGCATAATTTCCACTTTCAGGACATGTCTCTGGCTATTAGGCCAGGTTGGATTGTGAAAAACACCAATCACTTGGTGTTTAAAATTTTAGAAGTTTATTAGTAATAAAATAGTTATTAAAATAGTAATAAAATTAGAGTAATAAAAATTTGGACAATGAGGGTTAGGACACTATGAGACAATAAAAGCAAACAATTACGGATGTCCAGATGTTTTTGGGCACTAAGCTGCCAAAAACATGCCTTGTGAACAAAGGAATAACCCTTAAAAGCAATAGCCTGTTGCATATTCCTATATCTCCTACATGATGCATAAATTCCTTGCAAATTAAGAAATTTTCTGGTTTTTGTCAACTTCTTCCCCTTAATCCTGGTGGTTCCATAAAGGTGGAGAGAAGGTGGAAGAATGTTTTTCTTTTCCGATAAGGAGGCAGGAACACTTTATGTGCCCTGTCGCCATTACCTCTGTGCAAAGAGTTTCTTGATTATCTTATCCCTTTTCTTGAGCTAGTAAAAAAAAATCTTACATTGCAGAGTTTCTATTTTAATATTATGCTCTAACCTAAAACTATATTTAACACACTACTTAAGAGAATTAACACAGCATAACTTTCTAACATTACACATATAATATTCATTTTAATATTTGTGAAAAGCCAATCATAAAATATGCATTTTTCACAGGATGGAGCACTGAGCAACCCTGGTGTAATGGGTAGTGTCCCTGCCCATGGTAGAGGGGTTGATCTTTAAGGTCCCTTCCACCCCAAACCGTTCCATGGTTCTAACGCCAGGCTGCAGCGAGCAAAATGTTATTTATTAGGTGGGAACCTTTTGGTGTGCAAGCCTGGGGATCTGAAGCCAGAAGAATGACAAGCTGACAGCTTGCTGACATCTGCTAATGAGGAAGAGCAGCAAGACCCTGAGAAGTCCAGCCAGCCAGCGATCTCTCCAGGCTCGGTGTTCTCCACTTGTAAGGGAAAAAGGTTTTGACAAACCAATGACTGACATTTTTGTGGGGGACATTTTTGTTACAATAAAGTTTAATAAGTATGTGAAAAGTCTTTGGATTCTAGAAGGTAGACTTAATTTTCCAAACAATACCCCCATTTCTAATCTAGAATCAAAGGATCACTTTATTTCTTGGTAGACAGAAGCGTTAGTTTCAACCAACATTACAGGAGGCCTTTGAAAAAAGCTGTTTTCTGCTACTTAGAATGATGGAAGTTGTACAAAAAGTACATTTTGTAGTTCGGTTCAGTACTGAATCCTGTTTCTGAAGTTACTCCTAAGTCATCCTTGGCTGCTCCAATTTGCCAGCCAAAGAGACACAAAATGTACCAGGCCCCAGAGGCTGTTAATTAGATTTAGTTTTGCTTTGCTGCCTCTCAGAAGTATAGGATTGTAGGCAGAATGGTGTAACTGATTCTGGATTCTCCCTGTGAAGCACAGGCTGGGAATTGTTTCCCCTAGCTTGTGGTAGGTACATGGAAAGTGCTTGCTGGGACCTAGCAAAGTGCAAAAGCCCTAGACAGAGAGTAAAACTCAGTGGCCCACATGAATAATGTGGCCTTCAAAACTGAACTATAATTCTTTCTGCCAGGTGTATTTGTAAATTTGGTATCATCACAATCCAACATTTAACTAGAGAGTAAAGCTTTAGGAGAAAAGAAATAAACAATTTACAAAATACCTATGATACATCAGCCAAGAAAGGACTTCCTTATCTTCTACTCAGTACAAGTTCCAGCTGAGCATCCATGTTTTATGGGACACAAAAAAAAGCCTTTTAAGAGATATTGTCTTATAAATAAAGGATTGGATCGAGGAGAAGGAATAAAAAAGGCTGCTGCTGCTGCTGAACCTAAAGGCAGAAAGAAGCCAGACTCACTAAAGCTCAGACTGGGTGTGATGATGTGACACACTGCTGCACAGCCACTTGCTGGAATTGTGTGTCAGAACTTTTTGAGTACAGGATGTGTTCTCACTGCTGGGACTGTGACCAGATGCTCCTGGTGCCCTCCCAGACATCCCACTGTGAGGACCACGTGCAGTGCATGCCTTGTGTGCAGGGCTGGAGGGGGAATGGCTCTGACAAAGCAGGGGGAGCCTTCCTGGGGGGGAATTTCTGCCAAAAAGCTGGCTGAAGTTACAGAGACATCGTGTTTCTAACAGTGATGGGCTACACTTCAGAGGGCAGACAAGCAGCATGTATTTCAAAGACAGAAACCCTAAAACCCTAATCGTTCAAGAGGGAAGTCTGCAAGCTCACAAGGGAGTTTGCTGAGGAATTGCAGAAGGGGTTTGGGAGCCAGTGACCAAAGCCTTCCCTCTGACCCTGCACACAGGCTGAGCTCCAGTGTTGTAGGCACATCACACCGTGAAGGTAAGCCTGGCCTAGCAGCAGGATCTGCTTATTATACGGATTCTTGAAATATTCCTATTCCTTATGTTGTTCCCAGAAAATACAATACACTCTGCCTGGTAAACTTTCTCACGTTAGTTGAAATGACATATTGATCACTAATTAAACCTAATGATAGTTGCTGCTAGCTGAATACAGCAGCTGCCCAACCTGGGTGCTGCAGGAACGCAGACAATCCCTGCTCCTGCCTCAAGGACTGCTTCTCCTGATTTAATGTGTAAAAATACCAGGATTTCACTATTAAAGCTCAGGAGATTAATTCAGTGGTGTTACACTGAAACTGTATAGCAGGCAAAAATTAACTCTGCCTCCCCACTGTTACACAGTGACTGCTCACACTCTCTCCCTCCCCTACTGCCCCTTCCACACTCTGGCAGGCTAGCAGCCTTTCCTTTTCTGGTCATATCCCAGACACATGGCAGTGGTGCCAGGAATGTAACATTTCCATTGCTGCCACATGGATGCAAAATATTTTAGAAATGTGTTTGGGCTGACCAACTCCCTTAGCCCCCTCGAGCCGAGAGTACAGGCACATCTGCGGTGTTTGGGACTGAATAAAACTCCCGGTTCAGATGGGGGCTGGCAGGGCTCAGGAGCACTGTCATGTGCTTCAGGGGACAGGCAGATGAGCTTTCTCCTAAAATAACACCCATGCATCACGCACACACATGAAGCATCTCTCAGTGTTTCCCCTCCGCTGAGATCCACTTTGTCCATATTGCCTAATTCCTTCTCCCTAAAAATTCCCACCCTTCCCAAGCCCATCCCATTTGCTGCAGGCTACTGGCCCCAGTGCAGCCTGGCAGTGTTGCAGCACCAGCAGAGTCTGGTCCTGCCACCCTTCGGGACTCCAGCATTGCCTCTCTCCACACAGTTTGGGGGGGCTGTCTGAGGGTCAGGTTTTGCTTGCTGAACAGCACACTGCACCCTCACAAAGGATTTTTGCTAGTTGATTGAAAGAAATGTGATGATTAGAGAAGATTCCATTAATAAATTAACACATTCCATCACAGGATCTCAAAACATTTCTGTCAACGCACACTTCATCTCACATCAGCTGAGCAAGGCAAAAATCAATAGCACCTCCTTTGCAAAGAGGGAAACTGAAGCCAAGAGCCCACTGCATGGCAGTGACAGAAGTCAGGACCCTCCAAGTCTCTGTCCCTTGCTCCATCTCCTGGCTGAGCTTCCTCCTGGTGACAAATCACTTGCATACGTGCTATAGGAGATGACAACGTTATATAAGTACGAAGTAGCAGGATTATGGGCGTGGGGGAGAAAGATCTCCTGGGGAGAGGGGACATTTTGCATCAATCACTCCCTCCCCCACAGCCACCCACCAGCTGCAGGGATTTTTCAAAGCACTGAAGATGATACCGTTTGGTACATTTTAATCAGTTTCTTACCCCATGGAATTATGGTGGAAACGCTGCTTTAAAAAAAAAAAAAAAAAAAAAAAAAAAAAAAAAAAAAAAGTAGAGGCACAGCAGTTAGAGGGGCTCTGTAACCTGCAAAGGAGCTACACTTGTGTGCAGCCTGTCCACTTCAGACACCACAGCTCTGCCTGATAGCTCATCTCACCCTGCTGGACAATGGCTGAGACAAGTACTGCGAGTGCACTTAAAGAGTGACAGCAGCAGAGAAGCCTGGGAAAGAGCTGTGGCAAGGGGAGATGAGATACTGAGATACACATTTTGCTAAAGAAAAGTGAAGAAAACCAAACTCTGTCCAAGAAGGAAGAAAGTGTGCTGGAAATGGGCTATAAGAATGATGTTCTGATCCCAGTTTGACACTCTAGAAAAACCCTTAGTGCTGGAGGTCAAAGTTGTGAGCCACTGTCTTCTTTAAAAGAACAATGAAGATCTTTGTCCCTGTCATCATTTTCCTCTCAAACCTTCAAATATTTGTTTTCCTGTCCCGAGCCACAGACATGGAGAGAAGGGAAGGTGCTGAGGCAGCTCTCTGGGCCAGAAGGGAACAGACCCAGGGACTGCTGTTGTCACAGTGGCCATGGTCAAGCCTGCACAAAACAGGAGCCTTTGGGCTACTGCTCCTCTTTGTTTATGTTAGGGTTGTGCCTGAAAGTTGTGCCTGTCCCTAGAGGGGAGAACACCGAGGGAGTGGAAGAGGACTAGAGGGGCTGAAATCAGAGGGGGAAGTCTGCCCTGCTGCAGCAATCCCTTCTGGGCTGTAAATCTATCATCTCTAATTTTAACAAACTGCCTGAATCTGACAGGCATGAAACACAATAGCATCTAGGCTAGCTGTGGAGCCACAAAAATTTATTTTATTTCTCTCATTCCTTGGACAACCATAAGAATAAAAGAAATAGCCAAACAGGCATCCAGAGCCTCACCCTGTGTCTGATCACCTGAGCCTGGACACTGCTGCAGCCTCCTCAACTTCCTGCTCAGTCCATCAGGATGCAGAGCTGTTGGTTAGGGATGTTATAGGCTGTAAACCTGCAGAAGCTCACTGCTCACTGTCTGGAGAGGTGCACATTATTTCTCTATAAAATTCATCCCCTACCGGCCTTGAGAGGTGCACCTTAGCTAAAGGACTGTGCAATTTGGTGCTCATTTTATCCTCTGTCTCCATGCTGGCCCACAGGAATTGTACAGTGCCCAGGGAGAGCTGGAGGACACACTCCTTAAGCAGCAGCCAGAGTGAATGCTGTAGGGTCAGATAAATCTTGTGAACAAGGATGCTGTGGGCAGGGCAAACCAAGCACTTGCAGGGTGCTTGAGGACCCACCATGGAAAACAAACAGGGAAAGGTGCTTTGGAAAACACATGCTTGATGTAAGGGTCTCCATGGGGATTCATCCCATCCAAGACATCCAACTGAGGTATTTCAGGTGAAGACTAACATCACTAGGCTCCTCCTCTTGTCAGTTGAAAGGCTCAGCTTACCCCAAGAGCAATTTTGTCCATGTGGGACCACTTCAGGGTACCTCAAAATTCTGCTTGCTCACCTGAGCTGCTGTAGCACAGCTGGTTTATGCCTATAACCCGTGTGGGCAGTGGTGTGAGCAAGAAAGGAGGGATCTCACCTTAACAAACACACCCCTGGGAGCCAGAACCAGATCTGTGTAACTCTGCATGCTCTCATGCCGTGCCTCAGTGTGATCCACGGGGCTGAGCCCACCCTGCAAACTCAGCTGTGGACCTGCAACAAGCAGCAGCTCTATGTCAGGGTCAGGCCCCAACACAAGTCCAGCAGGAGTCCAAGCTTCCAGCATCTCCTCCCCTTTGCCAAATATGCCGAGAGGGGAGGAAGCAGACTCAGCAACAGGCTCAGCCCATCTGCTCCTTGTGCTTTGGTGCTGCAAAATTAGGAAAACATCCTCCCAGCCCCTGCCAACAGCACAGAGCAAAGGGGAGGTAGCTCGGGTGGAACACAGGCACGTGGGTGCCAGCCCTGACAACTGCAGAGGGGGGGTTGCCTGACCTGTGGAAGAGAAAAGGAGTCAGCCTGGAGCAGCACCCAGAGTGCAGGCATGCACTCTGGCATCAGAAGGTCTTCTCAGATCCCTCTGACAACACAAGCAGCAGAGCAAGAGCCTGGCACACACCTCATGCCTCTGGGACAGAACCTGTGGCTTGAGAGCAGCAGCTGATGGAAGGGAGCGGGACCTGCAAGGCAGGGGCTGGTCCCAGCAGCCAGGACACAGGGACACAGAGGAGCTTCTCTCTGTGCCATTCCCAGACACATCTGTGTCAGGAAGCCTCTCCCAAGGAGCCCTCAGCAGCAACACATACCTCTCCTCCTGGCACATGTACCTGTTGATCCCCCAGCCAGGTGTGGTGAGAGAAGCAAAGCTCCAAGTGCCCTGTTTCTCTGAGGCAGCAAAGAGAACATAAAAACAATGCAGAAAACCTCCCAGGCCATGTTAAGACAGAGTGAGAAGCCAGGGCAGCAGTCCTGTGCAGGAGAGTGGCTCCTGGGGCAGCTCCCTGCTGTCATCCCTGGGGCTGGACGTGTCACAGGCCCTGGTTTTGTCCTTCTCCAGGGGCTGCTCGGTGCTTTGTGCCACATGTTGGTGCTGTGGTTTTGCCAGGCTGGAAGCTGGAAGCTCTGCCCTCTCAGCCATCACAGTGCAGCTCAGCCCTCCCGGCTTTACCCCCACATCCCATCTGCTCCCCCACCCTGCCAGTGACTGAGCTGTTATTAATAGGCTTGAAAATCTGCCAAGAAAATCTCCTGGCCCAGATTTTGTCTGCCCTTTGCCCTTTTGCTGATCAACTCCAAAAAGCCTTCTGAGAAACCTGCAGCTGTTGAAATGCACATCTTGTACATCAATATGAAATCTTTCTTTTCTTTCTTTTTTTTTTTTTTTAGCAGCAATTGCTTGCTTTTAGTAAATGCAAGAGTAATCTAGAAAATGCTTGACTATTAGGCTCACTCTTCCTTAGCATATCAGTTTACACTGCACAGAAAGCTGTTATTAACTGATAATAATTCAGTTAATATCAAGTGCTTGAGATCCTGCAGTACAGTTGCCAGCAAATGGGCAAAAGCAAGTCTAATTTATCCTTCTGGTGTAGGGAGCACAAAAAGGAAAGTTGCCTTTGCTACAAGATAGAGGAGGCCGCAAGTCAGACAGAAAAAAAAGAAAGAAAATATCTTGACACTTCTGCCCAGCTGGGGAGACTTTTTGTGTCTGGGCTGGTAAGAAAATGGCTAAAAGGAACATGTAACTTGGGAAAGGGTGCTTAAAGGTCAAATAAAACTTGAGCATGACCAGGCATAGCCTAAAAAATCTTGAACCTTAAATCAGATTCTGATTAGCACTGACTGAAGGCTGACATGAAGTTCTAACATGGGGGGTTCTCAAATGCCCATGGCTCACCACAGCTCCTACAGTAATCAATCTCTCTTTGATATGAAGCCAAGGCCAGGCCACTGGATATTCTGTATTCTGTTCCAAACTATCCCCTGGATCAGAAGGAAGCCCTGGAGACCCTTCAATTGCACTGCTGTTTGTGCTCTGTTTTATCAGCAGACCTCACTTGCCTGCTGTGTCCATGCTTGGATTTTATTTCCATTCCCCTTCCAGGCTTGTGGGACCACAGAGTTTATAACACAGTTTATAACACAGTTTATAACACAGAGCTGTTCTGCTCCTGGCCAAAAGCAGCAGCACAGAAAGCAGCTGTAGGCTGCTCTGTGTTTAGGCTGTATTGATTAAGCCACAATCCACGTAGGAAGGGGTAAAGTTTTGTTTGGTGGGTGCACCTGAAGGCCCCCTGGAAGGCTCTGATGGGGGCAGGGTTTGAGCACTGCAGGGAAAAGCTGGAACAGTGCTACCCTTCTAATGTAAAAAAGGCAACCCTGACTGAGAAGAAAGATGATGTCTGGCTCCAAATCAGAAGGTTGAAGGATCTACTTTATTAAAACTATACTATATTACATTAATATACTATTCAAGGAGAGACTATCCTATATTCTACCTATATCTTACTTACCTAACAATTAATTTACAAACTTGTGACTGCCTGCTGAGAGTCTGAGACACAGCTGGATCCAATTGGTCATTGAACACAAACAACCTTCACTAGAATTTAGTTAAGAAATTACTTCAGCTGAACAATTTCTATACTAAATTCTACATGGGGAAAACAAAGGAGCGGAGATACAGATTGTTTTCTCTTCTCTCTGTGTTTCTCCTGAGAGACAGAATTATGTCTCTGTCCAGAGAATGTGAATGCCACACCCTTCACTCTCTACAGAAGAGCAGTGACATTCAGCCTGGTGCCCAGACAATGAGCCCCCCACATCAGGAGGCTGCTGGGTTAAACCAGGTGGGTACTGAGTGAGGCAGTGGGCAGACAGCAGACAGCTCTCTTAATCCTGGTCCTCAGGCTGTGAAGGTGCTCTTACAGGACAAATGCTTTGCATTTACTGCCTCTCTATGCCTCACTCACCTTTTCTTTCAGTTTCCAGCAGTCTTGACTGTTGTTCTACGCCAGAATTACTCCCTTTACCCCCACTAGAGGACAAATTTAGTGCATATTTCTTAAAACAGGAGACCTTCACCAAGGGCTGTCTGCTCAGCCCTGGCTGTCCTGGCCCCATCCCCATCCCTCAGGTACCTCCAGTGCTTGCTCCTCAGCAGCTGGGCTACCTCCTCGAAGCCATCACAGCCACTTACCATGGCCCAAGTGCCAGTCCATTGCCTCAGACCCACCCAGATATCCATCTAAGTCCTCATGTGAAATTCATCAGAGATTTTGCCATTAAAAAATCAACAATCTCCTATTTGTTTTTTTTTTTTTTTTAAGGGTCCCTTGCAGTGCAGCTTGGGGCTGAAGCTTCAGTGTGGCTGTTTCCCTTCACTAGCTGACAAAATGCCCCAGACTTCCCCGTTGTTGTACGTCACTTTAACAGTGGCAAGCAGTTCAAATTGTCTCAGCATCCCCCGGTCTTGATTAGGGATCCAGAAACTTGGGAAACCAAGGGTCCCTATGAACTTGTAACCTGGGGTCATGGCTATGTGTGTGTAGCTACTCCCTCAGGCCCTCGGTGGATTCCCCAGAAGTGGGTGAAACCTTTTGTCCCCAAGAATCCAGGTCAGACAAAAGGGGACAGGAAGCGATGTTTCGAAGAGAAGATACCGCCAGATGGAAGAAGAAGAATGTTCCCAGGCATGAATTCCTTCTGGCAGAAACAGAAACTTTAATATGTTCTTAAAATGTTTGTTTTCCCCTTTTAGAGAAATCAATTTGTTACTCCTTGTTATTTTGTTCCTTGTAACCTTAGCATTCGGGATCCTGCGTCATTTGATTTTCAAGGCTATCAAGGGTCTCATACCTTCTGCCTCAGAACTCAACCACATAGAGCTGGCTAACCTGAGGAGGCCTGACTATGCCACCAGCTGTAGGTGGTGGGAAACCCATATTCAGGGTTTAATCGAGCCCAGTGAATTCCTGTAACCTTGTTTAACAAATAAGGGGGAGTTGTTACAGTGAGCTCATGGGCACTCTATTTCCCCTGTCCCCGGGACCCTGTGACTCTGATCAGATAACCCTGGACCCCTCCTTCCTGCCCCAGCAGGGTTGGTGCAGAGCCAGGGAAGCCCACCCTGTCCAAAGTCCATATAGACCCCTGACATTTCTGTTTGTGCTCTTTTGCCCCGCTCTCCACATGGACACCACAGAATAAAGAGAGACGGACCAACATATCTGGGGTAAGAGGCTCTTTTGGAAATCTTTGCCATCTCCTGATATTCCTCCCCTCACAGCCTTGGACCTCTGGGCTAGCCTGATATTCAGGGGGCTGTGCGAGGGGGGGAACGTCACCCTGTACCTGAAAAAACCTGCCCTTGTCGTCTATTTTCCACCACTTGTCAATAGATAAATGACAGATCTTCCTTCCCCCTCAGGGTTCTCTCACAGCTGCCAGCTGCTCTTTTTCCTGGATGAATCCTGAATTTACCCACTGCTGCTCACAGGTGTGACAGGAGTTTATCAAGTCCCATCAGGGCTGAAGCAACCTCAGAAAATTCAGCTCCTGTTTCTCACCTCTTCCCTCTCTCCCATCCTTGTTAAGAAAAGCTTTCTTTGACAGTGGCATGGAGAACATAACACTAAATCTGAGCCCAAGGGGATGAGCAAGAGGAAAATGGGGGCCAGAACTGTCATTGCTGGAGCCTGAGGTTCAAAGGTGGCACCACTGGAAAAATTGGAGAACTGCTAATTAAAGGATTTCTGGACACAGGGATTTTAGACTAATGCTGTAATCAAGGTTAGCATTTAATAATTTATCACAAGGGAAAGGAAAAGCCCTTTGAGGGTTCAGTTTCTGTCCCCTCCACCTTTATGTTTCCCTTGAGAATCAGTATTTATGGTTTTTTGTAGCTCATTGCACTGGCCCTGTCTAATTTTGCAGTGAGCTGGGAAGGTTTTCTTAGCTCCTTGCACATGGGGATGGTCATTTGTGGAGGGTGAAAAGACATTTACTGTCTGTGATGGATAACCCCCCCATGGAGACAGCAGTAACAGCACTCTCCTAATTGTTAAAGCAGCCATCTGATACCAGCTGGCTTTCCCAGGCACAAACCAGCCACCTCTGCAAATGACTGAGCAAATAAAACAGTTTCATATGGTTGGTCCCCAGAGAGTGACAAATCTGCCCCTCTGTGCCATCACACAGCAGGAGGAGTTGGAAGTTCCAAACATGTAGGTGGTTTCCACCCATGCCAAGAGAGAAGGGGAAATGCCAGTCTGTCCCTGGAGTGATTAATCCTGCAAATGAACCAGCATTTGCTTCTAACAGGGATGAGTTTCCTTTAATTACCATTGATTTCCATTAAAGCTGATGGCTCAGATTAAACCTGAGAGCTCATTCACCAACTCCCCTGTCTCTGTGGAAGGGACTAGGTGGAACATTTGTGCCACTCCGCAGGACTTAAGAGGCCTCAAAGATCTGCAAAGGGCTGGCACATGGAATAAGGGCTGCATAAATTGTTTCTGCACAGAATTTTAGGTGCTTGCCTGACTAAAGTCTTCCTGTGAACTTCACAGCAGCTACTAAAGTCTTCCCAGGCAGCTGAGCTTTGAGAATCACAAAGCTGTCAAGCCTTTCAGTCTGGATCCAGCTCAGTGTTTTTATAGTGCCCTATCACGTCACTGATGCAGGTGTGACCAAACACATCTGCCTCAAGGGAAGTGCTTTCATCCAGCCTCCTTTGGTCCCAAATCCTGTAACTGCTCTTGGACCCCAGGGGCTACCTCAGGACTAGCCATAAAACACAGAAACAAATCAGAAGTGACTGGAGAGGAATTGAGGAGATGGAAGGAGGTGTGTATGCATAGGGAAAAAAAAAAGCAGTGGGAGTTGCAATAGGTAAAGAAAGACCTACATTTGATTAGCAGGCACAGTCCCAGTGAAGTGATTGGGAATTAATCTGGGCCATTGCACATCCTCACCCTTGATTTTGCAAAAGAGAAGGAGAATGAAGTTTGAATTGAAAGAAAAAAAAGCCACCACAAAAAAACCCTGCACCAGCATTTGAACACACTTTGGACGCTTGATGAAAACATTTCCTTCTGAATTGTCAAAACAAGAGCACAGAGCAGCAAGAAATAATCACAAAATGGAATGAGACTGAAGATTAGAGTGGTGTCTCTGGGAGGCAACGTTGTCGTCTGGCCAAGCCACTGTACCCCAGCTCAGTGACAGAGTTTAACCAAATGCTGCAAGAGAACGCCTTGTCAGGGAGAACACCTTGTTTTAGTAGAAAATGTGGTCTTTACGAAGCATGAGGAAAAGAAAGCACAGGATTTGAGGTGGAGTTTTAGATGTCTCATCTTACAGAATACTGAGCATGCAGAAGCCTCTGCTGCACAGTGACAGGCTCCATCTTTGCTCCAGCATGTGTTCATGGGGACAAATATCTTTAGGGCAGTAAATGACCCTGATATCTTTCTGGGTGTCTGTTTACTGGAGCTTGTCTAACAAACCAATATCTGAGTGAGAAAGCACTAGATTCAACATAGAGGAAAACCAACAGGAATTAATGTGAAAAAGTCTTTGTCTTTCTTGCTAAATAACATATACATAAAAAAAAAAGCATCAAACTTTACTTCAGCAGCCTGTTGCTGTGGTAGCATTTCTGTCACTTTCTACTGACAAATTATATTCCAGTGTAATACACAGAATAGTAAAGTTCTTTCAAATGATTCATGTAGCTAGGAGTGATGAGAAAAAAGGAAGCTATATTTTGATATCTGTCTCAGGCAACTGCCACCAATTAACTTAGTCCCTTCATGACTTAATTCCCTTAATCTCACAACTTCTCAGTGAGGGCAGACTGTACTGCTCTGCATCCCAAGAGTCCCCGAGGAGCCATGGCACAGAGAAACAAGGGGCTCATTGCATTTCCCATTATGATTCTCACCCGGTTAAAGTCATGGCAAAGTAGTATTCAGAACTGAAAAAAAAAACCCCACCAAGCCAAAACAAACAAAAACAAGCAACAAAAACAAGCAAACAAACAACTCTCATCCCTGTAAGGAAAGAAAACAGCAGGGTCCAGTCTGCATTCTACTGTGATAGCTCAGTGTTGAACTCCCCTGCTCTCCAAGTCAGTGGCTTTGTGCTGCCTTGTTTAACCAAGCCAGGTCCAAGGTCGGGGTCACATGTGAATCCAAATACAGAATTTCAGGCCTGCTTTGGTTTATTTGAACTGGCTGATCTATTTCAGTGTTTCAGAAAGAGCTGGCCCTCTCAGTTCTGGTAGGAAAGGAAAGAGCTCCCAAAGGTTTCCTCTCTTTATGTAAATAAGCTGCAGCTGCTGATGGAAGCAGCATGATTGCAACTCTGTGTAATTTCAGTACATGTAATATGTGTTCTTGTTGGTTTTTCAGAGCATATATAGTGCTCTATGCACCTGTCAGAGTAAGAACAGAATCTATGATTTTTAGTCCCCAGATATGTGCTCAGTTCAGTCATTTGCCCAACTATATTACCTGGGTATTTGCTTGAATGAGGAAGTGAATGGCTTTGGCTTTGTTCTTTCATTCTTCATTCACTTCTCGGTGTTCAAGCAAATTAAATCCTTGGTATATGCTTGCATAGGCACAATAGGTTTTAAATTAACTCATCTAAGAGAATCAGACCCAGGCCAAATATGCAGATTCCATTATCAACAAAAATGGAATAAAATTACCCCTGTATTCAGCACTGGTGAGGCCACACCTAGAATATTTGGCTCATTTTTGGACCCCTCACTACAAGAAAGACATTGAGACACTGGAGCATGTCCAGAGAAGGGCAACAAAGCTGATGAAAGAGAACAAGTCTTAAGAGGAGTGTCTGAGGGAGCTGAGGTTGTTTAGCCTGGAGAAAAGGAGGCTCAGGGAAAACCTTATCACTCTTCACAGCTGCCTGAAAGGAGGCTGTAACCAGGTGGTGTCAGTCTCTTCTCTCAGGAAACAAATGACAGGATGAGTGGACATGGCCTCAAATTGTGCCAGGGAACTATTAGGAAAATTTTTTCAGAAAGCATTGAAAGAGGCTACCCAGAGAAGCAGTGGAGTTACCATCTTTGGAAGTGTTCAAAAAAATGTGTGGCTGTGGCACTTTAGAAAATGATTTGGTGGTAAACATGATGGTGGTGCTGGGTAAATAGCTGGGACTTGATGATCCTAGAGGTCTTGTCCAACATTTACAATTCTATGATTCTGCCCTTGGACCACCATGTCCTATCTGCTCTGACCCTCTGAAATTCAGAGCTGACAAATCACCTGGTGTCCAAGAATCATACTAGGAGACTATCCACACACATAATATATACCAATAATAAATTAATAAACTCCATCAATCAATCATAGGCAGGAAGAAAAAGCTAGTCTTATGTAGAAGGTGAGATTTGCCTTAAGAAACCAATTGTATAATTACACCAAACTACATAATGAAGTCTTTCCTGATTTGTACAGCTTTTACCTATACTTCTTAGAAGTTAATAACTCTTTCCAGAAATGTGTGTTACCATTGCATTGAAGTGCAGTTTGTATTATTTATTTTAATTATATATCCAATTTTTAAAAAAGTAAATGAATGCCTCATTTCACTTGCGCACAGAGCATCTATGAAGAGGGTGAACTTTACCATATTTATGTCTCCATTTTCTTTTCCCAGCTTGTCCTTAGCTGATTGAGGAGGCTTAGACTCACTTTGCCAAAGCCACCCTGAGGTCTCAGAAGATGAAGGGTTACAGTGGCTGCTGTCCAAGCTGCCAGTCAGTCAGCAAGAGAACTTGGGTTCAATTCCCAGTCACATATAACAGTTGCTTTAATTAGGTTCTCCCCTTTCCCTAAGAATTCTCCTGCTCATCCAGAAAAGGCCATTTTGCTTGTGATAACCTCTTGCAAATAATCTCAGCTTCCACAGCATCATTTCTCCCTCCCTCCTGGGAAAGGGTCAGGGTAGGAAATATAACAGGAAAACTGTTCCCAGCACATTCCCACTGCTGGGTCTCTGAGTTTCATAGTCCATGCTAACTGACTTCTCCTGTGCTGAGTAATTGTTTGGAGATGTCACTGCAACAATGATCTACACCTTAAGGCATGGCTTGCTGCAGACATGATTTATTCTTTCAGAATCACCTTGTTATTATTGCAATTAAATTGTTCCTTCCCTACAAACACAGTGGTAGTTGAAGATTTTCTGCAAGCATTTCTGTAGGCAATCTTAGCATAACAAAAGGACATTCATTCAAGAGCTGCATGTTTCCATCAGGCTTTAATCTCCTGAAAACAAAATTTCAAAGCATATTTCCAGCACAGTTCTCTTTAACTAGGGAGTTGCTAGGAGAAGTAAAAGGCCTTCACAGGTAAGTCAGAAGTTATTCACAGGACCTGACATTCACTTCTGTTACAGGAAAGTGACTCTTTGAGTCACATAAAGTATTTTGGATTAGAAAAAGAAATTAAGAAAAAAAAAAAACCTCCAAAAGCAAAATAAAGTAAAATCCAAAGAAAACCTATGGGGAACTGAAATCACAGCCTCTCTCATCACAGCTGGTCTCTGCTCAGAGCCAGCCATGCTCCATTCCTTTTCCCAGCCTGTTGCCACTGCGAATCAGTGAAAATCTCTTCCTCCTTTTCCATGGTGCTGTTCTCTGCCAGCTCTGCTACCTGAACTTAATTTCTCTGTGGCCAAATAAATGCCACAGCTAGTAAAAGGAAAGCCAGAGGACCATGCAGGGGCTGAGGGAAGAACATTCCCTTCCCTACCTGGCAGCTGTTAGATCATTAGTGGGAAGCTGCACTCCGAGGTGCTCTCCACATGTTCCCACCCTTCTCTCTCTCTCTCCAGGGCCGTATTCAACTGCCTTAGCCAGGAACTGGGCTCAGCTGGCTCCAAGCAGCTCGCCAGCTGAAAGAATCAGTTACCTGTACAGGTCTTTAGTGATGCTCTTCCAAGTCCATCTCCCTGTGTTCCTTATGTTCTCAGCCCTAATCGTGAATTTATACCCTTGTGCCTCATGACCTTTTTGGGTTTTTTTGTTAATATTAAAAGGCCACTTGTTTGTGGATATTTCCTAACATGACATTGGTCATATTCTAGTGTCTGACAGAAATAATGCAGTATTTCCACAGCAAGTTCTTCTGCAGGAGCAGCCAATAGCCTGACTTACCTGCCAGGCTCCTCATCCAGAGGCCAGGCACCCATTCCTTGTTTCAGGGCCACCTTCACAGGCAGGGAACAGCCAGAGCCTACCAGGGCTGCCCTGCACAGTGACACTGCCATAGGTGCGTGTGGCAGGCACATTCTTCTCTTTTTCGGGATTTTTCATAGAAGAGCACAGAGAAAGAGAAAACCATTTCTATTTTTGCTCTTTGTTTTTCCCATGTGGAATGTGTTTAGAGAATTATTTACCTGAAGTAATTGCTTAATTGGATGCTGGTGAGGATTGTTTGAGCCTGATGGCCAATCCAATCCACCTGTGTCTGGACTCTGGCGAGAGGATCATGAATTGTGGGTTAGATATAGGAGTTAGAAAAAGTAAGTATGTAGTTTTAGGTTTTAGCATCTCCTTTAAATAGTATATTAATGTATTACAGTATAGTTATAATAAAGAAATCATTCAGCCTTCTGAACTAGAGTCAGACATCATAATTCCTTCCCACCGGGTTCACCTGCATTTACAATAGGCGCAAGGCTGGGGTCTGCAGCAACCCACAAACAGGAGCCCAGAACTGCCTGGCTCCTCCTTTTCTTGGGAAGGGGTATTTCCAAGCAATGGCTCTTTGTTCTCTGTGGTGGTTATGGGATGTAGGTGGAGTAAGAACCACACTTGTTGCAGAGCTGCTCTTATAGGGACCTTTCTATCCATTTTCCCTACTTGAGTAATCGAGTTACAAAGGAGTCCTAACCTTTGCCAGATGGACAAATGTCACCAAGGCTCCAGGGCCACAGGCAGTTCTTTGCTGCTTTCTGAATATATGATCTCTTCCTTGGAAGTCTGATGCAGCTCTATAAAACAGAGGAATTGGTGCTATATTTCGACAGCACAAGAGGTTAATTAATGTTTACGAGGTGCTTTGAGACTAAACGTGATGTATGTGTAAATTTGATAATTTTAATAGACCTTCCCACAGTACTTCACATTGCTATTTACTAGCATTCTTTTTCCAAGGCTGTTTTGAGCAGCATTTTCCATATGTAACTTGAATTTATTCTCCCTTTGCCTATTTAAATTATTCCTACAGAAAAGGCTGAGGGCTTAATAAGAGATTGCAATGGTTCCCATGTATTTTATCTCAGGTGGCAGATCTGACACCTCTAAATTAGTGCAGTGCTTTTTATTACAGTCTGCTAGTGAGGGCTGTGAGGTCTTGTCAGATCTCATAAAACCAAACAAGGTGGATCCTTGAATGGAAACCTTAGAAGAACACCCACATACCACATGAAATAATATTTCACCTTCTGAATCATCAGTTTTGCCCCTGAGTCATTTCTAGAGCAGGAGTTCAGCTAGGTGGCTGAGGTGCTTTGCTGAGAGTTATAGTTATTACCATTCAAAATACATTCAGAGAGAGTCCTCACCATCCGTGGTCATTAAAGAGCTCAGAATTATTACTCCACAAAGAACAAAACTATGTATATAGGTATTTTTCACAGGTAGCAGGCAGTACTTTATCTTAGAAATCCTGCCAGCAATTTCACTTGGATTCAGTAATTTTGTCCTTTTGTCTGCCTGTAACAATACCAAACTTACAAGGTTTGATTTTTCCTAGGCACTTGGGAATAAACACTATTACAAGAGATCCAAATGCTGACCCATGCAGCAGCCTCCTGGAATTTCTAGAGAACGTGGAAGGGAGCTGCAGGTGCTTGATACACCTCTGAATCTGGCCCCAAAGGAGTGTGAGTTCTGGAAGCAGCTGAGCACTGCAGAACACTCGGAGCTCCTCCTCCCATCTCTGAGAGCAATTAAGAGCAGGAGAATGTGGCTGCAGAAAGAAATCCACACTTGCACACCTAAAGGGGTTCTGATGCATCCAGTGCTCAGTCTCTCTGCACACACTCCTGGTATTGATGCATTCTGAAAATGGGCTGAGTCCTTGGGGCCCCTGCTCTTAGCACAGAAGTGTGCTTGAGCTGCCAAATTACAACACGTACAATTTCAAATCTGCATCTCAAAAACACCCACACGACACCCTTTTGCACCTGGAACCTGGGTTTAAGCATAATTTTTATTTTCCCATAGTATTAGCTCAAATCCTACTTGCCTTTGTTGCTTTGCAAAAGTAATGCAAAATTCAGCAACAAATATTAATTTTTATTGCTTTAGAACAACAAATGGTAGCCTTCTCCAAGTGTTTCTATAAGTCGTAAGAAACATGTTCTCCCCAGTCCATTCAATACTTTGATGGGAAGAATTACATTCCCCTGTACAGAGCCATTTATAATTTATTTTTCATTTGTATGTATGGTGCAGTTTTGTCTGGAGATCTTGCTACTGCAGCTCATGTAATTTAATATTTCAGGAGCATTAGGATAAAAATGGCTTGTAGAAACTCTATGACAGCGTCATTACTTAGTTCTCTTTCTAACCATGACAGTTAACCCAGGCTTCTTGTTTCCCTCCCATAGGTAGAATGGCTTTTTTGGTTTGTTTTTGATTCCATAAGGGATCTTCCCTCATTGATTTGTTACTTCCCTCAGTGACACCTATGTGACCCTTTTCAGGTGTGAGAGTGTATCAGCGTAGATGTAAAACATAAAATATTTCTTCAGGAAAAATTGGTGATCAAAGCCATGCTGGGAACAGTGACTGCTTATTTATCATATTTTCCCTGAAGAGCCTCAAAGTGTTATCAGTGAAAAGCCTGAGAAAGCTGTGTTGTCAAAAAAACTTGTGAGACTGAGAAATCATAATTGCTTCGTTATGTAAGAGTGGTTTGTTGTAGCTTCTGTTGCCTTGCTGTCTAACAGAGACAATGCTTGTGGTTTTAGCTTCTCAGCTCAGCCTTGGCACTAGAAATTGTTCACCAAAATATTTTTATTTACTTTTGTACCCATCTGACTTTAATGGTGTTGTCAGATGAATGCTTGATATCACTCTAAGGGGTTTAAAAGTAACCGAGCCCAAGCCAGAGATCCCCACAGCATTGCAACAAAGGGTAACCAGCTGCAGGCACACACTTACTCTGTCCCAACATGACAGAAAATGAGAACATGCAAAGCACTTCCAGCAGGTCACTACAAAAATCAGGAGTCTGTCATGAGCAGTTACTGCCAGAAAAAGCTGGGAGCAGGGATAGTAACTTTTCATCCACGTGATCCCACCCGAATGACTCCCCTTTCAGCCAAACATGGGATTGGCACAAAGGAAATTTAGATATATACTGCAGGTTTATGCCAAAATTAGTTCCATGCTGACCTAAACTGTTTGGGAACTATTACTATCCTCTATCCTGTCTATGTACTTAGAATGAGGCACCCAAATCTCAACGGTTCCCTAGAAATTAATAGGATAATAATAATGTTTTGACTTCTAAAGATCTGTTGGTCCCAAGCTGAGAAAAAGAAGTTGCCAGCTCACATCTCTCCATGAGTCTGGAACGGAAAATAACAAGGGATGATGGCTCACCATCTGTTCAGCAGCTGATATGGAGAGGTTGGAGGATCTCAGGCCAGTTCTTAGCAGATGTCTATCGGCAGCATCCCTGCCCACTGAGGATGTGCTCACCGTGTGCTCTCAGCTGTGAGGAGCAGCAAGGCTCAACACCAGCCCTGCCTACACATTGCTGTTGCACATGCACATCCAAGTCCTTCCTTGGAGGGGCAAATTCAGCTTCAAACTGCCTGAACTCCCATGTCCTGCTGACACAAGGAAGAGCATGACAGTAGTTTGGATCAAACTCGAGCCACACAGCAGATTGCTCCAGGCTCCCACTGATGTGTGTCACACCCCTTTAATTATGCCCATGACAAAGCACTAACAGGGAAAACTCTCTAATACATTATTCCCATTATAACAACCTATTAACACCACAGTTGAGAATTTTTCTGCCGGCTGCATTCTCTCACTCCACTTATATGTTCCTTTGCTGCAATTTGTAAGCTGTATCAACTTCTGAAACATTTCAATTTCACTTTAGAAAGACAGTGCACCTGCAAATCTTAGATCATACAGGGGTCTGCATTCAGAGCTTCACCAGTCTGCTGTCTACAGCAAATTGAAAAAAAGGCTGTTAATTTAACACCACAGGATATGCCTTCCTGATGAGTTACTTCATATTTGAATGAGTTCTTGCTTTCCTCACCTACAAGGTTTTGATTGCCACTAATCTTGCTGGATGTAGTGTCCTGGATCAAACTTCAGCACAGACTTTATGGAGTCGAAGGCTTGACAGGGAAACTGTGCTGGGAGGTGTGCTCACAAACACTGGTACTTTTCCCTGGACTAATTTAATGGGCAGATGAAGCTCCCAGCTTCAGTCTTCCAGCCTTGGGGAGATCAGCAGGCCTGTGCAGAGGTCCCTGGGGAACCTGCTCCTGTTCTTGCTGGAAATACTGTGATGAGAGCTGGCTTTATCCTCCCTTGTCACATATTACAGCCAGCCTAGAGGTGTGTGCAGTGGGGAAATGGCTCATTTTTGCCTGATGATTGAACAGGGGAGAGCCAAGGGAAGGTGAGGGGAAAATAGAAAAAATTGGCAATATATCCTGTTTCTGAACAGAGAGACAGCTCATATATGACCAGAAAACTGTGGGAAGAGATAAGCTGGAGAAGGAATGGGAACCACTGCTGTCCCTGAGTCACACAGACTGGCTGGGCAACACAAGCAGCTCCTCTTCTTTGAGCACTAACAACAGACATGTCTCAGGATCTCCAAAATCCACTCTTTCCTTTCCCCTCAGATGCAAAATTGGATTCTGTTAGTCTTGAAATATGCACTGAGAAAAACTGGAAGTTCACGAGTCACTGGCAGCTCATGGCTGGAGACACATCCTGAAGAATCACTATTGATTTTCTGTGTTCTCATACTCACCCCTAGGCATAATTTCTTGGCCAGTACCCAGGGACATGATGCTGAGCCAGATGGACCTTTACACTGAGCAAATGTGGCCTTTCTGATGTTCCCGTGTAAAGCATGACAAGCTGGTACTTACAAAAAGCAGTAAAATTTTTAATTTACTGCTGACAAAAACATCAGTTTAATATCCATTATCTCCACACTTAAAAGTCCTGGTACATGCTTCTTGTTTTGTAATGAAAACTATACTCAATAAAGCCAAAAATACTCAGAGACAGGCTATTTGCTATCTCCTTCATCAGCTGTTGCTTCTAAATTTTTGGATTCTCTTCTAGTTTTGACACTAAAGCCACAAGGAAAGGTAAACTGATATAGCAATGAAGAGCCACCAGAAGAACAATCCCTGGACACCTCTGTGAAAACTTTGGAGAGCAGTCTGGTCAGCTGCTTTCCTTGAACACTGTACAATCATTGTACAGATTTGGGAACACAAATATTTTGTCTTCCTCTGAGAACTCCATGAGGATATCAAACCACAGAGAAGTATGTCTGCAATGGTTGAACAATATTGGTAAACACTTTTTTCCTAGAACAGCCCTGTGCAATTAAAAACTGCCCCTTGAACACTGGTAGTTTCAATATTGATGACATATTTAGCAATATTTTTTGTGGTTTTAAGTTCTTTTTTTTTTTTGAGGAAAAACATCCAAAGTTACATTCTCATTAGTGCTTTGAAAGGAAATAAATAATGAATGATAGGAACCTCACAAGGACAACTACTCAAGTTTAGAACAGACTAAGAATCTCCTGCTTGGGCATGTGATGGCTCACAGCACAGGAAAATACAGAGCAGACAGAAGGCTGCCCACTTCAAGGAACAGTAAAATTATGTGCTCCCTCTCATCCCTGGGTTCATAGATTTCATAAGCAGGTGGGACAACATTTACTTACAGCTCCAGTATTGGCACTTGCTAAAGTGAACACAAAGGCTGTGGGGCACTGAGCTCCCACTCAGTGACACCAAATGGATCTTCTATGGTGACACTGAGAACAAGCACAGAAGGAAGCTTGCTTTGAAAGCAACAGCAGTGATTGGGTGGCAAAACTTTGGTGCTGGCACTCAGCTGCATGCAATGCACCACTGCTCTGCCCTTGCAGCTGAAAATGCATCACATTTCTTGCAGTGAATTATTCAATAGCTGCTGGTCCCTTGGCCTTAGATCAGGCTGGAGCTCACTGAGTGAGCTGCTGGAGCTGTGTGCTGAGATTGCTCAAAGAACACCTTATCTCAGGGATAAATGACAAATTTGTGTTTGTGTGTCCTTTAAGGAGAACTGGTTGCATGACCTTTGATTGAAATGCCTCCTTACATTTGATGCCTTACAACTTGGACACTTTTCAGTGACATGGACCCATCCTTCCTATGTTGGCCAAGTTTGGATTAGTTTTGAAGGCTTGTCCAAAATGGAAGGCTATTAAATAAATAAATAAACAAATATTTAGTCCAAATTACTGGATCTTTCTTTTGCCTCCGAAAAGTTCTTGCACATGCCTGTACCTCTTAAAAAGAATACTGGATTCACTGCAGCAAGAACAAACCCATCATTAGCTCCAAAGAGAGTAACATTTCATTGTCCAAGTAACATATATTGTTTTATAATACTGCAGTTTTGTTTTCCTTAACAAAGATGCAGGTACTAAATTATTTTATTCAGCTCTGCTTTTTTCACCTAAACACAGATACTCCTCAAGATTTCCTCAGGACTGTGCAGTAGAGTTCATTAATGAAAAACAAAATTTAAAGCTTCTTACAGCATTGTAACTTGGAGGAGGCTTTTGTAAAGATACTTTTAGGAAAATCATTTGATTTTATAACTCCAAAATATAAGCTAATAATGATAATTTTTAAAATGAAACCCAGTTGATAGTGTTAAAAATGAGCCATTGCCACACTTTTCCAAAGCAATTCTTGATAACATGAAAATGGCACAAAGGCAGTTTTCATTTTGAAGCTGTTCAATTTCTTCTTTGCTTTAAAACTGACTAATTTTTAAGTCAGAAGCATATTTTTATGTAATAATTTTATTATGCTTCTGTGTAAGATCCTCCCCACAGAAAGCCACATCATTTCCCAAGTTTACCCAGAGGAAGTTTTGAGCAGAGCTTTTTTTCCCTTCCATTAAGGGGAGCAAACCTGATCCTGCAAAATCAAGCATAATCCTCTCTGCATTACTACTAACTGCACTTTAGAGTACTTGTAAAAACACATTCTCCTAGCCAGGCAGTCACATTAGAAACAGCTGTGGGTCATGCCAAGTACTGCTAGAGGGATAAATTAATCTTCTCTTGTGAAATTTCTCAAAAGACAACCACAACCCCCAATTAAAAAAAAAAAATAGCACTTTTGGCTTTGGGGACTGAGCCAATTAATATTTAAAAAACAGATGGGTCTCAGCTTGGTCCTTTTAATGTAACTTGGATGTATTCTGCTGAGCAATTGCCTACAAAATTTGTGGGTGTTTGCTTAGAAATGGCATTTAGTTTAAACACTGGTTCAGTATCTGTACTTTAAAGGGTCAAGTGCAGCTGCTGAATTTGAAAGACAAGGAAATTCAAATGCTTCAGTTGGTCATTTATAAAAGGTGGAACTTTGAGTAGTAAATAAAACTCAGGAGCATGGCAGAGACAGCATAACTTGTGCACTGATGCAAAGGAAGAGGCACTTGATGTGCAAAGGATTGCTCACACTTCTGAGTCATGCTAGAATGAGACCTGCTGGCTCCTGAGTTGTCTGTAAGGACAAGGTGGAGAGCATTTCACAGAATCAGTTGGGTTAGAAAATCCTCCGAGGTTGAGTCCAGCCTATGACCAGACATCACCTGGTCACCTAGACCATTGCCCTGAGTCCTTTCCTTACAGGCCTCAGGGACAGTGGTTGCAGCACCTGTGCTGCTGAAGAAATCCTCTCCTGAACTGGTACCTGTAAAGTTCACCTTGTGCCATTAAATAATTCCTCTGCCCTAGAGGAGGTTCCTGGATGGAGAGGTCAGATTCAGCCTTTAGGTGCACATATCCACGATCCAGAGTTCCAGCTCATCCCCAGACCTAGTTTAGATCACAGTGGGCAAAACCCTTCAATTGTTTCAGAGCATCCAAGTGAGAAAACCAAAGCCCTGACAGTGATGCAGCCTTGCTCAGTCAGAAGTGGGTCAATGCACAGAGGCCTTGCACAGAGACCCTGGTGCTCCTTACAGTGAACTTCCTTTACACTGCCCAGGGATTTCTGGCTGAGTACAGATTTCAGAAGGCCACTTTATCTCGAAAGAAAGGAGAGGATAATTTCCACCTTGGTACAAATACCATCTGCAAGTCAGAGCTCCCTCCCTTAGATCAGCCCCACTGAGAGATTCAGTGATGATGCTGCAGCTCCCCTTTGCTCATGACAACGCAGTGGAAATCACTGGCCTCACCTCCACATTGCCTGAGCAATAAACACAAACACAGAATGTTTTGACAGCATCTCCTCTGGAACTCTGGAAGCAGAGTTTGCTGGGAACACCTTAAAAAGCAAGTTGGAATTCTGAGTTTACAGAAGGGATTCTTACTCAGTTTATCTGTTCTACGTGCTTTTGTAAATCTTATCTTTCACTAATGAAGCAGCAAGCACAGGGGAATGGGCTGGGTTTTGTCCTGTCTCTGGCACTACCAGCAGAACTGTCAGCTCAGCACTATTTGTAGATTTTCTCTTGCTTGGCTGATGTGATAGACAGAACATGTTTCTCGGGCAGAGGATGAGTCTGTGGGTCAGATTCTCTGCTGCAACACAGACTCAGACTTTCAAAGCCAATGTTATGGCACAGTTATGCCACTTCAGAATCAATGGTGAACTTCTATACTCTTTCAAGTCAATGTTTTTCAGAGCAAGTCCTCAATTTTTCAATCTTAAAAGACAAATGCCAGGGCTATGGAGCCAAATTTCTCACTAATGTATGTTGAAGCAGCATCAATTTATAGATACTACAGGAGATCAATCTCTTTAAAAAGAGTCCTGATGATTTTTATATATTATTTTCTTTTAGGCTTCTTACAGAATTATTTTTAGCTAGCATTTAAACATAATGTCCTGCTGTCTGGAGGAAACTCCAGCCTGACAAAAGGCTGTCAGGATCCCACCTAGCACCTTTCAGCATGGGAATAAAGCTGGCTGCCTTTTGGAAGTGGTTACTGATTTTATTAAAGAAACTTGTGGAGCCCTAGCAGGTCTGCCTGTTGACTACATGCTTTCAGATGTTTTTGACAAATAGTTTGATTTTTAGTTCCTTTACCAGATTTTCCCATTATCTCCCTTGACAATCAGCTTCTTACCACCCACAGATCACAGATTAGGAGCTTTTCTTTTGGAGGTTCATACACATACATCTCTTCACTCCCTTCCAGTACATTCAATTTTGTTCATTTCTCCTTTTAACCCTGATGGGAAAATGGCACCAGCTCTGCTTTTTCACTCTCTCACTGCCTGATTCACAGCACAGTCAGACAGCAACATAACACAGGAGAATTTACATCCAGTATTGGAACAGATACTACAGTAACTTGCAGCATAAGGAGAACTGTAAAAGACCTCTCACCTGTAGCTATTACACAGATCAACTTACACAGGAACACACCCTGAAGCCAAGCATAGGACAGTCTAAATTAGAGATGCCAAGGGTCAGGCCTCTTCACAATTCAGTGCACCCTCAGTGACATCTGGAATCAGTGGTAGCTGCAGATGTGCTGTAGATGCATAAGTCTCCCTCAAGAGAAATCAGATATGGAAGACAGTCTCTCAAGCTGCCAGCAATGAAGAATTTCCCCTTACAAAATAGTACCAATCATCTTAAAAACTTACATTTTGGGGATATTTTGGAAGGAGAGTGGAGGCAGATACACCTTCTGCAGTCATCGGTAAATGTCAGCATGTTGAACAGGAGATCTGAGGTTTGTCACAGTGCTCAGAGCTGATTCTGGATCAGTTTTGGAGAGAATTCAGGGTCTGTGTTTGCAGAGAAGCTGAGGTTGAACTATAAGAGCCAGTGCCAGGATAAACAGCTGAGTCTACAACTCTGACTTTCAGTTCTGATTTTGCCTTATGGAATACTTAGCATGTCATCATTCCCACTGCCATTAACAGCCACAAAGAGAGGGTTTACAGCAAAAGAGAGAATCCTTTTTCCTTTTCTGTTTTATGTGCTAATGTGGCATTAAAAAAGAAAAAACAAGAAAGATGTAAAGGTAAGAAAGAAATAATACTGCCATTCTGAAGACACTTTAATTCAGCATCAACCTGTCAGCTATGAAAAAGAGAGTCTTTGGAAGCTGCCATTATGCTGCCACCACCACCTATAATGTTTCATAGTGGATTTAACACAATGCTTCTCCAGGTATAAAGAAGCAAATTGCACCATTCCCGAGGAAAAAACACATTGCTATTTTTTCAGAAGGAGAAAGAAGGTTAAGCAGAACATTGGTATTCATATCCCATTCTCCTTTCTTCATCTCTCCCTTCCCATGATGACTTAGGGTATTTTATATACAAAAAGCCCACTGTTTACATTAAGGGAAAAAAACACAGCCTACCTGCTAGATAGCAAACATACCCCATATTCCAGAAGAGCAATGACTGATCATGTGTGATTCAGTCTTGTGTTCCAATATGCAGATTGGCATCACCACAATCATCGCTTCAGGGAACACAGCAGAGAGGAGCACAGATTTAGCTGCAGAACACAACTTTTAGGCACGGCGCTGCACTCTGAACTGCCCAGGCCCAAGAAGCACACTGGGACAGACCCTCAGAAACCAGCTCTGCAGGAGTTTATAGAGCAAAGGGGGAATCCGAGTGGCAGAGGCGGCGAAGCTCAGCGCTGGCCTGTGCTGCTGCTCTGTGTGCTGCAGAGCAGGATGGCTGAGGAGGGGACCTGGGGCCACCCTCCTGTGCTGCAGGCAGGCTCAGGGAAGGCAGGCATGAGCTGGGGGCAGGCAAAGGCAGCAGGGGAGCTGCACAGCTCAGACATTCCCTAACGACTCCTACCCGTGCCAAAAGCCCCTGTGGGGAGCACTAAGGGGAAGGGAATGAAATAAATGATGGCCAAGGCTGCACACACCTCGCTTTGTGAGAGCCTAGGGCACTTTATTCCCACTGCCATCCCATTGCTGCAAAAAGAATGAGCTGCTCACTGATGGCTGTTGTCAGGTGAGCTGCCTTTCATTGTTTCTCCCCCAGGGTTCATGCTCTTACTTCCTCCCCTCCTTTCCCCATCTCCTGTGTGCTGAAGTTCTGCTCTTCTCTGACAAGGGGACTGCACACCCCAGCAAGCAGTGCCAGACCCTGCTGGGCCTGCTGTTGCTAAGAGACTAAGGGAGAGAGAGAGATCCCACCCACTCAAATTCCCCTACAAATCCCAGTGTTCCTCCTCTTGCTACTCCCCAGCCCTGCTGAGATGCCATTGATGCAACCTTGGTGTCCAACAGATCCGTATGGGTTTTATGGGACGTTCTCTCCCACTGACCAGCACTACTGAGGAAGTCCCAAAATATGATACTACAGTAGAATTAGCACAGATACAGATGCAATCTACTCTTGTGGGAAGCCACCAAGGCCACAGGAGGTCAGAGATCTTGCCTAGATCTAAAAGATCAAGGTCTTGTCTAGATCTTGTAGGTCAAGACAGGTTAGCAAAAATATCCTTGGCAAGCCAAGCTAAAAGTGGGCCATTAGAGGTGACAGCAACTGGCACAGCATAGGACTGGACTGCTCTACTGCATAAAGCCCCTCAAACTTACTAAATATGATTTCATTTCAGTGTTCAGATTGGTTTTCCCCCTCCCCCCTAGAATGCAGGGGAGTTTACTCTGGAAACACTTCTGGCAGGAGTCTCTCTCAAGCTTACAGGAAGGCTAGCAAGCAGCAAATAATAGCAAATATTATTGACAAGGGAAAAATATGGAGTAAGTTTTTAAAGCTCTCCTGAAGTATTGTCATGTTGCTAGGCTGATAGAGTTATCAAATCACTTCAGTCCCTGACAGTAGTGACAGACTTTTGCAGACTTAGAATAGTTCACAATTTCAAGGCCTGTTTGCTGCCTTTGTCTTTGCACACCACCTGCAACTTGCTGGATTTTTAATTCTCCATTAAATTGCAGACACCCATGAGTATGCCTGGAGAGAGTTCAACCATCACACCAAAGCCATGGAAATATGCCAGTGGGTGATGTCATGATACCTTTGTATGTGCACAGAAATCACTTGGGTTGGAAAACTCTCCCAGCTGAGCAGGAGGCATAAGGACAACAGATTATGGAAGCAGAGAGAAGACTATCTCTATATCTCAAAAGAAAGAAAGAAAAAAATGATTCAAGGTTATGAACTGGCCAAAGAGCTCCAGATCAATTTTACAGAGATAGTAGAGCTTGGGGTACAGCAGCAAACAATTTCAAAAATACCCATGGAAATGCTGCTAATTAATGAAGGGACCAGTCTGTAGGAAACTGGGGCTTCTGTTCCACCTCTACAAGTTTAACTTTCCATTCATAAGCAAGACAGACAGAGAGACATCAAAGAGGTCACCCTAAGAAATGTCCAGATGGCAAACTAGCCATCTGCTTGTGCCTTTGTCAGCAGGGCAGAAAACCTTACCCACTCTCAGATCACCTCTCTTATATAGATATTTACGCAAAGTGATCAAGTCGTCTGTTGATCTTCCCATGGAGGCATGTTTTCTACACTTAGATAACTTGAAAGCGCTTTGAAGGATTTCTAGTATTAAATAAATCTGGTTTGGAAATAAAGAACAACTCAAAGTTTACAATAACAAATATTCCTTTTCTGAGTGCTGCAAGGCAGTTTGGGATGAAAATCCCATGCAGAGTACCTGAGATGAACAGAAACCTCTGAAGAGAGACAAAAATCAGAAGTGTACAGGAAACTGATGGGCAAAGCAGCAGCTGGAGGCTGACAGAACTACTGCTCCCTCTGACTAAGAAGAATTACAGATAGCTGAGAATGTGGCATGTTTGAGAGGACAGCTCTTCTGCAGAGTAGAAAGGCAAATTATACACAGAAGACATAGATAAAGCAAGTTTTCTATGCAACATTTATAAGGAATGGTGAATGTGGAGAAGATGCCAAGAACAGCCATACATTTTTGGGAAGAAAGCAGAAATAGTCAGAAATTGAGATAATGCCAGAAATAGTCATAAAATTTTTTAGAATGTCACAAGACTGACAAAACATCAGGGCCAGATGGGATCTGTCCCAGAAAAATCAAGCCATTAACCAAAAAAAAAAAAAAGGGGGGAAAATACAAAAAAACACAGCAGCATATGAATCAAAGGAGTGAGGTCCATCATGTTTCACCCCTGCCACTTTCACATGGAAAACTGAGTGAAATAAGCCCTGCCTGAGCTCAGTAAAAGCCATGTTGAATGTGCCACAGGAAGGTTGAACTCCTAAGGATACAGCTTCTTACAGGGAAAAATATCACAGAGTTGCAGCCCTTTGCAGCCACTTGCAAAGTGTCCATCTCCAAAGACAGCCAACACCTTTGGGGAAAGCTGCTGTCCACAGCACTTTGTGTTATTGCTGAATAACAGGGATGTGGAGACTTTCTGGGATGAGAGTGTTGAAAAAACAACCAGAGAGACCAGAAGTGATCAGGACCTGGTGGGCTGGGGAGGTGTTGGTGCATATTAAGGTATGTGAGGGATCCAAAAACCAGGAAAAACCCCACAGCTTCACTTGTACAACAAGGGGGTGGACACAGAACAGAGGTGTTAATTAAGGACACACAGGAACGACTCAGGAAATTGACTTCACCAACAAAAATGACTAAATGGAGAATCATACTTAAATCTGTTGAACATGGATTTTCCAGTTTAATTGGACATTAGAAATGGTCTTTTTGAAATCTAACAGAGAAGTCTGTTCAATGCAGAAGCAGACTGGGGCAAAGTTTCCCAAGCAACCAGAGTAAGGGTTTCACAAGAGGAACATGCACTGGCCTTGCAGATAAGGCACTAGAATGCTTAGGGTGAGATCATGGAATTGAAGCTCAGCCTCTGGTAGAGCTCCCTACAGCCATATCAATAATAAGTATTCCAGCTGCCTCAGCCTATAGAGCCCAGGAGAATCAGACAGTGAAATTTTTGCCAGCTGTTTGTGACACAGAGCCCAGTGCAGATTTCCTCAATGACGAGCCCTAAGTCTCCTCTAGCACAGAAAATCATCATTTTTGGGATGGAAAGCACCACTGAAAACTCCAATTTCCCTGAAATAAAGCGGTTCAGAATGAATTAGGCACTTTTATTCAAGGGTAGAAAAGTGCAGGCTGTCCTCTGTCCCTCAGCCTTCAAAAACCAAAAGCAGTTATGATAATCCTTCCCTGAGCTCACCATCGTCCTCTACCCAGCATCTATCTAGTTGTTACCTCTTTTTGCCTAAGAAATCCATAAATGGAACAATTTCCACCATAAACACCCCTTTCAGGGTTTTGGGAATACTTCCTGGCCAGTCCCCATTGCACTTGACTTATCTCTTTAATACCGTACCAGGTATAGGCTTCCTGTGGGCAAGAATAACTCAGTATCAGCAAATGCAACATTAATCCCATTGTAGATTAAAAGGAATTTAAGCAGGTGTTCTTCTATGCCAAAAAGCAATTTAAAGTAATCTTCCAGCTTTGGCAGGAGAAATAAAAAATTAGATGGATATCAGGAAGAAAAGAAATATAGCTTAGCAGGCAGTGGTTTAGACTGATAGTGCATTGATAGCACCAGGAGTCTTTTGCAGCTGGATGAATTGCTAAAACAAATGACCCAGCCTTCCTTCCCACGTGTCCTTGCTTGAGTCCACTTACAACAGGACTCTCAGTCCCCAGGCACACTGCTAATGTCAGCTCCCAGAGCCTGAGCAGCAGCTTCTGTCATTACTGCCTTCCTGACTATGGCAACCTTCACTTCTACATTCATAACTCTTGCCAACATTAGTTGGGTGCATTAAGCTTCGAGTGAAGATTTGCAATTTATTCTTTTGCTGAACAAGCTTAAAAATATCATTTTTCTCCTATTTTAATTCCTAATAGCTACAGAACATTGCTACAATCTGTTGTATGTCAGTGCAGCATTTGCAAAACGAGCGAGTACAGTCTCAGAAAATTAAGTCTCCTACTTGCTCATAAGGGAGAGAAAGAATTGGCAGCAGAGAAAGTTCACATTGCAGTGAATACTTGACAGTGCATATCTAAAACTTCTCCCTCTTGAACATAACAAGAGGCTTCCCCTTTGGATCACAGGATGCCCTGTCTCCGAGTCCCATCCCCACTGGAAAGCTTGAAGTCCAGTGAGTGATATCATAAAACCCCCTGAAATTCTTACACATCATTGACCACCAATGACCTCACGAAAGCATTCCTCAGGCAAAACCCTTCATCTGTTCTCAGCAAGTCTGCTTGAAACTATTAAACTCCTGCTGAGGATATCTACACCTTGAAACAGGCCAGAGACCTACTGCTGTCCCACAAGGGGCTGGGCAAAACCTTCAGCGTGGACCAGAGCCCCGGCAGCCGTGCTTAAGAGAACATAAAACATCTTCTATTCCATGCATAACATTCCCCATCCTGCTGGAAACCCCTGAGCTATCCAGCAGTGCTTATGGCTTACACCTCATCTGATGTGACCTGTGTCACAAGAGCTGCTGATTTCCATCCAGCTGAGAATACAGAGTAATGGGCAGCTGCAGCAGAGACAAAGACTGAATGACTCACTCTTTGGATCTTTAACTAATTTTTATTATTGGTCCCTCCAGATAAGAGTTAGAACAGTACAAGGCAGAGAACTCTTTTCCAGTATTCCTGTGTTGGTAAATTTGATTCCTCACAGCTGTCAAATAGATGGGTACCTTTCTCCAGGATCAAAATTTACTTGTGTTGGTAAACCAGCCTCTATCACCACCACGATTCAAGCAAATCCCAAGAAAGGGGAGCTGCATATGCTTTTCTGTTTCTCAGCTTTCTGAAAGGGCTGTCTTGCAATACATAACATTTATGAACCTGTCTGAACCAGCTTTTATTGAGAAGTGAAAAGTACCATGTAAGAGGCAAAAGATTTGATCTAAGGAGCAATTTCATTTAAGGCAGAGCATGACAGCTTTGCAGTAGTTTACCTGATAGACTGCTGTGCTTCTCAAGCTACAGGAGATCATTTGCCTCCCTCAGACTCAATCTGAGAGAAACAGACTGTGTGCAAAAAGCTCCTATCTCATCTCACTCCTACTAGAAAACACGTCCAAGAATGACCTTAATGGGGCCAATCCAAGTGTAAAATGAAGGGAATCTCATCTGTCCAAACACTGACTTAAGTTGTAACTCAGACATGCTAAAGCCACTAAATCCTTTCAGTAATCCATTCCCACTTACCTTTCAGGATTGTTTAATCTTTCAGGTGCCTGAATTTAAAGGTGCTCCATTACACAGACAAATTATTTCCCTGTCACATAATTTCAGGTGCCTCCTGCTGCTCATTAGTGCTCCTCTATGAACAGTGGTATTTCTCTATCACCTGCAGTTCTGCTGTAATTTACTTTAGGCTTTTGAATCCTTCCTATGTCCTTCAGAGTAGCCCTGACCAGAGCACGATGGTAACAGCACTCAGCTTTTAAATTATAGTCTCTGGCAAAATATACTCACTCAGAAACCAAGCACACAGATGCTTGGTTCTACTTTGCACAAAGTGTTCTAAACCATTAGATGCTTGTCCTCCAAAGAGAGAAAAGCAGAAAGGATGCCAAGTGGATGAAGATACCTAATTTTCCCTACAGGTTTCACCTAAACTTAACCATAGAAACAAATGCTCAACTTAAGCAGATTTGATCATTCCTGGAAGATTGAAGAATCTGCCTCTCTACCAGCTGCAGGACAGAACTTACAAAGCTGTGTAAGGAAACTGGATTTTTTGGGCAAGGCTAAAACTTCTTGAAGGAACAGGGTCTCCTTTTGGCCTTCAGCAGCAATTTGGCTGTGTTGGAATAAGACTGGTACTGGGAGCTACAGGACAAGGCTGAAAGAGAAAAATGGATCATCATGTGGAGACGCTGGGTTTGGCAAGATTTTCCTCCACAGAAAAGAAGTTGGGGGGGGGGGGGGAAGGACACTGTATTTTGTGAGGTGTAGGAATAAACCTGCAAAACACAAGCATTTTAAGCCAGAAAGCCTTGGGCATTTCCAGGCATGGTAACTGATCTACTGAAACACGGTATGAGAGGACTGAATAATCCAAAGTTCTAAACGAGCTAACACCTAGAAACTTTGTACTGCCCACACTTACAAAAGTGAATGCCCAGGAGCATCCCATATTGCCTGTGATCAATAATGGATCATGTTGGGGAGGATTACTCTAATCAAAGAGCACGATGGAAGTGCACAGAATGCTAAATCAGTAACAAATTGTTATGCCATGTTGCAAGGTAGAAAGTTTCACAGAGAAAGGTGCTGTACAAGGGGGTAATGAGGTTACAGCAAGAAAAAGAAGAAAAGGGAACTTGTAAATAGCATAAGAGAGTCTCCGTAAGCTCAAATGGGGAGAGAGATATTCAAGACCCTTAAAAAATAATCTGCAGCAAAATAAATAGCCAGTGCCACAAGTGACACTGGCAGCTGGTGTTTTTAGTGTTCCTGATGTGTTTATAGCCTTCCCGATGTTCTCCATAAGTATCTTTGTTCCAATGGCAGAAGGGAAATAAGAGGGAAAATACAGGTAGCATAGAATTAATAGAGCAAGGGCCTCCTTTCCTTTCTTATAGATTTTTGTGAGTGTTTGAAAATAAATTAAGATCTGCCTCTTAAGTTTTGTAATTTTTGTCCATTCCCACCCAAAAGACTTAATGACAGGGAAGAACAAACAAAAGATTAAGACAAAGAATATTATTTCAGTGGCATAAAATTATCAACAGGATACAATTCAGAGCAAAGACTTCCATTGGACAAGCAGTTGATGTCAGTGGACAAGCAGGGTAGAAATTGATTCTAGTCAGGTTGCTTTCTTTATCTTACATGATGCAGCTGTCTGACACTATTGATGGTTTTAGTAAGGGCTAACATCTTTGTTAACCCATAAGAGTCACAGGTAAATTCCAGAATAAATCTCTGAATCTCTAGAGATCATTCTAGAGGTGTTGCCAAATCATCTGCACAAATGAAGACTGACATTAAGCCCAAGTCATATGAGTTAAAACAGCAACCACAACTGAACTGCAGAAAAATCCAAAGCTGTGGTGCAATAATCAATAGATTGAGCTCCAGATTTTTGTTCATATCTCACATTTCCTGGGAAACTCTGAATGCAGGAAGACAGACCAGGGGCTAGGGTATCTGCTCTATTTTCAGGAGAAGCATGAATGACTCAGAAAGGGGCAAAGGAATGTTTGTGCTTGCAGAATAGCTTTGGGCCTGTCCAGAATGTTTCTCTAGTGCCTGTCCTCTTTTCTCACCTACCTTGTCACTGGTATAATAATTACACATTTTTCTGACTATTTTCCCTGTTTCTCTGTTGGGAGAATTTACTTACTATGGATTTTCCCTCTCTGAGCAACACAGCTCACACAGAGTGAATTTAGGAGATGTTACAGAGCCTGGCACAGACACAAGGGGCAACATGGAACAGTCCAAAGCTGTTTGGAAGAAGAACAACAGCATGAAAACTGAACTGAGAAGAAAGAATAGTGGCTACAGGCATTAAAACATGAAGACTCTTGTGATGAGATCCTCACATTTCCCAGAAATTACTGCAATTAATTTTGCACAGACTGTAAGGATGAAGGAATGCTTTAACTGAAGCCTGGAGAGGAAGGCAGGAGCCTGGGGAACAGATTTGTTCCAGGATCCTAAGCATTTCTTGGTGACCTTGGTACCATAACATGTTTTCAAGACAGAGCAGGACACAGCCATAAATGCCAGTATTAAAAGTCTTAAGCTAATAGAAATTTATGGAAACTAGAATTTCCTGTTGTTTTGATGCTCATGGAACAGAAGAATAATTAATAAATGTGAAGCTACTATTTTTCCCAGTGTAATCACTGCAGAATTTCCACCAGATTGGACAAAAATAATCCTTTTTTTTTTTTTTTTTTTTTTTAACTAGTGAGAAGTCTTTTGTGTGCAGGATATACCCATGTACTATGTCAGCAATGGGTGTAGCTCTCATTTGCACCAGGAAAAGCTCACTGAGTCACAAACCCAGCCCCATGTGACTGTGTGACATTTGTCCATGGACCACAAGTGGCACTTAAATAAATCATTCCTCTGCACAGAGCTGCATTTGTCTCTGTGAGGACACAGGGCTGTGCCAGCCCAAATTTCAGCTGGTACAAGGGATTTTCTAGTGGCGGACACAACTCAAACCTCCTGCACATGAATGAAGTTAATTGATCCTTTCTGTTAGGAGAGTGCTGTACTCCTTGAGCCAAACTCTGCTTGCAGTGACAGCGTGTGGAGCCACGCTGGGTTTACTCTGGTGCTCTGGAGTGCAGACTGCAGGGCTCCTCCTGTCCCTCAGGGATTGTTAGTGAGCAGCAGCTCTGCTTGGCTCCTTATTGTCTTTGTTAATAACACTTCTAATGATTTGTGTTTGCATCTATTTTTGTATCTCCTAACATACTTGTAAGATACTCAAGGCTGCCTTGGAAAGAGCCCAAGTTCAGGAGTGGGGTGTATTTAAAACAGATGAGCCCCTGGTTGCTGTAGATATGTCATTGGTATTCATTCAGTTTGCAGGAGGTTTGTTTCCCTTTCCAAAGTCACAGGCAGCCTGTGGTGTGCCCAGTCCTCAAAGCACTGTAACAGAGAGGCACCATCCCTTTGTTTTGCAGAGTCTCCAATTCTCCACTGAACAACTTGCTCTCCACAAGAATATCACAAATACTACGGCAAGCAGGGAAAGAAGAAAAGGTCATTCCACAGCTGCAGGGTAAACTAAAACAAGTACCTGATCTTATGTTCCCTTTGGCCTCACAACACTTCCCTCATCATTTAGTGTACAACTCAAAATGTCCATACCTGCAAAATGTTTGAGATGCAGCTTATTTAGACTCTGTGGAAAACAAAGGGGAAAAACTCCCATCATAAAATCTCCTGTGACAGCTCCTTGAAAATCAGCTAGTGACCATAACAATTCCCTTCTCCCGCTCTCTGCTAGGATATTTTTCTCCTCTGACTGGGTGTTTGGTCACCATGAGCCCCACACCGGAGTCCCTCAGGCCTGATGGATTTGGAATTCTCAGGATACTGTGTGTCAACATCATGTCACATCAAGAGCCCTGTGTGTCAACATACTGGTGCTATACTGGTGTGCCAGGGGAGTTCCATGGTCTGAAACACCACTTTGAATTCAGGTTGGGTTTGTATGTAGGTTTTTTTAAAATCATTTTTTGTCTTAACTGCAGAAAAATAATGTCTTATCTATCTATCTATCTACATAGCAATGAACATTTTAAAAGATCAGATCTGAGGAAATCTGAGTATTCTTAGTACACACAAATATCACCGCTTTTTATGAACCATAACCTTATTTTAATAAAAAAAAAAAAATAAACTCAGCCCTGGGCTGCATTTCCTTGCTGAGGTGCCAGCACACCTTTCCATGGATGCCTGCCTTTCCAGGCTGGAGCTCTCCCTGTCTCCTGCAGCTCGCGGGTGCTCAGCACTCGGGGAGCAAGAGCAGCCTCAGCAGAGTAATGCTGCCACCAATCCCCTTGTTTAGAAAAGCCTGGGAATGTCACAACTTGTTACACCATGGCATCTTTAAAACCCTCGGGAGGCAGTCATAACTTCTGCCTGAGGCGCCCGAGAGCTTCCACGAGCACAAAATTAACGATGCAGCTCAGTCGGGGAGTGGTGGCATTTTAATCGTGGGTAGAGGAAGCCTTGCACACTGCCAGCTAATCTTGGAGGAGTAAATGAACTAACTCACATTTGTCACAGGCTTTGAGATATTCCAAGGAAATGTTCCATAAAAGACAACTTGTTATTAAGTATTTCTGACAAAATATTGTTTTAATTAATCTCTGTCTTTGATTTTCTATTTGGGCTACTCTCACAAAGGCCTTTTGCCTTTGCCTTTTTACTGTAGGTAACGTGGGCTCACCCACACACAATTCCCAGAACCTGTGGAGAATTATATCACTGCAAGTTATTGATTGTGTTCCAACTTGGATTCTGCTTTGTACAGACTCTAATTAATCCATATTCATACCATAAGGATTTCTCATCTGGCTGTGGTCTGATCAACCAGCAGAGAAACAGAGGGTCCATTTCACTTACATCGGATCTTTCCAAGAGAAAGTGCAGCTCTCCAATAGCTTTGTGTCTAGGCAATACAGAGTCTAGGCTGTCATGAACTATTTAGGTGGAAATAAATGTCACCATTTAAAAAAAACAACCAAACAAACAAAATAAAAACCCAAACCAAAAAACCCAAACCAAACAAAAAAACTCCAATAAAACCCCAAAAACCCTCCCCACAAAGCCAGATAATATATTTCAGAAACATGTTTACATTTTGTGCTTAATCAAAAGAAAAAGTCAGAAGATTTTTTGGATGAAATGCATTCAGAAGACAAGCCAAAAGATAAGCAAAGAAAATAAAGAGATAAGAAGATAAGCCAAGAAAACCTGTTAAAAATGAGAGAATTTACATGTGTTGTCTATTTTTTTGTGGTTTCAAGCCCAGTTAGTAGAAAAATAAAATTATGTAACCTAGGAAGAGGATTTTGCATTTCCCTCATTTAGTTTACCCAACATTTTTATTGTGCTGATTTGTACTTTAATAAATTAAACTGTTGAATAACGCATTTGTCAGGTGGTATTCAAGTGGCATAAATAAAGTAGTTCAAGGTTTTTCTTAGAATCTAAATTCCTGCAAGGAATGTTTTGGGCAAAACCACAGCTTCAAAACACACAGTAAGACACAGACTATCCCCTATCTCATGGAAAGATCCTGTACACATGTCACACTTATATTTTGTATCAGGATTAATGCCTTTAATATTTTCCCCGTTTGCTGAATCCCATCTACAGGGACAATTATTGTGAGTTTTGTTTGGTTGGTTTTTGGTTTTTTTTTCTACCTAGACACGCTCAAGTTTTGTTGCCATTTCACCCACTGAATTCTGTGCTGAACAGTAATTACCAGCCCTACAAAGCCATGTTTCGTCTCTTGGCACCGAGGAATGAAAACGTATTTCCACACCAAGCCGCGATTAGCTCTCCAGAGACAGAGTTTTTTTTGCCTTCCAATTCTTGCGGCTCTCTCCCTCTTCCTCCTTACCGCAGCGATTTTCAAACAATAAACGCGTGTGGGTTTAATTTACACCTTTCCTTACACCTTCTGTTTTTAAGGGCGCACGGGGCACGCTCTTCCACCTCTTCTGCGCTCCCTCCTATGGAGTTCTGTCCCCCATTCCTGCGGGGAACGGGACAGCGCCTCGCCCAGGCGGGCCCAGGCGGGGGGCGCGGGGCTCGGGGCTCCGGCTGCCGAGGGATACGGCGGGATACGGCGGGATGCGGGCTGGGTACGGCGGGATACGGCGGGATGCGGGCTGGGTACGGCGGGATGCGGGCGGGATGCGGCGCCGCGAGGGGCGGGCGGAGGGCGGGGAGGGGTCGGCGCGGGGGGCGCGCAGGCGGGGCCGCGCCCGGCGGCGGGAGCGCGCTCGGCGGCGGGAGCTGCGGTCCCGCCGGGGCACGGCCATGGAGCCCTCGCCCAAAGACGGCGAGAGCGCGGCGGCCGCCGAGCCCGGCCGGGGCGGCACGGCCCCGTCCAGCGGGGTGGTGGTGCAGGTCCGGGAGAAGAAGGGCCCCCTGCGCGCCGCCATCCCCTACATGCCCTTCCCCGTGGCCGTCATCTGCCTCTTCCTCAACACCTTCGTGCCGGGGCTGGGTAAGGATGCTGCGGGAGGGAGCGAGGGAAGGCGGCCGGGGCTCGGGGTCCCTCTCCCACCTGCGGCTGCTTCGCCCCGGCGGGGCCGCCCGGGCTGTCGGACCCCGCCGCGGCGGCAACTTTCCCCGACGGCACCGCGGGGAGGGATGGAGGAACGGAGGGAGGGATGGAGTGCGGCAGGAGCCCCTGCGCCAAGTTTCGGTCGGGGGCCGGGGCAGCGCCCTGCGGGGTGCCCGGGGATCCCACCGAGCGGAGCGGGCGAGGTCGCGTTTCCCTCGGCGGGCAGCGGGGCTGGGGCAGCCGCCTGACCCCGCTCCGCCGCTCCGCGGGGCACGGACGGTCCCGGCCCCGGGACGGACCCGGCACATCCCCCGCGACCCCTCCGTCTTCGCCGGGCGGGTAGAAGGGATTCAGCTGTTCGGGCTCTCGCGGACTGTGACTGCAGGCAGAGGACCAAAGCTCACGGTAGCCACATCACTCGCTAGCTAGAGAAGAGCTTTCAGAGCCCACCGTGCCGCGTTTTCTAAGGAGACCCCTGGAAAATGTTAGAACCGTTGTTCAGAAAAAGTGGAGATTCACAGCGTAAAGTCTCTAGTGTGCTCAGGTCCCTAAGATGTGGCTGCATCCTTTCTCTATTTCCTTTTCCTCCACTTGAATTAGGAATTGCTTACTGCAAGAGGAGCTTAGAGTTTGAACACTACAAAACCCCCTGGAATACAAGGCTAAATACAGACATTGGAGATGAAAGCAAAACAACCACATTAATAAAAAACCAAAAACAAACCAAACCCAAACAAAATAATCAATGACTCATTAAACCATACCTCAAGTCTCTAATAGTCCATTTCTTGTTGCTGTTTCTGCTACAGTAGCCACCACAGGAACCTTACTTGTGATATGGGAGTATCCTCTACCTAGCTCTGCTTTAAAGTGCTACTGACTGCCTTTAATTGCTTCATGTGCTTCAGGTGGCTTAATTCTTTAACAAATCTGAAATTCTTAAGTTCTGGTTAAAGTACTACCCATGTGTGGGTGGGATAGTGTGTGCAACACATAGAAGCCATTGCTACTCCAGCGTGCTTGCTCTGTGGATGTATTCCAGAGGAAAACTTGCACCTTTTGCAATACCTCTGAGTTTTCCTGTGGCAGGACTGATGTGTGTGTGTGCCTCCAGATGCAATCCACTGTGCACTGTGTTGTTTACATAGCCCTTGTGTGCAGCCACCTGAAGAACCTTGAGTGATGAATCAAAGACAAATTCTGGAGTTGAGTTCTCTCATAGGGCTTTAGGTTTCCTGGGGCTTTTTTTTCCCACTCCGGAGAGAGAAGTTCAAAACCAGAGTTTTCAAAGCAAGTGTTGCTTTCTGTTGGCATTGAAGACACCACATCTTCGCTGTAGACATACAGGAAAAAAGCCTGACTTACCACTCCTCTGTCCTTATCCAAATGGTCTGACACTTCCAAAGCACACTAGAAAACCCTCAGTGCTCTCCCTTCATCTCAGAAGGTCAGGTCCTCATGAGCCATCCTTATGCTGAAATTGGCTTGAAGTGTGGTTCTCTGCCTGGAGTTCTTCTCTGGGTGCTGCTGGGGGTCTGCTGGGTTATGCCTTGCCTCATACAGAAGGTGCCTAAACAAGAACAGCAGACAGCCCTCCCTTCCTGAAGGTGAGTGTTCAGGGCTCCCAGTCTGTGCTGCTTGAAAGCCTGGGAGTTTAATCTGGACTATGTAACTATGTTGGCTGTGTAACCACTGACAGGCTGGTTTTTAATTTTATTTTTAATTCCATTTGTTTTTTTTTTTTAACAGGTGGAGGGGTTTTTTTTGTTTGTTTGTTTTTTTTGTTTGTTTGTTGTTTTTTTTTTTTAATTTGTTTGCCCTTTGATGCGGTGATTTCAGCCGTATGGTCTGGCTGGCTGTGCCACTCTTTCTCCTGGTGCCCTGTTGCAAAAGTAGCAAACCAAACAAACTACAGATGAAAAGGAATCCTTCCCTGTAACATCTCCACAGCCTGGCAAAATGCAGTGTTTTGGAGATGCATCCCAAGCTCAGTATGCAAAGCATGGCATTTAGTTTGTACATAAATGAACCGTTCTGTTAATGAAGCTGCTAATATCACATGCATTTTGAGAGAAATCTTAGTCTGAGATATCACACCTGACTAGAACACAGCTATTTACAATCTCAGCCATATCCTGTCATGTATCACATAGCCCACACAGGAGGGGAAACAGGAGGATCATGAATCTACTGGCAGGCATGTTCAAGGTAAAAAGAGATTTTCTGTCATTGTTGCACTTCAGCCATCTCAATGAGCTGAGCAACGCTTGTAAAATAGGTAAGATTTGCAGTGGTGTGAAGTATTCACATCAAGGATATGAGCCTGTTCCCTGTGAAGTAAATGGCAAAATTCCCATAAGTTCTTGTAGTACAGATTTGTAACATGTTAAAATGATGTTTCACAGGCTCGCCATGTATTTCTGCCTGCTTAGCTGGAGTGTGTGACTGTGTTTAGGTGTTAATGGAAGTCCTCTGTTTCTCAGTCCCTAAATTCACCCATCATCTGTTTTGCACATAGTTGTCATTTGTGTGTAGACTCTGCAGTGCAATTACAAAGAAGGGTCAGAGACCACCAGAGTAAACAAGAAAATTGACAACATTGAATAAATCAAGTTTTCCAATGCTTGGAGATTGGTGCATTTGAGGTTTTCATTAGTGCCCCATGCCTCAGAACAGTGATATCCAAATAGTAATTGCACTCTGATGCAGACTTCCAAATCCTTGGGCATTCTCTCACCATATGAAAGTCTCTTTTTTTTCAGTTAAATTATCTTTCCTCTCTTACAGAAGTCACCTTTAAGGGTGACATCTGAAAATTTTAAATATCTGGTTTATTTTTCCTTTGGGCTATTTATGTTTTGAAGTAGTACTCTATTTGGACAGGAGAAGTAACACTTCCTCTTTGTTTACAGTCAGTTTATTATCTTCAGTTGGTTAATTTTCAGAGGTTAACATAAAAACCCAGAACTGCAGGTTTTAAGGTGCATTGTAAACTGGGTTTTAACTACTCATTCCATACATGCTACACAAGATGTAGTTCACAGGGATTTTTTCATACATAGAGGATGTGTTAACTTTTCCCTTGCCAAAACTTAAAATTCAGACCAAATGCAGCGTAAAAAAAATGTTGATTAGCTCATCTACTTGTAACCCATTTTGCCATATAGCCTTGAAATCACACATTCCTTCCAGCCGCTGTGATGGGCCACTTGGAAATGTCCTGGATCAGTTTTCCATGGCCCAGTGCAGTGTTTCTCACCTGTGTCTAACAGGGCTATGGGGCTGAACTGCACTGAAGGTGTCCCAAGCTGAGGTTCACAACAAGAGTGGGTAGGCAGAAGAGGGGGGAGCCCGCGGGCGCTGTGGCAAAAGCCATCGTGCCTTGGCTACCAGCGCTGCAGCTCTGCCACGGGCATTGCAACCTCTGGTCTGGCTTTGTGTTTCTGGAGAGGCTCTGAGGCATCAGGGCCAGATGGTGCAGTGACGAGCTCTGGAGAATGGGAGGTGCAGCTGCCAGCAGAGCTGGAGGGCACCCAGTGCTGCCATTCCCGCAGGATTGGGCGCTGAGCGGATGGCAAACGGGAGCAGGCTGGCCGTGCCCTTCGGCTGGCAGACTGTGTTCCCGTGTGCCAGTCAGCGTGGGAGGAGATCTGGCTCCTTGTCATTCCTGGAGCTGAGACATGGCAATCTTGCCCTCCTTCCTCTCTGCTCTTCCTTCTCTCGACATCACGTGTGTGGGAGGGGGTAAACCAAGGAGGGGAACTTGAGGGAAATGTGAGAAGTGAGTGAAATTATCTGAAAGTCGGAGGTATTCTCCAGGATTAATCCCTCCTGTCAGGAAGGGGGTGGACTTTTGGATCACAGCCTGTGTTGTATGTGTACACTATTTTTATGCAGAGAGTAATTGAAATACGTGGCATAAAATTATGTTAGCGCGGGATAGGAGAGCAGCCACCCATGTGCCATGAAATAGTCCGTGCAGGAACTCAGGAGTGCCAGCCTCTCACAGCAGCTACAGAAGGAAGGGCTGATCCCCAGCCCACTCAACTTTTTGCTTCCAGGGTTCCACAGTGCAGATCTCCCGTTCCCAGGTGTGGCAGCTCCATATCACGAGTCTTCTGCCATCTGTTTATTCACTCTTGAGAGAGTTCATGCACTGCACCTTCATCTGTGGGAATGTGGCTTTGCCATTGGATTCATAGAAGCCAAACACCTTCTCGTTAGAAACCAAGTCTCTCCTGAGCAGAATGAACTCTCCAAAGAGCTGAATAGAAAGCTGATGGGAAAAGATCTGCATAAAATTACCAGTACCCAATTTATTTTTGTGGTTGGAATGGTAAATATATGCCTCAAGCAAACATCCATTGCCTTCATTATTGAAGGAAAGAATTTCAAGGAAAAAACACATTTTCTTGTCTATGGTAGAGCAAACAGTGCAATAATGAAATTTGGGCTTTCAGACATACGTACATAAAAATCTCAGATTCCCTTTGGTATTTAAGATCCTTTAATTTTTTTTCTTTCAAACATACAAACCAATGAATCTGTGTAATTTACAAGCTCATTTTTGGAAAACAAAGTATTTCTCGAGTGTCTATATGAATTTGTGTTTGTGAACTTTACTGCTGCAGTTTTTTAGCTAACATGGGAGCATAATTAAACAAAGCAAACCTATTGCCAGTAGATTTCACTCTGTCAGATTTTGTATTTTCCACTGAAAAGGTCAAGAAGTCCTTTATGGTGATTTGTGCAAGGTGGGAAATGAGACCTGTAATAAAATGTGTGCATTCAGGTTTTACTGCTCCATTACTGGTACAGTGGTATCAACTGTAGATTATCCTCACAGTGAGGTAAAGTTGGACTCAAGAATAACCGAATCTGAGTTTGCTGCACTGTAGGTCTTTGTTCTTTTCAGCTGTAGAAGGCCATTAAATTCCTATTTTATTTTATTTTATTTTATTTTATTTTATTTTATTTTATTTTATTTTATTTTATTTTATTTTATTTTGTCTTATTTTATCTCATTTTATTTTTTTTAACAGAGATTTAAGGGAGAAATCTAAATGTATCATATAACTTACCTGGCAGATGGTATTGAACAGCCATTCCACAATCACCACTGGGTAGTCTGGAATATTTTTGTTCTGGACCACCTAGAATGACAATCAGTCCTGGGAAACTCAAAGGGGTTCACTGGTAATTAGTTATCTGAATAAATGCCAACGTGTTTCAACTTTGTAGCTCTTGATTGAGACAGCTCCACCTAGTGTAACTGACCAGAAAAAAAAAAGAAAAAAAGCTATTTTATCTGCTGAGGGACCTGATGTGGCCCCTCAGTTTAATGCAGTGTTGGACAGCACACTTTGCTGTATTTTAGGCAGAAAGCTGCTTTCTGCTTTGCCCATACTCGCCTAAATATTTAATATATTCCTCTTCATCCCCTTCCTGTGTGTAACACCGGGTTCCTTCTCTGAGCTTGCATCCCAGCCACGAAGGTCACACGTGTACGTGCTGTCATACCCCCCGTGCCCTCCTGTGCATGTGCAGTTATGGGCACACACAGCAGAACTCTCCCGTGCCTGGTTCATGACCACAGCCTCAAGCCACAGTCCAAATATTTACAACTGTTTCTGTCCTTTGGTTAGTTTTTGCTCTTCCCTTGCTGCAGTTGGTAGCAGTCAGCTGTTAAGCTACATTTAAAATGACTTTTTGGTTGATTTTGCTGTCAAGCTGTGCACTAACCCGGTGCTGCAGCCTTTGAATTGCTGTCCATGCCAGAGGAGCTAAAATGCAAACAGGTTTCTCTGCCTCCCTCATGCCTTCTGCTTCCACCAAAACAGAAGAAAAAAGAAATGGCCAGGGACGTTTTTGTTCAGTGGTTTCTGTTCACTGCTGTTGTTGAAGCAGCTCTGTGGAGATATTAATTTCTTAATGAACACATAAGGAGACAAGGCTTGCTCAGCATCTTGTAATCTTGTTTGTCATTTAATGCAGTTTGGACAGATGTACTTGAAGATTAAAACTGAAGGTGGGAGCAGACAGCAGAGAAGAGCTGTTAAATGGCCAAGTAAAGCAGCTGAATTTTAAGGTGGATTCAAGGCTGTTCCAGACAAAGGGTGTGACGTGGAGAGAAACAGAGAATCAAGTCCAGAAGGAGAAAAGTACATTTGCAGAGATTCAGTGAGAAGGCAAAAGGACTGAAACTTCTTGCAGCAAGGGAGAAAATGAAAGGATTTGAAGATAAAAGTAACTTGGATGAGGAGAGTGCTTTTGATAGGTGAATTTTTCCTAGTCTGGAGAGCAGGAAGGAAGTGTATTTTCTCCTGACTGAAACAGTGGGTGTTGGAGAGATTTACAAAGCCTGATAAAGCACCATTACCTGCAGCAGCTCACTGCCATTTAATCTCTCCACCATGAAAAGAACTTTGAGAGTTTCTGAATTGTTCAGGATCATAAAGAGAGGAGCAGGAAGCAGAAACCAGGCTCCTCAGGCTCTTCCTTACCATGAAACTGCGTGGAGAAGCCTGAACACAAATATACCCACAGCTGGCAGTGTCTGGCACAAAGGTGAATTTTAGAACCTGTGCCCAGTTTTGAATTGTGTGGAGAAACAAGTGATTGGATGGTAAAGGGATTCTAAAATAGTCCTAAGGTTTGTAATAAGATCAAGTCAGTCTGGCACATGACATCCTTTCTCCTGTCTTAGGACTTGTTTTGGTTGCAGAGCTTCACAAATGTAAAGCGCCACAGTGGAGGAGCACAGACTTGGTGGTAGCACTGTGCAGAGGTGCTGGTCAAAGACAAAACAGAACAGATTCTTTCATTTGGAAGGGACCTATAATTGTCACCTTGTCCAGCTGCCCACCCAGGTCAGGCCTGACCCATATTAATGTTATTTAAGGCCATTGTCCAAATGGCTTTTAAACACTGACAGGCTTAGGGCCCAGCCTCACCCGAGAAAGAGTTTGTGTCATTGGCCTTGCTTTAGAGATTGCAGGAAGGAGAAACCTGAGTCTTCCTGCTTCTGCTGAAGATAAGGAGTTTTTTCATTAAGGGAAGAAGTTAATCCCTCTTCCCCTTCCCAGGGTTTTTGAACATTTATGTTATCTAGGTAAGGCCAAAGTGAAAATAGTGTAAGAACTTAAGAAAATAATCACATATCATTCTGTCTAGTTATATTTCATTTGTTGATTTCTGATATTATAAACTTAGGTTTCATTCTGTGTAGAGTCAAGGGGAAAAATTAAAATTTAATATTTTATTTAAAAACCTAATTTCCACAATTTGTTCTTTCTCCATCTTACCACTTAGAAGCTGCTCTCGACCCTCTTTCATTCAGCAATGCAGACCTTGTAATAAAGGCAGTTCAAACTCAGTGTTTCCATTCCAAAGGAGTTACAGACCAAACAATTTCTCTCTAACTACTTGACAGCTCCTCAAAAGGCCTAGCAAAGCAACCCCAACTCACACAATATTTCCCCTGAGGCTCTTGATTAGATGAGAATCTTTGCTTTCAGGAAAAGAAAAAAATGTAACTCTTATGGCTGTGGAGCAGGATTTGAAGATAATGATCCTGTCTCAAATGAAAAAAAAAAAAAAAAAAAAAAAAGGAGGCCGTGGGAAGAAAGAATGAATTGCCTTTTTTTCTTTTTCAATTCTCAGTTTTGGAGAATCTGAGTCATGATTTTTCAGCACTGGAAATGGCAATATTATACTGAGCTTTTAAATTTTAAAAAGAGGATACATTACTAACTAATTTACAGTTCTGCCATAGTAGACAAATCATGGACATCCATGTCCTTGAGCACAGCATCATGAAATAGAGTAAATATAAATTAGGTGGTCGATGAAAACTGATGGGCAATACACTAACTTAAATTAAAAATCCCAGTATAAACATACCCAAAGGATATGCCTGGAGTAGATCATGGTCAAATCTTGTTAGAGGAAATGGTGAATACAATCAGTAGAGGAACTCTTGGGAACATAATCATATTTTCTGCAGGGGTTCATCCTGTACAACATTTCCAACTTCAGAAATAATTCTTATACAAGGAATTGTGCAGGGGGACCAAGGGCATCTTTGGGAATGTGAATTTAAATGTGACAGATCCTTATCCAGCCTCTCACCAGGTTGTTGTTTATCTGGGCTGAACTCTCAGCTGGCCTCAAGCATTGGTGAATATCCACACAAAATTTAAAAATGCTTTGAGATTGTGGATAATAATTTTGTTTTAGTTAAAACACAAACAAGTTTGTAAAGAATGCAAAAGGGCTAAATGGTCAAATTAATCTTGTGATTGTGTTGGGTAAAAAAATTCAATTGGACCAAATAAGAATGCTGTTTTAAAAAAGTGTTTGTATATTTTTACTAAGTGTTAGTATTAATAAGCCTTTGAAGAACTGAGATTTATTGTAGACTAAAAAATAGATTATAATGACCCACAAGTTCACTATGTTAAAAAGTTCAGTAATTTCATGATTCATGATGGTTTTGTGAAAATATTTTACCTGAAATAAGCTAAATGATCACATTAGTATGGCACTGTCCATTGGAAATAGTTTTGCTGGTTTAAGTTTAAAATATGTATTTTTTTGCATGCATCTCTATTACATATGCCATTATGGTGAAATGAGATCATGGCATTAAAGGAAAGTCTCCTGTAGGCAGAAAACCATTTGTTGTATCTGTTTAAGAGCATTCATAACAAAATGGATTTTAGACTTCATAAATTGGTTTTGTTAATCTGCTATTTTTAAAATACTTGCAAGACCTCTTCTGTTGCCATGACAATTTGATTTCCATAAACATGATATTTTGGATGTGACTGTCCAAAAGTGTGTTTGCTGTGCTGTGTGGGGAAAGGAGATGGCAACTTGGCACCACAGAAATTACAATGTAGAGAGCTCCTCAGAGTCAGACCTCTCACTGAGTGGTCAGGACAAGTTCATTATAGTAAGAAAAAATATCAAGTTATTGAAAAATATCAAGTATATATTTATCAAGTTAAAATATCAAGGATCAAGTTATATGTATTTATATTCCCTGTAAATTACTTTTTTTTTCCTTCATATCTTCTTGTGAACACTGTTTTGGAGTGAGAAAACTTCAAGTTTCCAATGAGAATTGGTTCCAAGAATGTGAAGACTAAATTCTGGCTAAAAGTACAGCTGGACCTTTTTGGATCTACACACACAAAGCAGCTGTAAGGACACAAAACTCTCATTGCCCTGCAACACACTCTGGATTTGCTGTCTTAGTGGAAGGGGTTCACAAAGGATTTAGGATGATGAAAAGTAATGGTCAAGAAATTAGATATTTGTGAGGTTAGCCAGAGGAAAATCCCACCCTGGCTGAGGGATCAGCATGATTTCTCCATACTCTCCTTCTGTGGTTTTGAAATTATTGCAGCAAATCAGACCCCTTTCAAAACTCATTTGCACCAGATTAGTTATTGGGTAATCCACTGAAAGACTTGGAACATTTTTTACAATGTAGTTAGACAATTTTATGAGTGTGGATTCTCTGGATTTGGCCATTAAATTACCTCTCTTGATCTGTTTAATTGTTGAAAGCATTGCCACATCTTCCTGTCTGTAGTGCAAATCTGACAATGCTTTTTTTTGCTGCATGTCTTTCTGCTTTGGCTCTGCATCCGACAAATTGATCAATGCCAGGGAAGGTTTAGCAAGTTTTTTACAAAACAAAACCTAAGCTTGTTAAAAACAATATTTTAGACTCAGCATCATGGGATTTTTTTTCCTCCTACTGAAATTTCATTGTGGCTGCAGAGAGCTGGTGGGATGGTTTCTTGTCTTGTGTAAAAGAGCAAAAAGAGCACAGGGACTACAATCATGGTCAGTTGAGAGTCTCTTGTTTTCTCTTTTACAAGTCAGAATGTAATTTTAAACACTGACTTGCATCTGAGTACTTATTTCACTCAGTCCCCCACACATCCCACAAAAACAATGTGGAAGTGGAATCTCCTGACCACCCTTTGGAGCTGACTCCCTGGGGTGACCTGACTTGGTTCCTGTTTGCTTGGTCAGCTGGAGGTGGGGAGCTGACTTTTGTGCCCGGAGAGCCAACCCCTTCCACGGGCATTGCTGCAGGGCATCGTGTGGCTTTACACCCCCGCTGCAGAGGTGTGGACAGCTGCACAGGGCAGAGCTTGTACCAAGCCAAGGGTGGGCAGAGCACAATGGGGGCACTCTGGGCTCAGCCAGTCCTTGGCACCAGCCCATCCCATCCAAATAAATGCCCAACCCATTCCACCCAAAAAAAATGCCCAACCCATCCCACCCAAATAACGCCTTGCACGCAGCGGCGCCAATGAGCGAACGCTCATTCCTGCCACAGCTAAGCCTCAGCATTTCCACTTTGGATGGCAGATTCAAGGCAGTGCAGTTAAAAGTAGGATCTGTCTCCTTGTGCTGGGTGCAGCTGACACTTAGAAGAAACCTGTGGTGGAGCTGGGAATGAATTTTAAACCAAGCATGTGTTCCTGGGAACCACTCCTGCTCAGCAATTACAGAGGGAACCCTTCTTTTACTGAGGCTCTGATGATTAAATGGCAACAGTTCACCCTTAGTTGCACTGACACAAAGAATAAAATATTTTTGTTCTGTGTATTAACAAAAATATGGTAATTTTGCTACAATACACGTGTGTCTGTGTTCTGGTCTCACATCAGTGCTTTCAATCCTCCAGATGTTCTTTCAGTGCTCATTTATTCATTCTGCCAAGGCAGAACTGCACAGAGGTGGTGTCCCCTTCCCAGTTGCTCAGTAAATTCCAGGTCACACTGCTTGGAGCACCAGCCCATCATATGAACCAGTGCAGAACAGGTACAAAATGTTCCCACTGCAAGCTCAACTGCTTTGTCAGAACTGAGAACCCACAACTTACAGAGTAATGTGGTGTTAAGCCCCTGGAACTATTTTGTCTCACCCTTGCTTGCCTTTTGGCTCTACTAACATTGAGCTGGCCCCTTGAGGTTGCTCCTGTGAATAGGTATTATTTACTGTAAAGAAAAATTGCAGAGCTGAGCTCTTTGTCCTTTCAACCAGGGAAAACTCTTCCCAAGTTGCAGTACCAAGCTGGACACTCACTGAGAATTGTATTTCCCAAATTAGCCAGCAGCCAAAGCTAAAAATCTGGTTTATGCTGCATCATAAAACTTAATCTGCTTTCTCCCTTACAAATGTGGGTTTGTTTTAAATATTTATGACACTTCATCACACACTAGTAAATGTTCTTCAGTACATTTTGTAAAAGGAATTATACCTAAATGACATGATAGCTTACTCCAGGGACTGTGATTTAAGTCTTTCCTGAGAAGTTTACTATTTACTGGTGTGAGAAGTGCCAAGCAGGCAGTCAAGCAGTGTTTTCATAGAATCATAGCATCATTTAGGCTGAAAAAGACCTTTAAGATCATTGAGTCCAATCATTAACCCATCACAGTCAGCCCTAAACAACATCCCCAAGTGCCACATACACACGGCATCATTATGTCAGTACACTGTGAGGTGCAGACTACACTCAAGCCCTGTAATGATCCAGAATAGAATGTTTTATGAAGGAGGAGTACATTTCATACACTTAAGACTATCTGTAATCTGAGTGGAGAATTCAGGGGAAATATCCAGATTGTCCAGGAAGTCAGTGGCAAAACTGCTGAGAGAATTTACATGGACTTCTTGCAATTTGGCACCCCAAATAATGCAGCCACACTTTAGTTCCACTAATCTCTTGAAGGAAAGCTGTTATTAATTAATTACTTCCATCACTCTTGGACTGTGTATTCATTGAGAAGAGAGTTGTTGTCTGTGCCATGCATTAATGAAAACACAGTAAATAGGTAGGGTGGGCAAAGCAAATTTTAGTTTGGATGTGCTGGTTACTCCCTCACATGTTTCCATGATCTGCTTTATGCCTGTGAGAGACAAACTCTCTTACACACACATGAGGGGCTTCAGCATGTTTTAGTTAGTATATGGCAAAAAAGAAAACCCACACCAAACCCAAAGCCAGGCAAGCACAGATGCAGCCCAGGTTCGTCATTTGCCAAGACACTGATTTATATTGTGCTTTGTGGTTTAGTATTAACCAATATTTGCAGTAAGTAGGCTCTGTATTCCTTCTTATTTGGACCATAGTTGTGCACAAAATGGGGCCTTACTGTAACCTTTAAATAATCCAATAATTTTAAAATATATTATTTATGCAACTATGTAGGTGACCATGGCACTGTACAGAAAATGGAAAAAGAAAAGGTCCTCTCCCAGAAGACTGTGATAGAAATGCAACCTCAAGAGTCAGATCCAAGTTAAAAGAAGTCCTAGTAAAAACACACAATACAGTGTAATGAAAAGAAAAACATTTCCTTGAGTTGTATGTTTAAAGACAGAGTTTTAAAGGCACAGTTGGGACTTGTTTCTTAGCAACAGGGCTCATCTGAGCCCTGCAAACACTGTCATGTTGGAAAAAGATACCCTCCAGAAGATAAGCAATATGAAAAGAGCTAGAAACATCAAATTGAGATGTCTTCCTGCTGTTGCAGGAGCATTTCATTAGCATTGTAAAGCCTTCAGGCAACAACAAGGTCATTTTGATAAACTGTAATGATCAGAACAAAGAACTCCTCTTTGCTTCTCTTTATCAACAGGGACAAGCAGTAAAAATATTATTCAAAAATAGGCACATTGGTATTACCATAAAGCACAGTTTAGGTTCTGCCATCCTCCTGTATCCATAGAAACAGGGCTGTTTTCTGCACTGAGGGCACAGGAGTCCTGCAGAACAAAGTCCTGGCTCTGTTGTGCCTCACTCTGTCAGTACCAGAAGTTTCAGAGGAAGATTTATAACACACAGAGTAAAATCCTACTGGCCTGTAGGAAGAGCTCCTCCTAAAGGAGTTGATTAGCTGGCTGATACACCAAAGCAAGGGGAGTTTTATAAGTATCATTTAATCAAAATAGATTAATGGCAAACGTATTTATTGGGCAGATTAGATGGGGTTCATGTAACCTGTGCACCTGAGTTGGTTGCCTTTATAATGTGAGAGGAGGAATTAAGTGCTACCAGCATGTGACTCATCGCTTTAAACTGGGTTAAGTGAATCACACCCTCTGGGGGCTTCCATCTCTTTTTTTTTTTTTTTTTTTTTTTTTTTTTTTTTTTTTTTTTTTTTTTTTTTTGCCTCCAAAGGGTAAGTGGCTCAGATCAAGACACCTCCCTTGCAGATATCAGAAGTTAGGTCAGATGAAAGCTACCCATTATCTGGTTTGCAAAATAAGGCATTTGCTTCAATAGTTTCAAAACATTTCAGGCATTGCAAATCTTTCTGGATTTCATCTTGTCCTTAGAAGAACTGAAATAGTTCTGACCTCCGTGCTGTCTCCTAATGCATTCACATCTGCTGTGTCTTGTGGAATTTGTGCATTTTTGAAACTCAGACCTCCTCTCTTTCTTATGAGTGCTCAACATAAAACCCTATAATTTCTGTAATTTCCATCATTACAGAGTGCAGCTCTTTGGCAGCCCTTTCCCAAAGCATGTGGTATTGAGAGGGAGGGAGAGAGGGAGAGAAGGGGTCACATCTGTGAGAATATCCCAGAGAGACGTGCATGGAGAGGGGAACTTCCAAGAACTGACCACAAATCCTCTGTCACTCCCCATCCATCCTGCACTGTTCAGAGTGGGGCAGAGGAAGAGAAATCAGGAATGAAAGAGTGAATTCAAAGGTGAAGAAGAACTCCACCTGGGAGTGGAGGGGAAAATAAAGGTGCAAGGGTCATGTTTTGTTTCTCACTATCCAAACCTATTTTAATTGGCAATAAATTGGTTTTCCCCAAGTCCAGTCTGTTTCACCTTTGATGATAATTGGCACATGATCCTGCTGTTCTTTACCTTGACCCACAAACCTTTTTAGTCTTCTTTTTTCCCTCTGCTCTTTGGAAAAGAAGGGGAGTGAGAGGGTGACTGGGTGGGTGTGTGGCAGCCAGCCATGGGCAGCTGACCACAGCACATCACCAATTTCTGTCCTGCTCTTCCATAGCCTCCCTCCTTAGCCCAGTCCCGAGGGCTTTGCTGACCCTGGGACACCTTGAGCATGTGTTCTCTCAGCACTGCTCACGGTGATATTTAGATCCCTTCCTTGAGGGGTGTGCTAGGTGTTCACAATGTTTCATTCCTTCAGGCATTATCTAAGGGATAGAAAACATGAGAGAGGTCCTTGCATGCTCTGTATCAGTAGCATTGAGAGCTGCTCAGGTTACCAGTGGGGCTGAGAGATGATCCCTGCCTAGTGCCCCTCCTCACTTCACCCCAGCCAGCCAGGATGGTACCTGGCTGTAATTCCTGGGTGTGATGACTGATGAAGAAAGGTTTCCCTTCTCACTCTTCTGACTTCTGGGTCACTGACATATCCATCAGAGACTCGATTGTGGCAATTCTACAAACAGTGTCTGTCCCTTGATCTTGGCTGGACATGACAGCACCTCATTGTGGCAGCAGTTCTCTGGCCACAGAGAGAAACAACTTTCCCAGGCATTGTCCTGGGGAAAAGTCTGTGAGAATATCAGAGAAAAGAATGAGAAATAATTCTTAGCTTGCTGCACCTGTTATTGTAAACATGTGGAATCTGTTATGGAGATTTGTTTACCAAAGGGTGGTTTCTTAATTGGCCAATGGTGATGGTGTTTGGATTGGGGGACCAGTTAGGTCCACCTGTATTGTACCTGTCTATAAAAGCAATGGGTTTCTTAATGATGATAATATAATAAAGAGATTGATCAGTCTTCTGTGAATCATGGAGTCAATGCTAGTTATTACCCAGCCAGGGACCTGCAACAGCACCTCACATCAATAAAAAGCACAGAAAACCATCTACCAAAAACTCAGTGCAAAGCCACAGTTAAAGCCAAGTTTAAGTTTAGGACACCTCTGGAAAGACTTTGCACTGAACCTGCTGTGACACAGATAAGTGTTCCCTTCTATGTACTCTGATACAGGTTTATTACCTATACTAAGAAGAGATTAATTGGGTGTCCACTGCTCCTCTTCAGCCTATGAAGTTCTAATACAGCTGCACAGCATAAATGCTTGATAGGAATCTATTGGATCAGTTCTGCTCTCCTCAAGTCATCAAAATCCTCATAAGATGTCATTAGCATTGCTAAAGCAGGAAGAAATATGATAGCATGGGAAAGACATTTCAGATGAACATTCCTTAATATCCTGTAATGCTTCTTTTCTGGTCCATACTTGTAATCTTAATCTATATATTACATTGTAGCCAAAACCCATGGAGGGCAGCAAGGCTTAACTAGGAAATTCAGAATTTGAGCAACCTGATGGTTCTTTCACTGTGGCCTGAGGCATGATTTAGTCTGGAATTCCTTGATTTCAGTAGGAATTTGGTGCCAAAGTGTTTTCAAATGCCCATGCTCTAGTTTCTCTGCCTTCCTTCTATCATTCTTCAACAGTAGGAAGAGAACATTGCCATGTGTAATTACACAGACATAAACTGGGGTATCATTAGTACTTATGAGATGCTAAAATAAAGGGAGCTAGATGAAGTGTTGCTCTTGGTCAGTATGGACATTCTGAGAGAAGAGACAGTAAGTTTAAAACAAAATAAGTGGAAAAATAGGTGCAGTTACTTGTGTATGTAATTTTTTTTTTTTTTTAAGGATTATAAATAGTTTAGGGCCAGACATTTGAGAAGGGTAAGAATGATGTTTGTGTTCTCCCCCTGCTGAACAGTTTGGCTCAGCTGTTAATTTTCACTTACAGGAAAATAAAAAGCACTTTTCAGATAGACCTGTATTGCCTTAAAGCCAGATCTAGAAATGGGATGATTCACATGGGTTCCATGGATTGTGCACACTGTGCCTGCCTTGTACAATTTGTCCCTTATCTGGGAATGATGAGGCTGAACTTGCCCACAGCACCACACAGCTTCTGCTTTGTGCAGCCAGCCAACATGCCAGCAAATGCACCTGCACCTCCTCCAGGTACTCCTTTCTTCCTCAAGGTATTCTAAGATTCAGGGATTTTCCTACCCTGTGAGTGGCACTTGCACCCATGTATTGTTCTTCTCTCTGACCTTTCTTCTGCGTGTATTTTGATCACTATTAGTTCAAAGAGTACTAAGGGGAATTAATCACAATTTTCACTCCATCCAGTCCTCTTCCCACCCTGAATCTGGTCGTGCTTTCTGTCAGATGTGATGGTTGAGAAGAGCACAGAGCAAATTGCAAAGGTGAATGCCAGGATTTCTAAAAGTCCTGGGGCTGCCTCTAGTTTCTTGCAGGGGAGCACAGGAGGAACTTGCAGGGGAGTACTGCAGCCTTGAGCTCCCTGTGGTTTCATGAATGACACATTTAGGCTGGTTTGTTCCACCTGCACTCCAGGCCCACCCATGACCACAGTTCTGCCCAGTCACAAGCACCCAGTGCTTTTGCTATGTGCTGAAGTTCCTCTTCTAAATGAGGAGCATTTGCTGGGTGAGAGCTAATGGGATCTGCACAACCCTTTGCAACTTCTCATTCAGGAGTTTGATCTGTGCATTTTGAACTTCTGCTTCCCTTCTCCCCTGCTTCTCTGTGAACCAGATTGTTACAGATCTCCTGACAAGGAGCTGCCATAGGACAGTGGTTCCATTTGCAGTGCAGTGTAAGGATCACTAAGGATGTGAGATCCTACAGTAAACCCTTCTTGCTTAGGGTATTGCACTGTCTTAATTCCTTCCCTGTGTCTGAGATGGAGAGATGTGGTTTGCTGTGGATGTCCCAGACCGGTGGTGCTGCTGTTCCAAAGGTGCAGCTGCTCTGTGATGTGGTCTTAGTGGATCAGTGTCTTCGGATTTGTCATGGAACAGACACTTTTCTCTCAAAAATTGTAAAATTTAAGATAATTTTTCATGAGTGCATCTAGTTAAACAAATGGTTCTTTAAATGACAATAACAGGCCTCTGCTATCAGATTGTTCTGTGCAGCACAGCTAAAAATACATGCTTTTCTTTTTTTTCATTTCAGACAAGGCACAATAAAAGATGGCAGAATAGTTCTGATGTGTCGGATTGCTGCTTTTGTACAGTGCTGTACTAGAAATCTTGTTTTGTAAAATGTGAGAGAAGAAAAAGTGCTATGATTTTAATTACTAAAATTAAAAGAAAATGGAATTATTTTAGCTAGAAACGCAGGGTAATTTAATGCTTAAGTGTAGGAAGTTATAATGACTGTAGAAGTATGCTTCAGACACCTGCAGGGATTAGCAGAAAAGAGTAAGGAATCCCTAAGTAGGAGGAGAACATTAAGGTGTACAGCAGCACATCAGTGGTCTGTGCTTTCAGAGCACACAGGAGCCCATCCTTTGGGGAGGGGTGTGGGAAGGAGCTCTATTATTGAATTTTGGGCAGGAGAAAGCATTACTGCCTGTCTTTTTGGTAGTCAGAACTGCAGGTGCCTACATGTGCAAGAAAAGCATCTGACCTATAAATAAAAATACAATGACACAACAGTGGTTTAACTGATGCAGCCTTTCTAGATTCCTAATACACACCGGGACATCCATTATCTACGGAAATATGTTGTTACAGCAAGTTACCTTGTGTCACACAGGATCTAGAACAAATCCCTACTTCAAGGTTGGGCATTTGTGTTGCAGGATGTCTGAAAACAGAAACAGTAACACGATTTCACCAGCTCTGAAAGCCAAGTCTTAGAGGGAAAAGCGTTTGATGCGGCATGTGAAAGGGAACTCTGGCTGGAGAGTAGGTGAATATAAGGAAGGGGAAAATGTTTCATTTTATGAGAGAGAGGAAAAAGAAATAGAAGTTGGAGCAACCCCACTGCATGGGGAAAGGAGAGGGAGGAATAAAATACATAATTATCCTCCTTTTCTATTTCCTTGAAAGCCAGAATGTTGGAAAGGTGGTTGGTGGTGTCATCAGTAAGAAACATTCACTGTGCAAAGAAATTGAGTTTGACTTTGCTATCTTCATTAAGAGGAGAGGATGTCCAAGCAGAAAGACCACAAGGAGTGGGCAGGATATGGGAGAGGTGTCCTAAAGAGATGCAGGAGTTGAGTCACTGACAAAGAAATGGAGATGGCACACCAAGGCTTGTGTGCAGGTGAAGTTTAAAGAGGGCATAGTATGGAGAGAGCAGAGAATGGGGAAGGGAATTGCAGAGGCTGAGTCAGTGCCTCTGTGAAACAGGAAGGGAAGGATGGCAACAAGGAGTGAGAGATGCTGAGGGCAGGGTCAGAGACAGAAGGGAGGCAGAAGGCAAGATGTCAGAGAGCCCTGGTGCAGGCCAGAGCTAGGAACCAGAAACCTAGAGCACAGGTCCTGACACTCATCCTGTCTCTTTGCAGACCTTGGTGAGAACTGTTTCAGCAGAGGGGACAGAAACCTCATTTGTGAAAGAAGGCAAATTTAGGTAATGTTGCAACATTTCCAAGAAAAAGCAAGGGAGGAAAGAAGTTGGTTAGGGGACCTGGAGAGACAAGTGAAGCTGCATGACCGACACAATTCTGCTGAGGTAGAATATCCAAGAGACCTTCTTCTGCAGTGGGGTAAAGTGTAGACCTCCCCTTAATTTCAGCTGTGCAGTCCCATACACTGAATTCATGTTGTAGTGTGAATGCAGATACAGTGAATCCAGGTGGGATAAGGAGCTTAAGCCACAGCTGCCATTAGAAGCTGGAGAGTCACAGGAGCTGGATAATGAGTCTCACAGCTGTACAGCTGCTGGGCTCAAGGCAGGCCCAAAGAACCAGCCATGATCCCCAGGTGCCTGCTGGGCCTGCTCAGCTGAGGAGCAAGGAGAGCAACACCATCTGCTGAGCAGAGCCTGCTCCTCACACAGCTTAACAGACTCGCTAGAAAGTTAGGAAAGTACATGTATGCAGATAAAATCAGTTTTCTACAATTTCAATTCTGCTTAAGGATGTATCCATGCTATCCGTGTTTGAATTTATCAACCTCACGCCAAGCAGCAGGTGTATGCTCCTTGCCATGGCCTGTGACTATTATTTAAAAGTACTGTCTTTCTGCAGTTTGCACTGCAGAATTGCTGCCAAGATCAGGTTAGCCCTGGCGAGCCAAATTAATCCCTGGTGTGACTCTGGCAGTCAGTGGATTTATGTCAGGGATGAATCTGGGTCCAATATAGATGTATTTTTTGGCAGAAGGAAAAGTAAAACAATGGAGGAATGAATAAAGGTTAGAGGAATGGTCCCTCAGCTGTGCCTGGCCTTCTTGAAAGAAGTGTTTTCCTCCTATGCCCACTCCTTATTTCCAAGGAAATGCATTCCTCTGGTTCAGAGTCCTGAACTGAGGGAGCCATGCAAGGTGCAAAAGTCCTCGGTGAGTGGGAGGTGATGAAGATTTTTGAGCTACTCCAGGGAGCCACAGGCTCTTGAGAGACACAGGACCCAGTTCCCAAGAAAATATGGGAGGAGCAGCTTTGGAAACAGTCAAGAACTGCAGAAAGAGCTCTTTGGCCCAGGGAGTCTTGTGTGATGCAAACACTTCTTACCACTTGAAGCCTGGCCCTGGCTGGCACACAAGTGGCAAATGTGAATTCCCTTTCCTCTGCAGGTCTGGCACTCCTCAAAAATCAGCCTTGCTTAGAAGACATGATGGAAAATTGACCCTAGTGAATTCCAGTTAGCCAAACTGGAGGATGTACAGAAGCAGAGAATCAACATCTTTATTTAGCAGAGAATTGCATTGCATTGCAATGTCAGTGTCAGGTGTTATGGTTGCTCTGCTGCCCCCAGTGTGACTTCTGGAAAGGACATTTAAAAGGCTGAATCTCAGCTGCACCGCTTGACAGTGAGATGAGTGCTTCCAGCAGTCCTGCAGAGGAGTGTTGAACCATGTCACCATTGTGCCCAACCTCATTGTAACCTGTTGCAGATCAGAATTAAAAAAAACAAAGAGGTGGAATGAAACCATGATAATTTCAAGTTTCTCTGCATAACCCTTTTTCCTGGGACACCTCATTCCATATAAATCTCCTCTAGCCTCCAAAAAATGAGGTCCTTGAGTCATTGTACATATGTACATAGAGGTATGTGAAAGTATTTTATACCAAAATACTCTTGGTGTTTTACTCAGAATCATTATGTGCTCTATTGCGATGTTGTGACCTCAGTTCTTTGTGACATCTACCAAAAAAAAAAAAAAAAAAAAAAAAGCATTAATTTTTGTCTAGTTGGCAGATATTGAGATATTGGAAAGTATTTGGTAAAGGGAAAAATCAGTCCTTGGACAGAAATACATGTAAATCAAGTGCTTTTTGCTGCAAACTGGAACACAAGAAATCCAAGTGGTGGAAGGAAGAGGGAATTCAGATGAAAAGACCACATATAAAATCTCACAAGCACATCTACATGCCTGTGGCTCTGCAGGCCTTGCTGGACACATCCAGATGGCCAAGAAGAATTAACTGTGGATAACCTGGCATTTGAACACAAACACTCATCTATGCTTGTGACCTGCTTAACTAAGCTGTGGTATTTCCTTTGGCTTTGCTCTCAGAAGAGGACTAGCCCCAGCAGAAATGATGATTTTATCCAAGTAAATATTTCTCCTAAAGAAGGCCCATACTTGTGCACAAAGCAGTTTCCCTTCAGTACAAAGGCATCTCCCCTCAGAGCCTGCCCGAGCTTTTTGACAGGGCCCTGCACAGCTCAGGGGAGGCACTTGAGGTTCATCTGTTTTGGTGTGATCAGCAGCTCACAAGCAAATTTTCTGATTGCTGTGAGAGTAATTGCACTTGACATTTTAGAGCTAGAGCAGCTTTTCAAAAATAAATGGAGAAATCATGAAGAGGCCTGCATTCAAGGGCTGTGGTGGCAGAAGGACACAGCCCTGGGAAACAAAACCAGGGAGATCAGCTAAGCTTTGTATGGAGTCATTAAAGTTACTGAAATACCATAGAATAGCTGGGTCTGGAAGAGGCTTCTGGGGGTCACTTAGTCCTTCCAGCGACTGGGTTAAAGTAGAGCAATTTGCTCAGGTCCTTCTCCACAGCATCACAGGATCCCTGCTGGTACTGACACATGCACTAGCCTCCATAATATCCATATTTTCTCCATCCTCATCAGAAATCCTCCTTTTAGAAAACTGTTCTGTCGGGGCTGGATTCATTTGTCTTGGCTGGTGCTCATAACCACAGAATCTGTAAAGTCAGGGGTCACTCCAGCCTGCACTATTTATGGAGCCTGGGCTGGGGTGATGTCAGGCACGAGGTACCACAGCTCATTTCTCTGCTGCCAGAAGAGATTTGCTTTTGTTGGCCTGCATGGGGCCTTTCCAAGGGGAGCCAAAATGGCTGTGGAAGACTCCAGAGCTTGTCCACAGGAGCAAGACAGGTTACGTGTAGAGGCTCACTCTGGCTTGGTGCTCCACCTCTAGAATTACAGCACCCTCACCAAGGAGGCCGTGGGGTGCTGCAGCTCAGCCTGAGTGGATCCTTGTCCTCCTCATCCCACACTGCTCTTCTGCAGAGCCCTTCGTGTTTGAATCTGCTGGCCAGGAATGCTGAGGTGGGAAGTTCCAGTTAAAAGGGATACAAAAGCTGCATGTACTGTTGAAAATGCTCCATAATGGTTTTGCTGAATAGGATAAAACATCTTGATATCCTCAGTCAAGTAAACAACCATGAAATGAGATTTTTGTTTGTAAAGTGCCTGAATGACCTGAAGGTACCAAAGCCAAACTTAGAGTGCAAAGCACCATCTCCTAAATATATTGGATGCTATGTACATCAGCAAAACAGCAATGGCTTTAGTAGATAAAGTGCTTTACCTTTCATCTAGGAGTAGAGGTTTTATGAAAAGTGTCCTTTAAAATCAAGACCTGGTCACTATTTGACTAATGGTAGCACTGAACAGAACAACAAGGATATAGCTCCGTCAGGCTAGACAGTAAATTTCCTGACAGACTTTCTAAATTAACACCTTAATAAAGTTACTTCAGCATTATAAGAATCAAGTTATAGCATCAGAAATACTTAGCAAGCAGCTGTAAATCCAGGATGGAGTTCTGGTCTCACAAATCATATTCCAGACTCCTGGGTACAGCACCACATCACTTAGCTACAGAGCGCAATTCTCTTATGTCCTGTTTGTCCCTGCTTGAGACACTTTGGCTCATAAAATGTGCGCACTGAGTTTTCTGGATTAAGAGAAAAAGATGAAATGCTGTTTTTGTTAGCCTCCTGCATGCTTATCACTGCAGATCTCTGAACATTTATGTCAATTTTGTTTTACATTCCTTTAGTCCTTAAAAGATAACTTGTACTTTGAGGTGATTTTGGAGGCTGATGCAATTTATTACACTGCCATTTCAGCTGCCTTGTTCAGTAGAATAACCTCTAATTGCTCTGCATCCCCATCTAACTTTCTAATAAGATTAATTCTGTCTTGTGCCCTGGTAGTCTCTAATTAACATGATTTGTCTTCACAGTTAAGGGTTCCAGGGTATCACAGCAAGCTCAGAGTCACTGCTCAGTGAAACTTAGAAGTAGTTAATCCATCCCTCCATGAGCAGAGCAGACCCTCCTAGGGAGCTTCAAAGGGCTAAATTCATCTCAAGGCATTGATGAGAGAGACAGAGGAGGCAGAGCAGCTGCAGACCTCACCTGGAGCTGTGGCTGCCGGGCTGGGGGGAGAGAGCCTGCACTGCCCCTGGCCTGCTGCTTTCCTCTGCCCTGGCAGAGCTCCCCAGGATGGGCTGGTGGCACTGGAACCCGTGCGAGGGCAGAGGAGGAGTGAGCGTTTGATGTGGCCTCACCCAGCAGCCCTTAAACTCACGTGGCAGCTGGAGAACCCTGTGTGCCCTCCTCCTGCTCTGTGCCTGATGAGAAAGAGCTTTCTGTGGCACAGACAATTAAGAATAAACTTCAGTTCATCACTGTATAATTGACAAGAGCCTGTGTGAAAGCTCATAAAAGTCCACAGGCTTTTCCTCATTATGCTTCTGCTGTTACACAGCTTTTACTTCCAGCATCCTTTAGAAACTGGAGGGACCAGAAAGCTTTTCTTGCAGGAGGTTTCATGGCCTCTCTGAAATGAGGAGAGGCTCTCCCCAGACATTCTACTGTTGAAGCTTCCAGGTTGGTCAAGTTTGGGTGAAAAGCCAGATTCAAATTATTTCTGTATCACCAGCACAAAACAGAATGGCTTGAGGTTTGTTTCTGGATGTACATCAAAGAAACAGAAAAATAATTTCTGTGAATAGGATCAGAGTCTTAAAGAGAGTCTTAAACATAAGAGATGGTTTAGTGGATGATTATTTTTGGCTCCTTGGTTCCTCTCTCATGCAAGTCCCAGGCTCCTGCAGTAGGTGGGTGCAGAGCAGCCCAGGACTAAGAGAGCCATGGCAGAGCATCCACACCACTGCTCCTGGCAGGAGGAGAAGGGAACACAAGGTGGGGTAAGTACCTGGTTGCATAGTAGACAATATAATACAGAAAGTTCTGCATGGCAGGAGACAGTAGAGAGAAGCCAGCAGCAGAGCTGATTCCACAAAAAAGAGCTTTTAAATTGCTGATAGTTACAGAGCAGCAGGAATGAGTCCACCTGGGTCAGATGAGCTCTCAGCAAAGTGCCCTGTGCTGTAAACAGCAGTCATGCCTTTTGTTCTCCCTTATGTTTGTTATAATTGGAAGCCAATTGCATTATTACTCTAAATGCTGGCATACTTAATAAGGATGCAAATTAATTAAAAATCTTCCCTCCATTCCATTAGTAAAGAAGAAAAGCAAGCACTGAGCAGGAGCGAGGCTGCAGTGCCTCAGTTGTTTTCACAGCGGTGCAGCAGAAGCAGAGGCAGGTCACTCAGCCTCCCTGGCTCCCATCCACTCCTGATGTACTTCCACGAGCTTATCTCCAGCAATTCCTATTCCTTGACTGTAGGTGTTACTTGTTGCAGCTTGCCCATTTCCTATGTCTATTTCCTGTCCATGTAGCAATTTTCCCCCATCACTTCTGGGACATTACATGTTCTCTACAGTGGCTCATACTGCTGTAAAGCATGATGCAAAATGTCCTTGGTGGTTCTGGGACCACATCATTTATCCAAAAGGAGAGAAAAAAAAAAACATCTGGGAATCAAGCAGGTGCAATTTACAAAGATAATTCAGCAAATCTCGGCAGAATTCTGAGGTCTGTTCCACTGCCATGGATTATCTGGGGCCTAGCATTTGCTGTTCAGCAGAAATTCTCCAGTCTCAAATACTTCAAGCACACCCTTAATTTTATGCATCAAGTCAACAGAATTAAACCATAGAACTGGACTGGAAAACTTCACCCAAGGATTGTGGAATGTCTGGCAGTGGAACAAGCTGTACTTCAATCTCACTATTTATGGGTGGCTGCTTTTAAGTGTTCAAAACATTGCAGTGCTGCAGAGTAAAAATAATTTTGATGGGTCCGTGTATAATTAAAGCTTTAGTAAGTCACCTCCATGAAGCTCCCCCCCACCCCCCAATGTAATTTAAGATTTTGCTGTGTATTTTTAGCCTTGGAAGTCTGTGAAAGTTTGTTGCAGTCAAAGTTTTGAAGTTTTACTTTAAAAAACTCCGCATTTCTAGAAGAGTTAACTTTTTCTAGAGCATAAAATATGAGAAAAATCTCATTTTTGATGCAAAGGCACTGCTGTCTTATTTGCACGTGGGCTGTCTTCTGTAGAAGCTACACAAACACTGTCAAGTGTGCTCTGACCACATGACACAAAGTTCCTGATAACAAACAGATGCAGAGCTCAGTGCTGGAGCCACAGCCAGGTGCTGGGAAAGCTGGGGTCAGCCACGGGCACACAGAGCTTTGGGATGTGCAGGTCATTTTCCACATGTGTAGGGAAAGCAGAGAGTTAATCCCATACACAGCCTGCCTTCTGCAGGCTCAGGACTTGGAACAAACCCTGTGCAGACAAGGATTGCAGGTGCCAGCTCTCTCTTGTCAAGTGACTGTATATTTTTGTCCACGGCAAGGCCAAAGGGAATGGAGAGAGCCAAAATTCCCCCTAAATGTCCTTTGGATATGGAAGGGGGAAATAAAAACAATGTGCTGGCAGAAGATAAACAAAACATTTTTAATAGCAGGCCACAGAAGAAAAATTCATGAGCTACTCTCCATGGCAACATCTAGGTTCTGTCACGTTTGCTGCCTCCACTCTCTCCTCCTTCCCTTTCTCCTCTCCTGCTCCTACCCTTGGGCTCCTGCTGTTCCTGCCCCAGCCCTGCCCACGCAGCTGTCCACAGGAGCTGGCATCTGCACCAAGGTGTCATCCATGTCCCCTCCTGGCAGATCTGAATCTGAGGGATTCAGGTTGTTAATTCTAAGAGGGACCAAGGAATCCTCCTGTCTCCTAAGCTGTCCACTGCTCCTGCTCTTCTTACCCCTCAAATCGTTAGAGCCACCTACCCCCTCTGGCCCCCTTGCACTGTATTTGCAGGGGTAGACTTCAGTCTGTATGGATACTGGATAGGGGGAAAAGCTTGCCCATGGCTGTTTGATTAAGCTTTAACCTAAAACCTGAGCTTTTAAATGTTAGTCTAAAACTTGCTTATTTCTAGGAAAAAAGACCCCAAACCAGGTAATTGCAGTCAGTGCTGACTTACTTCTGTGACTGAAATGAACTGCAAGGGGAAGGATGCAGGAGATGCCCCTGACAGGTTGCATGTGGGGGACACTTGAGCCTCGCTGGTGCTGCAGACTCTGTTGCAGTCTTGCCACCTCTACTTTCTTCATATCTCATAATATCACAGAATCATCAAGGCTGGAAAAGACCTTTAAGGTCATTGAGTCCAACCAAGAGAAACAAGTCCAGCAGCCAGTGAGGAATTGCAGCCTCCATCCCTGCACTAGGCTCTGGCCCAGCCCTCAGGAGCAGCCCCACGAGTTCCTCAGTGCTCCCAGACTGCTCACTGGGAGAAGGCATAGACTGTGCAGCTGGATGCTGTGCTCCAGGAGTGTAGCTGTAACCCTGTGGACAGATTTTCATCTATTTCTATGAATGGCAAGTGGTTTGGTGTTCCTCTGAGGAAACTGGGTAGGAATTTGCCCCCTGGCAAAGGAGCACAGGTGGCCACAGAGCCAGGTACTCAATAAAGGTCAGTTCCTCAACAGGCCACCCTGCAGCCTCCATAACTCTACTTTTCCTCTGCAACAACCACAGAGGATGACACAGAGGTACCTCAGATATTTTCCTGAATCAGCCTTTTCTGTTCAGAGATCTGCAATAAGCTTGGAAAGAAAGCACTCTGATCTCAGGGTGACACACCTGCACTAGCAGCCCAAGCCCAGGGAGATCCAGCCAGGTGGAGACTGGGGACACTGGTGAGGATTCACACTGGCCAGAATGCTTCCAGGGCTTTTGACTTTGCAGCTGTTTCCTCAGGCAATGACACAAACTATTGTCTGCTTTAGGAAATTTCATCATCCTGGGTATTAATGTTTTGCAACTCCATTTTATCACCTTGTTAATAGTGTCCTTTCCACAGCCCAGCTCTACCCAGCTAAGCAGAGGAGGGAATGGTGCTGAGCATCAGTACATCATGCCTTACTCCTTCCTTAAGCAAGGGTTAGTGGTTTCCCTCATCATAACCCAAAAGGCTACAGCTGGCACTGGGTTGATGCCAAGGAATGAGAGGCCTCCACTCCTGAAATGACTCTTTACAGCTCTAACTAGAGTATAAAAACAAGTTCATGGCACTGGGGAGCCAAGGATGTCTTGACTAATAGATACCATATCCACTTTTATACCGAGGCAAGGAGTGCAGTCCTTATAACCATCCTTGAACAGCTTTTTCTGACTCGCACAAGCAAGAGCCTGCGCATCTCATGAATCTTCAGCACATCCACAACATCTGCCTCACATACCTGCCAGCACTGTTTAATGACAGCTAATCATCATTTTACTTAAGAAGATTCAAAGGCACGCAGCAGACGTGTCCCCACACAGAGCGCTCCCCTGACACAATACACGGTACAGCTCATCCCCACAAAGCACACACTGTTAATTACATCTCCCTGTGATGATCCAACAGCCCTGCTTCCCACAGACACCTCCAGTTTTGTTCCCATCTTTGCCTGTACTTGCCTCCAGCTGTGTGCTTCCTGCAGCTTTACTCCAGCTCCTGAGTCATGATGTGGCCCTGGTTTTCCTCTCTGGGAACAGGAAAGGAAGCACCATAACACTGCCTTATTTACTCCCAGCACTACAGGAGAATGTCTTAAATGAGCCCCAGCCTTTCAGGAAGAGGAAGAAACACTCCCCCTCCCCTCCCTGGCTCCCAGGCTTTTGTAGGGTAGGAAATCATCATCATCATCATAGAATCACCATCATCATCTCCACATGTGGCCCCTGATTGCAGTAATTTAGTTTCTGCTGTTCTTCCACCTGTACCAGCTCATCAGATGTGATTTCCTTGTAGCAGGGATGCTTCTGGGAAGTCTCAGGTACCTGGCAGTCACTGGGAAGCCCACTAAACTGTCTGTATGCTCAAGTTATTGCACTTCCACTGTGGTCATCGGTGTCCCACCTCCCTGTGGCTCCAACCAGGCTCCCACTTCTGATGTTCCTGGGAAGGTGCCATCACAGCTGGTCCTCCACATGAAATGTGCCAAGCTCTGTGTCTGACTAAGCTCTTGCAGGAGTGCCCAGGATAGGCTTTCTTGTAAAAACAGGAGAGGAAAAACTTCTCTCCTGCAGCTTAAGGTATTCCATAACACTTCTGCACTCAGATAACACAGAGGAGACTGTTCAGAACAGGCCATGGTCTTGACCTCATGCCTTTCTCCACCCTGGATGAGTGACTCAAACAATAGGAAACCAGGGAATCCCTTTCCAAGGTGTGAGGTTTTGCTCTAAAACAAAAACCCCCTGAACTATCCCTCTCATACAAGTTTGTATACTGTATTCTGTGAGGCCAGGAACCAGCAGGTGATGCTTTTGGGAAGGCCGTGGCTGCCAAGGTAGCAGCAGACACCAGAGAGGGGACTTTATCCTGCATGACAGGAGAGAAAGGGCAAAACCCCCTCCTTTGCCCCTTCATTTAATTGTGTTGCTCTGCAGATAACACATCCCCTTTGTGTTCAATGGGTCAAACTGCTGGAAACAAGCATCTTTCTGTATTTACTTTTGTAATCTAAAAATACCCTAATTGTGCTGGCAGCCAAAGCAAGCAGAGGCTCCCAGGGACTCTTTTTCTATCCCAGTACCATGTGGATGCCCCAGCTGGCTGACACTGCCCCAAGTGAGTGGGATCTGTGTGACACCCCCGACAGCCTCGCTGCCTTCACCCTCTGCCTCCCAGCTGCTCCAGAAGAGCAATCCTCAGCTCCCATCCCTCCCTGTGCCCAGCCCCTGGTACTTGCTGGCTTAGGGTGCAGCAGGGGCTGTACAGTTCAGCCAGGTGATTGCAAGGGGCCAAACAGACTCATTAAAAACAGGACAGGACATCTTCATCACCTCCCCTGTGTCCTCAAAGAGCCTGTATTAATTAATGATTTAGAATAATCCCAGATTTTGTTGCAGTTTGGGTGTTTTCCATTGGGAAGCTAGAAGAAATGCTTACTATAATTTATGCTTATGTTATACTGGCATAACAGCATGGGTGTTCAGTTTATATCTGCTTGTGGAGCCACTGGTTTGTGTTTGTTGTTTGTACTCACAACCTGAGACCTTTTTGGACTGATGATTTATTTGGCCATATGCAGCTGGCATTCCAGGTTTAGGATTTCCAGGCTGTAGGGATTCAAGTGTCTGAATGCCTGGTCAGGAAGGAAAATGGTTCAGTGCCTCAGCTCTGAGGAAGCCAGATAGAGCTTGCTTGCCTTCCTTCTCCTCCTCCTCCTCCTTCTCCTCTCCACCATTTGCATTTCCAGATGCAAATAATTCCAGATCTGGCAGTGTGTAACCATGATGGCTTCTAAGGGGGAAACATCTACTTTGGCAAAAGCATTTAAGACTCTTATTCCTGCTTCGCATTCTCAACCATGTGTGGAGTAGAGGAAAAATGCTTCCATCCTATGCCTGCTGGTACAGCTAAAATCCTGTATTCAAGAATGCCAGGAAGCTCCCAAAGATTGGCTCATCATAAGTAATAAAAAAATTGCACTGACATTGGAAGAATGAATTAGCTCCCTTGAGTAGGAAAGTGGCCTGAAGAGGAATCAGAAGTCAAGGTTCATGAGATTTTAATCCCAGTTTCTGTATCTATTCCCAGTCCAGAGGAGGACACTTAATTGCTTTGTTAGCTTTATTCCTTTCTGAACGGGACTAGACTTTAGCTTAGTCACTTAGACTTTAGCTTGGGGTATTTAGGACATTGACTGACTAATTCAGCACCTTGCTCTAATGATGTAAATATCTTAAAAGCTTCACTGGAAGGATTTGAAGCTGTAGTTTAAGAATTATTGCTGATTTTTGACCTTTCTTTGTAACACATCTTGGAAGAGTTAAAGGTTAGGCAAGAGGGAAAGATTTTCATTTTAAAAAGAGACAGGCATTTTCATTTGGCAAGATTTAGCATCCTGATGGTAAAACATAAACACCCAGTCTCTGATCTTGTCTCAATCCATATTTAATCTCAGAGAGTGCTGTGGTGTAGTTTTGAAAACAACACTTTCAGGAAGCATGAGGGAAATATTCCAGGCTTCCTTCTGCTTTGATAAACTATAAAGGAAAAAAAGAGTGGGTGAAGCAGGGCAGAGATGTCACATAATCCCACACGGGGGACACAAGAGACGTGGAAGACAAAGCCAGAGAGCAAAAGACAGCTATGGGGAGACTTCCACAACATCCTTTGGGATTATAATGACTTCCCCTTTCCTCTCTGCAGACCCTTTTGGTTTTGTGGATAAGGGGATGAAACCCCACCTGTGAAAGCCCAAGGAGGAAGCCCAGGGATGTTTCTCATGCAGAAGATGCTGCCCTTGTGATGCTGTGCTGTAGGGCTGTGTTCCTCTGCCCCAGCAGTACTCACTCATTCCCCTCCATGCCTGTTCCATGCCCAGCTCTGGCAGGTGCCACAGGGAGGGGGTGGGAATAAGACATTGGATCCAGCCAGCAGCGGGAAAACAAGCAGGGTTTTAGGACTGGTGGAGTGTTAGGAAGTTGCTGGAACTGAAGCTTGCAGAGGGTGGCAGGATCAAAAATAGGCTGTAGATGGCCTTCCCCAGCATTTTGGCATCTCAGCTGCCTGTTATCCTTGTGACCCACTGAGGAAGAGGCAGCAAAGAAAGAGATTCTTTCTTCCACCTCCCTAGCAGTGCAGGACAAAGTGGTATTTTGCTTCTAACCAGATGGTTCTGCTCTCTTGGTCTGATGAGATTTACTACAAGAGTGTAAACTGAGTGTTTTGTCCCTGTCTTCAGTCCAATCAAGGGACTCCCACCTTCCCCTGAGTTCAACAAGATACATGCACTGAAGATGTGCTCATTCATTCACATCTTACAGGCTGTTTGCAGGCTTCCATCTTTAAGAAGAAAAAAGGCAGTTTTTGTAGAAACCAACGTTTTAATTCAAGATGAAAGAAGGCATTTCACAGGACTGTGTTATCCAATGCAATCAACATTGCACTTTGGTACTTACCTTAGCAATGCTGTATTTGTTTTAGAAAAACACAAAGACAATTCATAATGCTAAGAGGTGTTGAAATCCATACTTAGAAAAGGTACCTGAACCTCCTGGCCACCAGCTCATATTTTAGAGGAGCCAGGAACTGCTTCTTCTGCTCCTTAGATATAGTGTGTGTTTCTTCATGTTGGTTGTGGGACAGATAAGTCTTCCCTGAGCGGTGAGCTTCAGCCAGCCATGAGCACAACATATCAGCTAAAAGTAAAATATCTGCCTTGTCCAAGAGTGTAAATTTAGGAGAAATCATTGTGAAAGGCTGCTGAGGTGTAGGTTTTTGGGTTTTTCCCCAGCTTTAATTTTCATACATCAATAAGGTCCTTCATATGAAATGTTTTAGGAAGTTTGAAGTGTGGTTGCAAGATTTGTAAGTTGGTCTCAAGCAGAGCCAAGGGCTGCCACACCAGGTCCCCTGGCTCCAGCACTTTAAGAAGTTCAGCTACTTCTGTGGGGTTAAAACATGCCATCAGGTAGCAGCTTGTGACTGGGGAGAGCATTGTGCAAAAATGCAGTGCCACTCCTTTTTTGGTTTTTTTGTGTCTGCTCCTTTTAGAGCAGTATTTGTGCATATTAATAGACTGCCAGACCATTAGGGATTCCTAGAGCCAGTCCTCCCCTAGCTCTGGGTTCAGTTTTCCTTTTTAGATCTGCTGTGTAGTAAGTGTTTCTCCCCAGGAGAAGTCACCAGGCAGAACAAAGGTATTTCCACAGATACACAGCACTCCCTTGCAGTGCAGAAGTGGTTTCTGTTGGGTGTGAGACAGAGTGAAAGTTTAACAGGGTAGAAATCCATTTGGATTTAGGTGAAATGTGCTGCTTTGAGTTTGCTAACATAGGTAAAATATGCTGTTTGGTCTGGTAACTGCAACACTAGTAAAAGTGCCCCAGCTAAGGAGAAAGAATGCGAATTTCCAAGCTAAAAATATAAGAGATAAGAAAGACTCCTCGAACCTTGAAACGGACAGGGCAGAGTGACCCAGGAGTTCTTACTGTACTTTCTGACAAAAAACTGAGTACAAGTGTAACTAGCTGTAAGTGTAACAAGAAATCAGCAGAATGAATATGCATGAACCTATTGTGAAATGCTATGTATATGGAAATTATTAAGGAGTAATAAAAAAGGATTGGGAGTCCTCAGGGGCACGCATGTCCTTTGAAGGGGAAAGATCCCCCACACACGTCCAGCGCTGTAATAAACATACCGTCCCTACAAATCTTTATTGTAATTATGGGGTTTTGAATTTTTGTCCACGTTCAGGTGGGGTGGGGTGAAAGGAGCCAAAACCCAAGGAGTGATTTTTCCACCCTGGTCTTCAAGTACAGGAAGCGAGGCTTTGTCCAAGAGTGTAAATTTTGGAGGTCACGAGGGGAGCAGGCCTGAGGGCAGTGGTATAAATGAAAAATTTTCCCGCCAAATTAAAATGAAAAAATAAAATATTTATTTTGCAATCAAATTCCATCTAGCCAGCCACGAGGAAAGAACAGAGCTGAGCCCGGGGTCAGCCCTGGGTGTGCAACAAAGAAGTCAGCCTCAGCAGAGGTTTTCCCCTATGCCCACACACCTCCATCCTGGCACAAGTGGTTTTTATAGGGAAAATTCCACCTGAGGCCAAGATTTCGGCAGTCAGTCTTTTCTTCCATTCAGAGCCCATAGTTAATAATATTTTCTTTTAAACAATTCAGTTCCGGATTTGTTGAATCCCTCGATGAAGTTTATGGGAACGCTGCATTCACATGTATCTGCCTGAGGATTTCCATTATATCCATCTTGGGTCGTTCATGATCAGCGCCTGGGGTCCCCGTATCTCTCCAGACATGGCCCATCCCCATCTCCTGGCTGAACCACTTGTAAATCGGGTTCTAATATACACTAGGTCTCGCCTTCGAGGGTGGGGGGGACTCCTAATACAAACATATATACTCCAGCAAATATTCAATATCACATACATCATACTAGAAATGGTGTGAATTGTATCTACTACACATAACAGCAGCGAGTGTCAGGAGGTGCTGCTGTGGCTCTCACAGGCGTGTGCTGCTCCTGTGTCCCCAGGAACGTTCGTGTCGGCGTTCACCGTGCTCTGCGGGGCCCGCACCGACCTCCCGGACCGGCACATGTGCTGCGTCTTCTGGCTGAACATCGCCGCCGCCCTCATCCAGATCCTGACGGCCATCGTCATGGTGGGCTGGATCATGAGCATCTTCTGGGGCATGGACATGGTCATTCTTGCAAGTAAGTACAGTGCACTCACCCTGCTGACTTCTCCTCCCCTGGCAAAGGCGCTGGGTCCCAGATAATGTCCCTGCAGGCTGCTGAGCTGCACTCTAGGGAGAAAGAGACACAGGATGGGCTCTGCAAGTCCATGAGAAACACGGTAGGCAGAGATATTGCTAGGGGGCAGTGGGAATGGGCCTTGTGACATATCTGTGACAGTCTCCCATCCCACTGCGTGGGTCAGGAGCTTCCCTGGATGAAATGAAATGCACAGGAAGGGAGAGCACTGTGAACTCTGCTGTCTGGAGCCCCTTCTGCCCTGGTCACATCCATTTGAACAAGAAAACCCTTTGTCCCTTGCGAGTCTGGCTGCAAATCTGTAGTTAGTGAGACCTTCTTGCTAGGCCACTTCTGCTCCCAGGGCCAGCTGTCCCCAGAAAAGCCCTGGGGACTCTCCTGGACCCTCCCCTTCCTCCCCAGGATATATTTACCCATTGTTTTGGAGTATTTTTTCATGTTTCAGACCAAGTTCTTAGGCTGAGCCAGAAATGTTTTGCTGCTCCTAGAACATCACATAGACCCTTTGAGTTGACTAAAACATTAGTTTAAGGAAAGAAGAATCCTTTTTTAAATGTACATAATTTAAGTCACCAGTTAGTAGATATTACCATACCAGAACACAGGCTCTGTAACTTTCATCTGGTAGAGGCTTTTACTGGGGTGAAAGTTGTGTCATATCTCCTGTATCTTGGTGTATAGGATGGAGGTGACATCTCACTTTGAAAGCCAGAAGAAACACAGCTCAGGGTGCTGGTGGCATCTGCAAGACCCCACTCCCTTCCAGAGGCCGATGAGCAAGCGCTCAAACCAAACAGGTCTGAGACCTGTCAGGCTGATAGGATGGGCAGTTCCCAAAGCAAGCCCTTCTCCCAGAGACCATTTGCCAGCAGCTTTTGCCTTTTGGTTTGAAGAGGCTCCACTTTGTCATCTCTGCTGACAACATCTGTGGCTGCACGACAGAGGGGGAGAGAGGATCTCAGGAAGCTGCCAGGAATCCCCCTAAAGACAAAATGGATGAAATTGGGAAAAAAAGGCAGGAAACCAGTGCACATTTTCAGCTGCTAAACCCAGGGGTTAAAGCCTCTCACCAAACCACATTGATAATTTCTGAGCCAGCTTCAGTTAAGGCAGTCCCCATGCAGAACAAATGATGGGTATTAAAAACCTGAATATATGCAAAGCAAAAACTTTCCTCAGGACAAAGGCAATACTGCTCTTTGCTTTACCCTGCAAACCACCTACCACATTTCCTTCCAGATGTACCTCCAGAGCAGGTTATTTCTGAGGCTAAATTGTGAATTGCTGTCCACATGTGATGTGTCTTCAAGAATCTGCCAGATTTGTGTGCAATGCCATAAGTGAATGTTCATAACCATAAACTCTTCTGCTCTTCCTCTGTGGGGCAGTCTCCGTGTGCGGGTCGCTGTCTGGCAGGACCCCACTCTGCAGGTGTGGGGAGAGTCAGGAAAGCATCTGTCCTGACAAAGAACCACCACTGAAACGGACTTGCTTTGCTCCAAAGCCCTGCTCTCCACCTGAGAGGGGTTGGTGCTTAGGAGGGTCTCACTGGGAGGGTCTTCTCCAGTTTCACTGTTGGGGAAAATCATACAGCTTAGAAGTATCCCCAGAACACTCTTCCCCACATCTGGCTGGATTCCAGCAGTTTGGGAGGCAGAGAATGGATGAGCAGCATGTGGTGGGAATGTTCAGGTCAAGTGGTCCCCAAGCACAGCAGCAGTATTTCATCCCTCTGGTGGTAGTAGAAAATGGCAAGAGGAGTCAATGTGTCTTATGTTTCACCAGCAGCATCTGACAAGCTGCAGCCCTTGGCAATTTCTTGCCATCTCATTAAATAGCTGCTTTTAAGTTTACTTGCCATGCAGAGAAAGTAGTGGCTAAATGCAGCAGCTCTTGGTTGATGGAGAAGAAAAGAAAATAAAAAACTTAATCGACACAAAGAATGAAGTGATTGCTTGCTCTTACCTCAATCAAACAGCCCTGTCAAACCCAAACTGGTTGGTTTTTGTTATCATATTTTAAAAAATAATAATAACTTAAGAAGGAAACCAGTTTTCTAATGTAAGAAATAGGACATTTCATTTAAGAACACTGCCCATTTGCTTTGGCTGGGTTTTGTTTGTGTGCAAACCATTAGATGCACTGGACAGGAACTGTACACCACTGCAACTTGAATCTGGGTGCACATGGGAAATAGTTTAAAAAGTGTGAAACCACTGCCCACCTCTAGTCCCCTTGCCTTGAAATGGTCAATCCCATGTGTCCCTGTGAGGGTGCCAGGCTATTTGAATGGGCTAGAGGCAGGACACAGCAGGTCCTGTCTGAGCTAGTGAGGGCTAGCAGTGAAGGGGAGGGTGGGAAGCAGCTGAGGGTCAGGAACTCTGCTCAGGCTTTCCCTAAGGGATAATCACCTCACTCCCTGTACCTGGGCCTGCCTCTGTTAGCTGGTAGAGAGTTGGGAGGGAGTTAGAACCACAGAATCATAAAATCACTGAGGTTGGAAAATACCTCCAAAATCACTGAGTCCAAGCCATCACCATCTTGTCCACCACTGAACTGTGTTCCCCAAGTGCCACCTCCATATGCCTTTTGAACAGGAGACTCCTTCCAGCTTTTCATCTTCTAGTGCTATTTCCCAGGCATGGAAAGGGGGAATCTGGTCTGAGGATAATGGCAAACTGTCCTTAATGAGGGAAAAGGGAGAAGAATTACAGGCCAATCAGGTATGCTTCAGTTCCTGGAAGAAGTAATCAAGTAAGTGACTCGCATGCATTTAGAAAATAAAAAACGCCCCCACAAAGTCACCGTGGCTCTGTCCAGAGTGAGCTGTGTCAGACTGGCTTGATTCCCTTTGATGGCAGAGGAATTAATTTCATGAGAGGTGGCAGCAGTCAGCCATCCCTGCTAACCTTCAGATGCTGACCCCGTCTCACACAGCGTTCCTGCCAGCAAGCCAGGGGGACGTGGCCTGCGTGAAAATGCACTTGAAAACTTTCTTCTAAATGGATTTTCCTAACCTGCAAAGAAATAAAGAGAGGTGTGTGGAAAGGTCCCTCCTGAGCAACTCTGCTCAGTATTTTCATTTGTGGTTTGAGGACGGGCTGGAGGAGAGGCTCCCCAGCCACACACCAGCGCTGGCTGCGAGCGCGGCAGGCACAGCAAGGGCAGTGCCTGGATCCATGCAGCCAGAGAAATGGTCTGGAAACAGAAAGTGCTACTCTGTAGGGACAAGCCCAGGACTCTACAGAAAGACTAATCAACTGCATAAATACACACTAGGGAACAACTTGTTTTTCAGGGAAGGATGTGATGGCTGCAGTGAGTCACAAGTGGCACAGGGGGAACGTTGCTACAGAGGGAATGAACACCACACAGGCAGGTGGGAGCAGAGCTTGTAGGGCTTTCGCTGATCCCATCACCTTTCTTTGCATGCATAAAGCTGTGGTGAGGCTTTTGGCCAGCTTTGGAGGCAGTACTTCAAGTGGAAAACCTGGAGAGAGTCCAGAGAACCACAAGACAGTAGCATGCTGATGATGAAAGTGTTCAGAGGGCTAGTAAATGTGAGAGGGCAGCAGTTCAGCCTAAGACAGACTTGAGTAACACCAGGAAGGACCTGTGTGGAAATTAGATGATGTTTTTCCTCCAATAAGGTCAAAATGCTGCAGAGGTAGTATGGCAGGATTTGCTCTCTCTGTCCCTGGAAGACTCCAAGAGTGGGTAGATCCATGTCTGTCAGGGACAAGGTGGGACTTGAGACTGACTGACCTGAGGGTCCTGTCCACCCCTCATCTCCTCTGGGTGTCCTTTATCAGGATAATATCCCAGAAGGAAGATAAATTGAATGCAGTTTTGCTGTCACACTTAATTACTTTTGGCAGCACCACAGCACAGGGTATTTTCTCTGCTAATTTAAACAAACTGCCAGCTGGCCCCACTGGACACCAGAGATATCTTCTTTAAGCAGCTAGATGGCTTTGGGAACTGTCCTCTGCTGTACCTGCTGTCTGAAGGCAAAGGTAGAATTAGGGAGCACTTAATTCTCCTGCCAAAATATGGCTGGGCAGTGCTGCTGCAGTGTGCTCTCCTGGAGCCCCTTGCCAGCTCTGCAGGGATGATGCACAGAGCTGAGGCAAACCACAGCTAATTAGCTGGCCAAAACCAACTGGAAAACAAGCCTCCTAAGGCTTTCCAGGCAAAGCTCCCTCAGCTACAGGCACACCTTGTCCCCAGCCCACATCTTCATCCGCCCACTGTGCGGAATGAACTTTCCAGGAAGTCCCTGCCTGCTCAGAGCCTGGTATAAAAGACTGTGTGCCATTTCTTGACAAAAATGCCAGAGAAATAACATAGTAAGGTCACACTGATGTGGCACAGGGGACACAAATGAGGGACTGTTTGTCCAGGCATTGTTTTGCCTCTGCTGAATGCAGCCAAGAAATCAAGTTTGGTTTCTGAAGGAAGCCCTCCCTCATTTTTGGCCTCTGAATGAACGATGTGCTTGGCTGCACCATCGCTTCAGGTTCACTGGATGGAGACTTCGGCCAACTCTCAGAGCTCATTGCCAGCCAGTAGTGAGAACTCACCTGCAATCATGCCAGCCTCGTCACTCCTTTGCTAATTACTCTGTTCAGACCCTGCCAAAAGCAGCAGCAGATGATTGCACAGTTGCTGTATGCTCAGGCTCCGAGGGAAAGCATCACTGAGCCTCTCTGCTCTGCAGGGCCCCTCCTGGGGCAGGTAACACTGCTGTCCTGGAAAGGAAAGGGGAGCAGGAGGCCCAAACCAACCAGTAACCCTTCATGAGATGAAGAAAATTCCAAAGACAAATTGCCTGCCTGGACTTACTACATTTTAAAAAAGATCTAAAAAGAGCTGTTCCACAAACTAGGCCTGAGGAAAGTAGTTAAAATACCTTTTTTTGCAGTTTCCCACCAATTGCAGCGGTGGGGCAAGTTCTTAAAACGTTGTAGGAATGTTAAATAGCACCAGGCATGCTCTGGTTGTGAGTTACCTGTGGGCATAAGCAGACTGAGCAGGGAAGCTGCCAAAAACTCTTCAGGTGTAATTGTCCCAGCTCTGGGACTGTGAATGGTATGCCATGAGCCCTTTGGTACACTGTGATGTCTTGTTTGATGCCTTCCTTCAGTGGCTCCCCTTCAGTCAAACCCACAAAATGCCAATGGCACAGAGGAGAGAGTTTCTGGGAGCATTGCTCAGAGGTGTTAGCCTATCCAGACTGTCCTGCCTGGGGCTGGAAAAGCAGATAAGGATTCCCGTCATCTTTAAACAAGAGTCTCAAATGAAATGATCCACTTCAAGTACAAAAATTTTAAGAAATGTTTAGCCCTGGTGTGAATGTCTGATGGTAGAGCAGCTGTTCTCTGTTTACTCTGCAGCCTCAGTTTGTTCATTCTCTTCTGGTTCTCCATGTGTTTCAGATATATCATCTACAGTTACATTTCTCCCTCTCTCTTTCTTTCATGTTCCTTTGCCTCCTTTTGTTCACCATCAAAGTCTCACAAGGTAAGTTTGTTTCTGTTCTTCCTCCTCTTCCTCTTCATGCTCTGAGGCAGTTTCCCATGGAGAGCAGCAAGCATCGGTCGGGGCAGGACATCTGGAATTCACTTTGGCCAGCACTGCCCACTCCCAGCCCAAGTCCAGCCACGTGCCTTTACATGTGTGTGTCTGACTGTCTCTGTGTCTGTCCTGTGGCTGCACAGCCCCAGGGGTGCTGAAAACCTTCACACAGCATTGAAATGCCCCTGAGGATACCCCAAGGGCACCCTTGGAACAGAGCAGGAACCCATTTCAGCACTGAGGGCATCCTGAAGCCAACCTCAGCATGAACAGTCCCAGAAGGACAGCCTGTGCACAACCTGTGTTCTCTTCTTCTCAATCTTACATGCAGTGGTTTACAGGAGAAGTGCAATTTCAAGTAAACTCGATTAAATCAATGACTTTGTGCACAGGCCCATTTAATCCTGAACCCAGAGCTCTCTGTTCTACAGAATTGCACCTCACTTTTATTGCAGACATATTAACATAAAGCTGCTTCATACAGAGCAGCTATTCCTATGCAAGAAATGCAATACTCTTTTCACGTATAAACTACTTGATAAATTAAGTCTGAAGTATTGTACTAAAAAAGTTCAGCATAGGACAGGTCATTTTTTGGCTTATGGTCATGTAAAGAGACAGACTTGGCCACTGTAACTTCTTTCCATCCAGTTTCAACAGCAACAGCCAGACTCAAAGAATTTCCCAATCTTAATTTTCTTATATCTCAATAAATCATGGCTGTACAAGTAAGGTACTCTTACTTTAACTAAGGATTGAAGGCAGGTCCCACCTTTCTGGTCCATAAGGTTCTTTGTTTGTTTTTTTAACTCTGTTCCCTAAACAAATTAAACCAATGCCATAGACAAGTCCAAATTACAAGTTTCCAGCCAGCTCACCTTGCCTAGAGAGCTGACTCACACTTAAAACATAAATGCATGTGAAATCATCATTTTGCCCTCTAGAAAAAGCTGTGTGAAAGAGATGAGAGTCTTTCTGTACAGCTGCACACAATAGGCAGAAATTCAGTTAAGTGTCATTATTCTGTCCCTTGTGCTTGTTTAACAGTGGGGGTCCAGGATGCCAAACCTGGGCGAATGTGTGGATTTTTTCCAAAGTACAGCAAAGTTCACTCACTGGAGTCAATTCGTAGTTGAACAAAATGCCCTTAGAGATAGGGGTTCTGGCACCTGCTGGTATTTTGTGTTCAGTTTCTGTAAGGGACTTAGAGAAGCCTAACACAAAGGTTAGAAAAAAACATTACAAAGCATAAATGGAAATTGTTTGAAAAGTTAAGCATTCTTCTGAGATATGAAATTTCAGACTTCTTTGAAATTCAAAATATAAAAATGACAGGTTACTTATGTTACTTAAGCTAAGAAAAAAAGCCATTCCAGATTTTAAAAAGTTTTTTTTAGTTGAAAGATCTTCACTGTGGCGGGCACTGCAAGTAAGGGTAGTTTGCTTCTTTAATAAAGAGATTTTTTTGCATTGATACAGTCAGAATAACAAGCTTCTCTTGAAAGGAAAGTGGGGAAAGCTTCTGGAGCAGTCATTGCAGCCACTTAGGAAAGCGTTAAGAAATCCATTATTTTTCTCATCATCCTGTACTAGCACAGGAGCTGTAGGTGCTCTCCTATTGCCCTTCCCTGCCCTAGCCCCATCAGGGGATGAAGCTATCCCCTGTGGGATTTGCAGCCTGCCCTCCACCACAGTGTGCAGGACAGTAAATAATCTGGGACCTCAAGGAGCTGTGACAAGCAGCAGGACAGGCTGCTTGAGCCCTTGCAACATCCATGTGGCTGCCACACAGTGGGACCCCAAGGGCTTCACTTTCTTGCCTGGGAAGTGCATCAAACCTCATGGCCACAAGAAGAGGAAAGGGTATGAAGAAACAGGGATCCTGGCAGTTTCCTTGGTTTTGCTGCTGAAAAAATCGGTTTCCTCCTGCTGAAAAAATCTGTTTCCTCCAGGCCCACTGGATGGCTGCTGTGCCCTGAGAAAAGCTGTAATTCTGCTGGGCTGGAGCAAAGCAAGTGCAGAACCAGGCAGTGAGAATATCATTAGAGCATCCCAAGATCTGTGTTTGACACTTCAACCTGTGATTCAAGGCATTCCCCTTCTCCTCCCAGAGGTGCTTGCTCAGCTGTGCAAACCGCAGCGCAAATTGGTTGCTGCTGGGGAGCACCATCAGCAAAACCCAGCATGGGAACAAAAAGATGGAGAGAGAAAACCAAACTCCTCCTACCTGGCAGTGCTCTGGGAGGACAAGGTGCAAACACAAGTAGATCCCAAGGAGAGATGTATCTCAAGATCAGATGCCCGACCCACCAGGGCAGTGCTTGGGAGCAGCCACGTCTCTGGAACAGGATACAAGGGCATCCATTTCCCCTGCACTGCAGGAAAACACACTCCATAAAAACTTCAGGTTACTGGGCTGAAATTGGTGACCACTGGTATCTGCTCTGCTCTTACAATCTCTTCAAGCAGAGGTGCCCGTGCCAGCCTGGTGGCAGGTGGGTGCCAGAGCAGCAGGGCTGGCTGCCAGCATCCACATGGCTGTGCCCAGGAAGGAGGCAGCACCAGGCAGCTGTTGGCTAAAGCAGGGCAGGGGGCTGCCCTGGGCAGCCTGGCCACGAGGGAGAATGTGGCAGCCCTCCTGTTTTCCCACGTGGTTTTTGCCACTCCTGGTAAACCAGGTTCGTGGCTTGCTTGAGCCTCATCGAGGGTCCTCATTTGGAATTAACTCTAATCATGTTCCCTTCCCCTCCCTCCTCACAGGCTACAAGGAACAGGGGATCCCACAGCAGCTGTAGTGGCTGGGACAAATATGGTCAGAGAAACACGGCGAGAGATTTCCTTTGGCAGCCGTGGGCCACGGACCTTTTCATTACCCTTTGTCTCTCTTCTTGTCCCCTTTGTTTTGTCTCCTTGTGTCTGCCCGGTTCACCTGCCCGTCCAGCGGAGCGGAGATGCAGAGCAGCCGGCGCAGACTTGCACTGATGCCCCTGAGCAGCGGAGATGAGGCAAGCAAGGCTTGGCTTGGACTGGTCCCGGCCAGCACGCAGGGGAAGGCCAATGAGGAGGATGAGGGTGCCAGGACAAGGAAACACCCTTGGCAAAGGTGGCACCTAGGCAGGCAGCTGAACCAAGGGAGAGGGAGATCCTGCCTTCCGTCTGCTCCCAGGAGGAGGTCACTGAAGATGTTTTGCCTCCTTTTTATGCTTGCTGTTAAAGGACGCTGGCTGTGAACATCAAATGCCAAGGAGCTATTCATAGATGTATGTACAGGATGTAAAAGCAAACCAGTGGTACTTTTTTCCCCACCCTGAGATTCCATCCGTGACTGCTTTGCAGTAGTGGAGGGTCCAACCCAGCCTCCTCTACTGTCTGTGTATATATGATGTTCACTGAAGCTCTGTTCCCACAGATGTCTTGAGAAACGTGCTTGCTGTAAATCATATTGTACCGCTGATGTGACCGGGGCCATCCCCTGCTTCCATCCGCTGCCACCATGCAAAGACCAGAGCTCCCACCAGCCCAGGGAACACTTTTCCTAGCACAGGACTGATGTCCTGCAGCACCTCGCCTATAGAGCAGCAAATACTGCCAAAAGCCTCTCATCTAAAACAATACTGGGGAGCCAAAGAATGAGACTTTTCCTGCCCCTGAAAGGGACTTGTTAGCAGTGTCTCCATGCTTTGAAAATGGATCCCCTTAGAGCACAATGAGTGCTCCTGGCTGAAGCAGCATCCCAGCTCTGCTTCCCCAGGTAAGTATCCAAAATTCCAGGATCACTACCTGGTACTAGACAGGTGCTTGGGAGCTGTTGTGGTTGCAAGGCCCGTGGCCAAATGGGATGGGGCTGTGATTTAATGGTTTGAACATGATGTGCAGAGTTGCAGTGGCTACAGGTGGAGTGATCCCTCTGATTGCAGTAGGTTAAGAGGATCTCAGCTTGGTGTCAGCACCTGGATGCTTTTTCTCTCCAAAAAGATAGCAGGGGGAGCCCTGATGAAAGAGGGTAAAGCCAGGCTGCTGACATGCAAGGACAGCCCTTCCAGACAGAGGAGTTTCACACAAACCCTCTGCCAAAACCAGGAGCCACCCAAGCACAGCAGCTGAGACCTACTCCCAGCCCACTGCTCCTGCCAGGAGTCAGATGGTGAGAAAGCAATGGCAGCAAACACCACTGCCCTGCAAGTGTCCAGCCTCTCCTGGTAAGATGGTCTGCTTTTAACAAGGTTTTTATTTTTCATGCAGAACAGGTCCGGTCAGCTATCACACCCCCTGTTGTAAAGAGACTTGGGGTGTCAAAAAGTAGCAAGTGCCCTGAGCTGCCCACCAAGGGTGGAGGAGAGCCCTGCGCTGGGCAGGGCACCTGTCAAGTGATCCCACTGAGACCTGCTGGGAAGTTCATTTAGTGTTTTGGTTTAGCAAACCTCTGGCTTAGCCTCCCCACAACCCCTGCTGTTCTCCTGATGCAGGGACACTGTCTGTATTTAATGCAACACCTCTCTTCCCAGCAAGTTTCCTCCCTGCTCAATGCCCGCACTGCGCTGTGAGCCCACAGCCTGTGGGAAGCAGACATCAATACCTCTTTGCCCTCCCAGCTCAGGAGGTCCTTCTTCGGGGCTGAGGACAAAGCAGCATTCACAGTCCCAACTAACTTGTGATGGGACAGGACCCCTCTAAACTATGCCCATTTATCCAATGTAGGCATCAGAAGGAATGACAGACTTTTTCCACTTGACCCTTTTGTGGCTGGGCACTATAAAAAGCTTTGGGCTGCCTGAACAGGAGAAAAGAGGCAGAGAGTTAGGAGCCTTGGGAGCACCAGCTTTCATTGTGAAGATGGTTGTTCAAGTATTTCCTCTGATCTCAGCAGTATTAATTGGAATATATATATATATATATATGTATATAGACAAGGAGGCAAATTTGTAACACAAACAATTAATTGTACATTTTACCAAGCCAGACTTCAGGCAGGGCAGTGTATTTGTACAGCTCACAGTATACAGTAAGGAAAAAGGACAGGTCTCCTAAGCAAACCCATGGTATAATTCAGGCTGCATTTCTCTTGCCTCACACCCTAAACTGCTGTTTGTTCTGCCATGCTGGACAGGCAGAAACAGGTATTTAGTCACTGCCCTGTATCCAAACAGGGATGATGAGCTCCACTTTTTGGGCTACTGCATAAAAAGTGAAGATCATGACATGGTACAGACAGGAAGACTTTGCATTTGTCATTTTAGAGGAAAAGAGATTGAAAACCCATCAGTTTTTAGAGCGACACAAGCCACACAACACAGGCAGCAGAGGAGCAAAGGTTTCCTTGGAAAGCAAGTACCAGTTGGTGCTTTTTGTTAGGCCAGGGCTGGAAGTGCTCCAGAGGAAAAGCAGCACAGTTAAACTGCCAGAATGCCAGGCTGCAGTGAGCCACGGTTACATTGCTTGGCCAGGCAGAGGCTTGGAGGAGAGCAGCAGCTGGAGAAAACCAATCAAGCAGGTCAGTGGTGGAAAACCCAAGAGTCATCTGGGATCTGCACTAAAGCCAAGGGATGAGCTCCTCAAGAGTACCACTGCCACAGCGATGACCAGAAGGATTTCTGCTCACAACATTCACTATTTCAAGTGTCTTTGTCCATTTTTACCAAAGGGACTGGTTCAGGGAGTGGCCTGTGCTGTGGCATCTGCAGCTCTGTGGCTTGCTGGGCTGTACACGTATTACAGAACTGAGCTTCAGCGTGTTCTATGAGACCGACCATCTCTGCTCCTCCATTTCCCACCTGGGAAAATAAGGGGTAAATAGGATCCTAACCAGTAGCAAACAGGGAATCTGTAGCATGTCTGGAAAACACCTTCACAAGCTGCTGCTGTCATCAGTGAGAATTCTTTTTCTGATGTCTATAACTGGCTCTGAAGTAACCCAAACCACTTGCCCACTCAGCTGTAGCATGTACAATGACAAAGAGCAATGGTTACCCCTCACCTTTGCCAAACCAGAATGGCTGGGTCGAGTGCAAACACCAAACACTGCCTGAGCATCAAATCAGTTATGCTGTGGTGTCAGCACAGGTGTGCAGAAGCAGACATGGATAACAGGCCATGGATAAAAGGAACCAGGCAACACCTTTGAAATAGGAGCAGCAAGTGTGGCTTAAGAACAACTTCTTCTGTGTTCTTCTGCCTGTGAAGTTGGGTTCACTTTTAGAAGGTGGATTTAAATGTGTAGTGGACAGGCAGCACATAAAGCTTCAGGCTGGGGAGGAATAAACAAGCTGATATTTTCACTGGGCCTAAACTGCCAAAAGTCATATCTCCTGTGGCATCAGATGCCACACCTGCAGCAGATGCCCCATCCCAGAGGCCTAGCACCTGCACAGAAGGTCCCCTGGGAACAAAAAGGGACAGAATAAGCACCTCATCAGCACCACCAGGGTTTTGCTGACCTTTTGGACCACATTTGGTGCTGTCCGTCTCTGTGCTCTAGTTAGGATGGAAGAATTTGTTTGGCTGGGAAAGGATCGAATGGAAATGCTGCCCTCCCTGGGATTGCTGCAGGTCTCTGAGAGCATCACTTTGGTTAGGTCTGGGTGCTGTCTGCATTTATTGCATGAGGGAGTCAGAGCACTGTACAGATGAAGTGTGGGATTTATAATTTACTTTCAGGTTTTGCTCTGTAAAATTTTCTCTTATCTTTCACCTTCTTATTGAATTGGTGAAGCCAAGAAAACACTCAATGCACCACTTCAGAGGCTCTGAAATCTGTCAAATGACACCCAGGACAAAAAGCCTTATTTTTGCCTACTGTGGTGATTTGCTTAATTGATTTTAATTAGCAGCAGACAGTTTCCCACTCTCAGCTTTAGGACAGGAGCCACTTTATAGATTGGCCTTGCTACCAGGCAGCAAGCATCAAATTGCATTTTCTCCAAGGCTGTCCTGTGGTAGTAATAAAAATTATAAATCCCTTTGCTTTTTCCAATAGCCCTGAATAAAACCGACACTGCCAAGCTCCCCCCAGCCCACATGTGAGCAGCAGCCTGCTCTCAGGCCGTGGTGAGCCCCTCACCCTGGCTTCAGGTCTCCCCGTGGCAAGCAGTGGGGAGCTCAGAGACTGAGCCCAGGGCAGGGCTGTGGTCACCAGCAGGTTCTGCTCTTCCCCTCTTTAGTACAACACCCTGCACTACGACTTGGCTTTCCTACTCTCACAAGAGGTCAGAGTTCTGTGGGCAGCTGGCAGCATCTGGAGGGGTGTGTCTGGTGCTCACAATCCAGGCACTGACAAGAGCCACGCTGTGAAGACACAGGTAGGAGTGAAAATCTGGAGCTTTCCCCTATCAACAATTACTTTCTTTCTCTTTAGGGTAAAATTAACGACCCAGTGCTTTCACACCTCCTTCCGAAGCATTGCAGAGGGGACAACACCTCCACCGGGGCTGGATAACTCCCTTCCCTCCTGTGGGAGCTGTGCCTGTGACCAGCTGCAAACCAGCACAGCCAGAGGGCACAGCCCGAGCCCTTCCTGTGGTCCCAAGTGCATGGCCCCCAGCTATCCCAGCACCATCACCTGCTTTGTAAATGTAGATGTTTGACATGTGAGTTTTACAGCTAAAGAGTGATGTGGGTAATGAAGAATAAATGCAGTTGCTTCACCCCCATCTGCCAGCAACACAGAATTTTCTGCTGCTCCTTTCTAATTGTGAAAACCAGGTTTCTCAAAACCAAACCAAACCAAAACAACAACCAAAACAAAAAAAGGGCTTTAATGAAATAGCTTCTTGGTACTTGAACACAGCTGGGCTGAACAACTACTCATTGGAAAGCAATTCTAGGTAGGAACCAACTCAGTGAAAAACCAGCTTCATCCTGGGTCAGCCCCCATTGCAACACAGGGCACAGGACCATTTTCCCAAGTTCATTGGTGTTGCCAAATCCATATTTACCATGGAGAAGATGCTTTGGCGGGTGACTCCCACCCTCCCAGCCTTTTGCCTGGTCGGCCATACTGCTCCTCTCAGCTGTGGCAGTCACAGCAGGGAAGGTCACTGGGGCTTTGTGCTGGGAGCAGCTCTGGCACACAGAGCCATGGGGTCAGGAGAGTTAGATGTGAGAGGGGACTCCACCTTCCCAAGACACAAAGCTGCATGTCCCTCCCCCTGTGCACTGACTTTCAGACATTTTATTAAAGACCTTCCAGTTGTGCTGGAAATTGCCCATTAAGTCTTGCTGTGAGTGCTGTGCTGAGCTCTGTGGACAGGAAGCTGAAGCTCACAGACCCAGTATTCTTCAGAGGGCTGTTTTATTCCTTGCCTCCTGCTTGTTCTAGGCTGACTTTGCAGTTCACAGACATGCATACACTCCAGCCAGGGTGCATTTTATTGCTGCTCAGCCCAAACTGCATCCACTGCAAGACACCACCAAGAATTCCTTGACATCTAAACCCCAGGTACAAGGAGACCCTGGCTAGATCTGGCACTCCTCCCAGGTAAAAGCAATGTCTTCTCCCACACACTTGTTAACCATGGTGTGGCAACACAGCCCTGTATTTTCCAGCTGACTTTGCTTCACGCTCACACACACTATGCACTTTGAAGCAGTGCTGCAATTTATTTCCCAAACTGGCCCTCAGCATTCCCATCCCCCTGTGGGAGCAGCATGGTGCAAAACCCCAGGTCACAGTGGCACCATCTGAACCAGGGCTAATTACAGTGAATCCCACCAGAGTTCATGCTACCCACAACCCATCCTTCCTCCTCTTGTCATCTGTACGAATACCTAAGCCAGGCTAAAAGTCAAGTCCTGCTTCTCTTGCACCCACCCAACTGACCAGAGGGAAGCAACAACATCCTGTCCCCACTGGTGGAATGGTGCAGTGGGAAGTGAAGGTTTTGTTCAGGCTCTAAGAATGGCAAAGGCCAGAGTAGCTCAATCCATCTTCCAGCTCTGAGAATGCTTTCAACAGGCAGGTGAAAGGGAATGGCACATTTTGGCTTGGGATCAAAATGGGCTCACCTCTACCAGCACTGCTGGAGGTGATGGCAGTGCTCCCCCAGACACCCAGCAAGAGATCCCACCTGGCCCATACCCCTCCTTCAGCCACTACACACCGGCACAGGTTGTTCCCAAGGCTGGGAGGGGGATTGCTGGCTCAAGTCTGTGTTCTCCTTGGCTTTGGCCATGCATGGGTACCTCAGATTTTCCACTTTAGGAAGGAGGGAGCTGGCGCCTGCCCACCTGTGTTGTTTGCACCTTGCTGGTAAGCCCACCTTTCATTTTCATACTGGATGCCAAACTGAGGGGTTGCAGAGGACCATTTGTATGCCTATTTATATCACTGAGTATTGGATTGTGACTTCTTGTGTTTTGATACTGTGGATATATTTTTTTTTAAGTTAAATATATTCTATTGCTGAACAGCTGGAACGAAATGTAGAGTCTCTTTATGTCACCTGAAGAAACCACATCATCCCTGATTCCAAACGGGTTCTTGTTCTCCTCCCACCAGCGAGGTGATGGAGAGCATCCAGCAGACACCAGCCCACATCCACATCCGCTGAGGAGAGGAGGCAGGGGCCAGGGCATGACTTCCTTAAGGAATTTGCAACCAGAACCTTCCAGAGGAGCAGGAGGCTGGTGAGGAGTCTCACCTGAACCTCTGGAATGGAGACAAGGGAGGGGGAAAAGACACCCTGTGTTCCCTTGTGCACATGCCTGCAAGCAATCCTTCTTGACTGAGTTTCGTTTGCAATTTTAACACTTTAATATGACTCCAGGTGCATTATCCCTGCTCCCTGTGAAAGAACAGCCTACGTGCTGTCAGGAGCATGGCCACAGACATCTGAGCAGAGCTGAGCAGGTGGCAGAGCCTTCCCATGAAAGCCAGCTCTGCTGCAAGGACCAGCAACTTGTTAAAGCAGCTGCACATTTCAGCCATCCATACTCCATGCTCCTCCTGTGATGTACAATGCCACAAAACACCACTGCTCTGCTCCCTCCCCAGAGCCACTGTGGGCAGAGAAACACATGGGAGATCCCAACTGGATCAGGGGGCCAAACTCAGAGTTGGTGCAAGACCAGCAAGAAGGGTCTTCTCACACCCCATGGCTTTGAGGTGTCTGGGAGGGGAGGCAGAAGTTCCTTTCACTTGCTGTATGTTGCTGTTCAGGCTTCAGCCCTCAGCAGGGGAAACACCTTGGGCTGAGCACTGGTATGTAGCAGTATGATACCATTAATACAGCCATGCAGACACACCAGCATGTGGCAAAGCCTCTAGAGAGATCTGGGATAATTATCTCAGAGAGATTTCTTTAGCACCCTGCTAATGGAACCATTTCAGAAGGGGAGGAGGAAAATTAGCAATAAACCACACGAAAGCAAAGTCAAAAACTGGAGCTTAGTGATGACAGATGAGACACAGGGAAAACCTCCATGCCACCTTTCTGACACCCCCCTGCCCAGCCACCCACACCGTGGCCCAAGGAAGGCCCACAGCCACCACACACCTCACCCTGGCTTCAGGGGTGAACTGGCTCACCCCCCAGCACAAGAGCAGAGCCAGCCCAGGTGCCCTCAGAGCACAGCCCAACCCTGTCGCTCCTCTCTGCAGCTGCTCCGTGCAGCACACAGTGGTGGGTCCAAGGAAACTCCCTTTCCAGCAACCACCAGCAACAGGGACAATTCCCTCCCTCTCCATCTGCAGCCTCCCCACACCAACTCACCTCCTTACAGCTGCCATACACCTCTGGGATGCATCCAGTCCTGCAGCAGCTCTTGCTGGGAGCCCCACAGGGCCACAGCCACAGCACCAACACCACTCCCAGGGTGGTGGGGAGCAGCTGTGACCTCCTGCATGATCCAGAGCAATCAGTGTAACCAGGTGTGCTTTGCATGAGGCCATCTGGGAGAGTTTGGGCTGTTGGCTGCTGTTACACTGGTGGGGCAAAAGCAACTTGTGCAGGAGGGCTGGAGTCAGTCCTGGCTTGCAGCTCACCCCAAAAGGGAGCCAGGGTCTGCCCGCCAGCAGCTCTCATTGCTGGCCATGCAGAGACACGGAAATGCACCACCTGGATATTGGATCATTTGGAGATACATATTTAGAAAAGCATCTCAACAGTATTCTGTTCAAAGTCACCTGAGCAACCATTTACAAAAGTAGTGTCCATGCAGAGGAGGGTTATTACAAGGTATGCATGTACTATCTCTAAATCTCAAAGTCATGCAGTCCAAATACACATTCAGATCCACATGCAGCTATGAGAAGGTAGCACCTGATCCTAGGAGGTAATATTAGAATTACAGGCTATTCCAGAGCTTGTTTCTACAGGAAAACTGCAGCCCTATGGAAAAGGATGTGAGCTGTGAGACTGGCAGGAGTGTATGCTTATGTCTAGGGCACACTAAGCATTGAACAGCCAGAGATGTGAAAGGAGGTTGTGGGTTTTTAAGGGACAGGCCTTGGTTTCAAGCCAGCCAGATAAATGCCAAATTCCAGGCTTCAATTCTGTTTATTCAGAGGCCCACATGCTGCTGACAGCCTGGGCAGCACAGGCATTAGGAGCCTCTGTCCCTGCAGAGACGGTGTGTGAGTGCCCTGGCACGCTCAGAATGCTGCAACCTGCCCCACTGGAACCTCTGCCCACCAAAGCAGCCACTGTCACTGCCTGCCCCACCAAAGCAGCCACTGTCACTGCCTGCCCCACCCATGGCCAAAGGATACAACGGGTTCAAAGGATAGGATGGCACCAACCTGCCCTGGGGATGCTCCCTGGGCAGCAGCACTGTGGGCTGCACCATGCTGGCATACAAGTGCTCAAGAGACCTCCTCTGATCCTTAATGATCCCCCTGGAAACCACAGGGTCTGTGAGCCTTCCTGCAAAGCCATTTCCTATGGGAAAAGCAGCTGCAGGGCACGTGCAGAACGTGGCAGTCGCATCAGGGCACGTTTGAAGCTTGGGGCTGATGAATGGTGGGAGGAAGCACGTGGCACACCGCAGAGCCCACCCACGGGTCCTGCCATCTCCCCTCACTGTTCTGGAGGCATAAAAAGAAATGAAACATGAATCTAGCACTAGAAAAAGATACCACGCTGCTAGTGGGAAATGCTTTTTTAGCCACAGATCTTTTGCAAGGGGAGAAACATATCTGTAGCATCTCTATCTTGCTACTACAGACTCCTGCTGCTTTTTCTTCTCACATTCCCTTCTCTGAGCCAACCCCCCTGCTACAAGAGAAGCAGATCTCTGTGTGTGTGTTCCTGCAGAAGTCCTGGGGTTCCTGCCATGGAAAGCAGCATGTAAACCATCCTGGAGCAAAATCCCCTTCTGACACAGAGGTCAGTCACTAGAAATTAAAAGTATTTGGTTTTGCTTCCCGGCTCTGGTCAGGTGTTTGAGTAAATAATTTTGTGCCTCTATTTTTGTGTTCCTTTTGTCCTGGTGGTTTCAAGTCTTAGGTTTCTACACTAGGGAAAGTGTGTTTGAACACCCTGGCACCAGGCAATGTGGAGAGGGGGGAGTTGGCCCCAGGTCTTGCAGGTTAATACACACCAAATGAATGGTAGGCACACAGGCACAAACTCCCAACAAGCCATCCCCAAGCAGGCAGTGCAGCAGTGCCAGAAGTGGGATGAGCTGCTGGGACCCCAAAATTTCTCAGTTTCCTCCACAGCTATCCCAGATGGGATCCACTCAGCAGCCTCCTCCTTGGGCTTTCTCTTCTAAGTGGCACTAGCAGCTCTCCTGTGCTCTCTGGCTGTTCCAAGGTGGAAGCACAGTTTCATCCTGGAGAGCAGCAGGAACTGCTAAGACAGGTCCCCTAAGCAGGACAGAGAACACCTGACTGTATAAAAGCAACAACAGCCCCCGGGACACCCCCCAGAGTAATAAATCCCCATATAAAGCATTCCTTGCAGGATATGGCAGAGCTGTGTCCACAGCCCCACTCTGGGGTGAAATGTGGGCATAGGCATGGCAGGACATCCCTGGGACCCTCAGGACTGCAGGAGCAGAGTAGGGCCACTTCATGGACTTTAAACCACGTGGCAAAAGAGAAACGAAACCAGCTGACACCACAGCAGGGCTCTGCCCACTTCTCCCATTTCTCAGGGGTTTCTAATTTTTTTTTTTTTCCCACACCGAACAAATTTGTGGTTTTTTAAGGGCAGGGAGGTGAACAAAACGCAAACGAGAGTGTGAGTGGGAAAACTGTCCCACAGGGGCTGGGGCTGCCGGGGGGCTCCAACCCTGCAATGGCACAGGGAGGACAGACGTGCTGCCGCCAGCCTTTCACTCCCAGAACCACCCAGAAAGGAGATGTGGGCAGCACGGATCCTTCATCCCCTGCCCTGCTCAGGCTGGCTCCGGGATGGAGCCGGAGAAAGGGCAAGGTGCATTAATTTTAACCACCTCCCCACTCGCAGTGGGAAAGCCACAGCCCAGGAGTGCCGGGGTGGAGAAAAGGCCCGAGAGCAGCGGCGGCCGGGGCGCTGTGCCCCGGGGCGGCGCGGGGCCTGCCCGCGGGAGGCGCGGCCGGCCCGCCGCCGGCGGCACAGCGCCCTCTCCCGCCCGGCCCCGGGAGCCCGCCCGAGCCCGGCTCCACCCCGCGCGGCGCGGCGCAGCGGCGCTCGGCCGGGGTCGGGTCTGGCGCTTAAGGTACGGCAGAAAGGCGAGCACAGCCCTTGTGGGGTGAGACCATACTCGCCCCACTGAAGCCCGAAGGGTGCCCCGGCAGCATCCCCGCCCAAAACACGGCCAAGCCAGCGGGACTCCGGAGGGGTCGGGATCAGCTCCACCACAAAGCGGCATCCCCAAAGCACCTTCCATACCCAGATGCTGCTGGGCCATCCTGTCACTGCCGTGGTGTCCCCATGCTGCCCCGGCCGTGCATCCCCTGCAGCAGCACAGGGCAGGAGCGTTTCCACTCCAGCAACCTCCTCATTGCTGCCCGCCCCTGCCACACTGGGCAGGAGGAGAGGGAGCCTGGGGCTGTTGCCAAGCTTCGGGCTGGGGGTTGCTCTGCATCATCCATGGCAGGGGTAAAATCCTTCCTAGGTGTTTCCCAGAGACCACCAAAACCCCACCAGCTTGTGCTGGGAACAAAGCTGTGCACACCGGGTGACCCCTGTCAACCACCACACCCAAGTCCTGCATCTTCACAGGCTGGAATGCCCAGTTGGCCCCAGCACCCCCTGATTCATGGGGGGCTCATTCTGTCAAGTAGTACCCGATAAGACAATGCTGAAGGAAAGGATCTGCCCCTCCCTCCCTACAGCCTGAGCAGACCACCTTACAGCCCATAGCACTGCCGGGGGTGTTGTGAGGCTCGGTTCTGTAAGAGTGGAGACCTCAGCAAGGTGTAAAGCTCTCTTTGTTGCATTAATGTAAGTCCTGGCCTCTCTTCTCTATATTGAGTTTATGAATCAATTAGTTTATTAATGCATAAGGTGGCAGGGAGCTCTGGGCTTTGTTTTGGGGTTGCAGTAAAGCCAAGCAGCGGGGCCAAGACAGGCTCTTGCTGTGGCATGTGCCAATGGGGGCCTGCCCTATCCCAACCCTTTGCATAAGCCCTGGGGTCAGCAGATGCCAGCACTCAGCCACAAGGGGTTGCTTTTCCTGACTTACTCCCTTTTCCTCTTGAAAAGAATAGGATGTATGTCTTTACAGACCATGTAAATCTGCTTGTAGATAGAACAAGGGACTTCAAGATAGGGAAGTAATGGGAGAAACTATCAGTTCTAGAAAATGTTACCAATTGCTGCTGAGCCAAGGCTGTGTTAAATTCCTGAACTTACAGAAGAACAAAGACTGAATGGAGTTATGAATATTGTTTTGTTATATATAAAAAAAAAGGAGGGATGAGCATATTAGAGGCAGACATTCAGTAGGCCTATTGGGAAGTCTGTACCTTCCAAGTACCTCAGCCAGTGGGGAAAGGCAGAGGGTGTTGTGGCCAGGAAATCAGGATAAGAAGGAGGCTGTATCCTCCAGTAATTTGATAGACCCCAGGGGAAATGCCCCATGGCCTTTCCCTTTACTCAAATAAAGTTACAAGACTCCTCTGTCTTCTTTCTGGATATAAGCCTCTGGGCATTGTGAATTTCTCTGCACACTCTCCACCACAATGTCATGGCGTTTCCTCAATTCTCAAGAGAGGTTTTCACAGAACAGGGTTCTTCACCCTCTGGTTTTGCATTTGGATGGGTGGGTAAGTTTTGGAGGCTTTTGCTTTCCTCTGAAGATAAGGAGTCACAGACCAGAGAGACTCCAAAAACTGGACCTATAAGTAAATCAGGGGCTGTCAGTGCTGCTGAAGTGAGCTCAGCAGCCAGACAGGAAACATGTTTGCTTTCCCACAGCCCAGGAGAGACCGCTAATGCACAGGCATCAGCCTCACATCCAGTGTCCTGCCAGCTCTGCCTCCAACCAAGAGGCTTCTAGTCTTCAAATTCCACACTGCAGGGTTTCTCCTGCAGTTTGTTTTAGAGGACCCGTGGTGAGCCAGGTCTGGTTCCCAGGCGAGGCTGCTCCTGAGGGTCTGGGCACTAAATCTGGCTTTGGTCACATCTGTGCCAGAACAGCTCCTGCTGTCCTGTGCTTGCACAACCAGCCAGGAGGGAATGGAGCTGCCTTCAGGCTCTATAGCCTGATTCCTCCTTCACTGCAGAAACAATCTGGGGGTTTTTGTGGCCTTTGGTCCAAAGTGCTCCCTCCGGCCCTGCCCACAGCGCAGCGGAGAGGGAGAGGAGCCAGGGGAGTGTTTGGCTGTGCCAAGCAGCTCTGATTCTCCTGGGTGCTTTGGTATTCTCCAGTGCAGAAATCACAGGGTGGCACTCAGAAACCACCAGTGGGAGCCAAAAACATAAAAAAAAATTGGATCAGCCTTCAGTGGCCTTCCCTGCAGAAGGGGGATGGAGAAATTCAGGCCTCTCTGGGTAGCTGCCACTGATCCTGGGCCTCCCACAGCCTCAGTTCTGCTCTCCCCCTGCCTTGCTCCCTGCAGAGCCAGTTCCTGTTTGTCGAGATCTGTTCCCAGCGAAGGGTCCTCCCCTACTCTTGGTTTTATGCAACACTGCTGGAGCCTGATTCACCCCCTATCCATGGACATGAAAGGCTGTTCCAAGGCTGCCACAACTGCACAGGGCAGACACTGACTGCACACCAGGGGAATACTTCCCATATGCCTTTATTTGCAATGTTACTGGACTTTTTTACAGGCACTGTGCGTTGGTGTTCCAGACCGGTTTGGATTTTTTTTTCTGTATTACCCAATGACCGAGAAGTGTGGTGGGAGCAGGGAAAATCCCTCACAGCAACCATTCCAGCCTCCAGGAAAGCATAAGACATCTGAGAGAAATAATCTGCTTCTTCTGAAGCCACAAAGCGAGGGATCTGGTTTATAAACAGGCTTAAAAAATAGCATACATATATGAGAGCAGCTCGAAGCTAAAGTACAGCAGTAAGTGGTACATAGCTACGCGGTATCTGTTCACACCCTTTCTCCAAAGCTGGAAAAGGCATGGCTTAAAAACTAAAAACACAGTTAAAAAAAAAAAAAAAAGATTCCATGCATTAAATTTTAGTGTTTTGTGCAATTAAAATGGGATGAAAATAAATATAACTTAAAAAACCCCAACCTTTTTTCCATGACACTAATGGAACAGAGGCAAAGTCTATAAGGCACTTCTACATGGGCTAGTCTAGAAAGCTTGGCAAGGAGCTAAAACAGTGCAACCATTTACAATGGCATCTGATGAGCAAAAGACACCTGTCTGATGAGCTATGAACTGAGAAAAACCTTAGGAAACTTCAGTCCTTGGGAAAGACGCTTGGCAGCAGTGGCCAACTCCTCCTCCTTATTGCTGCAAGGGAGGTCTCCCCTCAAGGGTGCTGGACCCACCAAACTATGGCAGAGGGGCTCTGGAGCCCTGCTTCTGGGGACTGAGACAGGACAGTGGGTTTAGGATGGATGGAGCAGGTGAGGGACTCGTGGCTGCCAGGCTCCTGCACCACCTCCTGAGCTGCACGTTCCTCGACGCGAGGCTCCTGCAGCCTCCCCTCCCTGCCAGCCTCTCCAGGAATGACCTTTAGCGCACCAGCCCTGCTGCTGCTCGCTTCAAATGTTCCAGGAAGTTAAAAAATAGCCTCCACCCTAAACAGGGAACTGGGTGTTTTCACAGGAGCGGGAGCACAGGGGCCATCACACAGCCACAGCCCACTGGGGAGCGGTGCAGCCACAGGCAGCTCTGGGAAAAGGGGAAGGCATGGGGATGCCTGATCCCAGCTCTGCTTTGCCAAAGGTGTCTAACCCGGGTGATGCCTTGCTGCTGTGACCCTTCACCTGATGCAGATGGAAATTACAGACATGCTCCAGGCAGGATGGTGGCCTGGGCTAGGTGTGAGCATTGGTGGCACTACAAATGTGCTCAGCTGCTGACAAAAAAGACTGATCAACCTGGATGGCTACTTTAGGTCTCATAGTAGTCCTTTATGAGCTATTTTTCCCAGCTAGGGAGGATTGGAGACCCCAGCTAAGTTAGGCTGAAAGCAGTTCCTAATGGGGGAGCTGGCGCTCTAGAGAGGACCCCAAAGTTTTGCTCACCAGGGCACCCAGCATGGGGGATGTGGGTGGGAAGCACCTGGCCATGGCAAATACCTGTGCCTGACTACGTAGCTCTGCAGCAGGAGGGAAACCTTCATCCTCCAGTGCCACTCAAAAATAACTGAGCAACTTCTACAAGATGTCTTGAACACAAATTAAACCCCAAATCTGCCCTTCTAGCAGCTCTGAAGGACTTCGCACAGCCAGCTCCCTGGGCTGAAAGGTGCTGGCAGAGACAACTAAAGGGTTCCCACTACAGTGTCCTTCACCATCTCCACACCTCGCTCACACTCTCTGACTGCCAGAGGGTCCTGGGCACGGTCACTGTGTGTTTTCAGGATGATCCTGGTGCAGGAAGAGGCTCCTTCCTCCACCAGCCCTCTTAACACCAGGCTGAGCAAGAGACAAAAGCAGGATAGGCAAAGCATGCACTTGCCTAAGCAACCCCACCGGGGGGCTGCCCCGGGCCACCTACTCCCATTGACTCTGCAAAGCCAAGGTTTCAAGTTCAGCTTTTGTTGTGGCAGGTTAGCTCTCTATTTACAAGGAGGGGTGGGGGAAAACAACCAAGACAACCTAAAAAAACCACAACAAAAACACATTAAATAGGGAGAGAATAGCTTTCAAATGGGGAGGGCAACGGCTGGAAAGTGTCTTGTAGTGCAGTTCAGAAGAGTCAGTCGGGGGCAGGTTGGGAGTAGTGGCAGAGTCGGATGTGTGGCTTTAATGCAAGTCTTCGCTCTGGGACAACTCTGTCAGGATCTGAATGAGGTTGTCCAGCCCCCAGAGGTAGCCATCCTCTCTGTTCCCTTCCACCCAGGGCACGTTGTGCTGGAGAACTTGTCCCTCTGGCAGTGGGGTGGTTTTCCCAAAGTCAATCATCCAGACTTTGGCTTGTTCCTGCTTGTCGTGAATGAAGAGGAGAGAGCTCCCAATTACCTGTGGAGAGGTGAGACCAATTAGTGGTGCTGCTGTTGCTCATTTTCAGCCCTCTTTGGGGCTTTCAGACACCTTATCTTAGGCTTCATTTCCAAGAGATGCTGCTGAAATTTTGCATGAGGTAAAGCAATCTCTGGGTGTTGCTGGTTGTGTTTGCACAGGCAAATGGGGCATTTGGACAAGCTGATTTACTCATACAAATCCCAGGTCTTGGCAGAAGGAGAGGATCAGAAAAACATGGGCATGAAAGATAAAGATGTCATTTTGGAAAATGAGCTAAGGTCCCTTAGCAAGGAGTGAGAGGAATTGTCTCAGACTTCAGATGGGGATTTTTTTCAAGGCTGGTTCTTTGTGATCAGCCTGTGCTCTTTGCACTCACCAGTCCTGCAGACACCACTGCAGGGATGGGGACACTCCAAGTACAAGTAACTTGCAACCTGTTGCCTCCTGCCTCAAACACCATCCAATTACATCCAGACTGCCCCTAGAATATCCTCCTGGCACTCACAGCACTCTGGGGGTGCAAGGTATAGAGCTGCATGCTCATGAATTTCCTTTTCCCTGAGTTTACTCAGCTGCATCTGCTTTGAAGGGCTTTTTCATATCCTGAACAGCCTTTGGGGAAATCCTGCAGCAAGAAGTGGCCTGGGCAAGACCAGCGAAGCCAACAGGTGGATTTGAGCTCTGACAACAAGAGTCTTAAGGCCTGTTGCAGTGGGATGAGACCCCCCAAGCCCAATAGTCACCACACACAAAGCAGAGAGATGCTCAGCAGCTCTGCTGTGGCTTCCCAGAGCTTAGGAAACATGTATCAGTATCAAGCCAGTCACCATTGTGCTCTTCTGCTTAATCTCTTCCTCCAGTCAGAAGATTTTAGCGGGGGCTTCTACAGAAAAGCACCAATGGGTGCATTTCAGAGCTGTCCCAAATGAAAACTGCTTTCCAAATACTCTCTGATATGAGTGAATTGGTGAATTATGAACTCACTTGCCCCTGTGTCACCAATAGGGACCTTGGTGACTGGAGTGCAAGGGCTGTAGCAGAGGTGATGCAGAGCACTGAGAGTCATGAGTGGCCCATATGATGTGTAGGTACATGGAAGAGAATCCAGCTGGTGTCAGCCCTCCAGAACAGCAGCACTACATGTTACTGGGGACTCCCACATCCGTGCTATCAGCAGGGCTTAGCCTGAGGTTTGCCTTTAGACAAGGGTTTTGAACAGGATGCATGTACTGTTTGCAAAAGCTGTTATGAATTTACATTTTTCAGGAGACTTTTTCCTCCAGTGTTTTGGGAAACCATCCAAGGTCCAGAGATGTGTATTATTTCCAAGACATGCTTATCTTTAGCTCTCCTTCTGCTAACCTCTTACAGTCCTCTCTTGGCCAGGACATTCTAATTTTAAGGAAAAGCCTTTTGCTGACATTCTTCATTTGTGTGTCCTGGATTGCCCAATTCCCCTGCAGCTCCTTGGAGGAGCCCTGCTCAGCAAGGGCCCCACAGAGGGACACAGAGCTTGGCAGACCTTCTGCTGTGCTTCATCTCAAAGCAGGATGGAAAGTCAAAGCTCCTGCTTTTTAATTTTTAAGGAGTGGAAACTCCTTTCAAACCCTATTTGAAAGGCTGCTTTGTTTCTGTGTTTTCAAATGAAACCCTGGCACTCGGTTTCAGGGAGAATTTTGTTTCCTGTGTTGAACTACCCTGAAACCTTCAGTTTTGACATTTCCCTTCCAACTGCCTTCCAAGCACTGCCACCAGGAGGCACAGCCCCATCTGCCTTTGGCTCCTGGCAGGACCTTCTGTGTCTGGCTGGTGCTGAGGTGGCTCATGTGCCTCTGGATGAGGGACAGTGGGCTGTGGCTCTGAGCCCCGGGAGGCAGAGGTTCCTATGAGGCTCTTTATTTCCCACACATCACATGAGAAGGACATGCACTCTCATGTTTTGTTAAGTAGACACAATAGCAAAATTATTGTATTAAATTGTGGAGCATTTCAGTTCCTAAAATGGCCAAAAAATATAGTGTTCCCTCCTTGTTTTCCCATCAGCACTGAGTCTTCACTATAGAAAATGTTGGTATCATGGACGCTCATTTCTGTATGAAATTTCTTCAAAAGACAGAGTTTGTACTCTGGTGCCCCAACCAGCTCAGGAAAGGCACATTTGGGGTATCTGCAATTTATGGCTGTGTTGAAGCCTTGCTTGATCATGTGGAGCAACTGTCAGCCAAATGATACCTGACATGCATTCAAACAGACATTTCTCCTGAGAAAACCCCTGTGCTTTCACACTAGGGAATTGTCCCTGTCATAAACAGCCTGAGTTTCTCCTAGATCTCCTAGTTCAGTGTTTGAACATTGGCTTTCAGGAGATTTGAGCCCGTGTCAGATGCACAAACATTCTATGCTATCATCTATATTTGCACATAAGTATCACATACGCATATGAAAATACAGATATAAGAATAAACCAGGCCCTGACTTTGACTTCTCTCCTTGGACAAGCTGGGATTAAACAGTTTGCCTCTCCAGGCAGATCTATCTAAACAGCAGTATTACCTCATGGCACTTGAAGAACGGGGATGTCTCCAGGGTAGCACGGATACCCTTCAACCGGTTAAGGTAACTGTTCTGGAATTACAAAAAAAAAAAAAAAAAAAAAAAAAAAAAATCCCAAATCCAAGCCATTAGTTTTGCAGGAAACCTACATAAAAACCACAGCATTGGGGCAGACAGGAAAGTCACCCCCACACCCAGCATCCTCCCACAGACCTTTCCCTTTGGAGAGTGTTCCCTCTTTTTTATGACCCACTTTTCCTTTTGGCTTCTAGAGCACCCTGTGAGCTCCTGTGGCTTTCAAAACTTAGTGAAAGCATCTTCTTTTGCTGAACTGGTGCTTTCTGCAGAGTACCCCTGCTGCATCCATGCTGGGAACACCTAATTCAGCAGCTGCTACTTTTTCTTCTCCCTTGCACTCTCTTAACAGATCAACTCTTCACTTCATCTGTCTTTTTAGCACTCAGTCAGTCACAGATCATGAGACACTCCTGCAACTCCATTATCAGCACTTTTGCACAGCTGGTCTCGTAGGCAGAAGGGTTTTCACAGTGACCAGCACATAGGTCAAGACCCACAAGCCTGTTAGAGCATCCCTGCAAATTGCTGGAAGGCACTAAACATTCTCAGGGGGCTCCACTGATTTCGGGGTTTATATAGAAAAATCAAGCACAGGAACACACACACAGCAAGTATCTGGGCACTATAACACACTTGCAAGGGGAGATGGGGATCGCTGTATAAAAATGAAGTGTCCAAGGAGCCCCATCCAGAGCCACAGCATGATGTGTGCTCCAAGTTCTTTGGGGATAAAATGCAGCCAGGCAACTTCATCTTCAGATCTAGGAAAACCCCTGGGTAACTCTTGTGAAAGCAAGCATGCCAGTTTGAAGGACACAGTACCAAGGGCCACTCCAACTGGAGCCTTGCATTTGGAGTCTTTATACAGTGCAGCTTAAAATGGAAGTGCTTTGTCAAATAGGTTATTTGACACAGTTGGTGTAAATTGTTTACAGCCAGATCTCTTATTCTCCTGGCAACTTAGGGAAGCTTGGAAAATGCTGCCTGTGGCTTGCCCTTGTGAAGTGTGCCTGGCACGGGATCACTCTTCTGCAAGACTGGGTACAGGCAACCCCCCCGGCAGGATGGGAGCCCCCACCACTCATACTGGGGCACAGAAAGGGCTCGGGGTGACCAGCCCAGGGATGAGGGACAGAGCATGGCTGTGACTACACAGTGGGTTTTGGGGGCCAATCCTGGAGATCCTCAGCAGATTCAGACTCGGGTCAAGCAGTGCTGCTGCAGCCAAGTCCCCTCCCAGCTCTCCACTGCTTTCCCCTCACCCTGCACCAAGATGGTGTTTCTCTTTGACATTTCTCATGCTTTTTAACAGACATTGCTCAGGCTTCAGCCTTCAGGCCAGGGACCTGATGAGCTGAGGTCAGGCTCCACAGAAATGCCCTCTCCAAGCAGTGCCCCCAACATCCCCCACTCACCAAAACATTCCTGTTTCCTCTGGTGAACTCACGGAAAGCCTCCATGACTTGTTCCTTTGTCCGTGTCTTCTTGAAGTCCCGGTTCACAGTGCCGTCCTCTTTCTTGAAAAGAAGGGACAGGGGTGAGTTGGATGGGGAGGAAGGAAGCTTGGGCAGGAGTAGCGTTTCTGCAGCCATGCATGTTGCCAAGTAGGATGTGGACCAGCGTTTTTGGCAGCTGAAGGATGTGTCTGTGGAGCAGGGGTGAGCAGAGGCAGCAGGTCTCTGCTTGCACATCCCAAGTTATCCCACAGCCCCCATGCACTGATGTCTACTGCAAATGGAACTCTCCATCGTCAAATACTTGCCAAGGTCACTGGCAATGTGGACTAATTCTCTTCACAGACCTGGTGCTTGCTGTTAACAGAGGCTGGAGACAACCTGTTTCTGGTGTTTCTGTACCCAAATGGTTTCCCATGGCTGCTGTGGCTGAGAATGGCACTGACACCAGCCCTGGAGCCTGGCTCCCTGGGCTGTCTCTCTGGCTTGTGGAGGACAGCAGAGCATGATCATGATGGGACAGAACCAAGTGTGGATGGAAACAACATCTCAGAAGCAGGAACAAAACGGGTCCATAAGAAATCCTCCAAGGATTGCAGCAAGGAGCAAGCCCATGGCTGTCTGGTCTCACTGGTCCTTTGATAGTCCATGAATCACAAACCCTTCAAGGCAGCAGCCTGGCACCGAGATGCAGCAAGCAGCCTTGTGCTCTCCTCTGCCTTTTCCCCAGTGGCACATCCATCATTGGCCTGCCATGGCATGGCTTGTCCATTGCAGAGACCATACTCAGCCCTGGCTCAGAGGCTCCCATCTGACCCTCTGGGCAGCTTTGTAGGTCTCTCCCCATTTCCCTGGTCCTTCTGGGGCTCTGATTTTTACATCAACTCCTTTCATTGTCCAGAGGGGCCGTGGGACAGGCAGGCAGATCTCACTTCCTGGATACAGGGGCTATTTTAAACCACATTTGCTTGTGCTCACAGCTCTATTACAGGGCTCCATCCCACTGCCCTAGACAGCTCGTTTGCACACAATACAGCAATGGGACAGGGGCCAAAAGACATCCTGTGGGCTGGGGAAGATGAAGGATGAAGAAGCAGAGCAGAGGCTGGGGAGGAAGAAGGCACAATGAAATCACCTGCCCTGGAGATTAGAGACCCGTCCAGGGAAGTGCCCCAGCACAGGGCAATGTGCATCCCCCTCAAGAGGGGGCTTTCTGTGGGCATGGTAGCCCACCCTGGGGGAATACTGAGTGCCCAAAGTGAGCCTGCCACCAAATCAGCACCTGAAGTGCAGTTTGGGATGAATCACACAGCACACTTCAGCTTCCAGCTTGTGTAAGCATTAACAAAGGCTGTAACAAAAGAAATGTACAAAAGAAAAACTCCAGGAAAAATTTTGTGCCAATTGCAACGACTGGACCCAGCTTCAAATAACCCTGACTGTTGTGCTGCCACAGGGTTCAAAAGCAATGCTCAGGGCTGGCAGAGTGTGTATTGGTAGGGGTCAGGGACAACCTTTTCACTGGAGCCTCTGTGCTGCTGATGGCCCATGCAGAGCTGGGATCTCTGCTCTCAGCTGTGACCTTGCTGAGGATGCTCTAGTGGCACGTGTGTGATGTACAGGGGAAGGGCACTTTGCAGCTACATGTCCCTCATGTAAGCCCTGACATGGCAGCTCAGAAATGAACCCACCCGCTCCCAGGAGGATGATCAAGATCAACCTGGAGAAGGGCCACAGCACTAATTTCATGTGTAAAGAGCACAACTTTCCACAAAGCATCCAAGAAAGGAGATGGACTTCTGAGTGCTCCTAAAAATAAATGAAAATCACAGATGGCCTTTCCGATAAGGCAGTCTCAGCTTCAGGAAAGCCAAGCAGCCTATCCCTAGTGCTGCTCCCAGCATTACCCGCCTCCTGCAGTTTCCTTGCCCAGCCAGAGGTTGCTGCTGAGGCTGACAACTGCCATGACATTCACAGGTGTCTGAGCCCCGAGGGGGCTGCCTTCCACGCAGAAGAAATGTGAGGGGGGCTGATAAGGACTGTCACAACCTCCACCCCAGCAGCGATTCCAGCTCATGCTGGCGTCACTGGCGCACGGCTCAGCTCAGCCAGATCTCCCTCCAGCACTGCCTCCAGCCTCAGATGGGGCTTGGAGCTGCCTGGCTTGGCAAAGTTAGGTGGAGGCTTTCCAGGCTGGCTTTGGGACCCTGCAAACATTCCAGCCCTGGGGAATGCCATCACACTGTGGCCTTGCTGCAGGCAATGGTGAGTAACACTCAGACCAGAGCAGCAGCTCAGGAGTGTCATTTCTTACAGTGAGCCCAGCAAGTTTCAATTGGGCCACCAGGGATCATTTGTGTTACTTTCAGCATGGAAATTTTATTAATAGCTACTGTTTCCAACAGGTTCTAGCTATTCCAGAAAATCAGATGAATATCATTATCTCCTTTTGCAAAGGAAAATTTCCATTTTAAAGAGGAAGAACTGGATCCTCAAGGCCACCTGGGAAAGGGAGAGCTCAGTCAGGAAAGGGTTGCTATCCTCATGCCCAACCCTGAACTCCCTGTTTACCTTACCTGACTGTGTTATCTAAAAGGCTTCCACTGCTCCTCTCCTTCCTATGACCCCTTCCCACACGTCCAGGGTCAAATCCTGTCCTTCCCTTGCACTTCTCAGAACTCTCCTCTAGCAGCCCCCATCCATGAGCGAGGGGCAGGGCAGATTCATTGCTGCTCTTCACAGGGAAGCATCTACAGCAAGAAATAAAACCTGGGAAGCCAGCCAGGGTACCAAAGGCACTTTCCCTAACACAGAAACTCAATCCCAGAATAGAGAACAGGGATACAGCACAGCATGACCAGCCCTGTTGGAAAAACAGCCAGCCGTGAAACAGCATGAACTGCTAATGCTTTAGCTTAGGGGAAAATAACCCAGAAGCTGAGGGATTTAAGGAGAATTACAGTAATTAGAGCCTTGATCAAATTAGTCAGCCCCCTAGCAGCAGCAGGAATACTGCTGGAGGCCAGAACTTCTCAACATTTTTCAATTAAAGGGCTGCTTCACCTCTTTGAAAAAAATCCACTGCTCAGATCAGGCAGCAACTCATTTATGGTTGGCTAAACAAAGGTGCAAATCTCATAACGGCTTCATGGCCTTTATTTCCCTCCACAATGTTTTTGGCCTCCCTGGGAATATTGTTTGTTTGGATTTTTTTTTTTTTTCATTTTTTAATTTCAAGTCCTTCATATATAATCTGCCCCCTAAACATGCCCAGACTGAGAAGAACCACTGGAGGCTAAGGATCTATCATGCTGGACTATAAATAGACAGATATTTCTGATTACACCAAGAAAGCAGGAAGAAGAAGCAGTTCATGAGAGCTTTAGTCCCAGCTTGTCCCCCTTTTTTATATAGCCTCAGTTTTATAAAAAGCAAAACAGCAGCAATGGGAACTAGGCATGGGGTTGTCCCAAACTGGAGGAGCTCACAGTGTGCTTATGGGCATCCACAGCAGGAAAGGGTCTTTGGGAGACCTGGAGAGATCAGGGAAGAGCTGCATGAGCAAGAAGGTGCCCTGACCCAATGTAGGCACTGCAGGAAGCTGCTGTGGGGAGCATGGATCATCAGCATCCTAGGCAGAGACAGGGAATGGGCAGGGGTGCCTTGCATTGTCTGCCAGGAAACCTTTGAAGGTGCTCAGCCCAAGAGCTGCTCCTGGGGCTTCTGAGAGTTTTTGAGTTAGAGGTAAATGCATTATATCCTGCTGGCCATGAAACAGCTGAAGGAAGAAGGTGCAATATGCACAGAGCAAGAGACAACTCCCTTCTGTGAGTGGTTAGAAGCAGCAGCTCAGAGTGACCCACTCCTGCTGACCTTTTAAACCCATGGTCTGACACCTGCATTTCTTTGTTGGTGAGGTGAAGGGAAATGCTACCAGGGCAGTCTAACAAAATCTGGTGTGAGGGCTTTATCAGAGAACAGCCTAATTTGTTTTTAATTCTATCATTTTAATACCACTATCTCAGGCAGGAGGTTAGGCTACAGAGACCCAGATAGGCACGCTGGGGGAATTCTGTCCAACTCAGAGAGTAGAAAAATAATCTGTGATCAAGAGAAAGAAACTCCTCCAATCAAGACACATGCACATATTGAGCCATCGTTTCCACAAAGAACAAGTTGCTGCTCTGAGCTATTGCCTGGGCCCTCAGCAGCTACCCAAGCCTGAATTACTGCAAACACAACTTGACAGAGCTCCCCATGGCTGCCAAGCCAACATCATGCCCAGACATGCAATGAAACCCTTGGCTCAAGTGTGATATTACATTTAAATCACACTGGCTGGCTATCAAAAGGCATAGGCCATTGCTAGTGCTCATGCAAGCAGTATCACTAATACTCTGTGGTTACAGACCTACTGTTCAAGTGCCAGACATCTTTCTTGCCCCCTTGGAGAAAAATCTCCTGGACTGGCTCATCTACTGGGGACACAGAAGCATCCCAGCTGGTGTCTCCAGAAATGTGAGTGCTGCTCTGAGCAAGAGCAGTCAGCAGGTTACATGTGCATGAAGGTGCTGAAAGTAAGTGTAGCTGTGTGTGTTTGTCCCATTTCATAGGGCTCAGCTGCTGAATCTTCCTGGACAGGCTTGTAAACACATCCTCTTTACTGACTGTGGCTAAGCTCACAGCTCCAACCACAGATGGGCACACGTTCAAGCTGGGATTTGGATTAATGGCTCAGCCCAGTGGCAGAGCAGAATTGAAAGCAAACAACTAATTTGGATCTTCAAGTTGGAGGATGGCACTTTGTATTTTGCAGGGAATGAGAAATCAACCAAATAGCTGATGTAATGAGATTATGTCTAAAACCATCCTCAGGATGCCCTGAGATCAGCTGCATTCTCAGAAGAGCAGCAGTGCCCCGGGTGAGGTGCCTGTGTGCTGGTTTGGCTGCAGGGGCCTGCTGTCACCACCAGCCTGCTGCATGTGTACCTCTGTGAGTTTGGCTAGTGAGCACTCCCAGCAGCTGATCCCCTGCTGACACAGCTGGCCAGACTCACCTTTATCCCCTCGATCCTGAAGCCCAGTGTGGCGGTGGAGCTGATGGTCTCCCTCCACTGCATGTAGCGGGGCTTGGTCACTGCCCGCAGCACGTTCTCCTCCTCAGTGGGGGCGTCGGGGTCCACCTCAATCATCTTCTGGTACATGTCCTTCCTCAGGCTCGGCTTCTTCCGGGCCTTTATCAGCTCCTCCTCCAGGTATGTTCTGCAGGGAGTGTGGGGGTGTGTGAACAGGGCCACCACACAAGGTGCCATATACCCACAGACAGCCCTCGCCCCAGAAATCAGGCTGATGTAGGACAGCTGATCCCCAAGGAGTAGTGCAGCATAGGAAATAATGGAGCAAGCCTCATTGATCCTGATTTAATTATCAATCCATCATCAACACCCGATATCTTTTCAGTTCATCAAGGAACCACAACCACTCTGGCAATAAAAAGGAATGTTATTTCTCACAGGTGCTCATGGCTGTGCTGCTGCCACTCCAGCAGCCTCTTCATGCCATCCCTTATCCTGGAGGGCCCATACTCCAAAGTTCAGGAAACCTGAGCTCTCACTTGAGCTAAACATGGCTTTCAAGATATGCCCAGGAAACTGTGCACATGCTCTGGGAGCCAGCTGAATTGAAGGCAAGAGGGATGTTCCAGTGTCCCATCCTTCAGCATCAGCTGCTGCTCCCTTTCAGGATCAGCCAAAGCTGCTCCCATGCCTCTCTTGTGCTCTTCCATCCCCCCACTCTGTGCACCATGAGGGCTCTGCCTCACCAGATGCTAAACAGGGTGTTTTCACACAGAGCTGTTCCATTGATGATGATGATTTTGCCCAGTATAGGTCTGCTTCAAGTGGACTTCTTAGCAACAGCTTTCTCTACAAGATGAAGCACAGAAAGGGATGCAACCTTGGCCAGATGCTTACCAGCACCCCAGGTCCACAGAGTGTAGCCAGGATGGGGGAATGGGGGAAGGAGGATGGAAGATGCAGAGGAGTGTGCAAAGACCTTGATTTTATCCATACTTCAGAGAAACACCCCTCTGTGTCAGAGCACAGTAGTGGAAAAGTTCTGCATTCTGGCATGCATAAAACCATCATCCACAAAGTAATACTTCCTACAGCAATAATAAACCACCATGGAATTCCTCTCACAGTTCCCAAATCAACCCTGGCTCAGGCTGGAAGATGTCCAGGCTCTCCTCAAACAACCCACCAAGTTGGGTGAAATGTCCCAGCAAAACAACCCAGGAATGACCCTATCTGTCACTGTTCTACACCTCCCACTAGTCACGCCCAGCTCTGCAGAGAGACAGTGCCCTCTGCCCATGTCCCCTGTGCCAAAATCCCAGCACTGAGTATGTGCTTCACCTCCAGAACCAAGCAAAACAAACTGAGAGGGTGCTGAGAAGACTCTGTGGGACAATTTTCCTGTGTCCCACAAGGCAAACTGGTGCCTTTGCTTAGGGCAGACACCCCCAGGCCACCAGCCCCTTTGAAAAATACTGCAGGTAAGAGCAATGAAAGTCTTTGGCTGAGATCACCAAACCCATTCTTTTGGTGCAGATGGAATAAAACAGCAGAATAAAGCAGCAGCATGCTAGAAGTGCTGCTCACACTGCTCAGAGAGCTAGAATTTCTTATAAGAATGACAGATCATCAGTGTCTGTGGCTTGGTCCTCTCCATCGCCTCAGGCTTGTGCCATCACCAAGGCTTAAGAAAGACAAAGCCTTGTTTAGGAACGACTGGAGTAGGCTGCCACATCCCAAAGCCAGGTTGGCATGAAAAAAACCAACCTGTATCTGCCTGGCAGCAAGCTGCTGGCTCAGAGGACAGGTTTAATACTCCTGAGGTTTAGATTATTTGCTCAGCCATGGGGATGCCCCATTCCACAGCATTAACTCCATTCATCCTCTCTCACCGGCTCCTCCCACAGCACCATCTTATTTCAGGATGATGATGCCCTTTGCCTGAGCTCCAAAACCCCAGGTGCATAAATCACCTGACATGTGATCTGTGCATGAGAAGCTTTCTTCTTCCCAGAGACAGCCACAGGAGCATCTGGGCAGCACGTCCAGCAGCTCTTCTTCTGGTGGCTGCTGTCTGGGTCCAGAGCGAGTCCTGTTTCCTTCCCACAGCAGCATGTGTGTGCCAGCCGGGGCCACATGGCTGCGCCGGGCCCTCTGCCCTTCCCTCCACCCCTCCGGTGGAAAGTATTTCCCGCCTCTTCCCTGCCGACAGCCGGGCACGCCAGTTCAGTTTCACATCGGGATTCAGGAGGGGAAAAAAGAATTCCTCCCTCCCACAGAAACCATCAGCTTTTCCAGCAGCGCGTCTCCACCATGTCTGGCTGCGCCTTTGCCAGCGAGGGGGGTCTCAACCCTTCCTGCCACCAGCCTGCAGCACACCCAGGGCTGAGGGGTGGCCTGAGACTGCTCCAGAACTGGCAGCCACCTGGGGTCACCAGCCCTGCTCACATCTGCTCTGGGACACCCTTGTCAGCTGTGGCACAGCTCACTCAAAAACTGCTGCTGTCCAAGTGGCTGTAGCCTGGGATCCTGGTGGATCTGGACAGATGGTCCTCAAGGAGGACATGGGTAATGTTGCTCATCTGTTAGGAAATATTTCAAGAGCTTTGCATAAAAGGCACTGAACTACTTAGCACACGTATTTTATCCCTCCAGTGCGCATCGGAGCAAAGGCTGAGCAGAGGGAAAATTTCTCGCTCACTGAAATTGTGCGTTTCAAGTGTCTTTATTGCATCCATCTGGCACCCTGGGCAGGATCTCCTACACCCCATCCCTTGGCTGTGTCCTCATGTGGCAGAGAGGACATCTGAACAGCTACTGTGCCATTGCTGTGTACCCAAACCCAAGCAGAGGGTTGTCCCCTCCACCACACCAAACCTTTCCCAGCATGCAGGACAGTCAGTAAGCAGAGAAGGAAGGAGCCTGGTGTATCCTTTCTATACCCAGATTTCACCATGGCTGTCTCATGGTATTGGCTGAGCTTTATCTAAAGACAGGTGAGCCTGGTATTCTTAATTGTGTGCTTCAGGCAATTTTACCTAGGTGATGCATTTACTTTTGAGTATCCCATCTTAAAACTCAGAAAACATCCCCAATGCCACTCACCTGACCCCCATTTTGCAGTCCATAACACAAGGGGAGTCAAACTCAGCCAGGAGATCTTCCATCTGGTTGTATCGCTCGCCATCCTTGACCACATCTCCGTGGTAGGCAGGGACATAGGGCTTCAGGACATCATTCATGAGGCGGTCGAGGCACCGCTGCTCCGATTCACAGTGCTTCTTCAGTATCCTGCCATTGGCTGCCGCCTTGAAACTACCTGGTGGAGGGTGACAAGGGACAATGTGGCACTTGCTTTGGATGCCGCGGGGACAGGAAGGGCAGCCCAACACCTTGGAAGCACCTCCATTTACACCTGCACCCAAGGAGTCACTACAGGCAGGGACTGAAAAAGCTCAGGTTGCCAGAGGTTTCTGACCAGCACTGTCACACCCCAAAGAGGGCAGAGAGCTGTCCTGCAGCATGCAACACATTTGCTGCACATCCTCTGTGCACTTCTCTGTAGGTTCACATCTTTGTGTCTATGCTCATGTGTGGGGCACCTTTGTGCTGGGCAGCACCACCTGCTTTGCAGTGGGTCAGGAGGTGGGCCCGGCTCTCACCCAAAGCACCCAGCTTTCTGCTGCCTGAGGAAAAAGCAGCAGTAATTCCTGCTGGCCCTGGGAGACTGAAAGCCCAGAGCACCTTCAAACCAACCTCCACTAGCATTTAGATAAGTCACTCTCTTTTGCTAGAGGCTGGGAGCTGCAAGCTGGGACACTCATGCAGCAGCCTAAAGCAATTCAAGCCAACAAAGCTCATTAATCTGCGATAATGAAGGGCCCTGCCACCATTCTGTCCCTCCCCATGCTCTGTACCTGCGTGTCCTGCTAGCTGGATCCAAGGGTACTTCTTCTTGAAAGACATCACAAACGGGGACCAGTGCACCATATTCTTGATCTTCCTCCATGACTTGCTCTAAGGGGAAAAAAAATAATGAAGGTGAATGCAATGTTTTAAGCTTTTACTGTCTGTAAAGTCACTTCAGGCAGCATGCAGCTGTTTTGGACAGGGAAAGAGGAACCACAGCCAGCGCAGAATGGAAGCAAACAGAAAATCTGCTCTTTTCCCATTGTGCTGTGCCAAGCCACTGGGCCTCAACTCTACATTCAAAAATCACGAGTAACTTCACTAAATTGGATGGCGTTACAGCGTTGTTCCAGTTGGCTGCTGCTGCTGCAGAGCGCCCAGCCATCCGCACTGCCTCGTCCAGCTCCCTGCATCCCTCTGCGGGAGCAGCAGGGACATTAACCCATCCCTGAGCACTGCATTAGGTTGCAGCAGATGGAGCGGAAAGGCAACTCAGGACTGCCATCCAGCCACAAAAGTGAGCTGTAGGTCCTGAGGGGAGCAAGAGCACAGGCACACAGAGGCTCCCTGCCTGGCTTTTGTTCCCCCTGAAAGGCAGCTGCTGTGTCCATTAAGCTGGCAACCCACGTGTGCTGATCTGCCTGCTCTGGCCCATCTGTAACTACAGTTCAGAGAACAATTCCCTCCTGACATGTTGTGTTTCTCACCAGATAGATTGCTCAAAACTATTTACATGACTCTAACGAAGGCTGCACTGGACGTACGAAAGCCTCCCTCAATGGCTCCTTCCTGCGAGTTTTTCCCTGGATTGTTCTAGGGAACACACCACCAGTAAAAGGCAGGGGATGACCTCTTATCTTGGCCCCAGAAGGTGACGGCACAAACAAATTATGTGAACGATATACAACGGCAACAATGGAGAAATGCCTTCTTGCAGGAGCTGGGACAAACAGTGTAGTCCTTGGCTGCTCCAAGCTTCTGGGTTCAGCTGGAAGCCAGCAGATAAATTATCCTCATTTGCTCCGCTGTGAAGGCATGGGAGGGAGCCTTCCAGAAAGCCCAAGTAATCTCTTCCTCGTGTTTGGAGAACTGGCCCCTGTTCCAGTAATGCTTCACAGACAGGCAGGGAAGAGCCAGCAGCCCCAACTTGCAGTTTGGATGCTTGCTGGGGGTGAACTCACAGCACAGGAATCTGTGCTGGGAACTGCTGACATGTTTAAATGGCAAGCAAGAAGCCAGACAAAGATGTTAGTGTCTAAAGTGTGGAAATTACACCGGGTTATCCCTGCGCCGTGCACCAGCCCGCTGGGGAGCAGGGAGATGCAGGGGCTGCCCAAGTGGTGGGCAGGACAGGAGAGGGCGAGGGGAAGAATAAAGGTCTTTCCCCACCTCGCAGCCTGGGAGGAGCAGGGCAGCCCTTCCCTGGAAGGCTGCCCGCAGTCAGGAGCGTCCCAGCGCAGCCTGGCACTGGTACAGCCTTGCAGGAGTTTGGCAGGAGCTGCCCAAGCACAGGGTGACACCAGGCATCCCCTTCTCCCGAGCTCCTCCGCGCTGTGGGCTCACTCTGCCGCCTGGCTTGCTTGCTTTGGCAGAGGGGTCAGGCAGTTCCCTACCTGACATGAGGATGAATGTTTTTATTTCCACACAGAGTGCCAGAAGTTGTGTGTTTTAGCTGTTCTTTGTTCTCCTTTTGGCAGAGGGCAAAGGGGAAGCGGGGGGGTGTCCCCTCCTTTTGTTTTTAAAATAGTAACATCAAGTCCTGGTTGATGTCATGAAAAAAGGGGAAAGAAAAGTCTCTAGGGGAGTTTGGACTCTAAACGAGTGTGACCCACCTCCTCTAAAAGAAGGAGTCCTCCCTTCATTTGCAGCACAGCATCATAAGTCACTCAGTCCCAGGAAACATGCCAAGGCAATGTGCCTTCCCAAGCCAAGATTTTGGTTCATGGTGGTTAGAGCTTTATAATTAAAATCTTTAGGTACTTCAAGGTACAGGCAGAATTGAGGCAAACAGTCCCTAAAGCAGGGCAAGCCACACTGGCTTCCCCCTGTCAGGGCTTTCCCAGGAGTGATGCTCTCCATTCCAGCACTGCTGCCAGGGCAGGGTAATGACCCTGAGTCCCCTGGAGACACAAAACACAACAACAACCTTTCTGCTGATCTGAACGGGTCAGAAAGCCAATCACTCAGCACAGCCACCCAAGGAACACGTAGCACATCCTCACCCTCTTTACGCCAGAGGGAAACATTTTCATCCAGGCCTCACCCGGTTTCAGGCACACTTTTAGTCAGGTATTTCCAACCCAAGTTTTAAGGACATGTGTAACAACTTCTTTTATGGCAAAGCTTGAGGCAGCTTCATCCATTTCAAGCTGCTCCCAACCAGCTGGATATCAACTGCAGAGTCAGTTGTCACTGCTGCAGGGATGACCCACAATTCTGATCCACAGAGCCCCTTTCTCCCAGCTTCTCACAGAGGCAACCACTAGACACTAATAGGGGAAAAGAGGGACTGTTGTCTTTCCGATTCCTTCAAAAGCCACTGGATTTTTGTTTTACACCTGAGCTCCCTCCCAGTGTAATAATGAAAAATTTGCTTCATCAAAAGAATGTTGCTCTGCTGTGGGAGTGCTCAAAAGGCTGAGTTTTGCAAGGCACAGCTCCCCTACTAAATCAGCAGCTGTATGGCTACATCTGATCTCTGGGACAGGCTGCAGAGGGGGATCATGGAGGAGCAACACAGGGATCCTGCCACTCCCTTTGTAGATAGCAAAATTCTCCCTAGGTAGAGTGTTGCTCCAGAAAGTCAGACTTTGTACTTTCCCTTGAGCCCCAAGAGAGATGGGAGGTGGCTTTTGACCATCTGCAGGGTCCTTCACCCTTGCAAGAGGTCGCTGTTTATTCAGACATTGATGAGTATTCAGAGATCTCAAAGCCCATGGTTTGGGACCCTGGCCATGCCAACCCTCATGTCAGGCTCTACAGCCAGCCACAGAAAACCAGAGCCACGAGGGTCACACCACTCCAGTCTCATTCAACAACCACATGCAGGAAACAGCCCCTCTGCTGCCTCCTGCCCTGCCTAGTGCTATTAATAGACAAAGGGAGTATTAAGGCTATTTACAGTAAAGAAATCTTCTTTAACACGACCTGTTGGGAACCACAAAGTCATCACCTCCGGGCTTGTCCGTAACTTTTGGTTTACATTTCAAGGAGTTATTTGCTCACACATCCAGGAGCACAGGCACAGCTGTAGGTGCATGGAGGTGTTAGCTGTGGCAACTCCCTGGACTCAAAGGATGTTTTACCATACTGGAAGAAATAGCTCTGCAGGTGGCATTACCAAGTGATGCAGGTGAAAGGCAGATGCGTGCTCTTCTCATTTGCCTGCAAGGAGATGAACTTGCAGGTGGTCATTTCAAAAGGTGAGCACATTTCCAAGCCTTTTGCATGATCAAAGCTTGCACCTGATGTGGCACCCTGGCTCCCAGCTCTCCCCCAAACCCAGCCCTTTGCCTCCCAGAAAACTCAGGAAGCTGTGTGGACTGACTGCACTCTTACACAGGCAGTGAGAGCATGGAGCCTGCATAAGCAGGGAATATGCACGAGGTGTCTGATGCAATTTGACACTTTATTTAAAATCTGGTTCAGCATCAGCAAATGCCAACTGATTAGCTGTTAAGTAAATTATTTAGTGACTCTGGAAATATATTTAGCAAGGAGCGTCACCGTTTTCCCTAATAGTCTGCCACATGGAAAAGAGGCTCAGCAACTGCAGAACCAACTCTAAAAAAGAACTTGTCAGGATTTCTGCAGCACTCTGCTTCTGCCTCTGCCCTCTTACAGCTTTTGCTTACTTCACAGAGCAGTATCCCAAGCCAGGAGTGGGATACAGGCCAGAGGAGTTAATCCCTCCCAGTGAGGACCCACAATTGGTCAGGGGGAGAGGAGTGCTGGCAAAACAACTTTATCTGCTGTATGTTTAACTTTACTTATCTGAAGCTTAAAGCAAACTCTAGGCTTTCCCCATCTGTCAATAGAGCTTCATATGGAAAGAACAACACAGGAGAATTTAGTGCCAGCGCAGAAGGTCAGAGGATATATTGTGTTTAATTAGATTAAACAAAAAGTGACTGATGAGCTCAGTGCTTGCTGTACATTTTCTCTGTTGCATATTTATTCCTTTAATGTCTGCTCAAAGGAGACGTGCCTTTCTCGGACTGCCTGTTGCCTCCCTTTCCCAGCATGGACACTGGTGGAATTTGACTGGTGTTATTCCCCATGCATGGAGCCAGCAGGGTGCTCTTCCCTTTCCACGCATTCAGCCAGAGAGATAGGCAGTAACTGATTTAATTTGCTGAAATTATGCTTTCCTATGATTTTATGGGACCAAACGTTCCTGGAAATAGCAGGAGCTGGACCTGTATTTCAGTGCTTTTTATTAACTAGAGCATGCATGGTTAGAGGCAAGATTACACAGCTGGGCCAGGGGATGGAAAAGAGTGGGAGCAGCATTAAATTAATGATTTTCCCAATTGTGAAAAGAATTTCCTTTCTCCCAGGAAAATAATGAAATATCCTAGGATCAGAAGAGGTAGAGGAGAACTATAAGGAGACAGTAGTGTCACCAATGCTCACTGCTTCCCCACGCTTCACTGGAGTTGTTGCAGCCCAGGGATTTGCATAAGTGACACCCTGGCTTTCCCTTCCCTTTGGAGAAAGCCCTATTCCTGGGGACTTCACTTGCAGCTCTTCTAGGAAGTGACATTAAGCTGTGCTGTTGCAGGCTCCAAGATGTTTCACTCACAAGTAGGAGGGTTGGATGGCCAGAGCCTTTCTGGTTTAAAAAACCAAGGCAGAAAGGGCTGAGAAGGGCACACTTTGCTTCACAGAGCCCTCCTCTTCAATAACTAAATGAGTGGGGGAACTTTTGCCTGCAGAGTTCCCTCCGTGCCAACCTGCTCCATGGCCATGCACATACAGCCAAGGAAAAAGAGGCCATTTAGTTTTCCATGTTTAAAAGAATGAATGTGTTTTCTTTTGCTCTTCAAAAAGTTGTTAAGGTTTCCCTAGTGATGATTGTTTCCCTTGACTGGGAAAAACCTTGTCACTGCAGCCTCGGCGGGGAGGCCAGCTTTGTTCATTGTGCTGGACGCTGGGTGCGCAGGGCGGCGGGGAGAGCTGGCAGGTACCACGGAATGCCTCCTCCTGCTGTGTCCTGGCCTGGGCGTGACCAAAGTGCAGGACACCTGGTGAAAAACCTGTGATGTGATGTGATGTGGTGTGATGGTGCAGGGCTGGGGCTATGCTCTGCTTGGCTTTGCCATCTCACAGCCCCTGGCTGCCTCTGTCCTGGCAACAAGAAGAAAGAGCCCAGTGACCACTTCAGCATGCACCAGGCTGTGACCACAGACCCTGATGCTGGCAGCAAGTGACAGCCCATATTCTGAATTGTCGTCCTCCTACACAAACCCCATTCACCCTTGCCGATGCTTCTGTACTGCACGGCAGATAAATAGCCTTGTTTTGGCCAGAGTAGCAGCTGGCAATGGAGGAGGGGGGCTTTGGATCAGTGGGCATTTCCTGATTTAGTCACAAAAGGCATAATACAAGAGTTTCAGCAGCTGCCCAAAACCTGGCAGAAGCAATGCCAGTTCCATGTCTTACAGATACCACTGAGCAAAGATAAAGTGAGGTCCAACATCAGGCTTCACTTAAGTTAATACAAGGAAATACAGTGTGATGACTGACAGGCATTTCTGGGTGCCTAGAAATTTTAGAGCAAAGCCCCAAGCCTCATTAGATAAATTATTTTGATGACTGTGGTATAGATGCTCCTGTTGGGGTGTAGTTACTTCTTCTGCGGTGTAGCAGCTTCTGCTACTCTCCAAGGTCTCCATCTCATTTAGAGTGAGAAAAAATCCTAAGACATGCACTCTTTTACTTCAAACACTTTGTTTTTCAGAATAGCCAGGAAGGATTTTGCCATTCACAAGAGAGAAACCACTCCCCTCTGGTTTTGTGAGGAATGCCCTTTTCTCCAGTGGGATCAGGGAGCTCTCCCACCAAGACCAAAGATCTGGGGCAGAGGGTCCTAGAGATAAAGCTACTGTTTCTCTGCTGTCTGCAGAGATCAGCATGCGTGGTAGGGGAGCCTCAGTAAAAATGCATGAAAGCCAGGAACATCTGCTCAGATCATGGAAAAAATATTCCAGTGTATTGGAAAAAACCAGGAGCTTGTTGCAGGCTCCCTCTTCCTGCTTGTGATGAAGGCAAGGAGAATTAGAAAGAGCAGAGGCAGATGAGCGAGCAGCAGTCCTTCAGCTTGACCTCCCCGATGACAATGGAAGGAAACGGAGTGGCTGGGAGCCGGGAGCACAGCAGTCACCCATCGCCTGGAAGGACATTTGGAACCTCCTCACCCACAAAGCATGAGCAGAGCAGAGCAGCAGAGGAGGAGCCATGTCAACACCACACTCAGGGGAAATGGCTACAGAGAGGACAGGTGGTGTTACACCTCTCTGGCCAGTTCAGCAAAGAAGGAAAGATTACAAAAAAGCCTAAGTGAGCGAAGGAAAAGACTGCATTGGAGCTCAGAGTAGCTGAGCCTCAGAACTACGGTTGTCTCCATGAGGCATTTCTTCTGTGGAGAGACTTCACTGAAGCAAAGCTGAACACCTCCTAATGCAGATCAGCCACAAATGACCCTCCCATAAAGCCAGCAGAATTATTAATTGCCAGCATCAGATACATTCAGCCTACTTTCCTGAGTGGGAACTGATCCAGATCTCTGCAAATGTATTTGTTACTCATTATGTACACACCAATAAGATTTGTTAAGCAATTTTCAGCTTGGAAAAGGTGAGTGATTCAGAAACAGCAAATCACTTTTGGTGGACTGCTACTTAAGCTGTACAGTGCTTCTTCCCCAGAAAGCAGCTAGCCTTTAAAAGTCAGCAGACTATAAAAATCCTTGCTGGTAGCCAAAAGTGGGCCTTGGTGAACTGATTTGTGAGAAGAGTCCCAGAGCACTGCAGCTCATTGGTGCAACACACTGGTGCAGCCAGACCAGGCATCCAGCTAAGAAACGGGATGTGCTGCCCAAAGATCTGACCCTGCATCCCTTTATCAAGGAACTTGTCATCAGCTTTGATGGAAACTGCTCTGTTTCCATCTGGAGACTTGTGTTTGATCCCTTTCCCAGTTCCAGGGTATTCACCACCATCTTTCTGGTTCCAAGCACCGTTTCAGCTCATCAGCTCCACAGCAGCACAGCACACGCTGGGGACATGGGCTCCTGTACCAGTGCTGTCTCTAGCACTTCTCACTCTCATGCTGCCGGCAGGGAAGAATCCCTGCAGCCTTCCCAACCCTACCACTGTGAATCCCAAACTGCTTCTAGTTCCCACATGCTGAGACCAGGAGCTGTGCCCTTCTTGACAGTAAATAACTGCATCAGTCTCTGGTTACTTGATTGAAGTCCAGCTCAGGTCCCTACAGGCCAGAGCTGCAACTAAGGATACAGAAGAGACTCAGGTCTAAAAGTCACAACAGAGTGTCTCGGAGGGCAGTGATTTGGTAAGGCACAGCCTTCCTGCAAGAAACAACCTGAATACAAAACCCGTGCTTGTACATGTCAGGGATCTGGGATATATAGCTTTGCCATATCCTCCCAAGGGATGAGCCAAACCCTGCAGTCCTTTGGGAAAAAGGAGTGTCAGCACAGGGCATGTTGGGAACACGGGTAACCAAACCAGCAGGAGATTAAATAAAGTGCCAGTTATTTCCAATCTGGCTGATTTAGACTGGCAGATAGAATTAATCATACGACAGGGGCTGCCAAATGCTCTGTTCTACAATTTGAAGGTAAGTTTTCAGAGATTTAAATGAGGATTACACATTTACAGCCTGCCTGGAGGTACTTGGGTCAGAGACACAAATGCAGGAGCAACCCCAATAACTGGAACAAAGCAATACTTTGTTCTTAATATCTGCGGTTTTTGAGTCTGATTTCTTTCTGTCAGCTTCAGGAGGTGACCCAGAAATCTTGGTACTGGACTAGTGTGCTCTCTGACAAGGGCCATGACATGACCTGAAATTTCCAGAGCTCATGTCTCCAGAGAAGAGGGGTGGACAGGGATCTCCTCCCTGCACAAGGCTCAGAGCAGGCACATGCTATGGTGTGATAATATCACATCACTTATCCTTTCATTCTGGCATTACCTAGCAGGGTGGACACGGGCCAGACAGGGCTGCCACTGACTTCCAGTGCTGCTGTAGCCATGTGAAGTATCTCCTCTGGCATAGCACAGAGGGCATTGATACAGATGCTGAACATACAACATGCTGGGAGCATAATGCCCATAAGAACTGATGATACACAAGCAAGGTTAGGCAGGCCAAGTCATGCCATGTCAATGAAGCAATCTGCAGGAGAAAGACCTGGCTTGTAGACTTGAGTTTTACTGTTGCTGAAACCCCCAGACCTTCACACTGGTTTTGGACACAGAAAACATTTCCATTGCTGCTCCCTGGCTCTGTCCATTCATGGAGTTAGATCCCTGCTCTTCTGCTGTTTAACCACAAATTCACTTTGTGGAGTGTGTGCATGAGAAATGCATCTCTACCATGAACACTTCCAAGGGAAATGTTCAGATGCTTTTAAAGTGCCTTCTGTGAAGTGGGAAGGCAGAGCTGGAAATGGAAAGGAAGAAAAGGACCAAGCTCTGGCTACAGAAATTTGTTTAGAACAGAATTTTTTTTAAATTAATCATTAGTGCTGAACATCCTCACATTTACTGGGTATAGGAGTGTAAAAAAGTGATTTAGAAGAGCAGTTATAAGTTTCATAAACATGACTAAACTCTAAAGCTAAATGTTCAACATGCGTGACCTTTTAATTCCCCTTTAAATCAGTTTAGCACTTTAATTTGTGTTTGGAGTCCCTCATGTTTGGATAGCACTTTGGTGATTTAAAGTACTATTTAGGAGTTTTATTGTCTCTCCTGCTTTGGAGCTGGGACCACAAATCCTCTGCTAAGTGGCTGGAGGAGTTTCTGCTTGCACAGGAGCTGCTGGGAGCACCAGCCTTGGCCATGGCTCCCCAGCACTCTCAACACATCACCATGGTATGGCTCCCTTTTTCTAGGCAGCTCCTAAATGTAATCAGCAATCAGCAGAAGCTCCTCCAGGAATGGAAGTGCACTTTGAGCCTCCTTGGTCTCAGATCCTTACAGGAGGAGCACAGTAGAAAGATGATAGCTTTGGGAAATGTCTTTGCCCAAAAAGGCATTGCAAGCAGCCAGGAAGCCACAGGCACATGCCACACAGTGCCTCCCTCACAGCTGCAGACCTGCTGTATATGAACCACACAGGGCTCAAAGTATCTTCCCATGAGACAGCACAGCATCTCAGAGCATTTGGTCTTTGAAGAGCACTAAGAGCTATTTGGAAAGTGGCCTAAGTCTGAAGGCAAAGAGAGATTTGTTACAGGCATAAGCACCCACAGAGCAGTCTCCCCGTGTGCTGCAGGTAAGGGCAGTGCAGCTCAGCCTTTCAGCTCTGCATTACTCCTGGAACCAGCGTTTGTGGGCATACATGAGACTTCTCTCCCTCAGAATGAGACAGACACAAGCTTGTTCACTATAGTCTGCTTCCAAGCTCATCTTGTGGGTGCCCTGAGACTTCCTCCACCAGCTTTCCAGCCACACTGCCCTGAAGGGATATGGGAAGCACAAACCATGTACTTTAGAAGCAGCTGTATGTGAGAACACCTTTCTCACTGGACACATCAACCACAGGCTGTGCTGGAGCCAGAGGCTCCCAGGAGCATGGCAAGACCAAGCTAATTACAGGGCTTCAAACATTGACCATCTCACATGCTCAGCTCTCATTCCAAATTCTCCACACAGTAGAGTCAGGCTGAGAACAGGGACTCTATCCACATTTACTTCAGTTAGATTACCCCATTCACTATCCATGCAGATGCAGACCCAGCTGCACTCATGCTCTGCCAGGCAGGGTGCTGCTCACTACCACACCCAGGAGCTGGCTCACCCAGCCTGGCAAGGACAGAGGGTGGCACCAGCTCGGCAGAGCCAGAGCACCGGCTGTGAGCAGCCTGTAAGCCATGTGGGACCCTGGAGAGCAGGATGGAGGGAGGAATTCATATAAACAGCATACCTCAGCTGCCCCCCAGCCCACTGCAGCAGAAGGGCTGGCAGTGAGCAGACCTCACACAGAACCAGCAGTAATTTTATCCTCGGCTTCATTTTTGGAGTCAGAACCCTACACGCACCCCTTCACCATTTTAGTTATGAGTCATGGAAAGATGTCAGCTGCAGGTACACAGCTCGACTCCTGCAGGGCCAGGTACATACCTCTGCTCCCAAAGCCAATGTCCTGCCACGCCTGCCTGCTGGGAGGGCATCCGAGGCGCCGGCTGGGCAGCGCTGTGCCAGGGGAAGGCCAGCAGCGCTGGGGGAAGAAGCTGTCACAGGAGCAGGCAAGGAGGGTTCTTCCCACACCGCTTCTTCCACGCTGCCTCTGACGCTTGTGCGCAGAGCTGGCAAGCCCTGCTGCACCCCGGCACTCCCCTGAGCCCTTAGGGAAAGGAACGGGATCCTCAGAGACACAGAGAGGGTTACCCAACCCTACATCCTGGTGCGGCACGCAGGCTTGGATTTTCCAACCTAACCATGCGCTGACACGCAGGGGTGGGGCGGGGGAAGAAAATGAGGATTTCAGCTGTTAACTTCTAAGAAATTGAGGAAAAACTTATCACTCCTGTGTAACTGGCCCCAATCTCCTGAGAGCTGGTACATGTCATGCTGCAGGGGTGCCAGCTGCGGGAACACCAGGGTTTTGGTAGAAATAGGAATGCATAGGCCAGCAAAGAAATTTGCTGCTTTGGTACAGCCTTACACAGGGTGCTGGGGAGGAAAATGTTTCTCTAACTCAAAAGGGAAATGCTCATCTGAAACGGGAAAGTGGAACTTTCTTTTGAGTGTTAATAGCAGAAAATCTCCTCTGCAATGGCTGTGTGATAAACCCCTGGGTGTGCAGCAGGGAGAGGATGCCTGGGGAAAAACACCCTGTCCCTGCTAAGGGGGCTCACTCAGGACCCCAGGAAAGCCCTGGGGACTGCTGCTGGCACAGGCACAAACGTGCTGAGGTTTTGGGGGGAAACACTGCTCAGACAGGCCAATAGCAGAGTTGGCAAGTGCCCTACGTGGGAGTCCCGGATGTGGGAACAGGGTCTAAGTTCTACAGCAATGCTGACAACACACTGACCACAAACAGCATCACCCAAGGCAATGCAGGTTCGTAAAGACAGATCCAGAGATCTGATCGCTTTTTTGGGGGAAAAAAAGTGAAATTCCTTCTAAACGAAATATTTTTATTGAAAGAGACTATTTTAAAGTGGGTGGAATGACACAGTGTGACATCCTTTAAAGAGGTAGAGATCATGGGTTTCATATTAAAACTCAGATAGTTTTTCTTGGAACAGCATGCTATGGTTTAAGAGAATTCCCGTGAATTTTCTGGTCCAAAAAAGGAGACAAAGATGAAGGGTAGTTATCTCTAGCCCTAAAATAGTGAGGGCACTTGCAATACAATGAACAGAAGCAATACAATGAACACATTATAAACATGGGTGTAGCACAGGCAGAGTTTAGCTCATCGTGTCCTAGAGTTTCTAAATATATTTTGGCTTGAGGGAAGAGCAAGGGAGAAGAGAAATGAATATAGGGAGGATGCCCAGTCTTCTGAATGACTGAGTTTTCCATCAAGGCACAAGCCCACGATCTCTGAGGCTGCATCTGTGGGTAGCAGCCGGCTGCTGAAGTCCTCCTGCTGCAGGCAACTATGTTTAGCTTCTCTTACAAGGTAAAGGAAGCAGAAGAGGAGGAAAAAAACTTAGTCATCTTCTCCCCTCAGATATTTTGCTGTTCATTTACTTCAGCAGCACATGAAGCACTTAGTCACTCTGTCTCCAACAGGCTTTTTCTATTTTTATTTTTCCAAATCAAAATAAAAAGAGAAAAGGAGGTTCCTTCCCAAATAAGCAGCTAGTGGAGGAGGCTGGGGGTGTGAACAGCGAGTGACCAGAACTTCACCCTGCAGCTCAGTGGCTGCTGCAGACACCCAAAGAGTGTTTGCAGCGTGCAGGAGGAGAGAGGGCAGGCACTGCCACTTCCTCTCGCTCAGCGACAGCTCGATGAGCTGCTTCAGCAAGCCAAAGTGCCAAGCATCCTCTGGAGCTGAGATCTGCTTCGTGCCCCTACAGGCAGTTGGTACCTGCCCTCACAGTAAAATCAGTGTTCTAACACACCACTCATGCTCCAGGTGTTTTCCAGTAGCAAGGACTATCTTGCAACCTAAGCTCCACATTCAGCTTGGATGTCTTCCATTCTCCAACTCAGAAATACAGTGTCAGAGCAGCACTTCCTTTGGGGTTGATTTTAGTAAACCAGCCACCACAGTTCCTGCGTTAGAATCCTTAGGGATAGAAGCTTTTGTCAAAACTTTGTCCAGCGGTGTTGTAGAACACCAGAAAACTGCTGCCCTTCCTGACTCCTCTCATCCTCAGGAGGGCACAGGGGGTGCTTGACACTGTCCCTTCCATCAGTGAGCCTTTTGACTGTGAAATGCAGGCACCAACACCAAGGTGCACGCTGGTGCTGAGATGCAGCCTCAAAAGGAAGAGCTTGAACAGCAGCAAGAAACAAAGCGTCTCTGAATGCAAGTGCAATGTAGAGCTGGGCATTTGGTTTCTCTCCTGTGCACAGTACCCTCAGGGGTCCGAGGACAGGGAGGCAATCCCACAAACTCCCATCATTTCTCCCCCATCAGAATCAAACCCACTGGCATGGCAGTGACCCAGTGCTTTACAACTGACTCAGGATGGGGTTTTTGGAGGGCTCAGAAGGCACCCAGATGGCTCACAGCTTCCTGTTGCTTCAGCTTTACAATAAAGCAACATAAATAGATCTTCATTCTTTGTTGACATTTGATGCTGTAAAGCAAAACAGGCATTGTTAACCTAAAAATAGGAAACGCTGTGGCAGCTTTGAAGAAATTCAGTGTTTTTCCTGTACTGATGCAAACCCGGTGGCCGAGTGCCAGATGCCTCTGTCCTGCTTTGAAGAACGATGAAATTCTTTGCAGCGCTCATAAATCACTGCTTTGTTAGCACCCGGCAAGCTCCAGTGACACAAGTAAACCCTGGTATTTCCTTCTTCTCCCTCGTAAGGGAGGGGGGGATGCTTAATGCTACATTTCTTCCCTGGCGGAGATGGACAGCCCCGCGCGCCTATTGCCGAGCAGAGCGCAGGCGGAGGTTGCCACGGCAGCCGCTGACGCACAGCCGGGCCCCACTTCTACATTTTTCCATTACACGGTGTTGAAGCTTGCAGAGCAGGAGGTAGCTTTCCTGAGTGAGCAACTGAGAGATCAGCGAGATGGCAGGGCTCTGCAGGGCACGCTACTTACACCACGTTTAAAAGAAGGAGTGCGCTGTGCGGCCAGAAAGCTGCCTTGCTCGGAACAAATGAGTGCACTTTTTCAGAACTGGCTTGAAAAAAGGGCACACCTACCACTACACCTCTCAGAGTGTGGGTATAGAAAAGTCAAGGCTCCAAGCAGAGCGTGGTGTGGGTGGAGAACCAAAAATTCCTGGTGGCTTTCCCTGTGGAGCAGAGGGGTGACTCCTAGGGGAGGATGGGCTGACAGAGTCCTCACTCCAGTGTGTTACACAGGTACCTGGGCGTGCTGGGACCAGGGCAGTGTGGCTGTACTAGCACAGGCACTGCTGCCGGTCCGTTCACTGGGTCCCACCCACAGGGATGCCCATTTCACTGTTGTGCCATCATCTGCAGAGGGATTTAAGGGGGCTGAGCCAGCCCTGCTCACTCTTGAGAAGGGCCTCTGCCTTGCAGCATGGATGGGGAGCAGCAGCACAGCCTAACCAGCCACAAGAGCAGCTCTTGCCATACACACAGTCTCTCTCAGCTCCACGCTTTGGTGGCTCTCAGGGCCAGGTCTCTCCAGATGTTCATCTTACTTCATGGACTGATTTCAACCCTCCCTCCCACTGCTGGGTGCCAACAACCACAGGGATGGTCCTTCAATCAGCAACTCAGGGCAGCAGCCTGCCCAGCTTCTGCACAAAGCCTGAGCTATGTAACATCTCTGGTCACGGCTTATCTACCTCCCACGCAGCTGGAAGTTGCAGGCCAGGCTTGTGAGGTATCAAATACCACCAAACACAACAACCTGTGCAGTTTTTAACCACCTCAGAGCCTCAGAGATGGGCAATTGGGGAACATCAAGCCATTTTTGGGCACAACTCAAACATTTTGGGGGATGGAGTGTGTTTGCTGGAAGTTCAGTAACTGTTATGGTGTAATTTCATCATGACAAATCAGGATCAACATTTTAGGGTCACCGTTTCCTCTTTGGTTCAATTATTTTCCCATATTCACAAATCTGTTTGTCCTTCCCTGGTGTGGGCAGAAGTAGCAATCTCTGCATTCCTTGCAGGGATCTCCTGCCCTGCAGGGTTAATTCCCCCAACCACTCTGGGGCACTCTGCAAATACTGGGAGGCTGCAGCTGCCTCACAAATCCACCTCTCTTAGCAGTTTGCTGGCTCATAGTGTGGTAATCCCACTAGTGGAGTCAGGGACCTACAGAAAGGTGTAAAACTAAAGTGTTAGTTCAGTGGTACTGTATCATGGCATGAGAAATGTTCCCTGTTAGAAGGAAGAAAAAAAAAAAAAAAAAAAAAAAAGGAGAAAAACCCTGTGTGTTTCCAAGCTCTTGAATTGCTCCTGTTTTTGATTAGGGATTGAAGGAAGCTACAGACAGGCAGTCTCACCTACAGGGTGATCACTAGAAGTTCCCCATATTCCCCTTGGAGATTTTCTATATGAAAAACAAGTCCAGCTCTCTACAGAGAAGCACTCAGATCTTCACAGACTCGGAGCAAAGGGTACCATGATCAACTCAAAATCAGAAGTTACCTTTTGGAGCTTGTTGCTTTTTGGTAACTTTGCTGAGCTGCACTGCTTGGCTCCACTGTTTGGACTGTGAGGAACAAAACCTTATTTTTCACTGCTAAGTTACAACTCTGTGCAATAGCTGCCAGGGATGTAACTGGCCTCACAGGATCCCTGGCCTTACATGGAATGAGGAGGAGAGATTTGGAGAAAATGAGCTATACTGCTTTGCAAATGTACTATCCCTGGCACATGACAATCTACTAATAAAAGCAGTATTTGCATTTTTTGCATAAAACCAATTTGGATTCACTGTTCCTTCACCTGTGCAAGCACCAAGACTCTGCATGAAAAACAAGTTAGGAAGCTACTGATGAAAAAGTGGCATTTATAATGCTACCACTTCAGGATCTACTGAAAATGTTTCATGTGCTCCCTCTCAGAGCAGACAAAATGCTTCAAACCATGGCCACCACGAGACATTTGAGTCCCAGTGACAGCCTCATCACTGAGGGAGGCTCACACCTCCTCACCAGTGTACACTGGTACTACATGCCTAGAATGACACAGCTAGCTAGGGACATCACCAGGGAGAAGGATCCATTTCTCCTGAGCTGCCATCTGTGAAATGTCCAGGAAAACTGCTGCCAGCACTCTTCCTGCACGTGGGCTCTGGGCCAAGGGCATGATTGCAACCCTGGGGTTCAGTATCGACCATATGCCAGCACTTGCACAGCTCTGCACAGGAGCTATGCAAATGTTGTGGCTAAATTTTCTCCATTCCTAATCACAAATGCAATTGTCTATGCAAAGCTGGTGCACCCAGGTAGTGACTGCCTGGGTCCCCTGCCTCAGCCCACTCACCCCTGCATAAGGGCAAGGCAGGGACCCCCAACACCCCTGCTCCAGCTCATGAGGGTAGATGTAAAAAACTCACAAGACCTAAATCTGTTACTGGTGTTGTCCAGGCAGCAGAGCACTGTGGGTGCAGAGGAAGAATAAAAAAATCCATAAATAAAAGTATTTTGTCTTGGCTAACGCATGCCTATGGCAACAGCAGCACAGGTCTGTCCCTCTTACGTAGTCACTGACACAATTAGACAGGGCACAAGCAGAGGGAAGGTGTCCTATTTTACTTAGGTTATAAACAACTGTAAGCTTTTAGGGCATTACAGTTAGTGGTTCTGTAATGGAAAAGTTTATATGCTGGAAATAGTGTCTTGTTAATGAGCTAGGGTATTTTTAGTATTTTTAATAGCCAGAGGGTGTTTGAGATATTAACAAAAAACGTGTTGATGAGGTGACTATTTGTGACACCTACTGATGTGCCAGACAAGAACAAAGTATTCTCAAGTCAATGACTGGCACATCTCAGAGAGTGGCTGGATGAGGGGAGGGTAGAAGAGGAGATTTTTGTTTTCTGTATAGAGAGGTAGTTAAAAAAATGATCATTGAAATAATTTGGGAAGTTTTAGCTGTGGCAAGCAACTAACAGAGACTCTTTTGGAAGATGCAGGTCCCATTAAGGGGTTGTTAATTTGAGTTTAAGCAGCTCCAAAGGAAAGGAACAGAAACACTCACAGAACAGAAGGTTCCGGACAAAATCAGGAGGGGAGCTGCAGCTGTGTTTCAGCTGCACAGCAACTAGTGCTGGGATTTGGGACTGGCAGCAGAACTCACTGTGAGGGCTCTTAGTTTCAAGTAGAAAGCTTCAGATGTAGGTGGATGGGTAATGTTCATGTGGGGCACCATCTTTCGCCCCACACCACCACTGCTTCCTTGGATGAGAAAGAAGACAATATAAAAAATTATATACTCCAAGAGTCTGGTCTCAAGAGGTGGATTTTGTGAGTCAGGCTCAGTCTTGTTGAGCCTCCCAGTCCCACTGGAAATTATGAAATAAAACCCACCCTCTCTTCAGACAAGCCTGCCCTTTGAGAGCTGGAGATCCTGTTCCAGTGGCGTGGGGCCTTTTGCCACTCCTGTGCTGCTTTGGGCATGACGGGAAGGCTCTGATTTGGGGGAACCACCCTGTCCCAGCTGGGCACAGGAGAGCAGCTCCTGGATTGAAGGCATGTGATAAATTCACCCTGGATGAGTTTCCCTTTACAGAGCCCTGTTTGAGCAACTTTCTGGAGCCAACTTTTAAAGCACCCATGAGCATTGCCTGGCTGTAATTTAACCTTGTGATAATTTCAACCCATGTAAATGAAAGCCATGGGGGCAACTTGAGCCTTTCAGCCCTGTGAGAGAGCAGCCAGCCAGCCAAGCATCCCATGTCAGCTGAGCATCCCATGCTCGGGAGTCATTAACACCTGAGTCAGGGGAAGGAGGACAGAAAGAAATGGAATACAAAGCCTGAACTCAGGGCTGGAGCTTTGCCCCTTGAGTAGCTGCATGCCTTGAGAAAGCTGAGAGCAGTACACAGTGATTGAGAGTTGATACCAGAGCTGTGATTACTCAAATTAAGATAGCACTTCAAACATGAGGATTGGTCCCATCATGCACGATGCTACCTCATCTGGGCATATGTGGCCAAAGATATTTTCCTTCCTGACCCATTCCTGTGCCACATAGACACTTCTTGCTTCTCCCCCTCCTCAGTTCTGCTGGACAGACAACAGAAACTCGACCAGCACCTCACTGTGGCCATCTCTTGCAATGGAGAGAGCCAAGGAAGGGCCAGATGCTCACTGTATCCTGGAGCCCCATGCCCCAGGACAGCCCTACACAGCCAGGGTGTGATGCTGATGGAGTGCCTGGCAGCCAGCTCCATCCCTGCTCCACCAGCAGCCAGAATTCACTGTACTATCACTTTGGCACACTCCTTCCTTCCTCGGCAAGACAGACCAGGACTAAACTTTTCCATTGAGACGAGCAAACAAAGACTTTGCTTTTTCCCCCCATAACAAAGTTTAGCCCAGGAAGTTACATGAGTGCAGCTGCATCCAGCAACGTATATCCAAAATGGCTCGAGCTGCTGGCAGAGTATGGATGTACAAAACCTGATACAGGACAAAGCTCTGCCCTGGAAATGCCCTTCCACCAACGCATGGAATTGCAGCAGAAATATCCTGTCCTTCCACACTAAGGCCAAATCTGACCCTTGGCTGGAGTGGATTCCTCTGCCACACACCATGTGTCGGGGAGGACACATTGTCACTGAGACTGTCAGAGCCAGCTCTGTTTCCTGGCTCTCCCCCTAACTCCCCACAGCCCCCAGAACCTCCCCCTGAATTGTTGTCATGTGTTGTCCCAGTGCTCAAAAGGCACCCTTGGCAGGACACTGAAATGCAAGTACAGGAATTTTGTTGGAGGAGCGTGGCTGCCCCAACCAGCCTGGGGACAGAGGCTGGAAAACTACCCTGCAAAATATCTGTGCTCTGGAGTATGGAGAAACTATGAACAGTTTGCCTTAGGGGCAGCAAAAACACAGGGATTTGCTGATGGTCATTTTCTGCTATTAGAGCAATAAATCCATTCAACTGTCAGCCAAAATGCCAGAGAAAAAGAATGTGAGCTTAGGGAAAACAGGAAAATAAAAAAAGTGTTATTAGTTGAAAATATTTTCCTGCAACTTTTAGAGGCAGTTCTGAGCCCAGCACCAATCAGTCAGAAAACCTGCTACCTCTGAACCCATGCCAGGCCACCCCTGTGGCTATTGTGCTTCTCCTGGCCTTCCTCACCCTGCACAGAGGTTCACAAACACCAAAACACTGGGAATTTCATCTGAAGCCCTTGCAGAATATAGCAAATACAGGCTGTGCCCTTTCCCCTTCCCAGGGAGGAAGGCAGGCTAGGAGGTTCAAGGGCAGCACGAGGTGTTGATAGTCTGCAGAACTGGAGTTGTCCCAAGCCTGCTTTTTTTTTGCTGAAAAATCATTTCAATTGATGCCATTTTACTGCATCCCCCCCTTGTGCCCCTGCTCTTACCTCTTTTCCCTCTTTGGTGAGATTTTTTGGATGTTTTCTGAAAGAGGACATTGTCCTAGTAACCTCGAACTGACTGGTGGGGAAAATGCAAGGCAAATGGGCCAGGTGAGTAGATATGTGGTGGCTCAGCTTCTCTTAAAGCTGAATACCTCCTGCTACCTCCAAAGGTGCCTTCAGCATGGGCAACTGACAACAGACAGGATCCAACATCTTGTGATCCTTTTGCCGCTCAGCAGGACATTTCCAACCTCTATACTGGGGCTGCCCATCTGCAGGCAAGAAGCTCTGCCTCTGTATTGTTCCCAGTAAAAGCATAGACATGGAGGTGCTTGGCTGGAAACTGTTAGTAATCCCATTTCCCAGGAATGTGGGGGCTGTTGCCTCAGCTGGAGTCCCCTACCTCGTGTTGCAATATGCCATGCCTGCCTGGTGGCAGCCAGTGACAGCCAATTGCAGCATTCCCACTCAATGCCTTGCCCCCTGTGGAAATGAGCTGTCAGGCCTGCACAACTGGGATGACAGCTTCCAGTTGCGCTGTGCTGTCAGCTTGCAGCTCATTCCCAGTGGATGGGTAGGATCCTCAGCCCAGGTACTTTGCCCTGTTCTGTTCTGATCCCTCCAGCTGATCTTGGCAGCTGTGGACAGAGCAGGTCACTCAGTGGGTCAGTGCTTGCTCTCAGTGGCCAGGAAAGATGGATTAGCACAGAGCAGGGCTATCAAACTGCTCCTTCATGCCAAGCACTCCCAGCTCATGCTCAGAGACACGGAGGTCCCACACTGAAGTGCTGCCAGACCAGCAGAGTATCACTAGAAGGGCAGTGGCCCGTCTCCCTGTGGAGGAGAGCGACTTTCCAGGACCAGCAGGATGTCCCTGATTGGAGCTGAGCAGAAACTCAGGTGCAACAGTGAGACTGAGAGGCAGGAGGAGGGCAAGAGCCAGGGCCCTGGCAATGGTGCCCAGAACATGAGGTTGCTGTGGGACAGACAGTCCCACAGCAACTGGGCAGTTGCTGGAGCACAGGGCTTACCCCAGGGCTCACCTTCAAGAAGATGATGTAGAGCCAAATGTTTTGCAGGACAGACCAAAGATGAGTTTCTTGACATGGGACTGGGTTGGACTACCATGATCCATCGCTGCTTTCTGAATTCAAGGCCAGGCTGTGCTATCTGACCACATTCATACTGGGGTAGGGTGGAAACTGAAATCCATGGTGATGACCCAGCTGAGGGGAAAGGAGGAATCAGCTCAGCGTGTGTGATTTCCGCTCAGCCCTGTTGATTCCTGCACTTACTGAAGTAGCACTGTTTGTTGATGTAACAGGGACTGACTCAGTGGGAATAAACCCCGAGGGAAAGGTCCTTCTGAAATATTTGTTCCTATTATTTATTCTGTGGCTTAATCAGACATCTCTACAGAAAAATCAGCAATAACCTTGCCTTTTAATTTACTGAAAATGAGGTCACTGGCCCTGATTCACTTAAAAGGGGCTTTGTAAGAACAAAAATGCTACAACAGAAGAAAGTGAGCCCACATATTCCACATCCCAGGACTGCCACAACCTAAAGCACGTGTTTTGAGCCCCTGAGTCTGAAAACACGTTTGTTTTCTTGTCCTGGGACACACCTTTCCCAGTTGCATATGGCAAATAGGGAGATATGAGAACGTGCATTTTTGCTACAACTGCATTAAAAGCCAGGTGGTGATGAATTGCATATCCATGGTCTATCAAAAATGAAGCTCTGACAAGGAAATGACAAGATTTGGCTTCATCCTTCCACTTTGATGCAAAGCTTCATTTGAACTTTAAGCTTATCTTTGCAATGTTGAGCATGAACATCTGCAATTTCTATGGGATCTAGAGGAAAAACCTCACAAGAGCAATCTAGCAGACAGCCATTTAGCATAACCACATTTCTAAACTACAGGGCGACCATATTAAATTAGGTTCCTTTCAATGCACACAGAGAAGAAGAACAGGAAAGGCAGAGGCCCCAACAGCTCTAGTCTGAGACTCGTGTTTCACGCAAGTGACATTTTTCCAAAACATAAGCAGGAGGTAAAAAGCCTACCCCTAGACTGATTCAACTCTACCATTACTTTAAAAAAGCAGTACAAAATAACCCACCCTCAAATTGGTCATGAGCAAGTAGAAGGTCACTGGGTTGCTTGGAAAATCCTTGTCTGGCACTCCCAGTGCCTCAGTGCCACCCACCCAATTACTGAATGCAGACTTGCCAGGGTCTGGCAATAAAGCATGTTTTCATGGAAAGTGGTTGGGTTGACAGCTGAGATACTAGCAGATAAATGCACAGAAAAGAAAGTTACAGCTTTCCAGAGGAGCAGCTCTTTAACGCCATTCCCACCTGATGAGTTTCCCCTATTATGAAGCTTCCTTGAGGTTTGTCTTAGATTTATTGATAAGATAATGGGAGTTTACATACTAAGGAATTGTCATCCCTGAGAAGAGTAACACACGAGCATTAAAGACTTCGAATCAGGTTTTTCAGATGCACACAAGTACTTCTCTACACAGTTCATTACACAAAGTGAGTAACTTCACAAGTTTAGGTGCCTACACCTGAGTGCCTTCATGCTGCTACAATGGCACTGTGTACATACCTAAACTCATTGAGTGTCCACTGATCCTCTCTGGCCTGTGGGACACAAATCACAGCTGCAGGGACCCAAACCTCCACCCCTGGCCCCTAGGTGTAGGGGAAGGCACATGGATAAAACTGTGAGCCAGCCACAAGTGCTGCAGCCCATGTGGAAGGAGGCAATCCTGATTTGCCAGGTGCCTGCTGATCCCTGCTGCCTCCCTCTGCCCCATTTTTCTCTGGCAGAGCAGCCCACACACAGAATTCCTTCACAGCTGAGACAGCTGCTACAGCTGGCACAGAGACCCCAGGCCTAAGGGGTGGAGATGTGCAGGGCCACTCATCCAACGAAACCCAGAGGTGGATTTTTGATCTGTGTTTCTGGGTGGTGCCCCACAAGAAACAGGGAAGGTGTTGCAAGGTCATTTTAATCTGGTAAACCTTGCCCCTACCTGATCTCATTAATCAATTCCTCTCAGAGAGAGGCAGTAATTTCAATGGTATGCAGCCAAACTCCCTCCTCCTCCACTCCTAGAGTGATCCAAAGGTGCTTTACATACCACAGCACCTGTGCCTGGATCAACAGGCAGAGCATCTGCCTTCTGTTCTCCACTCTCCTCCACCAGTAAATCCGGTATTTCACACTCTACACTCACACTTGTAGGTCCAAGCAGCAAACTTTTCCATTTTAGCTTGATTCATTCTTTCTGCATCACTTCTCCCCAGACATGCCCATTAAAGCTGAGGCCCCTTGTGCAACAGGGCACAGAGCTGCATCTCCAGCAACAGCCCCTCCATTTCACAGGCTATGGCAGCCATGCCTCCCAGCAAGTTACTCTGTTTTCCTAAGAAATGTGGTAAGCGCTAATCCCTTTGTTTCCCTATTACTTCTGAAGATTGCACCCAGCATTTGTCACCACCAGATCTCCCTGATGACGTGGGACATTAATTTCTTCATCCCCATGGGACGCAGAGTCCCATGGACTCTGGAGGGGTGGGCAGGGAGAACAACCACCACCCAGAGAACACAGTTCTCTGCCCTTCCCAGCGAGCAGTGGCATCAGCTTGTGAAACGTGCCAGGGTGTTTCTGATGGGCTGCCCTGCACAGCAGACACCGACCTCTTGGGAGTTGAGTGGTGAGATGAGGCAAACTTCCCTCCTCACTGCCAGCACTTGTGGAGGTGGCCATGACAAGCCAGACAGGCAGCGCCAGGTACCAGGAAAGCACAAGCAACAAAGGGCCTGTGTGCTCCAGCACAGAGTGGTGAGGGATGAGGGAAAAGGGTGGGATGTGAGGAAGAGGAAAAGGGAAGGCAGAGTAGCCCTTGCCTGCTGGGCTGCCCTGCTTCTTCCCCACCACTTTACCCCAAAAATCCTTCTGCTGCCAAAACAGCTTCTTACAACATTGCTTCAGTAAATCTCAGCTGTCCTTGAGAACAAAAAAATTTCTGCAGCTCAAGCCAGTAAAATCTAAGTTGCAGAGTGGTGGGGCTGTGGGACACCACTCTGAAGATGCAAGTGGGTTAGGCAAAAAGAACCCCAAATTGAAAGTCTAATAGCATTTCACAGAGACACCACAGCTCACATTCAGAGACTGCTCAAATATTCCCTGTTATGATGGAAAACCTTTTACAATAAATCAAATCAAGTAAATTACTTATCCTCCTTATTCATTAAAACATTTTCTGCACCACCTATAGCCAGGGGCCCATAATTTGCCTGACACAAAACACTGCACTGCCACAGGAATAAGCATCCTCAAGTCCCTCATTACCAGAGACTGCAGGCACTTGACAGCCCTGAAACCAGACCTCTGTCCTCCCCCTTTACCCTGCTATGCAGCCACTTCATCCACACCAACCTCCCCCATTTCCATATCTCTGCCACCGAAAATCAGCTGCGCCTCAAACTTTCCAAGCAGCTGTCACTCCTCCCTGTCTGCCCCCACAGCCCCACCTGGGACAGGAATTCCCACAGCAGTCCATCATCGCTGGCTGGCCGCGGGCACCCCTGCATGGCAATCCCACAGGAAAGGCTCTTCCGCGCACACGGCGCAGCCCGAGACTCGGAGAGCTCCGGGAGAGGCAGTGCCCCAAGCACTACGTGCGCTCCTGCCTCATGTTTCTCTCCTCAGGCTCTGACGACAGGTCTCTGCTGCACCCAGGAGCCTTTATAATTCACACATGGTGATTCCCTGAGCTAGAGGCAGTTTTCCCAGAGGTTTCCCGGATCTCCTGTGCAAGGCTATTGCTATAAATCAGTTGGATTGCTTAGTCACCTCTGTTTGTCCAGTCAGTGCCAAGGCAGACCTGCTATTTCACAGCATGTACTGTACTGTAAGGAGCCAGTTCCTGTAAATTAGACGCACCACTGCAAACTGAATCACATATTGTTTTCTACATTGACTTGTTTTCTGCTGGCCTGGAAGAAACATACTTTACAGCCATAAATATGGCAGAGAACAAAAATAGAGTTACAGAGTCATGTTAAAGGTTGCCTGACAGAGGGCCATGTGTGCCTGGGAGACTGCAGTGTGACTCTGAGGGCTGAGGAGTGAGGAAAAGGGAGGTCTGAGAAGTGCTCTGCGCTCTAGCAGGCACTGGATGTGCTCACTCAAGCCAGAGTTTTTCCCTGAGGGCCACTGAAGTGTGGAGGGCCAAGACCCTTTATGCAGTGTTTACGAGCACGAAGCACTGTCTGAACCAAAAGCTGCGCTTCAGCCTCGCCAGCCTCAAAATGGGCTCTAAACCAGAGGTATCCAAGTAAGTGGGTGCTTAAGGTAAGGCTGACCTCTCTGCCAGGCCTTCTTCATTTCTAAAATGGAGCACTCAAGGATGCCTGTGACATCATTATTCCCACACAGATGTGAGCCCTGGAAGCAAGACAGCATTTGCTGTCCTCAGCCAGGGGGATGCACCCCACAACTCCTCACAAAGTGCTCCCATGCCTGCCTCTGGCACAGCCACAAATGTGCTCACAAAACCAAGGGTGGAAAGCCTGGTGGGTGACATTTCAACAAAATTACAGAGAGGCCCAATTCAGCTGGCAGAAGTTGCTGGAAAGCTCTGCTTTCATCGGCCCTCACTCTGTTCCTCCACAAGGGCTCCCAAAAAGGAGGGGAGCTTCTCCAGTGCTTGCAGTCACCATGGGGCCATACCCACCTCTTCACTTACCTGGACAAAAAAATTGTGTCCAGCTCTTTTCTGTTGGAAAGGTTTGTAATTCTGTTCTCCTTATCATATTGATTATAAAATCCAACTTGTGTGATGTATTAAATACAAAATATTTAAAAATCTGGAAAGACTATTGCAGAGGAGAAGAAATAATCAGGAAAGCCTGTGTACTAATGCTGAGATAATGCTTAAAGTAAACAGGAATCGGGGTCTATTTGTGGTACATCCTGTGCAATAAAAAGAGATGAAAAGATGATGCATATTACTACCAAGACCTTATAGTATAATGTGCAACTTCTAATAAAACTTTCTGCATTTCAGAGGCAGATTGTCTAAATCCTGAGAGAGGCAAGTCACTGATGATGGCTGCAGGCAGAAGTGACTGACAAAAGCAGCCAAATTGCTTCCACCAAAGGAGTTTCATAAGAAGGTTGTAGAGTCCTCAGGAGCCTGCCCAGAAAGTCAATGTTTTCTTCTGGATTTGGTGGCTGGATTTAATGGCATTCACTTGCCAGGAAAAGAGGGCAATGAGAGTAATTAAGGAAAAACAGAGAAGGGAAAAACATAACAAGAATTAGTGCATTGCTCAGGGAAAAAAATCCAGATCCAGAGAAGAAATGCTAGGTCCCTGGTAGTAGCAACCATACTCAGCAGCCAAGACCCAACACATCCGTCCCTGGGACAATTTCTTTTTCTTTGACATTATGATGAAGTAGGGGCACTGGGAGGCTGGCATGCCCATCCCTTCTGGTGACAGTGCAGCAGCTGTAGCCAGACCAGATCAGATTCATGCAGTGGCTCTGCTTAGCAGAGCCCCAGTTCCACCACAAATGCTGCCTGCCTGCTGCTGTCCCCAGCTGCCAACACAGGGTTGTGTCCCATCCATGTCCCTTGCACACCCAGCAGGGCCCAAAGGTGACAGCCAGGCTGCCACAACTGCTGCTGAAGCTGCCACAGGAACAGGGACAACAGCACAGAGGCTATGGAAATTGAGACCTGACACATCCTCCAAAGGATGAAGCTGCTCCCACCCCAGGCTGCCTTCAATGCACAGCTTCTGGCTTCTCCTACCCAGATGCTTGACGAAAACTTGATGAAAATCTCATCAGGTTGTAATGCTACCTTTGGGAACAAAGTGTCCAGAAAACCTAGGCAGAGACTTCTTGCTGGTAACAGAGAAACCTGAGGGTTGATGCTCATGGTGCAGGATGTCCCTTGCTAAGGGAGGTACTGTAGGTCCAACGTAGCAGCCTGAACTTCCCCAGACACGTGCCTGCAACAGAGCACCCCTGTGAGCCCAGCATGCCATCCCTCCCCAGGCTGTGGTGAGACATGAAGCAGAAGTGGGCACTGGCCTGACATGAAGTGACAGGCAGGACACACTGCCTCGCTCCGGGGTTTGTAACAAATGCCTCTGCTCGTGACCACCCCTCTCAATGAGCAGGCTCTTTGGGACAGATTTTACTGGTGAGAGTCACAGAGGGGCCATGGTTTTAAAGATTCACCAGCTCTTTCTCATTCCCCACGCCACATAAATAGCATGTTTCTATTTGGACTTCAACTGTTATTACAGCAACTAAGGATGTTTGTGATTTCTGTGAAACTTAAAGTAAAGCCTACTTTCATATTGGACAAACTTGTGAAGGACTTCTCTTTAAATGTCCTTTTTATTGAAAAAACTCTACTTAAATATCAGTGAGAGCATTGCTTTCCAGTAAGAATGAAGGCAAAATTGAAAGAAGTTTTGAAGTTGGGTCCACAGGGTGTAAATATGACTGAGGCACTTGTCAGTGCATGGGTGGAAGCACTCACACCCCAGAGCAGGAGCAGAGAGGGGAGGATGTCACTTCTGGTCGCTCAGATCCAAGAGCTCCTGTTCCCATCCATACCCTTCACCACAGCACAAAGGACATGTAAACCCCTCCTCAAATCATGTTCTTCTCCCCAGACAAAAAGTTCACATCTTTAGCTCTGAAGATCCAAGTGCTGGCAGTGACAGTGGCCATTGCACATGCAGATGTGCTGCCTGTGTGTGCATGTATGCTGTGCCATATGTGTTGGCAAGTTATTCCTGCCACCCCTGTGGCCAAAGCACACTGAACAAGGGCATGGCAAAAGCAACACCATGCCAAGAAATACCATAACAGAATGTGAGGTCTTCTGAGTTCTGGGTGTATATCCCTGGGTGTGCACACTCATGCCCCTTCTCCTCCTCAAGCCACTCACAAGTAACCTCCCAAGATCTCTTCCACCTGCATATTACTGCACCTCAGGCCAGCTGAAAGGGGTTGCAAGAGAAGTGCAAATCTGAAGAGGAAACCCAAAGGCCCTCGTTTGAGGGCAGAAAAGAGAGATGTTTTTATCGGTGCTAACCTGCTCACCTTGGCAACCTGCCATCAGAAGAAGGAAACATACTGCTTCTCTCTTCTTTTAGGAGAGGTTAAGGACTCCCCTCAGCATGAGGCCATGTACATCTCTGTGGTCATGCACCCCTGTAGCATCTGCTTTTATGTCTGACCTCACATGTCTGCCCCTTCAGCAGTTACTTTGGGAGGTGGCCCATGAAAAAGACACAGCACTAACCAAATTGTGGATTATTAACATTCAGAGGGCTAATCATTGAAAGGAGTTGCACATACCTCTGACTGAAAGGGATGAAACTCCCACAGATTAGATATGCTGCTGCTTTGCAAAGCAGAGCCTGGGAGTGCCTAACCCAGCAGCATACAGCCAGGCATTGGAGACAATCTCTGCTGTCCTGTGCTGGCTGTGTAGGATGGTGAAAAGAGCCAGTCCCACCACTTGGAGGAGAAAAACCAGTGCAGGAGGAATGGGAAATTTCTGTGGAAATTCTGCCACAGACTGAAACTGCAAGGCTGTCAATTGGCAGAGTCAGAGGGTCCACCTGTAGGAACATGCTTTGCTGGACCAAGGAAGAAAAAGACAACCACTTGCCTGAACAGAGGAGAGGCAGAGAAGAGCATCCCTTCCCAGGGGGCCATACAGCCTAATGGGACACCTGCCTGGATTACCCAAATCTACAAAACATGGTAATGAGCAACAGTGAACACAAAGGTCTCAGGAGGCAGGTGCTGCAGTCCCAGTAAAGCCTTCCCCTGGTAAATAATGAAGCATGTTGGTCCCCAAGATGCCTTGGGACTGCAAGCTGGCTGCTGTCTCCAGCTCATCAGCTCCTTGTTGTGGTGCTGGTGCATCAATTTCTCCATTCAAAGTGTCTCATGCACCAACATGTGCCAATCACCCAGCTGTACCTGCAAATCCTGCTTTTTCCAGGCCCACCACATGAACCACACAGGCTGTGAATGAGAAGTGGGGAAACAGCTCCAGCATTTCAACTGCACAGCTCCTGTATGAGGGAATATGATGGACCAGCTACTGCCTGAAAGCCCTGCTGATGTGCCTCAAATCCCAAACAACATCCTCTTCTCAGTCCTGAGACCTTCCTGGCAGTCAGGTCCAACTGAATTTCATAAAAACACACAGCAATCCCTGTGTCTGCTGGTGATGCTCCAGCACAGTTTCCCTCCGGACACAGAGCAGGACTGAAGTCTCTGTGCTGAAAGGGCAAACGCAGCCCTACACAAACCACTTGTGGGCCAGAGCTGCCCACTCTCTAAGCAATGCTCATGTAGTATGCAGAAACCTGGGGGAGCCCCATGGTCCTCAACACTTCACTCCTTGCTTAAACAAATATAATCTAAAACTATCTACTGAAGAACATGTACCTTTTCCCCCTTCCTAGATAAAAAAATCGGCAGCATACCTTAAACCAAGTATCCTACTGCTGCATTTTTCCACATTTCTCTTCATTTTCTGTTACAATAAGTCATCCTAAGCAGCATTACCCCTCAGACTAAAACTGCAGGAAAAGGGTGGGGCTTTGTAACAGAGCTCAAACTGTTCGTAACCCTTTGAGGTGGCAGCCAGATCCTCAGCTGGTGTAAAAGTGAGAGCTGGGCTGAAGCTAAGACAGCTTGGAGACTTCACAGCAGGGGAAGATGCTGCCTACCAAGTCCATCAGTGCAAGATGCTCAGAGACACCCTGCTGATATCATCCTCCAAGGAATACTTGGGATCACTGCAAGCTTTGCATGGTGTATGCTGGGAGTTCACACCAACTTTGCGCCCTTTTGGGTCTGGCTCCTGAAGTGCCTGAGACTGACACTGGGCTAGTACAATTCTGTGTGATGGACCTGGGGCTCATCATTTGTCATGTGAGGTCTAAGGAGCCACAAAACTTAAGACTTTCACTGTCTCAATAATAAGAAACTGGGCAAATGCTGTTACTTGGAGTTCCAGCTATGAGGGCAGCAGAGCCTCCCTGGCCCAGACCACAGCAAGTGCATTCTGGGTGTCTGCTCTTAGCTGTGCCCCTGTTCCATAGGAAGATGAATCCAGGAAGAATGAGGAGTTGCCCTCCCGTTCAGAGCACAGCCTTTCACCACCTCAGAAAGCTGTGGGCCTTTGCCAGGGGCCAGGCAGTGCCTCTGCAGCCCCCTCTCCATTGCAGATAGCCCCACCCATGGAGCCATGGAGGCTGCAGTGCAAAAATCCCATCCTGTTCCTTCCAGTGTTCAACTTATGGTCACTGCTGGTCCCACATGTGGCTGCCTATCCCAGCCTGCAAAGCTGCAAGCAGGTGGCTGGGGTGCTCCCCAGCCCTTTGTCTCCTTGGCACAGGTGGGCTCAGAGCATCCCATAGCAGGGAGTACCCCAGGGTGGCTCTACATGGCACCCACTAATTTCTTCTCCAAGTCTGTGTGCACACCCTCACAATTTCATCTCACAAAGTGTATGATGATTTACCAGACAGGATAGAGTAGAAAGCAATGAATGAAAGAGTTTTCATAATGGTCTTAAATATTTCACTCAAAACCCATTAGTTTGCAGGCTAAATAATTCCATATATAAACTTTGTTGATCTCGTTACTCAGATTTCTTCACCAAGACCTTTTCATTTTCAGCCTGAGGGGTGACAGAGGAAGGCAAGAAGTAATGTTTCACACAGGCTTCTTAAAAAAATAATCTGGAAACTATTACAGTAATGTGAAACAGGCTTATTGTGTTTCTATGGATCCCCTCTGAACAGGTTTAAAGAATTACTGGGGTGAGACAACATGTTTCAACAGCTAACATGAATGTGGAAATAGAAATGTGCTGCTCCTCTGGGCATTAGCAGCAGGTGATCTCAAGGCACATACCTGCCCTTAGAAACCTTTGTGTTCGGACACCCCATGACATAGAAGAAAATTAAAGGAAGGAGCTTTTACAAAATTAATTGCACAAAAATAAGACTTTCTAACCCACCTGCTGCCTAAGAATGAACTCTGCATCTTGCTAGAATTGGTTCTAACAAAATCGTGTCTTTTCTTGACTTGTAAGATTAAGAGCTTCCCTGGAAAACCACTCAGGGGGCATAAATATTGAGAATATGTGACTTGGGGATCCAAGCTGCTCTAAGTGCTTTTGCAGGCAGAGGAAATGCGCAACACAAGAATGAGCAGCGTTCAGTAAAGGACTAAGTGAAAGAGGAGTTCAATTACGACTAATCAGACCCAAGCACTACAAGTGTTTGCCCAATATCACCGTCATTATATTAAAACTCTGTTCTTCTCCACAGTGGAGACTGTTAAATGAGCTCAGGTCATACCAGAGACTCATGACCTCCATGAGCATGCTGCCACTTTTTGGTGCAGAGAGAGACATTTCCAGCTTTTCCTACAAACAACCTTGAGCTACTAAGTCAAACTGTGCCATCCTCTTGTTGCCCATTCTTTGGGGACATTTTCTGCCAAGGATGTGCCTGTGCATGTTAATTGCACAGAGAGTTTTAAAGATGAGGCAGGGGACCTGCAGACCTAATTTTGGAGATGAGGGCATGCACAGGGACTGGAACAAGGAAGGAGAGTAGGGCTGCAGGGAGCTGGCTGGGGCAGCCAGAGGATGCCTCCAATAGAGACGGGTTCCAGATCTGTCCCTGAGGGATCCCATTAAACAACTGCATCTGCCTGTGCTTCTCTTGGCACATCCCATGAGCATCCCCACAGAGATGTGGTTATTTTTTTCCAACCAGTCCTCTCACCAGGGGAAAGAAGTTGTCCCTCCTTCAGAACAGTTGGCAAGGTGGCCTGGGGCAAATGGCACCACTTGGGGACTGGGACTTTTCTTCCCCATCACACTGGTGCCTCCCGGTATGAGTTAAAGCAAAGTAACCCCCACACCTCTGGTAGAGGCAGCCAGGAGAGCTGGGACAAAACCAGGCAGTCCCAGAGTGAAGGAGAGAGTGATGAGATCAGCAGCATCACTCCCTGAAAATGCAGCACATCTCCCTGCTCTTCCTTGAGGCTCTTAGGAATGATTTACAATAAAAACTGCAGACACCTGAGGAACTACAGCCTGCTCCAGCATCACAGCTCCATTTTTCAGCTTTTGAGGTGCAATGGACTTTTGCACAGAAGATGTGAGACATGAACATTGCAGCCAGGTTTGTGCTGGTGTCCACACGTGCACCTGATGTGCACAAGCCCTGAAACTGGGCACACACCTCCTGCGTGCACATGCATGGAGGAGACATGAACAAATCCAACTAGATACCATGAGATTGTTTGTATTCATTTACATTTTGTCCTCTGGACTGAAATTCATCTTACCTATTTTTAGACATGTTCAATGTAGATGACTGCATCTATCCTAGTTAACTCCTTTTACAGTCACAGGGCTGCTCAGCCTCAGCTCCTCTCATGCTGTGCAGGCAGGTCACATACACTGCGTTCTGCAGGGGCCCGTTTCTCCCCACAAAAAGGAAGGCTGGCTCAGATCTAGCTATTTGCCACAGATCCCACCCCAGCCATCCATCACTGAGTACTTTTAAAGTCTTATTACTCAAGCTCGCCTCTCTTCCCCCTGCCTTTCCATGTCAGCCTTGCATGATGCTTTCTTCCACTACTTTTTCACAATGCAACTTTTCACTTTATTTTCCCCTCCACTCCTTTTTCATCTTAGCAGACTTTGCACTCAGTTTCTCCCAAACTTCCCATTCTACCTCCACCCCATAGCACCCACCTCTCCTCCCGCTCTTCGGCCATCACCCAGAACCCGACACAGGTGGACACAACTCCAAGTAAAAGCAGCTCCATGGGGCCCTCATCCTCATGGGACACTGCTCCACCACAGCTCCGCCGCCCCTGCACCCCACCTTGGATACCCACACACTTCCCCTCACCCCACGCCCACCAGCACTGTGCCCCGGGGCTGTCCCCACGTGCCCCCACTCACCCCGCAGGCTCACCCCACACAGCTCCACGCCGCCATCCCGGCTGTGCCCGGCCTCCCCGGGCGCTGCTTCGCTCTGCGCGCAGTGCGACGCCCCAGGGACGCGTACGATTTACACGTGGCTAGAGCAGATTCCCAGATGGCTTCATAGCTTCCCTTGTATTCTCTTTAGTCTTCCTGGCCCCCAAGGTCATTTCCCTTTTCCACCTGCCTGTCCCCTTCCTGCCCGCCTTATCTCTCTCTCCTGGCCCTGCTCTCCCACGCCGCGCCGCTCCTGCCCCACAGCCGCCCCATCCCGCTGGCCCCAGCCCCCGGCACCCCTTGCTCCTGCACTCACGGCATGGTCTCCACTCTGCAGCTCGCCCCGGCCTTTGCCTGCCTGCAACGTGAGTGTCGCAAGAGGAGGACAGCTGAAAAGGCAATCAGCGAAAAACCAGGGAGAGTCTGTAGCTCAGCCTGACAGAATCCTGGAGAAAATAGTGTCAGAAAGGAATCGTGCTCTAGTTCCAGCTGGAGCATGTGATGGGACCATAAACCCTTTGTATGCCTCTGTGAGATCAACAAAAGGCATAAAAAAGTGATGTGAGGAGAGGAGAGAGGTGAAATGTAGGACTAAGGGGAGCAAAGAGAAAAAAAGAAAAAAGTAAACAGGAAAAAACAGGTAGATTCTTAGAGCCATTTCATATGTTTTTTTGAAAGTTGCACTTCCTTTGAATTATCTGTGTTGGAGATATTTTCAACGCAGCTCCACTTCCCTTGAAAGATTCATTTGGCATGCATACAGTTCTCAGATGAACTTGTAAAACATGAAAGAAGCTGCAAGTGTCACAAAAATGTAGGATCAGCCTCCATTCTGAGACTGACAACTATACATCTTCCTCCTTGATAGCAAAATGCTCTCTCTTATCCTCTCCTTCACTCCTCATCTACTCTGACCTCTTCATGCCCAACTCCCCATAAAAGCAAGTTTACTTTTCCTCCAAATAGCATGGTAGACATCTCAAAATTACGTAGGATCTTTATCAAATTATCTCTTAACTCCTCTGGAATCTGATCCAAGGACACTGAGGGAAAGCTTTCTGCTTCACCCCTGGGTGCACATTATGTACATCATCAAAAAGAAATGTTCTGTTTGCTTACAAAAAGAGCAGTAGTAACTTAAGTCTCCTTGGCATGAACAACAGCCCTGACCTAGGAAGAGAAGCTGCAGTAATTTCAAAATTGTTGACTGCACTTTCACAGAGTGTACTCAAACCGCTTTTTCCATTGATCTGACGACCCTGGTTACTCAAACAGCTCCTCAGCCTACTTCCTGTTCTGCTGGAGAGCTCAGCAGCCCTGCTAAGAAACAGAAGGAAAAAAACCCAAAATCTAACTTTATTCTTAGGTCATCAGAAATAGTTGTGGTGGATGGTTCCTATTTTTGTTCCAAAAATGTATTTATAACTTTACTGCCATCAGAGGGCACAGCAACGTGACCTGTCCTGCTCCCTGAGAGGCCAGTTCAGCACAGTGGGTGAGCTGAGCCCATGTACCACTGCCAACAGGTCCACATCTCTGAGCACAGGGGCACTTGGTCTTTGTGCCACATTTTGTTGCTGATCTCCCCTTGCTGTGATTTCAGATGCCTTGAAGAAGCCAGATGGGAGGGGGATTTTGCAATGCAGGCAGCTCTCCATGGTCCAGCCATGAATACAAACAATGCACTTAACCCAGCTATCTGTGGTTCCTGTTATTCTTACTCTGGCTCACATTTATCCATTGTGCAAGCCCACCAGACTCAATAGAGATACTGAGTGGATTTGGCCCAACCTGGTTCCATGCTAAAATGAAGCAACATTCTAGAGTGCTGAATCTTCTCCATAAAGGTGACAGGGAAATGCAGTTCAACTTTGCTGGCCCTGGTTCCTGCAGTAGCAAAAGAAGACAGCAAGGGACCAGCAGACAGCAGCAAATCAACTCATTCCAGTGAGATCAGCTGGAGCTGCCACTGCAAAATCCACCACTGAACCTGCACCTGGAGTCTCCCATGCTTTTCCAAAAACCACAGGATATTTTTTAGATGAGTGGTGAAATCTGTAGCTTATCATCACCCAGTACAAACATTAAATTGTCTTAGGGGTTTAAAGGGATTAGTATGTATTTTCCAAAGTATTTTGTCTTTGGAGAATTTATTCCCCAAAATTCTTACACTTTCTGAGACATTAAGTGCCATCACATTGTTAGTGTTTCCCATGCCAGAGCTTGTTTCTCAAATCCCCACTAGCTTCAATAAACACTGACACCAAGTAATAACATTCAGCATGTGTGTTGCAATGTGTGCTATGTTACAGCTGGCCATGCTGTCTAAAACTACTTGCAATTTAATTCCCAAGCAAGGAACTTCATTGCACAGTATACGGAAAATGTTGCTGTTATGCAAACCTCTGTTTTCTGACAATAGCCAGTAAAGCCACTTTCCTCCCTCAATTTTGTATCCTGGAAATATTCTAATTCTGTTTGTTACGCCATCAGTAGTTCTAGCTAGTTTTCCAAAGGCAACTGCTCTCCACAAGACCATCAGCATGTTGTACGCAACCTTCAGAACTGCCCTCCTGATGTGATTTCACTGAAGTGTTTCCTGCAGATGGAGCGCCTGGGAACAGCCCACCAGCTGGAATGCAACTCACACAACATCCTGGCCTTTGCTCTGAGGATTAATTCCCTTTAAACATATAATATCTCTAAGGGCATACTAAAAAGAAGAATATACTTGCTTTCCTCCTCGTGGGGGAGCAAGGACACATACCCATCAGCTGGAAAGGGGAAAAATGAACACTGCAGAATCTTAATTCAAGAGGCAAACTGGGGCATATGTCAGCATATCAGATGAGAGTAAATTGAAATCCAAATACCATTAGAGCTGCTAGAGAATGCTTGGCATCACTTCACACAGCGCCTCCGCACCATTCAATGCCAAGGTGGTTTGGGATGGCTCAACAACCCTGCCTGGTATTTTCTGGGACCTATCACAGCCTAAGATTCCTTGCTGAAAGATGTATACAACCTTCCACAGGTCGTCCAAATGCAGTCGCTCACTTCAAAAGTTGCTGCCTTCTCACTTTAATATAATCAAAGCTGTACTCCCATCTCCTGGCAGCTGCTTGAGTCAAAGACCTGTGAATCACTTCTATAAGTAGAAAAAGTAATTAGTTTTAAAGTGTGTTTTGTATGAACTATTGACAGGGAAGGAGTGTGAGCCCTCTTGTGCAGTTTGTACGGTCCTTGCTCTTCCGTGACTGCCTGTATCTCTTCCTGCACCCCTGCCTCTGGATTCAGCTGGGAGAGAGGGGACTTCGAGTTTTGGTGGGGACACAAGAGTCAAGCACCACCTGCTCCCCCAGGCCTCATGACACGCATACAAACAGGAAGGCAGATTTTGCTTTAGTTGTGTATGGGCTTTTTGTTTCAGCTGGGGCAGGGAGGGAGCACTGGTGTTCTCCGATTGTTCCAGGCAAGCTGAATCGGCTTACACACTCTGCCCTCCTGGCCTTTCTTTCCATTCAGCCCCATTCTCGAGCCAGAGAAGCAGCTCTTTCAACAGGCCCTTTGCCCTCTACTGCAGTTTTCACGTGAGCTCTGCCTTGTTCTCACAGCCCCCAGCTCTTGCAGTCTTCAGGTGGCTGAGACTCTGAGTTTTCATTTTTTTAAAAAAGTTCATTTCTAGGCTTCTGCCTTGCAGAGAACAGATTGAAAATTTGTCCCGAGTGTGACTTATAGTCATAGAAACCAGGAAAATAATCAAATAAGCCCAGCATTTCCAAAAACCCTGAAACTTTTGGTAGTTTTTAAGGCAATCCTCGTTGTTTTCTGGGAGAGTTTGAGTTGGCAACATTTGAACAGTAAATGCATGATCGAGGGAATTGCATCGCTGATGTACTCACTGGCCTTGACTCCTCATCCTGCTACAGGTCTTGATCCCTGCCCTCTCTACTGCTGGGGGACCCTGAGCCACCACAGAAAGTATCAGAGTGATCCCATCAGGGAGCACAGCCTGCTCTGATGTTCAGCCACTGCCAACCCCTCTCCTCTATCATAAAAACATCCATATCCTGTCCACACTATGAGATCCATCTTTCAGTAACACTCAGATTACAGCAGGTCACAGAAATGCTTACAGATCTATCTGTTTCAGGTGAAACCCAGGATTCTCCCATGAATGGAAAAGATCTTTCCTATGGCCCCTGCCCCAAAGGGGCTGATGTTAAGAAGTTTGCCATCCCACACTGTAGCATCTATTCTCTTCCTCTTTTGTGCCCAAACCCTCCCAAGGCATGGAGAAGAGGGGCTCAGGAGACAATGAAGGTAAATCTCAGCAAAGGAGGTTCCACTCAGTCACCAAGGGATGAGGAAATGGCACAAGGTGTCTCAGCCAGCCAGAAAACACAGCAGGGAACAGTTAACTCGACTATGGCTCATCGTACAGCAAACACGTGTGTTCCTTCCCCTCTGCCTGGGGAAACTCTGCGGCACGTTCTGGCTACAGCAAAGTGATTACCAGCTATTTGCTCATTTTCCTTTAATGAATCAGTTGAATGAGACTAGTGTGAGTGTCAGGGGAGTGAAAGTCTGTCATTCAGCTGTCTGCAAACTCCGGCTTCTCTGAAGATTTCTAGATCAGATTTCAGGGCCTCAGGAGTTTGAGTTATTTTTCTAAATGAGGTTCAACACTGCATTTCCGAGGAAGATGCCAGTTATCTACAAAACCTACAGCTCTTATTAATTTGATACCACAGGTTTCAGTCTGAATCACAGCAATGTGTGGTTGACCTCAGAATAAACTAAAGTACTTGCTCCATGGCATTCAACTTAAAGGTTGGCCAGCATGGGAGCTGGATTTATTTTTTAACATCAGAGCTCAATCAAAAAACATGGGGAGAGGAGATGTTCAGGTTAGGCTGGACACAGCTATGATCATGGGGCTGTGAAAGGAAAACTCCACAATGTCTCATCTGGAGCCAAAGCAAAAGGAGTTGTTTCATTTTGGGTTATGAAATCCTAAAAAACCTTTTCTCTTCTCTTCTTTCAATGTGTTTTAGTGGTGAGGTCAACTTTTAAGTGAAAAGTGCCATTTTGAATCAAATCTGCATTTCAAATACTTGCAAAACATAAACAAACCATCCCCAGAATGAAACAGTTCATTCTGAAAGTGTCAGAATGACATGCACTTCTATTTTTAACATCTCTCCTTCTTCCCCCACCTCTGTATTTTTTTCTAGGCCAGAACTATTCAGAAAATGTGTTTGAATTTGTGAACCATTTTGACTCCCCCTCTCCCCTGACATTTGCTGGAAAATCTATTCTTTGCCAAAAAACTGTTCTTACAGATCCAGCCAGCTCCTACAATCTCCTGTCCTGCCAGAGTTTGTCTGGATGCGTCTGAGGCTCTGACTGCCCTTGGGACACAGCATGGATGGTCCAGAGGAAGAGCAGGCCAGGAGGGCAAACCTCAGCCTCTGTCCAGGCAGTGATGGGCTCTGAAAGAGCTCTGAGCCTCCCTCTCTTGAGGCTGAACACAGAGTAGGGCTCCAACAGAGGCCACCACACCGAAGGAGTTCCTCATCAGGCTATGGCTTCTGGGTATGAGAGGAGAGCTTGGAGTTTTGGCTCTGTTGGAAAAATCCTGCATTCAAAAACCAGGTCCCTGAAGTTTAAGTGGATGTGTCATAAAGGATTGGAGCTGTCTCCTATCAAGGTTACAGAAAATTTAGCTTTGGATTCAGTCAAGACACTAAAGCTCTGAGCCTTGCAATGTCATGTAGAAGTTTGATTCTTCATAGCCTGGCCATTCACAGAACAATTTATGTCTTTACAGTGTAAGTGTAAATGCTACTGCTCCTATTTGTGAATGTTTTGCTACTACCCTGGAACTTTTAGTGAGTGGAAAACTTGGATCTCTTTCAGTCTTCACATCCAACCTATCTGTAAGTCTTGCAGATTTTTTCAGGAATAGCATCCCTAAAAGAGTCTTTCCAGCCTATCCACCCAAATAAAGTCCACTTTCTGGGCTTATCACATCATATCCCCATTTCAAAAGCCTTTGCTCTGCAAAGATCCATCAAACTCATTGCTGAAAGATCGCTTTTTGAATCTGTCATTTGGCCCTTCTCCCTATCTTGATTTCTTCTCCTGAGGTGCATCTCTAAGCTCCTTGGCTTTTCTTTCAAGACTGTGATTTATTCTATTCCCATCACTTCTTATTTCAGCACTGAAAGGTCAACTCCTGCATATGCTCAAGCATGAGATCAGCCTATATTAAAGAGGCTCCTCTGAGCTTTCTCCCTTCTGGGAAGGGTTCCCATCCAAAGGAACAAACCTGGAATCTGGAACTGCCTCCTGAGCCGCCCAAATGCTCAAAAACCAAATACCAGAGTTGTCTGGGATGTATGATATGGGGTAGATGATAAAAGACTAGGTGGCATCATGCTACCTCTGCATTTCCCTCTCATTGCCAGCCCAGCATCTGGTCAATGTTTTGGTCACTTGTGACCACCTGGACTTCTCTGCTGCTTTCCTTGGCTCAGAAAAGCCATTCCAGCAACACAGGGTAACATGAAAAAACAGACACCTGAGGAGAGAGGCCAAGTCTTTTCTCCTCAAGATGAGACATAGATGAGGGGCTGCTAATAGAGGAGCTGAGCTACAGTCCAGGCTTCAGACCATTTGTTTTAACCTGCTGAGCAAGGTGGCTCCCATGAGAGCCAGACAACATCAGTTGCTCCCTCCTCTGAGAGAGTCTGGCTCAGTTTGGAGATGCTTTTCTAAAAGCTCATCTTGAATATGAGTTTTACACAATTTTTTTGTCAGCAATTGTACATCTTGCTCAAAAGCTGTGACACGCACTGTTTGTGTGTGAAGGTGGGAATGTGACATCCAGCTTCTGTTTGCTTTGCAAAAAGATCAAGGTTAGTTCCCACTCCACTAAAAGCACGGAAGGGAAACACAGGATTTGTCAAGCAGAGATAAACCGAATTGAGAACGTTTTATACACAAATTCCTAGGAGAAGGTTAAAACAATGGAGCTGGGAGAGTACACTTGTCAAGGCTTTTTCAAACAATCCTTTTTCCCATATTCTTTTAAAATACAACAGTAATTCAGGTGGATAGAGATAAGCCACAGTTCTAAAATCTCTTTCCTTTGTTTCCTTTCTGGCAGCCTTGGTCCCCACCCCAGCAAGACATTCCTCCCAGGAACCCCAGGGTGGAGGGCTGTCAGCTCTAAGTAAATATGGCTCCAAGGAGAGATAATAATTAACTCCCTCTTTCTGAAGCTGCTTTGGCAATTACAGTTCCAAGTGCCTCCTACTCCTGTGACCACTTGCCTTGCTTCCAAAGTGTATCTATTAATGGCAGCCCAAGACTATTTAGAATTGCTGCCCAGGGGTGCAGGCCCGGAAAGGGCACAATGAGATGCTGGGACTGAAAGGCCAATGCAGTGATGCTCATGTCTTCCCCTCCCACTTGGAGGAACTGTCCATCCCTTCTTCTGCTGCCATAACAAACACCTACCTGGGCTGTGCACACTGGCTGTTATCCCACACTCCATCTGCAACAGCACCCAGAAGTAGGAATACCACCCTGGGGCTGTTCATGGTCATTTTGTGTGGGTACCCAGGGCAGTAAGAGGTACGAGGTGATGCTGAACTGGCCTCAGTGCAGCTAAGATGATGCTGAACAGGCATGGATAAAAAAAAAAAATATATATTTTGGCTCCATTTCAGAGTTCAAAAAAATATTTGAGCCTATGGGCACTGATTCAGGCTCATCTCTAATTATGTCCCTAGTTCAGCCTTTAAAACCAGTTCTTTAGTCCTCAGTAAGGGTCACTTCACAGTTGTTATTACAGTTTCTTGCCAATCTGTTGCTGGATTTTCCACTTGACATTATTAAGGGATTAAATTGTTTGTCTCATCATCTTTTATCTGTCCTGTTCAGTTTCCTAAAAACAGACTTTAGCCAGACCAGAAAAGATAGGAGGGAAAAAAAAGCCCAGCATTTTCAAGATATAATCATGGTCTTGGATTTGCCATTATTATTGTTTAAATTTATTACTTTGGATTTGTAAACTTTGCTGACTCCTTTAATCTGAAATGTATTAAAGAAAGCATTAAACATTACAACAAGTCATTGGATTACACTGCACCGATTCAGCTACAGCTGTGGAAGAAATATATAACAGGAGATCCCGTGGAGTTATACATTTCTGACTGAGTTCATCAATTGCCATAGAGAAGACAAAAACAAATGTAGCTGAGCCTGGAAAGAATGTTGCTAAAATTGGAGAAACATTTAATGTGAGTAGCCTAGGGGTGCAATAACTTTGCCTGTAATTTAACAAAACCCACCCACATAAAACATACCAAGAGAGATTACAGATTGGACTCTCTGATCTGCAGTCTGCCAAGAAAGCAAACCTGACTTTTTTCCCCTTCCTGCAGATGCAGGTTTAAACGGTCCCTGCAGAGTGTTAAATATATATTACCCATAATAGCAACCATATTACATTTGGACACGTTGCTAACTCCCCAACTGGCTGCTCTATACCTTGCCTGCAGTGGGAGGACACCCCTGGATAACTAATGGAGTTTGTAGCTGCCAGCAAAGCAATTCCTATGGTCCACATGCTGAGAAGGAGCCTGCTCACCTCCTCCTCACTCCCACCCCTTCTTGGAGCCCTGGTCTCTTCTCTTTTGAGAGGTACACCTGGGCTTGTACTTAAGTACCCCTTTAATGAAAATGTTTTGAATGTGTTTAGCTCAATGGGATAAAACTATTCCTACGCCTTCCCAAAATGCAGGTCTGCAACCAGCTCAGTGGTGAGCTGAAGGCCAGCCTTGGCTCCTGCCCTTCTCCCAAGTGGTAGGGATCAGATTGTTTAGCAAGAAATGAGAGAAAAACACCCAACCCTAAAATGCAGTTCCCAAAAAGCCTCCCTGCAGAACTTTCCATTTATAAACCTCCTGTCTCCAAAGGCTCTGAGGTACCGTACCTGTGAACGAGCAAACCCCCCTAGAGGGACTGCATCTCTGGTTCATTAATTCAGCCTAAGGTTGGATTTACCACAAGATGTAACTGGATACATGCAGGACTGAGCACTTCGAAAAACAATCAAGGACCAAACCTGCAGCATGCTCCCGCTGGCTTCAGCGGAGCTACAACAGTTTTTATCAGCGTTTTATCTGACCCTAACAAAAGGAGCCAATTGTTTAGCAAAGGAAGAGGGCTCTTTGATTCTATCTTGCTGCAGATGAATTGCCCAAGCAAGGGCAAAGGGACAGGAAGCAAAGGGGGAGGAGAAGGAGCTGATGCTGAAGGTAGGTGCTGCCATTGCTTAGCCCTTGCTAAACAGCCCCTTCTGCAAATGCTGATGGGGCGGGAGGAAAGAGTTGCATCATCTCCTTGCCATTGCCATTCGACCAAAATGTTGTGCTGATTATTCCTGGTGTAGATATACTGGTTCTAATTCTGGCTGCAGGGAGTTTTGTGACAGCAAAGACTGCAGGCCCCGTGAGACCTCCCTCTGCTTTGCAAAGTACAGGAACCCTATTGTCCAAAATCCCAAGTACAAGACTTAAAAGTCAAGGATACAACCCTGGGAAAAACTCACATCGATTAAGTGAGGTCCATGCCACAGCAACCTCAGGTGCTGACATCTCTGCAAATCAAGTGTGTGAAGCTAACAGTGAAGAGACAACCTGATTCTGTTCTTTGAATTTAACTCATTAAAATGTCTGCAGGCATGTCCCTCCTGAGAACATCTATGTCTTTCACAGAGACGAGGGATGCTTTACTATTACTTAAAACCACAACAGTGCAGAATGCTAATGAAGTTCCTGTTGTGTAGCACTGATCAGATACTACACTGTACTGCTTACAAGAAGTAGTTGTAAGTGCTAAGCACTTGTTGTTTTACCCCCTACTTCTCCCCCCAAAAGCAATCCTTGTGTTTTGACCAGCAATAAATCTTATATCTAAAAGAAGAATTGAATTCCTTCTACTGGCTTGTCCCTTTTCCCATGTCATTAATGAAAAGAACTTTCTTTACTATAAAAAAAAGAAAAATCACTTCTTTCTTTTCACGGCTGAAATGTATGAAAAGACTGAAATAAATATCAAGAGAGGGAAGAGTCTAACATGGGTCTCAGCAGCCTACAGCAGCTCCTGATTCCAATATTACCATCTCCGGGAAATTAAGGTCACAAACCACTCTGAAAATGCAACCCATGGCTGACAGCAGCGATGAGGATCTCTACAGGCACACAGCTGTGACAGCAGCTCTGGGCTGAACTCCCACCGTGCCTGGGAAAGAAGAAGCTGCAGCCTGCATTTTCCAAAGGCTTCCACCAATTCCCAGTGCATTCACAGTGCACACACCCAGACTGAAACTTGCAGCTGGAGACCCTGAACTTCTGAATGTACCTGCACCAATTCATGCTGAAAAGCACTGCTGGACGATCATCCTGCTACGGAGCAAGCAGAATTTTGCTGCCTAAACACTGACTTAAAAGCCAATCATGGGCACTTGCTTTTGAGGCTGGAAGACCTCAGACTGAATCAGCGTTCTGAACTACTTGGAGCCATTGTGCAGGCTATGCATGACCTGGGTACTTTTAGGAATAAAAGTAAAATTCCAATAAATTTTCTAGAAGACATTCAGAAACAGATTCCTCTGTCTTAAAGCAAACTCTTTGGCTAGTTTTCAAGATCCCATTAGAGTAAGAGACAAGAAATCTACTTTAGGAGAACCTTAGGATGCCTGAGGAGACACCCAGCAAGGCTAAGCAAGATGAATGCCATAAAAGGGCCATTTCAAGTGACACAGCAAGTGTGGAAGCCAGCATTTCCCAAAAAGTCACATTTAAGAAAAGGGATTAGGCTGCAAAATTACTCAGTGATTTGAAAATGTTAACATTTAGTTTTCACTGTCTGTTAAATATTAACATATCTTTCTTAGAAAGCTTGGCTGGGCTTCACTGGAAGAAAGCAGGTCAAATTTACTGCACAGATTTACCTACCGGTATAAACAAAATAATCTCTAACCATTACAGAAGACTAATCGTAGCTGAAGCAACATTTAATGTCATACATAGATGCCATCATTTCTATAGTGAGCTAGAACAGAATTACATGTAAAGAAAACATTAGCTCAGCAGTGGCTTTCAGCCATCACATGGCACATGAGAACTCAGTGCTGCACTAATATTTTCTTCACATGCAAATCTGTCCTAACACATTATAGAGATAATATGGAAAACATGAGACAGGTGCTGACTACAGTTTGAGTTTTGTCATTGCAAGTCTCTAAAAAGGTGGAGACAAAACTCTGAAGTTTCCACTGATCCATGAAATTCACTCTGCGGACATTCAGTTTTCCATCCAAAGGATTCAAACAGGCAAGCTCCTGACATCCTGCAATTCCCACCAGAAGAGGTGGAAGTCTGGCTCTTTCCAGAGCTGGAGACCCTAAGGATGATGGGCCTAAATGTTTGTTCTTCCTGCACCTCAGAAATATGGGGGGTGATTTATTTCACCACTTTAATGGATGCTTTCAGCATGAAATTTTTTGAGAAACAAAATATGCAAGACAGCAGCTGTGCTAGCAAGTAAGTCCCTCTATGAAAAGGATCTGCTATGTGCCATGTAATTCCTGCCCTGTCAATCACAGAGAATGTGCACAGAGAAGAAACCCTTCCCAACGACCTTAAAAGTGCTGATGAAAACAGACTTGAAGTAGCACCATATGTCTCTCATTGGGTTATGGCAGCATCTTCACTTAGCCTCTGTGGGTGGAAGCCCATAAAAAAGCTGTTTATTCCCTGAGCAGGTCACGTGAGTAGGTAGAGGACTAGCTATGGAATAGGGAGTGATGCTTTGTGAAGTCCCTGGAGTGCACAGCCTCCATCCATAAAGAGCCTGAAGCTCTGCCCAGCCCGCAGATGAGGGTGTCCTCATCTCATCCCAGCAGGTAGAACACGCCGTGCTGCCAGGTATGCAGAGCATGGTGTTCTGAAAGGGGAAACACAGAGATGCCCACCTCATTCCCCTCTCTCCCCTAGTCTTCCTGCAGCAGGGAGACTCCATCCTTTGGCAGCTTACCAGGTGTGCCAAGCATCTTCCCTTTCAAGGACGTGGATTACTAAAAGAACAGTTGCTCTTCTGAGTAAGCCACCAGGGCCCTAATGCACCAGACATTATATTGATACTAAATCAGAGATACCACTCATAAGCTTAGGAGCTTTTAAGACAAACACAGTGGGAGTAAAGAGTGAAACATAAAAACACAGTTGGCATAAAGATATATATTCACAGGGCTTGCATGTATCACCATAGCCATGTGGTCATGGTTTCTGTTACACGGAGACTTCCTGATCACAGCGACAGCTTGGAAAGAGAATGAAAGCATATTTAATTTGATTGATTTTTATAGGAACAAATCAGGACTCCTGTTGTCAGCTTATGCCTTGGAACATCCCAAAGAGAAATAAGCAAAGGTCCCAGAGGCCCTTGGCTGACACTAGCCCTATCTAAACTTGGCTCCTTTCAAGACTGCATTAACAGCCATTGTGAGTCAAACAAATAAATCAATTAAAAGAATGCCTGTCATCAGCACTGCCATTAGCTTTTTCCAAAAGTTCTTGCCATTTCGCACAGGTTAATGGAAGTCTCTTATTCTGAGAAATCTACTTGGCCTGCTGAAAGAAGCAGAAGTTTCACAGAGTACCAAGTCCCTTGATTACTATTCTGCTGTACATCCTTGCATTTCCACAGCGGCTGTGGGAAAGCCAGGAAGAGGAACACTGCAGTGTCTTGCACTGTTTTTCCAGGAAGGGGTTCCTTTCCCCCCCGACATGTCATTTTTCTATAGTACGTGCTTGCTTGCACAGTTTCTGCCTTTCCTCCCACTTGTCTGTTGCTTTGTCTCCAGCTGCAGAGAAGCTGACAAACTAGGGAGTCCTTAGGTCAATGACAAGGACTCGTTAATGACCAGCTTTGGAATATCTTTTGCTTAAGGGGAGCAGCCAGTTTCCAAGAGTGCGACAAGTCTCCTGTTGCAGAGTACATCCTGGTTATCAGCCATCCTTTGGGAAAAGCCAACAGAGCCTCCAGAATGGACAAACTCATACACTGCTCTTTTTCCAGTCAAGAAGTCAGTGGGAGCCACAACTAGAACATATCTTATTTTAGGTGTGAAATCTCCTCAGGAGACTGGGCTGCCATTTCAGGCTACCTGTGCCACTCAGAACCTGGGACAAAGGAGCACCTTCTCACTTCCCTACACACCCAACCTGCGTGATCAGCCAGGAGGGGAGAAGTTCTCCCCCCCAGCATGAGACAGCGGTGGAGGCAGGTGCCTCCCAACAGTCCTCCAACATCCTCCTGCCTCAGATGGTTGGTGAGCACAGGCCTCAGACCAGTCCTTCCCCAAAGTGCCCGTGTTGGTGACAGGGGGTGTGCACAGAGTGCTCCCCTGCGGCATTTCCAAACCACAGTGTCCCCATCCCAGCATGCTGCCTGGACAGCCCGTCCCTCCCACACAACCTGAGAAGTGCAATCCCTCTGAGAGTCTCTAAAACCTCGCGAGCATCAATAAACAAGTGTGGGGTTTCTCCGGCAACAGCCCACAGCCCGGGGAAAGCCACAGCTGCAAAAACCCTTACGTGGAAGTTTACTCAGACCTTAAGTGGATTTGCAATTAAACAGCAAAACACATTGCTCTTACTGTCACTGCACTTCACAAGTCTGCAACCACCATGGCAGGGTCACTGTTCCCCGCTTCTGTGCAGCCACTGAGCACCAGAGTGCTCCAGGGACAGGGAAAGCACTGAGCAAACTGTTCCAACAGACATAGAGCCCGTTTCACTCACAGAGCTGCTCCAGGTCACAGTGTCCGAAAATGTGGCCACAATACCTCCTTCCCTTTCACTTGGCAACATAGTTTTCTTACTGGCCAATATTCAGGCCTGAACACAAACAAAGTTTCCTACCTGAAGTACAAATGGAGGACGAGTCCATGCCAGCCGGAGGGATCTGCCTGTTTCCCCGGGATGTCAGGAGGAACTACAATAGACCGCCGGACATCCCTAACAGATTTGCTAAACCAGACAGCCTCCAAAAAGGAAGGGCAGGAGCAGGCTAGCTGTTTATCAAATCTGTAAACATGCTATGTGAGATGTGCAGCACAGACTGTATCTGCAGCAGGAGCTGCTTTCCTGCCACTCCTCATTACCTCTCCTCTAGGTAGAACAGCCTCCCCTGCGCCAGCAGTGCCCAGTGCACACAGGCAGGGCTCTCTGCCTGCCCTGCATTTATCTACTCAACCCACAGGCACCCAGAGGCACCTTGCTGGTTTCTCTCAGCCAAGGTCTCCCAGGATTTGACTAAAAGCACAAGTTGTGGAGAGAGCTTCTCACACATTCCCTCTCATTACACAACTCATTTCCAGACCATGTGCGTTGTTGAAAGGAAATAATGAGTTCATGAAAACAAATGAGTGTGCAACCTGACACTGCTTCAGTAGCTGCCTTCTGCTGTCCTTACGGATTTACAAGATACTGCCAACCAGTACACAAAGCTGGGTGTTATTTATACGAAATCAATTTTGAATTACTGGGCATTTGCACATGATCCTGCTGAGAAGTTCACTATAACCTGCCAAAGTCAGTGATCAGCCCTGCATGGGACCTGTGGAGCCCAGTGGAAAGTATCATTGTAAATTAGCCTCGCTGCTCCTGCTGAGTCTCCAGCGCTGAAACACAAAATCAAGTGCACCTCCTTAGGCTGCCTGACACATTTTGGACCAGATCTTCATCTCGTTTAGCCTGAGTAGTCCCATGGAGCCCAGCAGTTACTCTTATCTTAGACCTGATCTGAGCTCACTCTCATCCAGACCTTTTAGCAATACAAATGAGCCTTGCCTGTTCACTGCTGAGCCACCGGCCTGGCTGAGCTCACTGGAGGCCATAGGAGGTTGTGCAGTGTCAGCTTGAGGCTCCAGGAAGCTTTCCACAGGAACATCAGGCATGCTTTTGCCCATCAATGAACTGTTTTCAGCAGCAAATCAGTGGGATCTGGCACTAGGAACAGTCATTAGCACAGAGAATGGAGCAGAGATTACTACAGCTCATGCACATAGAACCAGCAGAATTTAATCAGCAGAGGGATTGTAGCAGCTCCCAAAGGGAACAAGCTGATTCATCAGTTGAGAGCCCCAAAATACAAAACTGTCTGCAAACATGATGAACTACAGACTCATAACTTCTTTAACTGCTTTTACTCAGCTGCTGCTCCATCCTGAGCAGAACTGAACCTAGATTATTGGAATAGGACAAAAGGAATACAAAAGAAAAGACACTTATTTCAGCCTGCTGAGTGTTTTACAAACCACAGTCTCAGTTCTTCCAAGTTTGATGGCTTCACTTAGATGTTTCTCTGCACTAGTTTTCCTTGAGTCATTGAGCTCAACAGGAGTTTCACTACCATGTGTCTACAGGAAACTAAACATAGTGAAATACATCACTGAAAGTTCATGAGCCCTTATTAAACTCTTTAAACTAAGGAGCCACTGGGTTGTCCTGCATGTTCCAACGTTTGCCATTGGGAAGCTCCGGTGCTGGGCTCAAATCATTGTAATGTCTCAGATCTGGATGATAGCAGAGACCATGTGCTGGTTGGAGAACCTTGTGATGGGTGCCCTGCACTGGGTTAAAGTGGTTCAAAGCCCTCTGGACAACTGGTGTGAGAGCTCAGAGCAAAGCACGCTCTGTGTGATGCACTCACACATGCAATGTACTACCCTAGCAACACAAAAAATCCCATGACTGTCTCATGCCTTTGGAGAATGCCACAGAGCTCTCCTCTCTGAGGAGACCTTTTTTCCCTAAGGGTAACACAACACTGATGATTTCTCTTGCCTTAAGCCTCACAACCAGCTCCACAACAAAGATCCCAAAACAAATGAACTTAATATAAATACCTAATAAAAATATGCTTACCTAAAATATAAAAATGTGCTTTTTACCACAAGCCAAAAGTTTTATTCAAAAGGGGAATTACCAGAAATTCTAGAGCATTTTGCTTCTGTGTGAAAGACACAGAGACATTGTGGTGATGGGCATCACTATAAACCTGAACAGACAGTTGGCCCACACAGTTTCAACTCCAGGGAGGGAATAAATTCTCCCTCAGGCTCATGTAAACCATGGGAAACCTCCAGCACCCAGGAAAGCTGTGCTGAAGAAAAACTGAAGCTCACAACCACATGTCAGCTGAAGGCTGCAGTCCATGGATGTATTTTAAGCATGCTGGCAGGCAGCTTTGCAGCACCAGGGAAGCTCTGCAAGGACTGTGCACAATGAAACAGGTACCACTACTCTCTCATGAGAGTATTTTCCAGCTAGGAACCTCTTACCCCTCTTCCAAGTCTGAAAGCTTTTCATGTGAGGGAAAGCAAGCACCAATGAGCAAGAGTAAAGTTTCTCTGCAGAACTCTGCTGCAAGAGACCTCTGCCCACCTGCTGCAGCTGTGCCTCAGAGCAGGGATGCTGCCACCCTTCATCCCACCTCCCGAGGGCTGGTGCAAGACTCACCACTCGGGGCTTCTGCTGGTCCAGGGTCTGCAGGAAGGCCGGGGTCTGGTCCAGGGTGCGCTCAGGGTCACTGGAGATGTCCTCCTCAGACTCCTCCCAGGACGAGGAGAAGCCAGTGGAAGATGCTGAGGATGATGAGAGCTTCCGGACGGGCAGGCTGCCAGGGGGCACGGCACCCACCTCCTCCTCTGGGCCCCCCAGGTCTGTGACAATGACGGCAGGGATGCTGCCACCGATGGCTGGGTGCTGGCCCTTAAGTCCTGTGGGGACCACCACCACCTCCTCTTGCCGTGGTGCAGGCCCTGACTGCTCCAGGGGGCTGCTGCTCTCTGCCAGCTCCACCATCATCACTGGCCTCCTGCAGGGCTCTGCAGTGCTCAGACAAACTTGCACCCCACCAGCATCAGGGGCCTCGCTCTCTCCGAGGGCTCGTGGCCGGGGTCCAGTTCCAAGTCCCACCACTGGTGCCGTGGGGCTGGCCGGACGGGACCGGGCCAGCCGGGGGCTCCGGGGTGGCTGGGAGGCAGAGCTGTGTGCCTGGATGTGTGCCTCGAAGAGCCCCACTTTCTGGTTCACCTGCACATTGTGCAGCTCCCGTTGAAGCTGCCGTGCCATGGGGGGTTCTGGCTGTCCCTCTTCACCTCGGCTGCCCCGCCGCCCCCCGGGGCTGCCTGGCTGCCGCAGGGGCTCCTCAGGTGGTGGGAAGAGGAAAGCGGGGCCACAGCGTGGGGAGCGGGGCGGCACCGGGGCCGGGCTGAAGACAGGGAGCGAGCCGCAGCTGCCGGGCGTCTCCGGACCCCTGGGCAGCACTTGTCCGGGAGGAGGCGGCGTCTTGCTCCGGCCGCTTGTCACCTCGCTGTTGCTATTCATCATCACCAAGCTATTGAGCGCATAGCAGTACACGGCCATAGTAGTCAGCCGGGGAGCACAGGGGGGCCGTCGCCACTGCCACCTCGGCACTCAGGCTCTGCGGGGCTGCCCTGGGTCTCTCCACGACGGGACCAGCAGCATCGCCAGCAGGAAAACGGGGAGCTGGGCTGGCCCTGGCCCGCAGCTTCATAAAACGGGACAGCTGAGGAGAGAGAAGCAGTTAGAGTAGTTCTGTGCCCTCCCTCAGCTCACCATCCAGCTGGGCACAGAGCGTGCCAGACTCTTCCCCTCCTGTGTGCCCCTCCCACCTGTATGCATCCCCAGTGTGTCACCCGTGGGGACACGAGCCAGTCTGGTCATCAGAAGGATCTGAGTGAAGGGGAAGTCAGGTTTGGGGCTGTTTTCCGTCTTCCCTGCCTTCCCTGCCCCCTCTCCAGGTTGCCTGTCGACACAGCTGCAGCAGCAGTGTCTGACAGGACACACAGCCAGCAACCATTCCCAAAACAGAATAAGAGAATTATGGTTAACTGGTGTGAACCAAAAGCTGGCAGCTTTTAAGTGTTCGCCCCAAAACCTGACATTTTCTAAAGATAAAAACTCCAAACAACTTGAATTTGTCACCCTCCAGTCTGTTACCTGAGACAAGTCTCAGGAATGGATTTATGTTGTACGATGCATAGTACAACTTCCTGCTTGCACTGTTTTGTATGGTACAGGGTCACATCTCAAGTTACTCCCCTAACTTACCATGTGCAACAACACGGCTTGGCACACCTTCGAGTGCCCTGGCTAAATGTGCCTTGCCTGTGCACATCTGCTGTCCGGGACATCCCAGGCTGCAACTGCCTCCAAGTCACAGCCTGGACCCTACATGCAGAGATGTGCAGTAGTGTTTGTTCTGGCGAGTGTGTGACTGTGTACATGTGTAAGAGAGGCTCTCTGCTTTCGGAGGTGGCTCTCTGTGCCCCTGTGCAGTCAGTGTGCTTTCCGTCATCTTCTGTTTGCTCCATGTACCCTGGACTTGCAGTCCCCATGCCGGGGCACGGGAACTCCTGAGAATTGCACAAACACACTGCCCACATCAGAGTACAAACTTGTTTACACACAGCGCGTTAACTCTGGCTATGGGTGTACATGCCTCGTGTGCGATGCTATCAGCGGTATTCCTGTGCGTCCCCCTGTGAGGCTCCTCGCAGCTAAATGCCCACAAGTCCAAGCGCAGTCCAACCTGACGGTGTGGCCAAAAGGCTTCCCATCCCTCCAGGCACTGCTTGGAGGCAGTGCGAGGCTCAACAGAGCCCAGGCAGCGCGGACAGCCACTCTTTACAGGGATCCCCGGCACAGCAACTCTCCCAGCGCTCCGGCTCGGCTACGAAAGCGAGCATCGGCACAAGGTGCTCGGCGAGACTTCGAATGCGGGACAGCCCGCTCGGCCCCGGGGCAGTACCCTGCCCCTCCGCCTGCCCCCAGCTCGCCCCTTCCTCCCCGCGGGGCCCGGCTGCCCCCCGCACCGCTCCCGACGCGGCTGCCGGGGATCCCCCGGCGCAGGGGCGACCGCGACGCTCCCCCCCCGCCGCTGCTTACCTGGGGTCGGGATCCGCGCCCGCCCTCAGTGCGCGCCGCCCGGCAGCGCCCGCCGGCGGCCGCGGGGCGCTGCCGAAACCATCGCCGCGGGGCTGCCGGGACTCCCGCTCCCTCCGCGGCTCCGAGCGCCTCTCCTCGCCCCGGGGCGGGCCGGCCGCGCCGGGCTCTGCCCGTCCGCGCCTGGGCGAACAAGGCTGCGCGGGCGGCTCCGCGCTCCGGGCAGCTCCGAGCTCCGGGCAGCTCCGCGCCGCGGCCCCGGCGCCCGCTCCCGGTGCGGCTGGAAAGGCGGAGAGCAAGAGCAGGAGCAGGAGCAGGAGCAGGAGCAGGAGCAGGAGGAGGAGGAGGAGGAGGAGGAGGAGAGGGAGAGGAGCAGCGAGGAGGAGGAGAGCGGAGGGAGGGGGTAGGAGAGCAGGAAGGAAGTTGTGAGCCTGTCTGGGGTTGAACTCAGCGGAACAAGTTTTTTTTTTTTTCTTCTCGCTCGGCTCAGGCTGGAGGGAAATACGGAAAAAAAAAAAGTTTCCATTGTTAACTAAGAAAAAAAAAACCAACACTGTCGCCGTGCTTTGGTGGCTGGGCTGTGGGTTCAAGATACACGAGGCATTTTCCACCCGCGGCCGCAGCGTGCCGTGCGGGCCCGGCAGAGCCCCCGGTCATCCCCGGCACCGCCCGCTCGGGGGGGCATCCCCCGCCTCGCCTCCGCATCCCGGCCTCCCAGCGCTGCCGGCCGCTCGAGTCCTCTCCGGGGCGCAGCGGTCAAGGCAAAGGGTGGTACCGGCAGCGCCAGCAACGCGCAGCCTAAGGCCACCCACCTCCCCAGGCAGCCGGCTCGAAGGCACGGGCTAACACAGCCATTTCCCCCGAAATCCCCTTCCCCAGGCAGCACGGCTCAGTCCTGCTGCTTCTCAGCGTGTTGGTCATTCACACGAGCCCAAGGTTGGCGCAAAGCCCTCCCTGCCAGGTTGCGTGGCTTTGGGTGAGCACATCCCAAGGGAGGTAAGATGACCCCCATATCTCTCTAGAGGGTCGATGGCACTTTGACTTGCTATGATGTTGCCTGCCCCAGGTTTAGGCAGGGCTGCAGTGTCCTCCTTCGGGACACTGTCCATCCTTTTTCATCCATGGAAGGACACAGCACTTTCTCAGCTCCTGCAGCCCCCAGGCTTGGGTCCTGCTTGGCAAGAGAAGCAGGCTCTTGGCTGTGATACAGCCTGAGTTCTGTATCAAGATAACTCATTGGAAATAGTTGTCTGTACGTCAGCACTTTAGGAGAGCAGGCTCTCCGACTCACTCTCAAAGCAGTAGTCAAGGTCAAACCGAGATGGCAATTTTGGGGTTGATCTGGACTGGCCAAAGGAAAAAATTAAAAAAAAAAAAAAAAAGAGAAAAAGAAAAAAGAACAGCAATTTGGCTCTGCTAGGATTTCACAGCTAGGAATTTCCCCTAGAGAGGGAAATTGATGTCACAGCAGACCAGCTTTTTTGTAATTAAGACGTAACCTATAGAGCATAAACGGGGGCAGAGAGGTCTCCGAATTGGCAGAAGGTGTGGACTACCAATCCATCCCACGGGCAGGCAGACAGAGACACCCAAAATGACCTTGTTTGTTTTTCCAGTAAGAGAAACGCTATTTTGAATTCAGCGCAGGAAAAGAAATTTATAGACTCTTTCCACTCCACTTTGTTTCCTCGCAGTCTGGGCTTAGTCAGGAACTAGTCTTCATGAAATGAAGTATGAGATCAATCTTTCTGAGAAAAGGGATCTTGCTCAGTATAATGGCACTATTCATGGCATAAACTTACCCCCGTGTGCAAATACCTGCAGATTCTGGTCATCTGTTGCTCACATTCCCTTATGTCTGCATATACATGTCAGAAAGTAGGAACATTTGAAAGAAAGAATAAATCCAGGAATTCAGGCAGATAAACAGGTACGTTCTTTTTTTAAACAGCTGCACTATGCTATTCTGATAACATCTGCAAATACTTGGAGGCATTACTGCACATCTCTGTGTGGATGTTTTGACCATTCTTTGGGGTTGTTGAAGAATATTTACACCACTGTAACCATAATGTGTGCTTAAAGTCCCACCCTTTCTTAACGTCTCACAAATTCAAACACCATCAAAAATTCATCCTATCCAAACAGACAAAGGCGTGGTGAATTTGCTATAGCACATTTACAGATACAAAACTCCCTCAAGCGACCCAGCCTTAAAATGTGGCAGCAATTTTGTCAAGTAACAGAGCTGGAGCTGTTCTGTGGGCATTACATATAATGACAGGTTGTATTTATAAAGGAAAGGGCTAATAAAAGTGCAAAAATGAAAAGAAAGTCTAGGGATAAGTCTTTGACTGTTCAGAACCAGGAGGTACATGAGGGAAATAATTGTTTCCAGACAGGAGCCAGGCAGCAGTCCACATTGTGTAGTGAAGAACGAGCAGCCTTCAGCACACTTGTTTCCAATCAAGGGGAAACCAAATGTTTGAGGTTAGCCTAAATGGAAAACACAAATGATACAGGTTGCTAGTCCAATCCAGGCACAAGGATGGAAGCAAGAAAAGAGAAAAGTTTCTTTCACAGACACAGACTCCGGGCACTAGTTGCTGAGGAGCCTTCTCTGTGACTTTGGCAGTGTTGCCTTAGGTGCTGTACAAAGAGAACAAAAAGATCGTTCCACTCTGACTCTCTCAGTGCACATTCTTCAAGTAAAACTCCAGTGCTGGGTGTTAAAAGATCTTGCTTCTCCTTAAGCTATGTTCTTAATTTAAATTTATACTTCCTGCTTCCAAAGAAAATCATTACAGCGCTTAAGGATACTGAAACAGGCTGCGTTAGGGCAAACAGTTGATCCAGCCAACTTTTGTCTTGTCCTTATTCAAGGGAGTGGAGCCATTAAAATGAACAGGATCTTCCACTTAGGAAGGGCACATATCCACTGCAGAATGTATTTAGTCTGAAATAAAGTGAGGACAGACACTTAGAGAAGGGCATGGAGCTGTCCTAACTGGGACATCTCCAACTGACACACTGGCTAAGAGGCATTTAGAGAAAGAAATACCATAGTTGTCAAAGTTAATGGCCTCCCAGCACCTCTGTGTACTTGGATGGAAACATGTTAATTACCATGTTTCTTGGAAAATTAGTTGTCCTGAATGTGCTCACTGTGCCCCATGAGCGGCATGGGTGGCTCAGCTGTGCTACAGCTGCTGCACCCCCAGGCCTGGGGCTGCTGATCACTGTGGGATGGTGGCTTTTTGTAGGAATGATGGGGCGGCCCTGCCCAGTGGCATCCAGTGGGACAAACAGGAGACCAATATGGTGCTGGTGACCCTCTCAAGGACAGATAGAGCTGTCATTTGCTATTTTATACACCCTCTTCCTGTGGAGTTGAGGTCCTGGTCTGCATGTACTGAATTGAAGAAGAACCTCTTCCTCAATCTAAACCAAAGTAACAGGCAAAAAACCCCAAATCCAAAACACCTACTGAAACAAGATCCTGTACTGCAGAAATACCTTCTTCTGTGGAGAGGGGAGAACACTTGCATGGTCATTGTAATTACTTGAATCCTTGAAGACACAGAATTGAGATGGTGTAGGCTGCATTATAAAGCTAGAACAGGAGAGGATAGACCACAATCTGCTTAGCATCAATCCAGTTGTAAAAACAAAACAGAAAAAATAATAACAATTTAATCAAAAAACAACTACAATCCTCAAGTACCCTCCTCAATACATTCTTTCTTTTTTAGAAGATTAATTTTTATATTATTACTCCCCATCATGTTTTGGACTGGTTGGGCAAGACAGACTTCCCTATGTTTCAAAGATGAGTTGTCTAAACTGTCACTATTCATCCCACCCAGCATCAGGACCGTCAGCACCCTTGCAGTGAAAGTCAGTATCTGACAGCATTTCCTCACCAGTGAGCTGAATCTTAGGCTTATGTAAAATATAGAAATTAATGGAAAAATGCAGATTAATTAATTCTACAGTCAACAGATTGACTTTGTGTGCATGACAGCATGACAGACAGAGAATAAATCTGGCTAATATTTTACAAGAAAAATACTCACAGAGGACACAAGTGAAAACACAACACTGAATTATGTGCTGAGAATTGTCTCTGTTCAGGCAGGTGGCTGTCACAGGCATGACAGTCATCTGCCCTGTTTGGGCTGGCAGAGGAAACAGTAGCCTGAGAAAAGGCCTCTGGATGCTTATCTTGCACCAGCCCTTTTGCCTCCCTTCAGTGGTAAAAGAGGTCAGAAAGAAGCTGATTTTCTCAGCTCTCAGTGACCTCTGAACTGGCTATCCAGTCATTTTCTCCCTTCCCTCTATCCCACAAGAACACACATAATGGTAGAATTAAGCAGTGACTGGTTAATATTCCCTGTGCCGCTCCTGTTCAGGGAGCAAGAACACAGGGCTCTGCAAAGACACCTGTAGCAAGTCACTGTGATTTAGGGCAGTTCTTGTACTGCACCTACATCTGCCTGAGCTTGTACGTCCTCCCAGAGCACAAAGGAACCAGTTTTGTTCCCTGGGAGCCTCCTCCATGCATTCCTGGCTGAACCTCGCCCTATGCTGCAGCAAGACCTAGTGCTCGGCACAGCCAGGAAAGGCAGCCAAAGATCTCGGTGATCTGTTCCGGGCTCTGCCCCTGCTGTGCTGTGGGGCCTGAGCAATGAGGTGACTGCCCACCTGCAGAACAGGCAGGATGGACAGAGACATCCTGTGTCTCATTTCTGCAGACTTTGTGTCTGTGACCTGTCTGAAGGCTAGTACACATCTGGGGGCCTTGAGGGAAGGGATATGTACATACCACGTATCCATGCCCAGCACACATATGCACAGCTTTAGTGCTGAGCTAGGAACATCAATTTGCCTCACAGGCTTCAGGATTTGCAGCTGGACTTTGGAGAACTGTTACAGAGCTCAAAAAAATTGAGATGCATGTATGAAGAATATTATGCATAGTGCATTACTCTAACAAGGAATTATGTATGTACAGTATAGGCAAGAATGTTTAGGAACTCTTGAACAAGCACAGGATATGACATTTCCTCTTGATGCAATGCACATATGGCTGTGGTACCTTTCCCTCAGCTGGTAAAGTCCCCAGGGTAAGGATGTAAAGGTCTGATGTGAAAGCTTGGTTTTATGTCTGGGTATGGCCAACAGTTTCAGTGCCACCCTTCCTGTTTTTTTCTGGATTCCAGGGAAGAGCCCAGCTTTGCAGCTTTGCAGTTGGTGTGTGCCACAGCTGTGGTCCTCTGTGCTGCAGCAGGATTTTACATAGGCACTTTGGCTCACAGTTGCTATTTTCAGATAATAGGAATATAAATATATGCATGTTTGGGGACTAACTCATGATTCGGCATAAATGTTTACATTTTTTGTACAGACCAAACTACAGGCAGTAGCAGCACATCAAGTAAGTATTGTCAAGTTTTACTGACATTCAGTAAAACTAAAACCATAAAGAGGAATCCTTCCCCATTGGGGTTTGAGGCTACTAAAAGTTGTACCCAGGTCTATAGCTGAGGGAATAAAACAATTAGAACTCAAATACTGCTTTGTTATCTGAAGAAGTTTTTCCTATTCATGGGCCACAGTTATTCCACTAGACTGTAACCACACAGCCATAATTGAGCAGTTTTGCATTTATTTGAGATAGCTATGATCACAGCAGGAAAAAGACAAACTGTTTTCCAAGTGAACAGTGTGTGTCACATAGACTTTTTTGGAATCAGTAGTATATGAAAGGGCTGTGAGATTCAACTGCACCTTTTAGGGATGAGATGAACATGGAGTCACAAGAAATGCTGTCCAAGTTTCCACTCTGTAATGAGTGATAGCTGTGTTTTGAAGAACTGGGAGAGAGAAGGCACTGAAGAAGACATGATTAATAATTTTAACATTCATACTGAGCTGTAGCCATTTAATTTTAAATAAAGCAATTTTATTTTCTCCAGGAATCTATTTTTGCTTGCAGTATAATTATTTTAAAGATTTGCCATAATATTGCTATGATGGATAGATGTTTATCTTTGTTCCTATGCCTTTGAAAGGAGAAAAAACTGAACTTTGAATGAGTGCAGCACAGTTAAATAAACTAGCAGGTCTAGGTCAATTCTTCATAACTTTAAATATCTAAAGCAATAGAGTTATGAAAATATTCCTAAATGATGTTGCCAGACAGAAGAGTATTATCTGTGCTGTTTTCAGTATGCAGCACTGTTCATTGCTATGCAACAAATCGCAGAGGTCAGCAGACCCTGACCCTGCAAAGCAGCTGTGTTATAGCAGTCACTGGAAAACACCAGTCCTTGCACATAAAATTGCTTCAAGCAAGAACATCTTTCCCAGAAAGACTGAGATCTGCATGCTGGGTCATGCTTTTCCTCTGAACAGATAGAGGTAAGTAAAGCTCTTATGGAAAGAACAGCATACATGTCCACCTAGGATATTTTCAGAACTGTCACAAGTTTCTATACATACGTCCATACACACAAATATGCCCAGGCATAATAAGGGGGCATTTTAATAGCACCAAGAGCAGCTTCTTCAGCTGCAGCTAGCACTAGTCAGAGCCTTATCTCCCTGCTGCTCCTTGCCCCAGCTCTGGAGATAGCCAGTCTTGGAGCACTCTGGAGACATCCAATCCTGGAGCTGTGAACTGCTCTCTGAGCTGCCTCCCAGCTCTGGATTTGAGCAACAAATTGAGCAATGAAGCAAACTGAGCCACCTCCTCTGGCTGGTCTGCCCAGGACAAGCCTCCCTCTTGTGCTGTTTTTCCTCTTCCCTCAGGTATTTCCAGGTTGCTCCTGGATCAGCAGAGTTATTTATCACTGAGAGGGCACTTGTCTAAGAGTTTTAAGCCACCACTGTGGAGTTTCAGGTCACTGGCATTTCCCACTCCACTGCCATGAGCTCTCTAATAACAGGCAACACTACAGCTTGAGTTTTCACCTCTGTGTAATCAAATTGAAGAATTTAAACTCTCAGGCATGCTTAAATGCCTGAGTTTGAAGACAAACATCAAGAGCTGGGATGTTTCTTCACATCACCATGAAGTTTGTCACTCTTCACAACTCTCTGTGCTCCAAGGGAGGGGTTCCAAATCTTTCTTATCCTTTGCAAAACGTGAAAGATATTTCATGGTCTGGCTGCTTGAAATTAGGACACAAAAGACACAGCTGGGGAAGATGAAGGACTGGCCCAGAGGGGAGATATTAACCACCCATTTCCTATCTTGCTGAATGGGGGCTGATGAGCTAGACCGCAGCATTAATGGTTCCTAAATGTTACTTATTTTCTCCCCACTTCCTGCTGGATGGGGACTGATACCACAGAGTTCCAGCTGGCTGATCTTTTCTTCCCAGGAGAATTCACGTATTTGCTTAAGTAACTTAATGAGATGCAAAAGCAAGTAGAGAAAAGGAGAGATGTAGGGCTTGCAGGTCCTCAGCAGAAATGTTGTGTTTATTTCCCACTTGTTCTTCACTCCTTTTCAATTCTTTGCTCTCCTCCTTTCTGGGCACACCTATAGGGACTGTAGCCCTTGATGTCTGAACCAGATTCTCCCATAGTGCTTGACAGCAGCATTCCAGACTGGATTAGGTAGGACTTCAGGCTGGCCTGAGCCAGGCAGAGCTGACAGAAGATGGAGCTGCAGAGGAGCATGGCAGAAGGCTCAACTCCTCCCTGGTGGGGAGCTCCCATGGCTCCCTCCAGCTGGGCCTGCACACTCTGGCCACTCTGCCCACAGGCTTCTGCTGTTGGAGAAAAGCAGAACTTGTCTGGTGAGTGGGACAGAGAGACACCCTGCCTGGACAGAAAGAGCATGGAAATGGGAGCACCAGGAGAGCTGGGGAGGCTGTGCTGGCTCCAGTGCCAACTTTGCCCTCAGAGATGGTGGCTTCTTTGATGCCTCTTCACCCTCTATGGACACAGCCTGCACCCCAAGCTGGAGGCACTGGAAAAGCTGGCAGCTGTTGTGATCTTCTCTCCACTGGGAGCAGACTGAAACTGGTTTTCTTCATGGCTGTTTTATGAGGAACAGGAAGAGAGCACCCGGACAGAGCACTAGGATTAACTTTACAAATGTGTCTCCCTTTGACAAAATGTTTGAGCTTTGCCAGTTCCTTTACGTTCTCTCCCACTGGCTGAGGACAGCCTTGTCCTGAATAGGAAAACGGGAACAGTGCAAGAGCACAGATGTCTGACATCTTCCTGTCTTCTGGCTCAGAGAGAGGGAGATTAATAAAAGCTGCCAGAAAAATGCCTTGAAATAACCCTTTCTGGTTGGAGACACAGTATCCTGGAAACACCCATCATTTGGCAGAGACACTCACTTCATTCCGTAGCTACACAAGCAAATTTCTTTAACTCTTCTCAGTATCATTTCTGGACTGGATTGAAAGTGTTTTCTGTTAAAACAAAAACAAACAAACAAACAAAAATGCAACAAAAAAAACCAATGACTTTGTTTCTTTCTGTTTTACATATGTGGCATTTCCTAAAAGGAGAAAAATGTTGAAACAATGAAATATTTTTCTTTTTTACAGCCCTATCTTTCATTAAGAGACAGTTTGCCTAACATCTCTTCTTCCCTGTTAAAATGATAGATGGGGCTGAACAAGACTTACAGGATCCAGAGGGGTGCCATTTGCGTCACCAGCAACAGCGGTCATCAGGGAATGATCTACCATTTCAATTGCTTCAAAGAGAGATGAAGAGGAAAATGGAGCAGGCTAAGATTTATTACAGTGAATGGAACAGACTTCGAAGTTAGACAAATGGAAATTTGGATTATTTGCAGGAATACATCCTATGTGAGGCTGTTGAGTTAGGCAAGGCTCCGGTTTTGGAGGAAACATCACATGAATGTACTCAGACTTGAGAGCTCCAAGAACAACAGCTGGAGGCTGCCTTAGCAATCCAGAAAGTGGTGCATCAGTGATGAACCAGAGAATGGAGCTCATCATCACTACCCTGCTCAACAAGTTGGGCCCATCTCTCTCCTGGATGTCATTCCATTATAGCTGCTGGAGGGACACTGGAAGGGACTTCAGAATAACAGGTGAAACTCCAGTCTTCTACAATCAGCTTCCATTTTGCTGCAGAAGGCTTTCCTTTGCACGCTTGAGACCACCAGAGAGGAGGAGATGAACTCTAACAACTGAGAAAAGGCCAGCCATCACATTTAGTGCCTAAACAGTGATCTCACCTGCAGATATTTTTACATGGCCTCTTACACTTTCCCACTCCTAACCTGCAAGCCCTGAAGTACCTGCACTGTCACATTCCCATCCTCTCCCAAGGAAATCAACCTGGATGGAAAGTGACAAGTATACACAAGTTCTGTGAACTCTTAGGAACACTTCTGAAAGCTGAGCTAAGGAGAATGAGAGACAAAATGCCCATGTTACTGGATGTGGTAAGTGCCCTAGGAAGCCTCCCTAAAATTCTTGAGACACACATTGCCAACTCTTCCTCTGCTCATCCTCACTGAAACTTCTAAATTGTCCATATTTTGATGTCCCTCCATGCCATTTTCTCACCTCCAGTCCATCAAGCTCATGGACAGTTCTGCTCATGGAGAAACCTGTAGTAATTCCATGGAAAAAAAAGACTGAATCTGATAGGAGTACAATCAGACTGTGAGGATTTAGTAGCAAATTTTACAGGGAAAGAGAATTGGGGATTGGAGCTATTCTAAAATAAATTGTTTGACCAAACACTTGGTAAGTTCTTTCCTCCTCATTCCTTTCTGAACACAGTTATTTGTCCCAGATTCACACTCTTTCATGTCCAAACTAATGTCTTTCACAAGATTAATCAGCAGCTGGAGGCAGGTGATATCATAGACTTTGACATTAGATTGTCAACAAATATTACATTTCTCTCTCTCTCTTTTTTTTTTTTTTAACTAAACAGCTGCAGTGATGGCTTTCTGGATGCTGGCCAGCTGAGTCTCTTCACACAAATGTAACACTCATTGCCTCAGTTTTCCCATATTCCCAGCTTGTTTGGTCTCTGATGGAAAACTTGACTTCCATGGCAAGATACTTAGCACCTACAGTTGCAATGCATGCAAGAAAAATATACTCCAAGGACCAGGAGAGTCCTGACAGCCCTGACAAAACAAGGGTTCATCCCTTTTCCTTTGGAGGGAAAATAGGGCATCTTCTGTGTCCTAAGGTAATTGAACAAATAGATTTTTATTTCAAATGGAAGATGGATGGAAGGAGCCGTCAATATGAACACACATTTTCAATTGCATTTACAAGGAAATAAAATCAGCTTTTGGACATCCAGAAAAAGAATGATGATCCTTGCAGAAAGAGTGCAGGATAATGTTCTGTTGATTAAATTTTCCAGGCAGTTGTTAAAAGATGTCATTTACCAGGTTTACCAGAGATAGATAATGTCTGGAGTCAGTACTGCACTTCATTCTCTGTTAAAAATCTGATTGATGACACTCATCTTTTTCTCCCTCAAAACTATACTCTCCCACTCTTAATGCTTAAATGATTCTCAGAGGGGTCTTTTTTTTCCCTCAAGCTTGAGGTGAATGGTACCATTTGCCTGGTACAATAAGTTGTAAAAAGGGAAGGTTGGGCCTTGAGTTATCTAAAAGCTTCACGGGCTTTGTCAAGATCTGTCTCAAACAAAGTACTGATCCACACCTGGTCTAACCTGCCCTCAATGATAAATTCTGTCTTTGGGAAGGTAGTCTTGAGAGGTTGGTTTTGAATTAATTTTCATTTTAATTTTCAAAGTGTGCATAACACTAGTGAGCATAAATGTTGATGAGTTTTGGTTGATTTAGTTTAATTGAGACATTAACTGTATTGCAGGTAAATGGATCTGGAATAGCTGCAGGAGCACTCAGTTTTCCAAATCATTACAGAAGGATGAGATTACAGTCAAATATTTTATGTTAATATGCTTAAGCACTTAAAATTATGGAAGCTTTTTCATCAATAAGTGCAAAATTATTGCAGCAATTCTGAGTATCAGCAGGGTTTGAAAGCCTTTAATTAATTTTGTTTACATTTGAAATAATCAGAATAATTTCAGAATAATAAACTAGATCAATCCCTGGGAAGACTCACACAAAGTGGATTACATCCCACCTGAAATAAGTTTTGGCTGTGCCACTTAGATAATCCATTAAAAATCCCCAAAAGGCTAACAGCTGTAGCTGGAAACACAAATTATAGTCTGCATATGTTAGTCTGTTGTGTCCAAAGAAAAACACCCACTGATTTGAATAGGCTATAGATCAGGTCTTATACTGTGCACCTAAATTGGAAATTCATCTGTCTCTGGGACAGAAACTTATCAAGTTCTCTCTTCCAGAATTCAGTTCAAAATCCCTTCTGTTTCTGAGGAAGTAACATTTTCCACATTTCCTATTTTCACTTGTACTATTCAAAGATTGAAAGCAAGGATTAACATACAAGATGCTAAATAATCTGCTGAATTCAAATCAGTTTCCACTGGGTAGGTATAATTTTTTCCATTCACATTTAAGTTAAGCACACTGGACCAGCCTTTCTTTTAACAAGCTGATGCAATGTAAACAGGATGAATGAATAGGTAACTCCCTGCAGATGGAAGAGCTCTGAGCATTTGGCAGTGAGGATCCAGTCCTGCCCATGGCACAAGTCAGAAAACAGAGGGCAAGAGCAGTGAGAGTGATGTCCAACACAGTGCAGGGAAGCAGCAGCAGAGAAAGCAATAAGGCCAAGCCAGGATCACCCTGGGATCCCGGGACTGCATTGATGGCCTTGGCCCTTGTATTTAGAGAGAAGGACAGAGGTAAATAGCTAAAAATAGCTAAAGCCTTTTTCCTCATTCCTATTTTCTCATGGCTACTTTTGCATTATGAACTTCAGTGAAGTAAACACACTGGGTGGGTTACTTGTACTTGTCCTGTGAGTGGCTGTTCTTTGACACAGATTCTGTCTGAGCTCTTGTAATAATTTATCTGAAGCTGCCTCAGCTCAGCTCGACCCTGCCACAGTTTTTCATCCTGTATGGAGAGCCTTTGTTTTCCATCATATCCTCTCCCTGCAGTTGAACAGCAAAGTGCAGGCAATTTGCTCTGTGTGTCTGTCTGGGCCAGGCTTCCCATGGTGCTCAGGCAGCTCAAGGAGCTTCTTGCTCTGCCCAGGCTACCAGCTTCTTTTAGCTCTGTCCATAATATTCCAGTACTTCTTGGGCTCACATTCATTGTCCTCACACTGCAGTTAGTGTTTCATAAAACTCATGGAGTCAGACCCAAATGCTGAAGGGAAGAGAATCACTGACTCCTACAGGCATTGAATCAAATTTTTCCTTTACTGAAAGACATGCAGTCTTGTAGAGAGGGAGAATCTAAAAGCTCAGTGGACCATAATTGGTTTTGATGTTTGGGTTCCTGAAGAGTAAATATCAAATAAAAGCATATGAAGCCAACCCAAGAAAGGGCTGAAATGAGTAGGTTCTCCTATTTCATTTTGAAAATGTACTTAGGCAACCTTTTATTTACAGTTAATCCTGTGGAGCAGCCACTGAGACACTGCTGAAATTTAAGAGCATCACCTCTGTACCTGAAGCAGTGCTAATAAAACCACAGAGCTGAGTTACTCTACAGAAGAAACGGAGAGACACAGAAAACAGATTTCCATTTTATTTTAGCTGGAGAACCCACAGGTAAATAGAGGAGCCAGGAGGTGCCAGTCAGGGTGCCACATGGAGAAGGGGAAGCTATGCCTAGAGGAAAAACAGCCCCACCAAGCACAGCAGTGGAACAGTGGCTGTAGCCCCAGCCCTGCTGCTCAAAGCTCTGCCCAGGCAGTGAAGCAGGAGCTTCAACTCAAGAACAAGTGTACAAACATTTATGCATGGGTGAAAGGTGCCCAGCTGAAAAGGCTCAAGTTTGGCGCACTGCTACTTCTAACACTTTCCCTCTTCCCCCTGGGACACCAAATCCCAAAGGCAATTGGATGCAGCACTGACCTTTCAGGACTTACGAAATGCAAACACAGCTTTATTTACTTCCTGACCCTTGGCTCAAAAACATCTGCAGCTTTATAAATGAAAAGCAATCGCTGTGATTTAGCAACTTCTTTGCCTCTGCTTCATTTTGCCAAAAGACAGAGGCCACGCTGTGATACGGTCACCGGTGTTGTGGTGACACTTGAGAACTATCAGCTGGGCTCCCCAGGCAGCTGGCACCACTGCTTTTCATTTTGCATCTTGTCTAGTAGGACAAGGCCTGGCTGGTCAGGTAAAGGGCCACAGCTGGAGATTTCAGTCAAATTGAGAAAATACATTGAAAATGAAGCCTTCTTCCTCAGAAATATCTCGAATTTCTGCTCCAGACACAACAGTTGAGTTGGCAGTCTGAACTTTTCTTGTCTTTCCAGTATGGGACAGAAAAGCTGCTGCTGCTGCTGCTGCTTCTGCTCCTTTTGCACCTGCTGATCAAGTTTTGACAGATCAACCCTGGGCCATGAGCATAGGTACTAATTTTTTTGAGGAGAACTCTTGGTAAAGCTTTTCATCCCTTTTCTTCCTGAAAAAACTCTGGAAATTTGTTGGAAGCAATTGGTTTCAGTCGGTTTTGTGAGCTGATGCTTGAAACTGCATAGTGGTTGCTGCAGGATTCTTCAAAAATAAAGGACTTCTGCAAATATTTGAAACTGAGTCCATGCAAATGTTCATTTGTCAACTTAATCTTCATGGTTTCAGCAAAATGGAAAGGGATTCTCCAGTATCTGCCTCATCTGACAAGCCTCAAGCACTAGCAGCAGCAGGTTGTTCTTTTGGCAAGGTAAATCAGTTCCTTTGCACATGAAAGAACTCTGAGGATGTCTGGTAGAACAGATGTAGGTACATATACAGTAAGCCTTTACAAGGTAGCAGATGAGGATGGTAGAGAATGTCTTGATTTTGTTTCTCAGGTTCGTCTCAGCAAATCTTGATGCAGTATTTCTTAGCAGCAGAAATACTGATAAAACAGGTTTTGGTTATTTCTGATTACTTTAAGACCAGGAAGTGGAAAGATAATGTCATCATATTGTGCTTTTTTTGTACTTGATCCATATCTTGCTGTACCAAAAATTTATATTTTCTTGTGGCATCTGCTGAATGCTGACAAGATAGATATTAGCACCATGTTAGTACCTACAAATCCATCCCACACTGAAGTGGCTGAAAACAACTAATATTTGTGTTTCTACATCAATTTTGATGCTTTGGAAAATTCTACACTTCTCTGCTCCTAAGTGGCAAAAGCACAAGGAGGGTTATGACTTAACAGAACTCTATTGTAACATTTTATTCAGCCTCAACTTTGGGATTAAAATGCTCCTATGAGGCCTTTTTGATTTCCACCTTTGTCTCTTTTGGAATAAAATTGTTAGTTATCCTAGCTTTGTCTTTCTTGGTTTGGAAATGATGACAACTAACTTGTGTCCTTTGCATTTTTTTGGCACTCTTCTATTATGACCCTTATTTCAAGAGAGATGACATCACTTGCCACAAACCTGTAAGTTTTGTAAAAAACAGCACTTGATGCACTCTCACCAGACCCAAGTTTGAAGGTAGACTGCCTGCGGAGAAGTCCAGACATGCAGCCTGTGATAAGAGCAGCTTCTGCAGAGGAGAATGATCCCTTATCAACATGACTCCACAGACACACTCTGGTTGGTCTCAAACTCCATCTGATACTTCACCACACAATAATAACTCTTTTCTAGTTGGCTTGTCCTGTCTCTCCAGTCTCTACACCCTGAAGGGCTGCTTTCAGGGAGATGAGCTGGTTTGTCCCAGCCAAGGAAGCCAAAAGCCCCAGGCACTAGCAGTGTGCTCAGCAAAACCCAGAAAAAGGGCAGCCAGTGGCTAACGCAGGAGCTGCACCAGCAGCAAAGGCCATTCCCATAAAATGCATCACTCATATTTCCTGGTGAGCCAACCCTCCTTCCTCCCCTCAGGTCAGACTAAGGGAGAGTGCAAGGCACAGGTTTGGGGTTTTCCTGTCCATCCTACATTACGTGGGGATGTAATGACAGCATTGCAGCTGGCAAAGCTGCACAGCTGTCCTACAGGAGTCACACACCTTCCTTCCTGTCTCTGTGGTGAGTGGATGCTTTTATGGCACACTGGAAATGACACAGTCCAGTGCTCAGTGACTGCTGAATGCTCAACAATGACATCAATCAGGGACTCTGGAATTTGCCAGAACAAGTGATGTTCAGGAAGCAATTCTCTTTCCACTCCATCCCTCCCTTTGCTCTCCTTAACCCTTCTTCTTGCCTTTCTCCCCATATTTCCTTCTCTCCTTTCTTCTTTCCTTATCTCCCTCCTCTTTCTCTCCCTCCTTCTGGAGAACAGCTCATACTATTGTTTATCACCATATAGTATTGCTGGCCACGAGGAAACTTTGGAAACCAAGGAAAACAGAGACCTTGTGACAAAACTCAAGTGAACAATGGCTTCAAGGGCACTCAGCTCTTGGCAGCATGAGCACAATGGTGAGCTCAGCATCTGGCAGGATGGACCCTGAATTAGGATGACAAGAGGACAAGGAAGCACAAAAGAACGTCAAGAAAAGATGAAGAAAGATGCATTGGTTTCTGGAATGAGATGGGCAATGCAATCCTGGAGGTATTTGTTTAGAATTCTATGTTGCACCCTGATCCATATGAAAAAGTTTAATGTGCTTTCTCAGAAAACATAAAAACTCTGGCATAAATTAGACTGCAGAGTTCCAATAAGTATTAGTTTAGAAGGCAGCAGAGTTAAAAGTTTCTGTATTGTTGATTCTTTGTCCCATCTGCCGTTCTTTCTTTCTTTCTCTTTTTAGCTCTTCTTTGTCCAGTGGTGAGGATTGGTCAGCTCATACAGTGGTTAGAGTCAATTTGATAATTTGCAGACACTAATGGAGTGTTTGGGTTTATTGCTGTGTATGTTTGAGTAGCTGCTCTTTATGATTCAATTTTTCTTCCATGAGTCAATTTATGCTTGTTTCAGACTTCACAAGAACTATTTTTCAGCAAAAAGCCTCTTATCACTGTATATCCTTCTGTAAAGGTACACAGGAAGCTGATATCATTTGTATGCTGTTTCCACTCCTTAATAGATTTCAATGGGAGAGTATATCCCATCTGTAGAAATCAATTGAATAGTTCTAATAAACCACATACTAAGAGATGCTGACAACTAAGGCACATGTTTAGAGTGATTAGCTGTCCATCAACTTTGCAATATAGCTTGGCTGAACCAAAAATTATGTTACTAACATAGAAAGGAACTATTTCAGCATGTCAGAAATGTATTGACTTTACAACAAGCTCAAAATAGATCACAATATCAGACAGAGTTCCTCCCTTTGACTAAATCTGGTGGATGTAAAATAACTTTGAGAAGATGCTTCTGTGAGAAATGAGAGATGTGGGTCACATCCTTTCAGATGTGGGTTTTACACTGCCTACACAATGGCTTGTGTTTGCAGAAAAGGTGGCCACTACCATCAACTATTTTATAATGTTAATCTACTATTTAACTTCCCTTTTTTTCACGGTAAGAAGGAAGGATTTCATTTTGGGTTGAGTAAAGTATGTTCCACAAACCAGAGCAACATTTTACAGTTTTTCTTTTAAATGCAAATACAACCCATATATCTCTACTATGGATCAGTTCAAACTGATTTCAGTTTGAAATTTCAGCCCAATTCTGATTTACTTGGCTCAGCTACCCAGTTCAAAATTTATTCAAATTACCCTTTGAGTCAGAACCTCATAAACATAAGGGAAAGGCACGTGTATATAACATGCAGGAATCTGTATGCCAAAGAGTTTACTCTCCAAGTCAGGCGTCAGGTTCTCATCTCTATGAATATTTAGTAAGTCTGTGCAGGAATTGGGAAGCCAGCTTGGAACCATGAGTATTCTAAATCAGTGGCCAAGCCAGAAGCTCTTGTTTCCTTCCTGCCCAAATTTCCAACTTCCACTCCCTTTCTACAGCAAAGGTACTCTGGTTATAGTGGTTCAAAGCTCTTAGAAGGGCCTTAGTGAGCACAAGATAGCTGCTCAGAAATCATCAGACATATTAGCTCAGCACTGGGATTAGAGTCAAACAGAGGCTCTGTGTTCAGACAGAACCTCTATAGCAGGAACAAGTTCATCTTTTCAAGGTCTAGGAACACTCCTCTGCCATACCTACCAAGTGCCTCTGCTGTGGCACTGGCTGTTTTAACTTGGGATCTGAGGGCTAGACTTGATTCAGCACTCACAAGGAATCTTCCCTGAATAAGCAGAGTAGGTGTTGAGTTTATAAGAAGTGTCACAGTGGCTGTCTGAGACAAGAAATTACTTTAAGAGGTGAAATACTTTAACAGGTTTCTAATATAGCTGCGCTGGGTGGAAAAAGTAAATGAATCTCAAGTTGTTATGGAACCTCCTGTATACATGTTGCAATAAACAGAGGTGTGAAAAGCTCTGAGAAAGACACAGAAGACAGAAATGCAAATTAGGGAGGAAAGCAGAGGTGGGTGAGAAATGATCTAAGCGCTGGCATTGTGTGCAGTACAGTGGGCATTGCTCATCTCCATGAACAGCATAGCACTTTGCTGCCCTTCCCTCCCTGGTGGGGCTGCCTCGAGACATTTCTCACTTGTGGGATTATCATCTTTCCCATGCAGATGGGAAAAACAAGGCAGGGAAAGGTAATTTTAAAAACTGATTTTCGGTGGCTTGATTTCTGCATGTCTAAAAGGAAACCAGTCTTGTTTCATTAATGAAGCCATGACTTTCATGAACCTCATGACCTTCATGAACCTCATGACATGCACAAGCGTGGACTATTCTCTGCTCAGCACATACAAAAACAAGGTCCAAGGAGTCTCAGATTCAGCATTTGAGATGAGTACATGGAATTGTTGGTCTCTTAAATGCTACTGTAGCTCATACAGAAAGTTACCAATATTAGTTTCCTTTTCTAATATAGTGAAGGAATCTTCTTTTTAAATCATATATCTTATTTGGATGTTACTTATCACAGCTTTTGTATTCTCATTGTAATACAAGCTGTCCACAAATAACATCAATGGTATCTATGGAGTTGCATTTGCTTTTTTCTGACATTTGTATGAGTAAACTCATCTGACTTCATGGGGTAGATGAGGAAACTGCATCTTCCCTATGTGCCATGAAGAACTGTAATTTTTTTTTTTCTTTTGGATAGGGGTATTGCAGCTCCCTTGACAGCACTACACCCACCCTCTGCCTTACTAAGTTTTACACTGCCTTCAGTGACAGCACAGATGCTGGTGACTGTCAGGCAACATGGCCACAGAATGGTGGCATTCTTTTAGCAAGGATTTCAAGCATGGAAAAGCTCCTGACTGAACTTAGAGGAAGCCAAGCTGACTGCCTGACACAGGTCTAGATTTTCTCAGGGCAACTTTGCAGTGGGGAATGTCAGGGAATTCAGACTGCATCAGTGAGCACCAATCCAAATTCTGGTGTCACACCTCTCTTTGCTCAGGTGCTCATTTTGTCTCTACCACAGTGCATTCTCTTTTCTGCTATTTTCTCAGCTTCCGTATATTAGGCCCACACTGTTTCTATTTGTGCAATATCCAATTCCTCATATGGCTTTAGGAAAAATCCAGCACATCTCCACAAATACCATAGACATTTTGGAAAACCTGTAGCTTGCATTCACATTAAGCATTGTTGTTTTTATTTATTTGCAATGTCCTCTCCTCTGTAACTATCGATTGAATACTGACTTTTGGACAGGCTAACTTCACCTTGACAATGTCAGATCTCTGTGTTGTTCTTTCATTTCTCTCTCCTCGACTATTCTATGTCATTTTGTGAGCTGTTAAATAGCATCTATACATATATATACATATAATGATCTCCAGGCTCTACACAGGTTTAGGAGACAAACACAGGCAGGAGCAGATAAAAGTGTTTATCCTGCCCCAACAATCAACTGTGGCTGTTTGTGAAAGCTGCAGCATGACTGTGTTTCATGAAGACAGTTTTTGACCAAGGATGAGTGTCTCCCATAGTGCCTGCAAAGTTTTGTTGCCCTGGAAACATGTATTATTGTTATGTGGAAACATCTGTGAGATGTATGGAAATACCAAGGTGATTTGGATGAAATATGACAATAGAATGGCAATAAAGGTGTGCTTAACTGTGCTTACAAAAAGTTACAGATGAGAAGTATTATTCATCAGCAAAGTACAATACTGTGCAGAATTTTAAAATAATACCCTTTTGAAGTTTTTCTTTAAGCAAATTAATGCTTGTCAGATGTAGAAAAGAGGAGGGAAGTTATAAAGAAGATGAGAAGGTACTAGTTACAGCTATTTCCTTAATTTGAGATCTATGCTTGAATGCCTTTGATATATAAAATAAATACATTGGTTTTTTCTTCAATTTACAGTTTCATTGTACAAGAGGGGAAAAAAGTCTCAAGGTTTTGAAAAACCACAGTTTAACTGTGGTTTAACTATAGATTTTCCTTTAACATGCTTTATTTCATCAGTAGAAAACTTCTGTATAAACTCTTTAATTTAATTTATCTTAGTATGTTATAAACTCTTCAGTTACTGAATAATTGAGAATCAAACTAGCTTGATCCAGTTTAACTAGGTCCATTCAAAAACTAATTTAGGGCTTGATTAAATGGTACTAATGTAAAGTTAAATAAACTAAGTGCCAGTAAAAGCTATTTTAGGAATTGCCACTCCTGCTGAAGAGTAAGGAGTTTAAAACAAACTCATTTTATTTACTTTAAAAGTTACTAAGATAAACTATTCTAAGTGCTTCTGTGCAGAAAAACTTGCAGAGCTATGACAATGGACTTGGCTGGAAAACTGCTGCTTAAAATGAGCACATGAGTGAAGCACAGAAACAGAAAGTAACTAAACCTTGCACCTTTTATAAACAAAAATCAAAATACAACACTTTCCCCCTTTCCCATTAGGGGAGGGAAAAATACAATTTTGCCAACATTTTCTCAGTTTTCTTGCCATTGCTGCCACAGTTGTGGCTCAAGTAGTGGGAGCACTGGTCATGATACAACTGTGCCAGCAGAAACAAGCTGGGCTCAGTCTGAGTCCGACGAGCGAGGTGGAATCCAGCAAATAACGTGGCTTTAAATCAATCATTTTTGTAGCGTCAGGAGTTTCGCAGCACGAGCCATTTCACGGATACATTCTCCGTAAAGGGTTATATGAGCAGAGAATGTATTTTGCAGGGATCTGATTACACTAAAAATTCCCTGAAAGGCTTGTCCCAGAGAGTCCCCGGGCTGGAGCTGCAGATGTCGGAGCCCATCCCAGTCCCGAGGAGAGGGATGTACGCGGCAGAGCTCTGTCCCCTAGTGGGCGAGCGAGACGCTGCTTCACAGCTCGTAGGGGAATCTCCTTCCAGTGGAACAGGGAAGGATTTATTTGAATATGAATGTATAATTCACATTCCCCACTCATGCCCCCCTCACTAACAATTATACAGTTCATTTGAGTAGGTATGGGGAATTTAATGAGTAATTTTTATTCCCTTTTTAGTTTTTTTTTTTTCTTTTCCACATGCATTTTGAAAATATGTTAGACATTTGCTTTCCTTTTTCCCAGGACAGACCTCATTTCAGTTAAAGTCATTGTATTCAAAGAGAGCAGAGTAGTGTGAACTCACAGATTTCCAAGTCACGTGAAGAGGTCTGCTGATTGCTCGGAGCCTGGGACTGTCTGAAGGATCTGAAAAGCCAAAGAGATACCGACAACCTTAAAGGCATAGTGCTGCTTGTCAGACTGGTGCATTTGTCTCCTTTAGCAAAACTGTACAGAACTTGTACATGAGGAGGCAGGAGAAGCTGTCTGAGAAAGACAGTGGTCCAGAGGATACCATGGCAGCAGGAGCTCTGCTCCTAGGCAGGCACAGGGCACTTCCACTGGACTCCTGCTTGATGGGCCTCCCAAGGACCTGTGCCTAAAAGCATGATTTTGATGGCATTCCATTGACTTGGATACATCACTGACTGCTTTGTGACTGCACACTACTAGATTTAATTCCTGTTCCCTTCCCACCACTTTGGCCTTGTCTCTTTTGAGAGAATCTCATATTTAGCTCAGTTCTATATCCTTTAGAAAGAAGCCATCTACACAGCTCCTGGGATGCTGTAGACCTGGAAGGAATGGACCACGAGGTGATCTCAGGTCTGTGCAACACCATGGGGGATTTGTGTTGAGTGAACATTCATGACACATCTTATGAGTATCCCCTTGCACAAAGTTGAGCTTCCAAGGGTCAGGCCCACAGCCTACAGTCTAGGGGACTTTGGATCTTTACTTAGCTCTGTTTTAGACACAAGAATACACCACTCTTCAGTATGGGGGTTTAAATCTGATCTGGCTGGTTACACGGAGGCATCAGGGATACACCAGTGTGGGAATACTCTTCAAAAATCCACACAGGAGTGTGACACCAATACATGATTCCTGCCCACAGGTGGCACTCAGTCATGAGCCCTGGCTGCTTGCTAAACCCTCTCATGAATGAGATCTCATTCAGTTAGGAGAAAAATGTCAGCTTTGGTACTCAGTAATGACCTTTCCTTGAGGGACTGCAGATCTATGGAGTGGAATAAACTGAGCAAGACTCCTGGAAAGCACTGTCTATTCCAGAACAAATCTCCAGTGTGCTGGGCCTGAACCTATTCATATCTTCTGTGCAAGCACAAGAGGTTTTAATGTTATTTTGACAGGTGGTGTCATGTCTGTTTCCATTCAAAAGCCAAGGGAGCATCTCTGTTTGGATTTGTGTCAGTAGTCCTATTTCCGGGTATTATTTACATCTCCTGAAATAAAACAGTCACAATGCCTTGGATATATTTGAAGGACTGCAACAGTTTATGACCAAAACCTCCCTGAGATTTCCTGCCATAAATATCTCAGGACCAAAATGGAACACATGAGGGCAATCCCAGAGAATGTCCCTGTGTACTTCAGAACAACCACCAGCCTGGTGAGAGACACTGACCTCCCAAGTCATAAAGCTGTGATGCAGCTGGGCATCTGATTTTCCTGGCAATAAGCACACTCTGCATTATCTGTGAGAGATCTTTTAAGGAAATGACTGTGCAGATCTGTTAAAAAAAAAAAAAAATAAAAAAAGAGAGAGAAAAACAGAAATACATTGACATCCATAACATGCAGTGAAAGGCTTTACTCAAAGAGCCTGTTAACTTGCTCTCAGGTCAGATGCTTCTCATGTGATGCAGCTAGGAAAAAACATGTGAAAAGGCATTCTGACTGAAAGCTGCAAGGAAGGAACACTCATGGATGGAGAGACCAAAACAACTGTTTGTTTAGGCTACATAAAGGAACACTGAGCTAAGATAGATTTTTGCCTCATGCTACAAAGAAGGCAGGCAGGATATGCACTATGAGAAAGACAACTGGGTTTTACATACCCATGTTCTTGTGCTTCCATGAAGGAAATACATGAATTTTTTTCCTAAAACCCTTTGCCAGGTTGCACAAGACCTACACCTCTTTGCATTTGTCCATCAGGGTGAGAGAAAAAAGGGAGGATCTAGTGAGAATGTGTAAAGAAGCAAGGAATTTGTCTCTAAATTTTAGTCCAAAGTAGGCACCTGTGAACCCTTCATACAGCAGAGCAGCACTTTTGAGAGAAACAAAAAGCTGCAAGTTTAGCTTTTAAAGTTGCTGATAAAGGGCAACTGGGCTTGTAAAACTAGTTCCCATCCCTTCAGCCCCTAGAAAAAGGAGCCTAAGAACAATTTCCCTATCTCCTGCACAGATCTATGGCAGGCTCACTGGACTGACAGCTGCCAGTGAGGTGAAGAGCAGCACAGTTCAGACTGTCAATGCTTTGGCTTTGAAGCTGCAAAATGTTTTAAAACAGATGATTAATATTTTTACTATTATCCCAAATTTGTGTCAGATACTTATGCTCCATGTAAAAGTAAAGGGGAATAAAATTATTGTCAGTTGTGGAAAATCTGAGTGGAACCAAAATTATTCCTTCCCCTAATGTTAACAAAGCAGCTGAGCATAAAATGTGTGAACGATTCAATACATCAGAAAAGTTGCCATATAAAAAACATCTCCAGCTGGATCAAGTGTCCAGTGAAAAGAAACTCAAGACTCAGCCAGAGACACAGCCTTTGAGGGAAACCTGTTAGAAAGAGCTCTGATAGTGAAGAGCTTTTGGACAGTGAAGAACACAGCCAAGCACAGAGTTTATCAATTCTTCCAGACTGAGTTTACCTTAGCAAAGCCCAGCTGGCCATGCTGGGATAGGCAGCTCTCTGAAGAATTTTCCATGTAGCTTAGTTCTATGTGCAGTGTTCAAAATAAGAATTACAGGTACAAAGAAGGTGTATCACTTATCACTGATGTTGTGCAAGGAATATGGGAAAAAGAATGTGATATGGAATCTGCAGAAGATTCCATTTTGTCCAATGATTTATAGAGGGAGTTCATGTATTTGTACCTCGTGTCTCCTTCATTACCGTCTTACTCTTCATTCCTTCCGTATACAGAATCATCATGGGTGCCACGGAGCAAAGAGGAGTGTGAATGTCCCTGTGTCTGTGCCTGAGGTTTTTCCTGAAATGACAACAGCAGCAGAGGGAAATTGCCATGACTCCCGCTCATGTCTCTGCCCCCACAGATGATGAACAAGTGCTACAGAGCTGCCAGATTCTTAATTTCCCTTGGCTGCTGCTTCATGAAGCAATGGGAACAGAGACACAAGTGGTTTTCTTCCGACTGATGAGCAATTTCAACTATCTACTGGATTATCTTGCTTACAATCATGCCTTTTTTTCTTCTTTTAATTTTTAAACAAAACCGCTTACAGTCTGAAAACACAGACTCCCCACACCCATTGCAAAGAGGGCAAAATTGTAATTTTCCTTATTCACCCCTCTGATCTCTAAACTGAGCAGGGGTCAGACAATGCCAGCAGAACTATTATTTGGCCATTTCCTCTGGTTTCTCTGTTTACTCCTCCACACGTTTCTCTTATTAGTCCTTTTATTTCCATCAGGATCTGCATGTTTGCATATAATTTTATTTACTGAAGGGATAAATTGATACACATTAAGCCTTCCAATACTTGAAAGGGTTCTACAAGGACAGAAATGGACTTTTTACAAGGGGATTTAGTGACAAGGGGGAATGGATTCAGACTGCCAGAGAGCAGGTTTCGATTATGTATTATATATCGGGGGACGTTCCGTACTGTGAGGGTGGTGAGGCGCTGGCACAGGTTGCCCAGAGCAGCTGTGGATGTGCCATCCCTGGAAGGTGCTCAGGAACATGTTGGACAGGCCTTCAGCAACGTGGTTTGGTGGAAGGCTCCAAGCCATGCCAAGGGTTGGCCCTGGATGACCTTCACGGCCACTTCCAACTCCCGCCATCCCGAGACTCCGCCCCATCCAGGGCCGGGGCACGGCCTGCACCCGCCCCGCCATGGCGGCGCCGCCGCCTCACAGGCGGCCCCGGGCGGGCGGGGACAGCCGCCTTCCTATTGGCCGAGCCTCTCCCATTCCTCTCTTCTATTGGAGGAGAGCGGCCCGTAGGCGGGGACAGCCGCTGAACGACGGCTGGGGCGGCGAATGGGCGGGCGCGGCCGTCCTCGCGGCCGGCGCCGGGGCGGGAGCCAATGGGAGCGGCGGGGGGCGCGCGGCGCCGGGAGCAGGTAAACAGCGGGGCCGGCGGGGCGCGGGCCGGCGTGGGGTGCGGGGCCGGGATCGAATCGGGATCTTCGGCCGGGGGGATGCTGCGGGCTGTGGGCGGGGCGGGGCAGGCCTGGCCCCCCCCGTCTGGGGGTCGCCGCGCTGCCAGAGCTTCCTGTATCTCTGTGTGAATATACGTACATATGTATGTTCTCATATAGGTGCGTGTTATATAAAAAAAAATGTACATATTTCCATGTCTGTTGGTGTATGTACGTGTGTTAAAATGTCTGTATACCTATTTCTCCTGGGCGCTGGCGGCGTATCCCGGCTTTCATTTGGAAGCGCCTCCGGCGCGCCTTCAGAGGCAGCCAGATTTTTTAATCTGCGTTCAAAAGGGCACCTGGGAAACAAGAGCATCTGAGCATCTGCATGGGAGCTCCTCTGGCCTCCTGCAAAATCTCTGCCTGGCGGGGTGGGGCTTGTCTTGGGGTTTTTCTCCGCTTTTCTTTAATTGTTGTCGGTGTCTCGGCCCAGGGGAGCAGCCCAGCCCCGCGGTGCCCCGTGTCCCACTGGCCAGGACACGAACTCAGCCCCGGCGCAGGTGTCCCTGGGTGTCCCCCAAGTGTCACCTCCAGCCCGTGCTGGCTCTGATGCCCTCAGCAGTATTGGGACCAATGTGAGCTGCTGCTCCCGCATGAGGAGCGGGAACCGGGCTTTGCGGTGTTACTTGTGTGAGCAGTTCTGCAGGGCTGTGACAAGCAGCTGGCTGATGGAGTATTTGGGCTCCGTGCTGGCAGAATAATCCTTCTGACCCTCTCCGATTTCAGCTCTGCCAATAGAATCGCCTTTTGGGGCTACATCTTATGCCTTTCTCTTGTGGGACAAGAGAAAGTAGTGCTAGTTCAGCCACAATGTATAAAAAAAGATACAAATCTTTACAACTTCCCATACCATCTTTTTTTCTTATTTTTGTGTCTGGGGGCTGAAAGGGAGTGGTACTTGCACTCCTGATATGCTGTGTTCCAAGTCCCCTGTCATTTTAGCAACATGCCCATTCTGACTTTATTTATCAGCAAGAGCATGGAAATCTTTCCTCCTAATTTTGGCCCCACCACTTCTGATTTCTAAAAAGTTTATTTTCTTCTCTTCATATTTATCAATAGCAGTAGTTGCTGCAGCCAAAACTTAAGAGAACATCAGGCTGTCAGTATCATCCCAAAGCTTTTCTCTTGATCTAAATATAGCAAAGAAAATACATTTTTCTTAATCTAATTGCCATCTAAAAGATCAATATGGATAAGAAGGAATTTTAACTCTCAAGTGGATAATTAAGTATTCTGCCAGGCTATAGCAGCTATTCTGTGCTGTATATTGTAGTGGTATTATTTGTGATGGATGAAATACAAAGCAAAGGATTTAGATTGTTTGCAGCATGAAAATAAAAGGCAAACTGAGGCTAGATCTTAATGTTAGTGAACTGGCCTAGTTTAATCAAAATCCATAAACCTGCTTTTTCACAGCTGAGGAAGGAGGTCTCCTGCATGAAGGACATCTGGAAAGAGAATCGGTGATTCCCTTCAGGATTCGCAAGACTGCTGTAAAGCAGGAGCAATCACATTTCCACCTCAGCTCCTCTAAGAAGCACTTACTACTGGCCTAGTTTTTGTCCCCTTTCATTTTTGCCATATAGTTTTGAGAGCTGGGTCATTTTGCTCTTAAGCGTTGTATGATTTTTTTGAGTGGGACCTGATGGTCTGAGAGGCAGAGAGGAGAACCTTGCCTGATACAACTTAGTGCTTCAGTTTGATAATGGACTGGCATGTTGTTTAAAGTATTTGGTAGATCATGCTCTAAAGCTTTCTGTGAATACACATACAGCTTACATTTATCTCAGTGTTCCATGTTTTCCATTCCTGAGCTGTCCTTCCTCCTTTTTCAGCTCAGCCTAGAAAAACAGTCAATATGCACAGACGTGTTTGCTATCATGACCACGAGTGGAAGAGAAGGCTCCCTTGCTTTCCATTGTGGTGTATGCAGCATCCTTTGGCAGGCAGAAATCATTTCCGTGAGGCCCTTTTGCTTAGTTTAAGTAGTGAAATGAGATCAGGGCTTTGTAACACCCGTGTCTTAGCTGCCTAGTGCTGTGTGGCTCCCTCCTTGTTTGTCAAGCAAGTCCCTGGCTTTCAGTTCTTTCCCTCTGCTCATCCCAAAGGGTGCTGTGGTGCTGGGCATGTGTGTGAGAGTGACCAGGCTGGTCCTTCCTCCCCTGGAGGACAGATTGCTCAAATCACAGCTCTCTCAGGCAGCCAGCACAGTCTTGGTGCTATTTCAAAGTGCACCTCTGATGAATAAATAGTGGCACTAGACAAAATCCCTGCTGTCTGTGGTGAGGTAGAGGGGCAGAGCCAGTGTTCCTGCCCCTATAAACCATACATTCAAGGCCTCTGCCTAGGTAAAAGCCACAAAGCCACATTGCCAAGGGTTCTGCAGACCTGAGGTGAGGGTGGGCTGTTTGTCTGGCAGCGAGCAGAGGGCTTGTCACCTTAAAGCTCAATCCTGCTGGAAGGGGAATGCACAGTGCTCTGTATTCCTGGTGTGGGCAGTGCCACTGGGGCTGTTCTCATATCCACTCCCAAGGCCAGCCTTGCTGGGACCTGGCTTTGTGACAGCAAAGGGAAACTGGTACCTCACTGTGTTTTCAAAAGCAGGACAGAGCTGATGAGCACCTGGTGTTGACACCAGAGAGTTGGAGGGTGGTGAGCCAGCCCCTTTGGCAAGAGAGTTTAGATCCATCTAAGGCAGCTGTGACTTTTGTGTCTGCCTGTAAACACACCTTGGGGTGTGTTTGTGTCAACCCTCACTGGAACCATGGCTGTATAAACAAGGGACAGTGAAGCTGTGTTCAGGTCTGAATCTGCTTGCTGACCAGAAGTATCATGACACCTTTGCATGTCCATATCCTTGTTGGGGCAGCATAAGAGAAAATGTGCTTAAAATTGGCTGTATTTCAACATGAGCTTATTTCTTCCCATGTAACTGTGAAGGTTAGTAATTGGCACAGTGGTTTTGCTATTGGTTTAACTCCTCCAGTGGGCATAACTAGGGTATTGAAAGTAGGCTAACTGGCTGTCCCTTCAAAGTCCTCTGCAGAATTGCTCTCTTTATGTAGCAAAAATGATTTCTTAAATAATGTGAGAAAAAGTTCTTCAGTATTTTGATTGGGTTGTTGAAACCTAAATATTTTTTCCAAACTATCAGTGAAAAAAGCTTTATTTATTTTCTTCCTGGTCTCTGGCATGAGCAGAAGGTTTTGAGAGTTATTTAAATCCTATAGGTCACAGATCCTGTGGCATGCATAATTTATCCTGTTCCTCATCCAGAATATGTCATGATTGAATGATTGTGGGTCTGACCTCTTTAAATACCTAAATCCTAGAACTGGAGCAGATTCTAGTGTCCTGGGTGTAAATTGTGAGCCTTCAGGTGCTTAGTCAAAAGAGTGTGTTAAGCATCCAGAGAGATCTTGGTCTCTGAGAAGTGAGCACCCAAGTGTTAAGCAGCTCACTCGGTAAGAGCATGGGATTACTATGAAGCTGACAGGCCTGGTGTGAGGGTTAGCCCTGCTTCTGTTTCCAATAACTGTACCACTTTTATCACCAAAGGAGGAACAAAAGGATATGAAAAAGCAAGAGAAGCCAGGGGAGGAGCAGATGTCTGAAAAATATTTCACTTGGGTGGATTGAGGTGACATTCTAAAATTTCTTGAAGGTCCAGATGTGTTGAGGAGGCTGTGAAAGAAGTGGGGGTAGTTCTTCTTCTCCCTCTTTCCTTCCTCTAAAGTGAATTTCAGTTTCTTTAGTGAGAAGAAAGAATATCTCACAGATCTTCAAAGTGTATACTCTGATGTCAGGATGTTCTGGTTGGGCTGTGAATGTATGATTCAGATTTAAGTGACTGTGTCCAAATCACGTGGCTTCTTCAGCTTCCTCTTCTATTTCTTGAGACACAGGAGGTTGGGTAAGGTTCTGTTGAGGAGAGTTGTTGTGATAGATATAACTGCTGATGATGCATTAGATGTATGGTTTTGCTTGTGGACAAATGGCTGAGTATCAGAAAGTAATTAATTACTTGCTTTGTTAAGGTGACTTTATAAATGTTAAAAAGAATTTTCCTATTAGTTGCATTTATAACTTCCTGAAATCCCAATTTTAAGGCTGTTCTGCAGTATTCAGGGCAGTGCACCTTCTCTCTCTGGTGTCTAGAAAGAAGAGCTGTTCCTTTCCTTTCTGCACTCTGTCACTGCTATGCTTATTTCTGATTAGCAGTAGGTGAAAAGAGGCCAAGCATTTCTAGCCCCCATATTTATTCTGTGTTTTTGCCCATCCAAGTAGTTTTGCTTTTAATCACAAGACAACATAAGGAAAAACCCACAAGTGGCTCTCCTGAGGATATAGGTGTTTCCCTTGCTATGCAAACCTCTTAATCAGCAAAGAGAAGCACTGCTAATAAAATTCATCTGGTTAATAAACAGTCATAAGACAGCATGTAGCTCCTGATTAGTGCCTCGTGTAAAGCTGAGGCTCCAGGTTACTGAGAAACTCCTGCTCCTTGCTGATGCTCACAGGAGCGTTGTGTAAGAGGTGAGCTCTCTGACAGGCAGCCAGTGTGTGAGGTGAAGCTGTGTCTGGCCCCTGCCAAACAAACACTGAGCACTGAGAAACCTCCTTTGTGGAAGGTAAGGTGTGCTGATGGGAGAGGGGAAATACGAGGCAGAAAGTGTGAAAGCTGTGGTAAAGACAAAGTAAGTTTCTTTAGTGCTGCATTTTGCTGATACCCATGCCTGCAGCAGTCCCAGTGACTTTAACTGAACAGATTGTCATGCCTGGGTGAGGGCAGGATAAATCTGCTGTTCAGAGGAGATGGAGCTGCATGGTGTGCTGGAGCCTCCCTGCTGAAATCTGCTGAATCCTCTTCAGACTTCCAGTTATTTGCAGTGTGGTGTTCACTGTTTTCTTCTCCTCTGCTCTGCTTGTCCCCACAGTCTTGAGTAGTGCTTGTCTGTGCCCTCCTGAGTGCTCCCTTGGGAAGCGGCGATGATCACGTTCATGAACAATTCGGACAGTGAGGAGGAGCCCTGCAATGAGAGAACATCCCTGATGTCTGCAGAGAGCCCTCCAGTACCCTCCTACCAGGATGGCCTGCAAGCCTCGGAAGCAGGGGAAGCACAGGCACACAGGGTAGGTGTGTGTCCCTCATGGGGAGGGAGGACATGGGGTGTGGTGGCAGAAGTAGTCCTGCTGCCCCTCAATCCCTCCTACCAGACTGTATTCTAGGATTGGCTTTGGTGTTGTTTTCCTGGTGTCAACCTCAGCCAGGAGCAGCACTGCCTGTTGCCACTTCCTCTGCTCAGAATTTTTCCCCGTTTTTATTTCCATATATACTCCTCCCTTTTCCTTCTTTTGGTAACGAAACTGGCTTTTAATCAGGACCTGATGCACATATGACTGTTGCAGGATATCCTTTTTAGCCTTCTTGTTTTGCCAAATACCCTTTGTCTGCTCTGGTCAGATGCAGCTAATGTTAGAACACAATCTAGTCCAGCTGCCAGCAGGATAAAGCAAGCACAGCATTGCTGAGAGAGGAGGAACATGTCAAGCTTTTGTTACCTCAGATGACATTTTTTCCTAGTCTAGTTCTGGGCATCTTGCCCTTCATGTTCATGTGTCTGTCTATATATGTGCATTTGAAGAGGTCCTTAGATACTCATGGAATTGGTTTAAAAACTCTATTGTAATCTGTTTGCAATAGAATTTAATGGAATTTTTAATTGTATTGTTCAGTTGGTACCTTTCTATTAGGACTCAGCTGCTATGCTGTGGTGGCCTACAGCAGCCTTGTGAGACATGATTGAACACAAAGAAAAGAAGCATCTTGCACATTTGCAAATATGTCTTTTTAGAAGAGGCGAGCAGGCAGCAGCCGTGGCCCGAACAATATCGCTGGTGGAGAAATGTCTGGCTCGGGTGTTCCAGTGAGAGAAAGAGCCCTGGAAAATGAAGAGGAGGAGCTGACTCTGAAATATGGAGCAAAGCATGTAATCATGCTCTTTGTGCCTGTCACCCTTTGTATGATTGTTGTCGTCGCCACCATAAAGTCAGTGCGCTTCTATACGGAGAAAAACGGGCAGCTGTAAGTGGGGTCTGCAAACAGCCTGAGCATGTGGGACCCCCTGCTCCACACACACACTCTGTGCATGCAGAGTGCTCCCTTGGCAGGCTGGGAGAACCTTTACACAGGTAAAGGTGGCTGTAGAAACATACAGAGAGCTTACTGAAGCATGCTATGTTCACCTGTGTAAGTTTTTCCCATACCTGCATTACACTAATCTGTTAGCACTGTCATTTCGGGTGCCCTGAGTGAGGCCTGTGAGCAGCATAATAATGAAGCTGCTTCATTCTGCAGCAGAAAAGGCCCAGGCTGAACTCCTAGACTGTTCACTCACTAGCTGGCAGCAATCAGGGAATAGCATGTTCATTTGAATGAGTGTCTCATTTCCTGGTGATATTTCTGGTTCCTAAAGACTCATGGTGTGGGTACGTAATTCCATCCAGCTCCTGCTGACAGTGCCTGGCTCCTGGGGCTTGTGTTCTGGGGCTGTAACTGTACTTCACATATGGGGTGGAGAAAGAGGAACTGTGGTCCTTTGAACTGAATCAAAGGAACAAAATGGGGAAGAGTGTAGTAGGGTGGTGAGAAGGGATAAAAGTGTCCAAGACTCTCCTACCAAGTGTGGAAAGAAAGGGTGTCCCCATTTCAGAACAGCACTTGGGAATCCAGCTGCTCTGTAAGAACGTGCTTTTGATAGAGACCACTAATCTTTAGTTGATAATTAACTTAAGCCCAACCTACATCTCATGTTTGCTGTCCTTGGGAGTCCTACCTCCCTTTCTTTCCCACACACAAAGAGGTCTGGTTTTATCTGGGACAGATAGTTGGAAGAGAATATCTATACTTTATATGACTTTTGCTTTATCCTGCAGGATCTACACCCCTTTTAGTGAAGACACCCCATCTGTGGGCCAGCGTCTCTTGAACTCGGTGTTGAACACCATCGTAATGATCAGTGTCATCATTGTAATGACTGTGTTCCTAGTGCTGCTCTATAAATATCGCTGCTACAAGGTAAAGTACTCATGGCACAGCCTTTTCCACTTCTGTGCTGTGAGCCTGGGCTCAAATGGGCCTTGCATGGCAGTGAGAAACACAGGCACTGCACTGGCTCATCCTCATCTTGGGCACAGCAGGAATCATACTGTGCAGAAGTCTTTGTCAGTAGTGATGGAACTGTGGCTCTGAATAGGCTTTGCTATTATTTTGTTACTAATGGCAGGACCTTAAAAACAAGATCTGCTACTTCGTGTTAGTCAGGTCTGAGTCTTCTGCATCTGATCCAAATATTTTGCCATTTGTACTTTTGGACAAAGTTGTACTATTTACTGTGAATACATTCTATTAAGACATTTCACACAAGCTTTGTGGGAACTGGTGTTATTTCTGCCTGTGGAAGCTCTGGTAGAAGAGCACAAGGCTTGAAGGGAAAGGCACATTCAAGATCTCTGTTCTCTGGTGCTCAGGGAGTTCTCATGTGTGGTGCCAGCCCAGCATTTGAGCTCTGTCCATTCCTTGTTTTTAAACTTATCCCTAAGACAGAGTTTATTTTACAGCCTTGGGCAAACCCTTCCTCTTTCCTAGCAAACAAAAAGAATGTGTTCACTTGTATGAGCTAGCAACCAGTCTGAATACCCATGAAAATGCTTAGGCCAGAGACTGAAATAAAACCAAACCAGCTAAAATTCTAAGAGACAGAATACAAAATGAGAGTGGGAGAACTGAGAGGAACGGTTGTCCCTCCTCCTTCACTGACCATGGGGAATGCAGAGTCTTTGGACACTGGAAGAGGAGTGCAGAAGGAGACTATTCAGTTGCAGTTCTGTGCAAGGGTAACAGCCCCTACAATCACTGTCTCTTCTTGCCCTTGATAGTTCATCCATGGCTGGCTGATCCTGTCCTCCTTGATGCTGCTCTTCCTCTTTACCTATATATACCTCGGGTAAGTGGGAATGGTGCAGGTAACCTGGCAGTTCAGGGCTCCTTCATCTCAGCCAGGTCTTTCACCCACTTTGAACAAGAAAAGGAATCTCTCCTCTTCTCCAAATGGACATTTAAATGTTGTTAGAAGAAGATTGCTTTCTTTTTTAAAAAGTGGAAAAGAAGATCCTTAATAGTCAATGGTCACTGGGAAGTGATACCATGAGCATGAAATGAACAGGCTGAATCTTGTGGTACAGAGGCCCTGGATTGAGAAGCATGAGGAAAGGTGCTCTGATTTGTCTTTTTTCTTAGACAACATTGTTTCAAGCTCATTCCCTTAGCTCCCTGCTTAGGTGAAAGGAAACTTTTAACTTGTGAGTGACATTTTCATTTTTAACTGTGAGCAAATTGCACCTGGTGGGATGACACTGACAGGATTTCTGTAGACAGTAGATATGTCATGTAGCCACAGGCCTATGCTTATTTAAGACTTGAAATCCTGCTTGCTCAAGCCCTTGGAATTGCTGTTGAACTGAGGACTAAGCCAGTGTGGTGCTGGTCTGTAACACAGCACATCCATCTCATGCAGGAGGAACAGAGCTCAGAGCAGCAAGTAGCCAAAGGGCGGGTTCCCCTTTCATGATGAGAGCTGCTTCCTCCTGGTGTCTCAGGGAGCTTTTTTGTTTAACTAAAGCCCTACTTTTTGTTTAACTTTGCATGTCACTTGCTTTCACTGCTTAGCTAAATTTTCTTGTGGTATTTCAGTGAAGTATTGAAGACGTACAACGTGGCCATGGATTATCCCACTCTATTCATAGTCATCTGGAACTTTGGAGCTGTTGGAATGATTTGCATCCACTGGAAAGGTCCCTTGCAGCTCCAGCAAGCTTATCTCATTATGATCAGTGCTCTAATGGCATTGGTGTTCATTAAATATCTACCTGAGTGGTCAGCATGGGTGATTCTAGGTGCAATCTCCATCTATGGTAAGTCTGGGACTCTCAAGGTGTGGCTCCTGGAGAGGATACTCTGTGGCAATCTCAGGACTCTATGTCCTTCAGAAAAACAACTTTATGGTGCTAAAAGCTTTAGAAAGTGCCAGATGGGCATTTAATTTGACTCCCTGCCTTGTCTCTTGCTAATTGTCCATGTAGGTAGTGTACCTCAGGCAGGTCTTTCAAAGTGGATCACCAAGTCAGGGAAGGACTGAACCTCACTTAACTGCATGGTAGGGGTGGCTGGATTTTTATCAGTAGCAGACCTGAGAGTCTTTCGGGTTTTGTTTATTGCTATCAAGAGACCATGGATTTTGGTATAAGTTTCAAGAGAACTGGCAGAGCAAGAGGGAGGAGATCCGATGGAGGAGGGAGGGTAGGCAGAGAGGTACTGGAGTGAAGGCCTTCCTTCATGTGAAACAGAGCCAGTGTACGTAGCGATGGATTGTGGAATGTGAACAAAACACCCCCACTCCTCTTCTAATTAACATCTCAGTGAAATGCTGCCATCAGCTTTCAAAGAACTCATGTGGTATTCTCAAGGGGCTTTTTATAGGATTAGCACAGTGAAAACTCTTATTATTACATCAAGGCTTGAAGATGGTATTTTAAGTGAACAACACTTTTGGGGACTAGAACAGCTAGAGTTATGCAAAGTGGTGGAAAGAGCCATTCAGGAAATCATCTGGTTTATATGGATAGATGTAAATTTGAGGGGAAGATATCTTCTTAAAGAACGTAAAATATGCATGACAGTTCAAGATGAGATTGGTCCTTTTCTTTCTGCAGATCTGATGGCTGTTCTCTGTCCCAAGGGGCCACTGAGAATGCTGGTAGAAACTGCACAGGAGAGAAATGAGCCCATTTTCCCTGCATTAATATATTCCTGTGAGTAAGATTACAATGTTAATGTTTTTAGCCAGATGAAACTCTATAAAACTATGTCTGTGTCAAAGCAAAGAGCACTTAGCTACTTTCTTGCCTTTAGAATGGTGCCAAATTAAGTTCTGGAATTTGTAGCAGGCCTTGTTTATCAGTTACAATGTTGGTAACTGTAATTAGCCAAGGGAGCCTACCTTTACCTTGCAAAGCTGGATATTCAGAAACAGATTTATCCTTTCATTAATATAGCTCTTTTTTTTCTACACACAAAACCCTGTGTTTTTGCCAAGTTCTGTGATGAGGTGATGCTCACTCAATACATCTATTCATGCCCTCTATACTGTACAGATGGCAGTGCTTACAATCTATTTCCTTTATCGTTCACTATTTGGCTCCTCACTTTGCAAAGGGCTCCTGGAAAGTACTGCTCTGCAAACAGCATCAGTCATCTCTCCCCTGGCTTTCTTGGGCTGTTTAACTACCATGGTGTCTGGTGCCCTAGTCCAGAAGTATCCACGTGCCTAAGATAAGATTGTTGGAAGGCAGAAGACTCAACACTCATGGGACCTGAACTCAAGTGGACCTTCATGGATGGACCTCAGTGACTTTTTCATTGCATCACTTGGAAGATGAAGGGTTATTCCCAAATGTTTGGTACTAAGCTGAGGATGCCTACAGCCTGACTGATTCTTTTTTTTCTTCAAGCATTTAATGTTATGTAAATGCTTTTATGTGTTCCAGGTAGAGTCTCTGTTCACCTCAGGTGCCTTCCCTTTTACAGGCAATTCTGTTACACTGACCTGAGACAATCTAGGTGAAGTCTCTCACATGCTTTTGTTAACAAACAAGAGCTTCCTTAAAGGATAATGCAGTTCAGTAAGTAATAAATACTAAACAAAAAGTTGTTGTGCAGAATATCAGTGTCTCCATTGCAAGACTACATTCTGTGGCTCCCTCTAAATGCAAAAACATCATCTAGGCTGAGCTCATCATGGAAAAGCAGGCACTGTGTTTGGCTTGGCTTCTTTTGTTTAGGTTAGCTTATATAAAATCAGAGAGACTAATGCACACTTAAATAAAAAGCTGATTTTAGTTCCCTTCTGCTGATTTCGGAATGGTTTGTATTCCTTTTCAGTTAAGGGATCCCAAGAATAAACCTCCAAACATCAGTTACTATTGGAACCAAAACAGAAATGTGCAATATTTTGACAGGGTGAAGCCACAACAGGCAGAGAGAAAACTTGCATTCTGACAACTCCTGTAATCCCTCACTTGTGTGCTGTACCTTTAGCAGAACATGAGTAAACTGTGTTAGTTAACCTCTGGTTACCTTTTGTATTACCATCATTCCCTGGGAAATTGTTTTCTTTCCAGAGAAGAGCCAGAAATCAGGAAGAAACCAAAGGAGTTGAGGGCCCTGGTTCTGGAATTGCTTTCCTTAATCCACAGAGAAGATTATATTGACTCTTAGCTACTTGTGCTCTGGGACTTTTTAAAAACTGAATGGATGCAATGCCTTGGCTTTCTCCCACCTTGCCGTCTTAGTGTCTAGGGAAACCAACTGAGTGTTTTAGAAGCGTTTACAGGGGCAATGGTTTGTATTTTCCTAAATACTTATTTCCTCTGAGCTATAGTGGCCAATGTTTTATGCAGCTGATTACTTTCTTTCTTCCAGCTGCTATGATGTGGACAGTTGGAATGGCAAAACCAGACACAGCAGCTAGAGGACCAAGTCAGCAGACATGGGATGCAGGTTTGTTTGCACGTCTCTCTCATGCAGAGCACTGTCCTACAGAAATAATGAATATGTTTGAGACTGAGTGTAAACATAAACCCCCAAATCCTGATGGATGAATTTTTTTCAGTGTTGTTTCTAGCAGAACTCAGTAATGTTCATAAACCTGTTGGTAGGACTGGCAACAAAAATGAGCAGACAGTGTAGGAAGCTCCAGTATTCAAGCCACTTTTATTTAAAAAAAACCCAAACAGACAACAAATCAAACAGAAGTGTTGTTCAACTCACAACTTCAGTGTACTGAAATCAAAGCTGAAAGTGTACTAGTGGGTGGTTATAGTTTTCCATACTGGGGATGAAAAAGTACAACATAGGCTCCTAAATATAATACTGATGAGCTGGTGAACTTCAGTGTTGCATTCAGACCAGTGCCATGGAGCACCTTTCTGTAAGTGCAATATGGCTCACCCTGCTAAAGAAAATATATGTTTTTACCCTTGGGTAAAGCCTTGTGTTAAGACAGTTACCCACCAGTAGCTTTTGTGATTCAAGTTTACATTGTAGCTGGTTTGCAGTAATTTGTGTGCCATTGCTTTTATCTTCTTGAGATGCAAATTAAACTGCAGTTTTAAGGTGATTGAATAAAGTCTTACATGTGGTTTTGGGAGGATTTCCCATCTAGCCCTTTTGCACTTCAGAGATGACAGCACTTTTGAATGTTAATGCAATAAATGTGTGCAAAGGCTGGATAACTAAACATGCTGCTTATTTCAAGATGAAGCAGCTGACATAGCAAAGAATGGCAGGGACACAATCCTGCTGGGCAGGAAACAGGGCACAGAGCAGGCACAGACTACATGCTGAGGGGTACAGAATGCTCTGTGGAAGCTCTTGTGTCCCAGATCAGTCTGCTTGCACCTGCAGCAGCAGCAACCTGTCAAACTGACATGGACTGAAGAGTTTGTAGGAGCTTCTGAAAAATAGGAATTGTCAGATAAAGTCATATATCACAGACTGTCTGCTTCCAAAAGTACTGCCAAAGGCTCTGTCAGATGTGCTTTAACAGAGGGGGGAAAAAAGTTAAATTTGTGGACAATGAAATGTGTCTGCTTTCTACATGTGCAGTCTCCAAGAATGTCAGTGTGATTCAGGACTTCTCTCACAAATGGCAGTCCTCTTAGTCATCCATTTTGGTTATATGACTGGTTAGGGAATACCTGAGCACCTCAATCCCAAATGTATAACACTGTGGGAATGCACATTAGCTTCAGTGGGTTTGCCTTGTCATTCTGGCCTGTGCAGAGCAATGTTAGGTCTGTGTACGTGCTCACTTGTTAAAGCCATTGAGCTTCTGGGTGGCTGCCAGAGAAGCTGTTCCAAACAGTAACACACAGGTTTCCCTCAAAGTCCTAAATGTCTCTGCCTAGCTGCTCTTGATGTGGAGGAGACAAAGGGCAGACTCACAGGAGTATGGAATTCATGGACTAAAACATGTTATAAATGTAGCTGTCTCTTGTGTTCTTTTTTTTTTTTTTTTTTGGTAATCCATTCTTGGCCTGTTTTTGTGGAACCAAGCTGAGGATGGGAGAGAACACCTCAGGAGCCCTTCACAGGCAGAGTCTCAGATATCAGAGATGAGGAGTCCTGTTCCAACCCGCCCCGCCACTTCTTTAGAGGAGCTTGAGGAGGAAGAAAGTAAGAGAAGCTTTATACCTTGTTTTCAGTGTAGTCAGAGCCTGACATTTTTACTCTTTGTGGCTAATGCTGTTTCCTAGTTTGGTCTAATCACAGTTAATTTGAATAGTTGCTTGCTGAGCAATGAAGGTCTCGATTCTGACTTGATGCTGCAGAATCTGTTCTGGGATTGTGATTCCAGTGACATGTACAATTTAAACAGTTCCTTCTTCCCCTTGACTCCTGTCCTTCTCTGTCCTTGTGCTTCCTCAGTTGATTCATTTGTAAAGCAGCCCAGGGAAGCACCTCAGAGAATGAGGGAGAACAAAGCAATTAGTGGGAAGAGGGGCTGGAAGTCTCAACCTCCTCAGGAATGTGTGGGTCCAAGTTGGTAGCCAGGACTAGGAACCTTTACCTGCTCCCCACGGGACAAGAATTTGTTCAGGAGGAAGCAAAACAGGAGGCTGAGAATTAACACTTGTTTTCTTTTTCCACTTCTTTCAGGGGGTGTGAAGCTGGGCCTTGGAGACTTCATATTTTACAGCGTGCTTGTTGGGAAAGCAGCTGCCACAGCTAGTGGAGACTGGAATACCACACTGGCCTGCTTTGTAGCCATTCTCATAGTAAGTGAGCAGCTTTGAAAGCTCTGTCACACCCTGTTCAGCACAGAATTGTTGCCAGAAGTACCAGCAGCTGAGCACTGCTGAATAAGTCCAGGTAATCTGCTAGGTATTTAGGAATACTCTGTCTCTAGGCTTTAGACAGCCACTGCAGCAGAATGATCCAGGCTAATCAGAGCAGAGCCAAGCATGGATATGATGGGGGTGAAACAGCCCCAGAGAACTGCTGGTGTGTTTGCTTCAGCCACAAGAGTCAATATTAGGACCTCAACACTGATTAGCAAGTGTAGTTGAAAAGGTTAACTCTGTTATGCTAAGGGGTGCTGATAGATAAGAGGGTGAGAACCTATCTTATTCTACTATTTGAACTGGAAAAAAATGAGAAGGAAGACTTAGATCCATGGAAATTATCAGTAAGGGCAGAAGACTAACATACTGTAGCTGCTAAAGAGCTGGTCCTGCCAGGTCTAATGAAGACACACTGTTAAGCTTCCACCTGATGTTGGAATCTGAAGTATTGATGATTCCAAGATTATAGAAAGTCTCTTGTCTTTTTGCCCCATTGCCAAAAAAAAAAGCCATAATTTGTCTGTGCTGGTTTCAAGGTTGTTTATTCTGTTTATCTCTAACATGTTCTGCTGCCCTGCCCAGCTCTGTCCTGCAGGGCAGCGTGTGGGGCTCTGCCCTCAGTGGGATGTTACAAACATTAAATACCAGAAACTCCCTGGGCTGGATTTACAATAACGTGCCAATATCTGTCACCTACGTTGAACAGTGTGTCCCCAGCCTAAACCAACAGAAAAATGCCAACACCACAGTGAAACATGGAGGGAATGAAGAAGGAGAAAAAGGACAAGACACACCCAGTTTCCTCCATCTTGTCCCCTTTAAACCCCTAATCTAAAATTCTAAAATTTTACTTTTGCACCTGTGCCACACTTGATTATTACTTATATCAAACACTCAGAGTTTGTAATTCATCCTGTAAGATTGAAAACTCTTTTCCATGGACAGAGATCAGAGACAGTGTCTCTCGGGGCTCTGTACAGGGGGATTCCTGACCCCTTGCCAGGGTCCCAGGCCTTCCAAGGCAGCCACAGGGAAGCCCTGGATTCCCACAACCTGAGTGGAAAATAAGTACTATGCACTTGTTGTTTACCTCAAGATCCTCATGGAAATTAGCCAGAAAGACAACAGCAGGATTTTTAGAATGTAAAAGAAAATCGATTACTGTGTCCTTCTTGGGCCTCTATTTTCCTACTTATTTCCCAAGGACAGTGCAAGTGACTGTCACTTGTGAAGATTGCACATCAAAAAGCATGAGAACTAGAAATTAGCTGCCTTCACTGGAGTCTGTTCAGTGTAGCTTTCTGACCCCACAGGTCAGAGAAACCCACAGGATCACCAAACTCCATATGCTGCAGTCCAGCATGGGGGGATCCCTTTCCTGGGGGAAATGTTCTTGGTCATCTGTCTTGTGAGGCCAAATGCCCCATCCTGTGTCCTTTTTGGTGCTGTTAAAGCTTGTTCCATCTCCTGCAGTTTCATAATCTTGCTGGTATGTGGCTTCCTGGTTCTCAAAAATGTCCCCCCAGTTTCCCAGCAGTAAGCACATCTTAAAAGGGAGATGAGATTTAAAAAGCAGGTGCAGGCCAGATATGGTCCCCGTGAGAATAAGAACAGAACTACAGGCTCAGGTAGATTGTGAACAAGTTTGCAATCTAGAAACACTGATTAAAAAAAAAAAAAAAGAATTTAAAAATTCCTGTCTGCTGATCTTTAGCTAGTGGATATTTTTGGAGCCCAGTGTCTTTGACGTTTTGTCATCATGGAAGAATTAAAAAGGGCTCTAATGAGAGAAGGAATCTAGAGGTACTTAGCCACAGTATCTATCCAGAATATAAAATATCTTCCTCACATGCTCCAAAAAGCAGATCTGAGCCTACAATGCAGGTAAAACCAGAACTCATCCACTGTAATAAGCAATCCAGCCAAAAGAACAGCAGTGGATATTTGATTTGGTTTTGGGTTGGGGTTTTTTTGTTTTTCTTTCTTTTTATACCTAAGGGACCTTGTAAACTGGGAATGTGCTGTAAGTATTAGAGACCTTCGGTGAAACTTCTATATTTGCAGGTCACCAGGATTTAAGTGTTTTTGTCTGCTGGATCAGTACTTCGTTAATAATGACACAGAACAAGGAGTAAAATAATGTGTAAAGAAGTTAAACTCTCAGGGTCAGCTATACCTCTGCATTTGCTGTTTATACCACTTTCTCAGCAGAGAGCTGTGCTCAAAATTGCTGAGGAAAAACGTGGCCAACTTGTGTGAAAGATGAAGCTGTGGGCACCTACATATTCTGCTGCTGGTAGCTCAGGCAGTCTGCAGTGCTCTACAGTGCATTTAGATAATTATCTGTATGTTGGCTTGTTGGTGACAGATGTATTTCTGGTTGTTTTACTAATATCTCCTTGTGTTTTTTATTCTGTTATCTCTGACAGGGTTTATGCCTAACACTTTTACTCCTGGCTGTTTTTAAGAAAGCACTGCCTGCTCTTCCAATCTCCATCACCTTTGGCTTGATCTTCTACTTCTCGACAGACAACCTTGTGCGACCATTCATGGACACCCTGGCCTCCCACCAGCTGTATATTTAGAAGAAGTGGGAGTTAGAGGATTCTTTTTCAAGCTTTGCTGTGAAGTATGGTACAATGTTTGGATTAGGTCATAAAGTTTTTACACTTAGTGCCATATATTTGTAAGGAAAACACTAATTCCTTGATCTGCCGTGTACTAAAAATCTAATAGTTACGTGTTGAACTGAGATTTTTCACAGGACTCTTGGTGAAAGCCTGGCTCCTTGCTGATGTCAGAGTGTTATTTTTATTTTATTTGATGTGCACAGTGGCTGTTGTGAGCACAGAAACCTGTATGTGGCATGGAACACTGGAGAGGTGAGGGGTCTGATCTTCCAGGAGCTAAGTGTAAGGTGTTTTAGCCCTGGAACTGCAGTCATCTTCTACCATACTCTAGAATTTCTAAGTCTTCACATGTTTGAAGTGTGCAAACGTGAGGTGCAAGTGATTGGAACAGCACAGCTGGCAGCATGCACAGACCAGTGTGTGAGCCATTAGAGAAGTGAGGCTGAACTTCCTATGCTGGCTGCTGTGCACACAGCATCTGTTGCAATTGCCCCAAAGGCCCATTTATTCTGACCCTAGTTAGACATGGTGAGCCATGAAGGATCCAGACAGGATGTCATGGTTGGAATATCAGGCTCCTGGCTCTAAGCACATCCACCAGGGCAGCAAGCAGCTGATGGAGACAGGGCTGCCCCTTCCAGCACACCAGATCCTCAGCGTGTGGAAAAGGATACTGCTGTCTCCTCCCAACATTTTATTGTTTAGGAAATATTCTTCTGGGTCATTTCTACAATCCTGAAGTGACCGTAAGGTGGAAATGACTGAAGAACTCCAGTAAATTAGACCTGTAACTTACTACATGTGTTTCTGGTCTCATTTCTGTGCATTGTTGTAACTACTCCAAAGGAGGATTTACCTTCCCTTTATTAAGAGGTCCTCTCTTACACTGACTGAGACTTGGTTTACCTAGGTTTTTGTACTGTTTAAAGATTATTTTTTTAATTACAAATATTAAAATAGCTATTTAGTGTCAAAGGGACTGTTTTGGAAATATCCAGTCATAGTTTGTATCAAAATATTGGGGTGCAAACTTCAGTGTGTTGTTACATTACTTGTAGGAATAGCTATACACCCTCAAGTGAGTTCATGAAGAAAATCACAGTGCTTGACATCAGTAAAAAATACATAGGACAGACTGAACCTTTATGTTTTGTCCACCATTGAAAATAATTGTGTTTCTACTCTTTGAGTTAGCTTTTCAATAGTTGCCGAAGTTCTGTGATTTTATTTTTTATTTTCTTTTTACTCGTGTCTGTTACTCAAACAAGCTCAGTTTTCTTTTGACAGTTGATCAGTGTCAGTAAATGTAACATTGTGTGAGAATTTGTGAATAATGCAATGTTATTGAGAGACATAGACCTTAATTTCTGGTAATACTTTTTAGCTAAGGCTTTGAATTACACATTTTTTATGTAGTGCTTTTTCCAGTAGACCTGTTCAAGCTCATCTGCTTTGATATTTAACAAGGACATCACAGATGATTCAGACTAATTTTTAAAAAGTGCATAAGAGTTTTTACAAGGGGTGTGGGGGTGTGTGTATGTGTCTCTCAATCTGGACAAGTCAGTAACTCTTGCTCTTTATTAGCTTTCTGTGCTCATTTCTCACATCTGCAATATTTGGACTTAACAACTGTAGTCAGAGTTAACTATTACTAAAAGGTATTTCCTTTGGAAATGTAAATCAGTAGAGCTTTGTTTGCTGATTTTTAAGGTTTATGTGAGAGTTGCTTTTTCTATTTCTTTGTGTTTGTTCTTTTTAACAAAAGCAGTTATGGGGCCAAATTGGATTAAAATCACTGGGAGACATGGTTTTACTTTTTGCATTGCATGGTGTAGAGAGGATATGAATTATCTGTATATACTGAAAGAAAAATCCTGCTTGGCTTATCAGGGTTGTATTTCTATGAAAGCAGAGTTGATACCTGAAGGAAACTGGGAGGGGATCCTTCACATACTGAAGGATCCCCACTGGTTTTCTGCAGATGCTTGCCAAAGACTGGTCTTCCACTGACCAATTCTGCAGAACTTACAAGAATTTTAATTTAAAAGGTAACTGAGCAAGAGATTCTGGCAGTGCAACAGAATATATTGTCCTGGTGAGTGAAAGGAGTATACCGTGGATATATTTGAGTGGTTATAATTGTATAAAAGTTCATATGTATTTACTACAAATATATATTTGTGTTTGTGTGTGCATATACACACAGACATGCAAATTTTAAAATTACATGGAGTGATTTCTCATCTCTTTGGATGTTTTCACCTGCGCATAAAATGAAGTTCTGTTTGTGATGCTAACATTGTGCAGCATGGCTTAAGATGTGAATGCAGAGGGCAGGATACACCCTACTCATAGCTGGCTGCAACACATACTGACTCAGTGACCTGGCAACTTGAATTAGCAAAGCATTTGTCTGCCTAATGTGTTCATGCACCAGTGTCAACTTGCTGCATGCTCTGAAACAGCACAGCTGCCAGGTACACTGAGGTGACACCGTTCTTGATGCTGGTGTCACTCAACATCTGAAGTCTTGTAGGAGGTGCCATGTGTTGGCATTTTCCTGTGTGATCCTGCTCACACTCACCCTTCCGCTCCAGTCTGAAATGTGTGTTTCATTGCATCTAGTCTCAAATGTAGCTTAGGCATACATCAGTCTTAAAGGTCTAAGACTGAAGCCAAGTCCATGAACAAAAATGTAGTGGTTAGCCTGCCTAATGCAACCCCCCCCACAGTGAAACTTCTGGTGGGAGGTCTGGGGTTGTTTTGTTCAAGTGTCTGCTGTGTGTCAAAGACTGGAGATGAGCCCTGTCCTCAGAGGATGCACAAGAAGCATCAGAGTCATAATGAAAAAAACAGAAATAGGATAGTTCTTGCAGAAGCACACAGCTTTAATTTGATACTCATGGTCTCATTCATCAAACCCGACTTCAGGCTCTTTGTTCTTGCCTTCATAGGTACTTCTAGTTAACCCCACTGTGTTTACTTTCCTCTTCCTTGTAACACAAACTGGGTTTTGGTTTAAATTGAATATAGAGTTATTTTTCTTTATTGTTTCCCTCACTCCCCGATTTCAGTTTCTGCTTTAGAGATGCTCTTTGGCAGCCACGGGAGGGCAGTAGGTCTATGTGGAGAAGTACCAGCCATTTTAAAGTACTCTGCTGTGTGCCATGTGCCCCTTGTGTTTCAGAGAGGCTGAAGGCCCTGGAATCTCCTTCGTGGCAGGAAAAAAAAAAAAAAAAAAAAAAAGGCAGGCACCCCACACCCCAGCACAGCTGTAATTTTGGCCCAGCATGGGAGAGACTGTCAGTGAGAACAAGCTCATACTGAACCAGAATTCATTAAAACCAGCTGTTTTCAGTGTGATGCCACGTTCAGCACTGCAGTCCTGGGTGAGATGCTGCTGTTACACTCCCATTTTGTTTGTGTTGTCTCCCCCTTTTTTTAATAAATCATCTAGTCCTACTTTCATTCCTCAAAGCCCCAAGCATAAGCCAGGGGCTCCTCCAGGCATTGCTAAATTCAATTTATTACATAAACAAAGGTTTCTTTTGAGCATCTTCAAGAAGGAAAGGAACAATTATACTTACTGATTTGTCATTCTTCCTCTCACTTCCAGTCTCCTATCCCAGTAGGTCTTGTTAATCTGGAAGGAAAAAGGAGCACACAGCTGTCCTTCCAGCTCTTGGCACTGAGAAATCTAGGGACAGGCTAGATAATGTTGGATGGGGTTTTGGAAGGTGTCCCTGCCCATAGCCTGGGGGTTGATACTAAATGGTTTTTAAGGTCCTTCCAACCCAAACTGTTCTATGATTGTCTGTTGTCTGTGTCCTCAGAGGACCAGGGGGTATCTTATTTTCTTGAACTTGGTTGTTTTGTAAGAAAGCAGTCTGGAGAGATGTAGTATCTTTGTCAGAAGTTCTCATACAAATAGTTCACTATTTGTATGTCCCTAAAACACATTGTATTTCTCATTGAATTTGTCCTTTCTTCCTCTGCCCTCAGTCAGATAAAATTAGCTGTTCTCATTCTACAAGTGGGAAACAAAGCAAGAGAGTAAATAATGGAATCATAGAACAGTTTGGGTGGGAGGGGACCTTAAAATTATCTAGTTCCAACCCCCTCATATGGTTAGGGACACCTTCTACTAGAACAGGTTGCTTTATCCAGCCTGGCCTGGAACACTTCCAGGGATGGGCATCCACAACCTGTCTGGGCAGCCTGTGCCAGCATCTCACCACTATCACAGTAAATAATTTCTTCCTAATACTTAACTTAGTGTCTTTCAGTTTGAGGCAATTCCCCCTTGTCCTATCACTACGTGCCCTTGTAAAAAGTACCTCTTCCTCTTTCTTTTGGGCTCCCCTCAGGTATTGGCAAGCCACATGACAATGCTGGGTTTGAGCGTGGATACATAAAGAAGATCTGTCCACATCAGATCATGGCATCAAACACCATCACACAAGTTATTGTTACTTCTTCTTTACATATTGCTTTGCTGCAGGTTTGCCATTACCATCTTTTACTGCTCTAAATGAAAGATGTTTGCCCTGAGCACTGAAGGAGTTAAACAAGTATGAACTGCTATCTTCTTTGTGCAATACATTTGACAGGTGCCCAAGAGCACAATTTGGGAGGTGTAAGTGCTCAGCACTATTTGTGCCTCACTATTAAAAAGAGATAAATAAACAGAGACTTTGAATTGGAACTAGCTAAACTCCTGGATATAGAACCCTGAGACAGGTACAGGGCCAAGTAGGTGGAGTGGAAGTTCCCCGTTTGAACCCTATCAAATGCAGCCTGAGGTAAGTGACAGCTCCCACAGCCAACTCGGGATTAGACCTGTGCTGAAATAAATGCCAGGAAGCCTGGCACTCCTGAACCTGCCTTGCAGAAAGGGGTGGAATAGGAAAAGCATTAGGCCTATTTTCTCCTGGATCACTAGTTTCTATGATTTTCTCACCCTGGTATAAAATATGAGTGTCTCCACAGCTAACTTGAATTTAAGCAGATCAGGAACAATGCATAAAGTGAAAGTGTGGAAAACTGATTCAGGCTATTTAACTTATGTCATGCCATCTTCAACCTTTACAAAGCTTAAGCTACAAGCATTTAAAATTCTCCCTGACTTCACTGAGCTGTATCTGTGTATGAAAGAATATGAGCCTTCTTTCAAAACTGGTGTAAGACAAGCAAGATCCCTAGAGCTGAAGGTAGGATTATTTTAAAAGCTACCTATCCTATGTACCAACACTTAGTAGCAATAAAATGCCAGTAGCATTAACAGAATTGTTCTAAACAGGAATATCATTCCTTCATCAAGCCAGAAAAGAAATGCCCTTTCCTTAAGGCCCTACTGAATACAGTCTTTGTGATATTCTGGGAAGTTCAGATTTGAGCTATTTTTGTTCTCAGCTATTGTGCTAATAGTCTTCCTGAGTATTGTGTGAGTTTCAAGGGGAAGAAAACTGTTTAACTTTCTTCTTTAATATGGAAAAGAATTGACCTGATTTCTGCCCCTGTGCAATTTGGGTGGGCAAGCAAGAATGAAATGGCAAATGCACCAAACCAGGACTTAAATACAATGGGGAAATGAGGGCATTTAGCATGTAAAGGATTAAGGTACCTTCTCTGCTAATCTTGTATGCACGTGCTGTGTACCACTGTCATGAAATAGGAGTGCTGCTGCAGAACAGTGAGAACAACATCTTTATTACAGGAGATGAATAACATTTCCTATGCTGGGAATGCAGACCACCAGCTAAACTGAAGCCAAAGTTGCTACATTGCATTGAGTGGATGGTGCAGAGTGTAGTCACTGTCCAGGCTGCATCCTTAGATACTGTGTCTGGTGGGACTGCTGAAGGGTCATCTTTGTGCTCACACCTTGGGCTCCTCTGGGCTAGAAATCTCACAAATGTCTGGGAGTTGATGGGAGAGTGAACCTGCAGTGCTGGCTCGCAGCACTGCTATGCCTGAAAGCAAACCCTTTTCCCTGCAGACTGGCCCAGAGCAGGTTGAAATTACTCTGCTGTGCTTCCACTGATGCTTTCCAAACACTTCTTTAGGCATCAGGAGCATGACAGAGCAGAAGAATGCCTTTAACCTTATTTTACAGATAGGAGTTGAATCATTTGCTCAGGGTCAAATGAAGGGCTTAACCTGGATGTCTGTAGCATCTCTCAATCAGTCACTCCTACCAGAGGCTTGTTAATTGCTGGTGTCTCCCGCTTAGTTGCACTCTGGTACGTGTCAGTCAGGATGTTCTGCCACCAGTTGGTCTCTCTCTGTCCAGGTATGCAGACATAGATGTAGATAGCAGAGGTTAGATTATGCACTCCTGCTCAATTGGCCTCTGGAATTGGATGGATGGCCACAGCAAAGCAGGAAAAGGGTCAATCAGCATCCAAAGCAACAATCCTGCTTTCCCATACTGGTTTTGGCTTTTGCTTTTTGAAGCCACAGCATCCCTGCACACTGACTGCTAGAAGTAAACTGTCAGGACTATCTGTGAATCATTGTCTGGCAAGTAGATGGAGGTTGTGAGTTTGTCCATTTGCCATACAGGCACTCAGGAACACCCTGCAGCTTTCCATGCCTCTGTCCCACACCTTGCTGTGTTTGGAACAGTGAGGCAGGAAGCCAGGAAGCCAGAACAAGCACTGGCTTTCAGGGCAGTGAAAGAAAACATGGTGTCTTGGGGACGATTCCAGGCTAGGGCAAGTAGGGCAAGGTGGCTCACTGCCCTCCAGCTCTGTGAGACGTGGCAATGCTGTGCCAAAAGCTGGGGCAGTGGCTGAGTTTGGCAGCACACTTTGCCATTAACCAGCAGAACTATGATGACTAGTGTTAATTCTTAGTTCCAGTAAAGTGTTCAGAAATAACTGTTTCTCCCATGTTCTCTGGCTCCAACCTGCCTTCCCATCTAGAACTCTGCCCAAACTGTTCAGATAATGCTTCTGTCCTTGGCAAAAGGCTTTTCAGAGTGGCTAAATGCAGGCAAACAACTTGTTTCTGTTTACCTAGCTTCAAAATTAATTTGCCATGTTTGCCCAGGGGGTGAATGGCTTTGCCATTTATCATCTGTAAAGTGAATCCTGGCTGGAAGCTACAAACTGAGCATTTCCACCTTGTCCGTGCAGGATCGATTGAGGTAGATGTAAACAATCAGGTGCCAAGGGGAGAGAGCAAAACACCAAACTATGCAAGCAAATGCTATTTACAATGAGCAGAAACAACTGATCTGCCTAGTCCAGACAAAGAATTAGAGACTGAATAATGTTTAACTGAGTCCACCAGAGAAACAGAAATGCCATGCTCTTGAGGCACACAGCTGCAAATCAGGCTACTGCACTCTTCATCTCATTCAAAATGGCTTTGCTCAACACGCATGAAAAAGCACTGTTGTGCAACACAATTTGAACTGGCAAGAATAATATTGTGAATGTTTTACTATATAAATTCCTAAGGTGGCAGGGACAATGGTGCCTGTCCTTGTCCTGCACTGTCCCACACACTAACCCAAAGACCAAGGACTGGTATCCCTTTCTTCCATTTAGTGCTTGTATCTGCACCTCTTCACCTGGCACTGTCCTTCTCTTAACATACTCCACTCCCACGGGCTTGTCTCCAATTTCTAAAGCACCCAGGACCCACTTGGCACCCACATGGTGAAATTTGGAGGAGAGCTGGGTGGTGTGAGGCACAGCCACGCCTGGCATGATGGTGTTTCCAGTGTGCTGCACAGCCCTTTCTGGCAGCCTCCTGTCACTGAGGAACACAGCATAGCTTGGGCTTGTTGTGGCTTGTTAGCACCTCACCCTGCCAGTAGCACCTAGTTTTGTTTTCTTTCCTCACCCTTCCTTCCCAAAGCAGCTCCTTTCTGGGTGATATGGAAAGGAGGGAGGGCAAGGCAAAACACAGGGGGCAAAGGGAAGGTTTTTGTGTCTTCTTCACCCTCCCTTTTTTCAATTATGGGACAAGACAACCCTTCAGCAATCCCCTCCTCCACAGAACCTGACAGCCACCTCTGCTCACCTCCTCCCAGCCAGGGGTCCTGGAGCCCCCTCCAGTGGCCCCACTGGCATTCCCTGCCCACTCCAGCTGTGCAGAGCAAGGCTGCTCATGTCAGGGGAGGTTTAGGTTAGATGTTAGGAAAAAGTTCTTCAGCCAGAGGGTGGTTGGGCACTGGAACAGGCTCCCCAGGGAAGTGGTCACAGCACCAAGCCTGACAGAATCCAAGAGGTGTTTGTCAATGCAGTCAGGCACATGGTGTGAATCTTGTGGTGTCCTCTGCAGGCTCAGAAGTTTGACTTAATGATTCTTGTGGGTCCCTTCCAACTCGGCATATTCTGTGATTCTAGGAAATACCTGTCCTGCTCCCTGCACTATGTCTTCCTCTTGGATAGAAAATATTCATCTTGAGAACTGCCACATCACCCCCTTCAGTCAGCACTAAATCATCTTAAAATTTAAGTGCTAACTGAAATGGCATCTTGTCACTCTCCCTTTGCAATGAGTGGAGAGAGAAAAAGGAAGGACAAGTGCAATGAATGCCAGAATGCTTTGGGATGAAAATACACAGTTCAGAAACCAGAGCAGTACTAAGCTTAACAAAAATAGCTCATCATTTGGATCCTATGATGATACTGGATGTGCATCTAGCATTGACTGAGTCAGTGAAATGCCATTTCTCTGAGAGCTCTTGCTCTCATTCTTGACCATAAAGCCATATAAATAACATATGGTACAAACACCATCACTGACACCTGCCAAAGTTTTGAAATACCCACAAACTAACTACTAAAACCAAGCCACCTGTCCAGTGACTTCCACTTGAGTTGTTCCACTTCATCATCCCTATATTATTATGTTGATGGGACGCCATAAATCTACATAGTCAGAGAAGACATTCCATCTGCCCTGAATAAATTACCCTCTAGAGAAAATGAGTGAACTCAAGGCAAAACCCCTCAAGAGGTAGCTCATCTAAGCCTCAGAAGTTACTTGAAGAAGGAGGACTGAGGGAAACACTTCCAGAGCAGCTTTTGCTCTGTGGTTAGTTGTATGAACATGAGAGAAGGATGGTGATGTGTATAAGAGATTCCTAGAATCATTAAGGTTGGAAAAGACCTCCAAGTTCTTTGAGTTCAACCCTACATATTGTGGCTGGAGGAACAGCTTGGGCCTGTCCTATGCAAGAGAATTTCTGAGTGTTCTCTGAACAGCCTGGATACTTGTCAACCTAATTACATGACCAACTGCTGTTTAATTGAAGTCCCATTAACTTTTTTTTCTGCAGGTTAGTAGTCTGCCTGGTAATTTTCTGTTGCAATTGAGGCCTTCTTACTGCAGGGCCCAAAGATCCTTCCAGGCTCTGGTTCTCTAACATTTTCTGTTTGTAGAAGTTTAGCCCTTCTGGCTCATTCCTTTCTGGGAACATGTCCCAGTTTGTACAAGGCTTTGAGGAAGTCAGCTTTCACCAGGTGCTCCAGTCAGCATCAGCACTGACAGAGGTTTACTTGGATGTTCCTTGGGACCCAGTAAATGGTGAACTGATCTCTGGTGAGCAGACTCCTCTCAGAACTAACAGTGAACAGAAGCAGGAAGAAGATCCCACCCAAGGGACCCTGACGGAAGACACAGTCAGGGAGCCTTGGGCTGGCCCTTCCCAGTGCCCCTCTTGCTGCTCCTACCCCAGGCCAGCAGCAGAGCTCTTTATGCACCCCATGAAATTGCACCACTGAGCCCTTCATTACACAAAGATCAACAAGCAACATGGGATGGGGATAAGATGGCACAGCTCAAGCATCTGCTGTGGAGTCAGGAATTCCAGCTGCTACACGAGGCTTTCCCACTGACCTGCAAAATTAGGATATTTTGAGAATTAAATGATCCTGAATGCACCATTTTAACATTAGTAGGGAGAAGCCTCTGGAGGAGTATGACTACAACACTAGTTAAATTTCAACTATTAGTTATAATTTAAATTTAGAATAATTTTGCTTATATTTATATATATTATGAGGATAGATCATTGTAGTATTTATAGCTTTATAATAACTAATATTGCTATAATAAAATCATAATGATTTTATTATACTTTAATAAAAGACTGATTTATATACTCCTCATAGTTGTAAGTTTCCTCCTAGAAATGCTCACAGAAATGTTTCTAGATAAGGCAGTATGTTGAAATTTGACTGAATAGAACACTACCAAGCAAGCTACAAGGAGGAAATGACAGATGTATTGCCAAAAATGTGTTTTAGCTGATTTATTAATAATGTTCACTCCTTTTTCTTATAGCTAATCAAGAGACTCCTCAAAGTCTAGGAATTTGCTTTTACACAGGACTGCTTTGGCTTGCTCTGAAAATTCATCTCTGCACTGCACACACCTCCAAAGGAGTGCAGGTATATAGCACAAAAATTACATGAGATTTAGACACTGATGCAAAACCTTTTAACCCGCAACAACCTCATTCTGCTGTCACAGCCCACTGGAGCCACTAAAGCATGAATGGATATCAATGTTTAGGTATTTACAAAGAAGTTCATAGAATCATGGAATAGTTTGAGTTGGAAGGGACCTTAAAAGTCTGACTAGTTCCAGCTCTCTGGTATAGGCAGGGACACCTTCCACCAGACCAGGTTGTTCAGAGCCCCATCCAACCTGGCCTTGAACACTTCCAGGGATGGGGCATCCACAATTTCTCTGGGCAACCTGTGCCAGTGCCTCATCACCCTCACAGTAAGGACTTCCTTTTTAATATCTATCCTAAGTCTGCTCTCTTTTAGTCTGAATCCATTTTTCCTTGTCCTGTCCCTACAGGCCCTCGTAAAAAGGACGTCTCTATAGGGACTGGATTTCTTCCCTCTACCCTGCTTGGAAGGAGTTTATGTGTTAATGTTTGCATAGCACATACAGCAGGTCAGTTTCTACACAAAGCCTGGCCAGATCCAGTGCCTGGATGAAGCTGCTGTTTCACCTACACTGCTTTGGTGGAGGGCACAAAGCCAGAATGGGGCAGCCTGGGCTTATCCCCACAGGACTCCTGTCCGTGTCTCCTGCCACTGGACAAGTCACAGTTTGCAAAAGGTTTGACTGCATATTGGTCTGGAATTTGGATGGGATTGGAGGAGTGCTCCATTCTCATTTCCTCTTGCTGAACTTTCTCATTAAATAATATGATGAAGGCTGAAGAGAGAAGACAAGAGTATGCATAATGATTAGGGTCTCAGTGTGTGGGTGGGGTGCTGTTAAGTCTTCACAAGCAGAGAAGGGAACCTGAATTTGAACACCCCAAAGCCCAGAGGAACAGCCAACAAGGCTGTTACATAAACCCCTTATCTCTTCCTGAAGAAAACTATGACTCCCTGGTCTATTTTCCAAGTATAACACTTTGCCCTTCCTTTTTTCAGGATCAAAGGCCATCAATCTCATAATTGGTAGCACTAAACCAATCCAAATTACCGACAATATTTTTTATCTATTACCATTTTTCTCAGTTTGCAGGGAGATTTGCCATGGAACAGCTCTCCCAGCACTTCACATGCATCATGTTCAACCTTTTAGTCAGGCTTGTGGACAAAGTAGGCAACCGTCTTCATAAAAATTAGCCTCTGGATTCTGGATTGAGCCCTGGGTGTCCTGTCCTTATTCCCCCTAAGAACTAAAAAGTAACAAAGAGGGACATACACTACTTTTTCCCAGCAGCTTCAGTCCTACTTCTTTGCACTCCAGATTAGGTGGGAATACAGACACTTCTCTCTTCTTTATGTACAGAAAGAGCTCAAGTTCAATGGGTCTTTTAAGGCAGCAGAAAGTCTGGCAGGAGAAGGTGTGATGCAAATTGAACAGCAGTGGCAGAAATATCCAATGGTTTACCACGTGTGAATAAAGGGAGCCAGCCAGGCCTGTCTTTGAGAGATGGGGAGAGCTTCAGCCTGTGCTTGTTCTGCCTCCATCTCAAATTATGGCAGCCTGCTCATGCAGAAACCTTCCAGTTCTCCATGCTCAGCACCGTGAGTAAGATGTTTCTCAATTAATGCCGAGCTGATGCAAGCAAAATGATGTTACACAGAAATTGAGCACTGACATCCAAATTCAGCACAGGAATAGATAAAGGGGTGTCGTTAGAAAAGACACCTAAAACTTATCTCTTTCCAGATGAGGGCATATATGATCCTTCCTTTATTAGAAATAGTATGAACCTAACCACAAATAGAACTATTAATTTGTGTGAATTTCCACAGGTGTGAGTACTGAAATGAAGAAAACTAAGCATTTCTTTGACAAAACTTTTCAAGGCTGGTATCTTATTACAGTCATGTTTTTGCTTCACTTGCATATTGAGTCTCCATCCCCTTATCAAACATCAAAGTATTGTGTTTGCCCTTTCCATTTCAGATATATTTTGTTTACACACAGCCTATGAGCATTTAATTCAATAATGTGCCTTTCCCAGGGAACTATTTCTTTTTTCACCTTTCAAATTCAAATCCAGCCTTTCTAGTCCTGACTGGGGCTGGCTTCTAATTCAATAATGTTTGGGTGATAAATTTTGCTAAATTTATTTGTAGCTGTCTGTTCAGTGCCTTATAGAGACCTTCTCAGGGTTTACATGGGAAGCTGAGAGGGGCTTGGGGAAGATGCAAATATATTTTGTTTTTTTTTTTTATTATGAAGGAATATGTGTAATACTTGAACAAAATTTGGTAAATACCAGCCAAACAATCTTTGGTCTGAGCAGCTGGAGATAATAATTGTCTCCCTCTAGAGAGGAGGGCAACTTTGGCAATAGCAGATTGGCAGTAATATTCACGGGTTTTGTACAGTTAAACCCCTCTACACACTTAGAGCAGACCATTTATCCATTTTCCTTCTTCACAATCCACAGCATGCACAACTCCTACTGGCTTAGATACAGGTCCTCTGGTGTGGATTTAAGTGCTCAATTCAAGCTACTAGTTAGCTGAAAAGGTTGGCCAAAGCAAGCAATTGATAATGGTGAAATTAAAGCTTGGGGCTGTTTGTTGGTCACTTCTGCTAGTTATCCTAGAGAAGGATCATGATTCCTGTTTGGTTTAGGAAGGAATGAACGATTTAATCTCCAAACCTCATCCAAATGTACTCCTGCACTGATGCGGCCATGTGGTAAATGCACCAGAACGACTGTATTGTTATTTTTCAGACGGGAAAGTTGCTGACGGAGGCAGGCGCTCACCAGAGCATCCAGACAAGCACGGAGCTGTTGCTGTGAGCCCCTCGCAGCCTCTGTGAGACGCCTCATCACAGGGATCGACCTGCGGGGAACAAGGCACTGCATTTGTTTCCAACGTGCATACGAGCATTTCCCGACAACGTGAATAGTTCCCAGTGCTTGCATGAGGCGATGCTTTGAAAAACCACAGGCAGTCACAAACAAAGGTTTTACGGACACGGAGTGCCACGGACTGGGAGTTGGTCCCTTCGCCTGGCATCTCCCTGGAGCTCCCGTCCATCTCCTCATGCACATTAATGGGGAATGTGGGACACCCCGGCCTCCCGAGCCCACCTCAGCCGTGGGGTGCGAGCACTGCCCACCCCATCCTTTCCCACCGCGGGACCACCCTCCCCCGCCCCGCCAGCCGGGACCGCGGCCAGACGCCGCCACCTCCGACCGACACCGCGAGCGGGCGGTCCCCGCTCGCTACAGAAGCCCAGCCCGGGGGCAGCCAGCCCAGCGCCGACAGACGGCGGCTGTCGCCGCCCCGCTCGCAGCACACGCTCCTCACGCCTCACCCGGCTCCCCGCGCCCCCCCCGCCCGCCGCCGCACGGACCTCACGGGCCTCACGTCCCGCTGCAGCCGCCGCGCGCGCCGCGCCGGGCCCGCCCCGCGCCGGCGGGAGCCCCGCCCGAGCCCGCCGCCCATTGGCGGAGGCGCGGGGCGCACCGGCTGCGCCAATGGGAGCGCGACGGGGGCGGGGCGCGCGGCCCGGCCGCGGCCGGGGGCGGCGGCGGCGGTAAACTGGCGCGCGGGCCCGGGCCGCGGCCGCCGAGCCCAGCGGAACGGAGCCGAGCCGAGCCGAGCCGGTGGCTGCTGGGCTGTGCCGTGCCGTGCCGTGCCAGGGTATGGGAAGCGACCGCGGCAGTGGAGAGGCCGGGCCAGGCCGGGCTGGCCTGTGCCGGGCTGGCGGGGGTGGGGGCAGCGGAGCACCGGGCAGTGGCGGTGCCCCCGGCAGTGGCGGTGCCCCCGGCAGTGGCGGTGCCCCGCTGTGGGAGTGGGTCCGTTGCGCTGCGGGGAGCGGTGCGGGACGGGATGCGGCTGATGGCGGCGCTGCCGCGGCGAGGACGCCCGTGCCCGGCACGGCGCTTCGGGCCGGGGGTCTCTGCCCCGGGGCGCGTTCCCGGCGGGGGGACGTGTGCGGGGTCCGGCGGCCGATGGCGGCCCCGGGGCAGCGCCCGGGCAGGGGCTGCCGAGGCTGCGGCCTTGCCGTGCCCTTGGCCGCGTCCCGTCGGGGTGAGAGCGGGGCCGGCCCGGTCCCGCCTCCCGCCGCGCTCGGCAGCGCCGGGCCGGGAGCGGCGCAGCCGGGCAGACACGTGGGCTGAGCGCGGAGTGCGGCCCAAGCGGGATCAGGAAAAGGGTGGAATCCGCTGTTCCGCACCTTAGGGAATGCGCCTTGCCCAAGGGAAGCACGCGAGCCTGGTGCCGTGCTGCTTTCCGGGCTGCTCCGGCTCGGAGCCTCGCTCCTCTCTGTCGCTGCGACCGATCCGCGCGTCTGCTTGGAGATGGATGTAAAATAAAGCTGTTGGCTGTTTTTTAAAGCTTTGGTGGTGGCTGAAATGGGGGTAAAAATACCCCTGTGAGCCCCCTGCCTCTGGTAAAGTGCCTGAGGAAATAATATTTCTTTCTATAGGCAAACAGGCTTGTAAAGTCTTTGTAACAATGTGAACAAGAACTGATGGGGCAATACTTAGTTTTAAACAGAAGCCGACCAAGCTACCTATAAATAACCACAAGTATGAAAGTCTGGTTTCAAACAACATTCTATAATGTTGTTTTCATGGTTACTGACCATTTTGATTTCTGCAGGACTGTATCATAAGAAGTACCACTATTTCTCATAGCTCAACAAGGTTATGTGCCACCCGGCAGGAATGTAGGTAGATTCTTTGTATTCCCCTCCATGCAATAAAAATCCAAATTTTGTGGTCAGTGTTAGGAAAGGAAATTAAAGCTTTTTTTTTTCAATAACTGAAAGTATCATTTTCCTAAAAAGAATTGACCTAACAATTTATGTTTTTTTTTCTGAGTTGCTTGTCTTTAAATTTTATTGTTTTACTAGACTCGTCTGTATTAATTGAGAATATGCAAAATAAGTCTTAGCACTGGGTGTAGGAGGATAGTGGCCAAAGTCAATAGTAGCTCAATAAAAGACAATAAAAGAAGGTATTAAGAAATTGTTCTTTATACAGACTGAATGCAGATTGGTGTGTAAGGGTATATCAGTAGTTGTGCAGTTCTCTGTCATGTATGTAAGAACATACATCTATTATCAGAAGGAGTTTAGTTCCCAGGAGCTGCAGCTAGCAAGAGCAAGCAGGAACCTTCTTGCTCTTAGACCAGTTCTTGAAAGAGTTCTTTTTGTATTTTGTAAATGTTTATTTCATTGCTGTTAATTAGCAATGGTTTTGGTAACCTTGAATAAAGTATGCTTAGAATAAACAATTTTATATTGTCCAGTCTTACTGGAGACAAAAAGGCAAGTGGTGATCTGTTGTTTCACACCCTGTTTGTCAGGTTGTATTATTTTTTCTGGAAACGGAGGGGGAACAAGGGACAGCAACTGAATTCCTGCTTAATTTTTTATGTTAAAATTAATTGATTGCTTATGGACATGGGATTTTTTAGGTAGAAGTGGCTTTTTTCTGTCTGCATGTGTTTTTTCTTCATTGTTTTAACCAAGGTGCAAGGGATGACGTGTGTCTCATGGTCTGTCATCTTGTGTGTCAGTGTGTGTGGGATAAATTGTTTGATCCAGATGCCTTGCCAAATGCATCTCAGGACTTAGCTCGGTGCATGAATAAGCATTTCTCATTTTCCTTAAATCTGTCCTGCTGGGTGAGCAGTCCAGCCTAGGATGGAGGCAGTGAGTCTGAAGCGGTGTTTAGGAATCACATCTCCAGTGTGATGTAGGTCTTCTTGTCTTCTCCCTCTAAAACTGCAAAAGAAAGAAGTCTGGAAGAGGAGGCTTTTTGCCTTAAGGAGCTGTATATTCTGGAACAGAGCAGCTTTAGGAGAAGGTAGCTTCTCTTTCAGCTTGTTTTATAAAAGTGCTGCCTTGTGGTACGAGTGCCTGCTTTCCTTCAGAATCTGAAGAGGAATATCAGTTATTTGCATGTGGAGTTAAAATGCAAGCTGGCAGTGAAAAAGAGTAGTTTGAGGGCAAGGGTTCAATCAATGTCTGCTTTCTCACCCACCAGTGAAAGCTTGTTTTATAGGCACATTCCTATCTTCACATTCAATTTTTTTTCTTTAGCTTCGAAGTTTTTTAGATGCCACTTGTTTTGTTCCTCTCACCTCCCCTTCCCCCGTATAGTAATGGCAAAATTAAATCAATCTGAGGTGGTGACAAAGACCCAAGAAATAATTGCATACACGAGTTTTGCCCTTTCTTTGCACAGTTGTGTTTCTGCAAAGTGTAACCTTTTATAAATACTGCTTTATTTTAATGGAATTTTAATGGCTTTTGTGTTTTGTCAGTCAGTAGAGGTGTGGAGCTAAATAAAGCATTCAGCTCCCAGCTATCCAGTCTCTGAAATGTTCTGTGTGTTTCTCACAGAATAGAAAATGACATTACTTGCTCTGAAAAGCTTGGCTGTCAGTCTGTGGAGCTGGGTTTTAGAAGCTTTACTAGACTTTATATGTCTACTTAAACAAGTCTGCATGCGTATCCACAGTTTAAAAACAGGTGTTTTTTTTTCTGGAAGCTGCATAAGATTTTGTCTTTTTTATAAAGACTGTGTAGATTCTGTATGTGGAGACACCAGGAATGGTGATCTGCTTGTGCTCTGTATGGTCCTGGAGCTGTTTTGTGATGTGCAGGTGACAACTTCCACTTATAAAGTTCTCCTACTGTGTTTTGTCTCTGTAGTTTGTCCTGGTTTTTGGTGTAGATTAGATCTTTTATGTGGCCCCTTTCATTGCCATCCATGCCTCCTTTTTATCCAGTTGCATGCCTTAGGTTATTTTCTGGGTCTACTGAACAAATGAACTGTAAAAGGGCTTGAGGCATTGTACTGAAATGTCACAGCTCTCCTGCTATCTGGATTGTGCCCTTTGGAAGGATTAAATCCTCATCGTAATTCGATATGGTCAAAGTGCTCCTCAAGAGAGTGCTTGGGATTAGGGAAGAGATGGAAGGGAGAATGACTGGGAAATAAACTGCAAGTGGATTGAGTGTTTCCTTTAGAGAACCCTTCTGAAATCAGTAAGCCTGTTGCAATTTTACATTGCACAGCAAAGTTTTGTGGAGCATGGCCTTTCAGAATTCACTTTGGGAGTTTGGGGATTTTTATTTTTTTAAACTGTATAAACTGCAAAAAGCTTTGGTTTTTCTACTTTTGAAAGACAATATATTTATATTATGCAAGTGTCATTTCATAAAGTCTACACATAGAGAGCATAAACAATTGTGGATTACAGATTCTGTATCAGGTGTGAGAGCTTGCAGGTTAGGCTTAGCTATAAGAGAAATACAGAGCTCATTTTTCTCATTTACCCTAGTGTCACAAGTACCTATGTGTGGGGAGCAGGAGCAAACAGAAATAACTTGTCTGGCAGAGCTGCCATGCAGGAGCTGTAGATTCTGATAGAACATGTTTCCCTGCAACACAGAGATCATCTTGTGTTATCTTGAGGTAGTCTTTTTTTGCCTATGGTCCTTTTCTTGCCGGGAGGATTTGGCACAGCCAGAAAAATGGGAGCTCCCAAGCCAGGGCACTGGTATGTCAGGGGGCTATGAATAGACTAGGATGTGTTGCTAAACTGGAACTTAACCCCAGTTTCCAGGGCAAGGTTGGAAGCCACGAGATCTATACAGACATGAATGCCTGCAGGATCAATAGTGGGATCAGTGGCTGTGGTGTTTGCCTGCTGCTTGCAGTGGTGGCAGAGGGATGGCTCTCAGCACAGGGGGTGTGTTTGCCACCCAGAGAGACCTGTGGGGATGCCACTTACAAACTTGGCAACAGCGACTCAGAGTGTGCAAGGGTGTGTCCTGGTGTACACAAAGGATGATAAGCAAATCTTATTCCTGAGGAAGAGCAGGTGTACAGCTCAGTTACCAGCTGTGTCGAGTTCTTAGAAAGGTTCTGACTAGAAGCCATTGCTTCTAGTGTGGTATTGAATGGTGGCTGTTGGCAAATAAATATAAATATATTGTTTAGGTGGTCAGCAAACCAGCTCTAAATCCTTGCTTGTCTTTGATGCATAGAGGTGGGTGTTTAGAGGTCTCTTTGGGATAGGCTGTGATCAGTGTACTATAGCGAACTTTGAGATTCTGTTCTGACCCCATGCCTGACAAGCAGTGTAAGTGCGGGTAGATCACCTGTTCTTCCCCCTCTAAAGTAATAACTGTGGTATCAGTCCCCTTTCCTGAGCTTTTTGAGAGTTATAAGTGAAGAGGGGTGTGTGTTTAAGAGCAAGAGGAAGAGCTGCTATTTTTCTCAAGGCTTTTGCTTTAAGTAGTGGTGTATTTGACTGTAAAGGAATCTGCACTTTGTGAGATTTGTGTTTGTGAGGCATAGCACTTTATTGGTTTCTAGTTCCTAAATTAACATTGGTGTGCTTTTGGAAAGTCAAAACTTCCAATAAAAACAATTGTAGCATAACAATGTATATAAAAAAGATTAGCTGCAAGTTGTTAACCTCCTTCATTTATTCTTTATATTCTAAGTCAGATTACAAGACCAGTGGGGAGCTCTGTTGATTCCTGTGCAGAGCTGTGCATCAGAGGGAGCTGAGCATTGGTGGTTTCTGAGTGCTGAAGTGACTGAGAGAATAGAGCTGCTCTGCAGACTTGAGGAAGATGTTGGTAGTGTTCAGATTTTGTTTGAAGCTCAGTGTTTGGGTTTGATCAGTGAAGAGCTTTAGTGTAACTTTTTATAAATACTGCTAGATAGTATTATTCCATATGGATGTGAAGGATTTATCTTTTCAAGTAATGCTGTATGTTACCATTGATGGGGTGACTTGGAGCTAGTGAACTGTGCCTTCCTGTAAACTTGCCATAAACCTAAATAAAGGTTTCATCTCGTAGTTATGTTTCTTAAGTACATGCTTCAAGTATTGTATCTGCCAGAATCTCATATTAATCTGTGTGCTTGGAGGTCATGCTCCATTTAGATTTTAATATACTGTTGTCCTTGTTGCTGAGCGAATGATCTATGTGCACGGGAAGTAACACTAATCCAGAGTTCATCAGAATTATTCATGTCATTAAAGTTACACTTAAGGCTTTTGATCTTTGCAGAGATGCAATGCAATGCACTTATAAGCACAGCCCACTGCATAAACAGAAGAGAAACCCCTTTTTTTCCCTTGTCCTCTTATTTCTCCTTTTCCTCTTGGTAGCAGAGGTAATACAAAGATTGTGTGTTGGGTGTAAATACAACTCCAGATTGAAATAAGTCCACATGGTGCAAAACTTTTGACTTGGAAATAAGATAAATTGATTTTTAAAAATTATTATTTTGGGCCCCCAATTGCAAAGACTTAATTCTCAGGAGCAGATAGAGATCACATTCTTGGGGAAAAGTGAACCTTAAAATCACAGCAACTGTGTTGGATCTACCTCAGTGTAACAGCAAAGAGCATGTGCCCACGACAGGATTTATTAGTGTACTGTGTTAAGGCATATCAGAAATGACCTGTAATGAGTCCTTTGCTCTCTTAATTGTGGTGAATCTTAATCGTGGCTAAATTATTTCTAGATCTGTGTAGATTATTTCCATCTGTGGGTAGAAGGATACTGTGTTAATTCCAGGCATGTGGGCTGTAATTATGCTATTGCATTCCCCAGACATTGTCCTGAAAGAAGTAAACAGGACTGTTGGTCCAGAGCATTCAGGGGTGTATCTGTGCCTGAAATAAAGCAGGCTGTGCTAAAGTGTCCAAGCATTCTTTTCACTCTTATGTGTGTCAAGCCATTTATGGGGGAAATAGGGTTTTGAACTAACTGTCATTTGCCAAAAATGAGTGCTAAGCCTTCTGAATTTTGTTGGAAAGAGGCATTTGTCTGCCAAGCGGCCCATTTTTATCAGTGTGTGTACTGCTATTGCAGTGATTAGGGAGCAAACCAGTTCTGCTTGCCCTTCAAAGGTGTTTGTTTTAAATGCCATTGGCAAAGTGCTTTGTGGAAGGGTGGTTGTAAAGCAGCTTTTAGAGACTTGATGAATTCAGCTTAAGGGGGCTTGAGTGCAAGCCATGGGGCAGGATCAAATATAGGGGTCCTTACTTTTGTTACAGGTCATATCTTTAAAGACACTTCTTTTGGAGCTGCAATGTGTAGGAGTTATGGGGAAGGGAAGAATGAAGGATAAGTAAGGTGGATTTTCAGTTTGATTTGAAGGATGATGGCAACTTCTTCCTTTTACAGTGCTGGTTTTGTGCCCTGCATGGTTAAAATTTGGGTCAGCTGCAACCCAAGGAATCCAGCTAATGAAAATACATCTAGGCAGGGACCTGGCAATCTAGTATCAAAGGAACTGGTGGGGAGGTGTGTGATGGAACTGAAAAAGGCCATGAATGAAAGGATCACATAAAAGGGTTGGTATGGCAACAAACATAAAAAGAATTGGAAAAAATCTGTAAAAGAACAGTTACAGAGCAGCTTAATGAATAATAGTTATATTGAACTTAGTCTACTGTTGGTTCATGGCCATGGAACAATGTCCTGAGTATCTGGCCTTATGCATCTTGTTTGTGTGTTTATTATTTTTATTTCATTATACTCCTGCCACACTTGCTGTGATGATATGGGTGGTTATAATACTGAAGCCAGGATTTTAGTCCTTGTTTAGATGCACCTAAGATAACAGGGATTGTAATAAAGGATAATGGAGAGAGGGTTGTTTTCCTGATATGTGATATCTAATGATCTGCCTTACTACCTGTCCAAGCGAATATTGTTTTATTATTTATTTTCATTTATTTAGAGTAAAAGTTGAAGATAAAGAAGGCAGCTAAAACTTCAGACCTGATGGGGGAATATTGGCTGCTGTAAAACTGCTCTGGTTTTGTTTGGGAGATTTTTCGATGTTTTTTCTTTGGCCAGTTACTTTGTGTTATGTTGTTTTGTTATTCAAAACAACACTGTTTTGAATACATTATTCAAAATTATCCATCAGTGCTTGGGCGTTTAGGAAAGTGTTGATAGCAGAAGTAGTTCCCATAAACTGGAAAAGGTTGTGTCGCCATGCACAGAAAACTTTCAGATATATTTCTGTTATTTGTATAATTAGAAATCTTGTGTTTAAATCTTGTCTTGGTCCATCCTATATATGTATATATATATGTATGTATATGTATACACACATACACACATGTGTGTTTGTATGCAGGTGCATATGTATATCTGAGTAAGACTTCACTGTACAAGTGAAGAAAGCTCATGGAGTCTCAAGCAGATCTTTGTGTATGTAGGAACAGATATTAGCACATGGAAAATAAAGGGAATGAATGGAAGAATTTGTTTTTAAAGTGGGACAGATACATGATTCCTTGTGTTGCTTGTAGCGAGGCTCTTGGTTTCTATTATTAGCCTCTGATAAGCTGAGTGATAAGCAAACTGCACTTGCTTATACCTTCAGTCCAATAGTCTGGAATGTTGGAGAGGGAACACTTGGCAGTCATTGACTCTAGAGAATGGTGGGTTGTGAGGCTGAAGATTCCTGCACACAGGAGGATCCCAGGCATTGGTTGAGTTTTGCTGTTACAACAGGGCTCTGAATCAGGTGGCATCTAATCTGTAGGAGCCCCTCTGCCCACTGTGTGGACCTTGCCTGGTGTCCAAGGATGGCTTGGCTTGAGCTTCCCCATGCTGGAAGGCATGGGCGTTTTCCAGGAGTTCATTCAACTGTGAGAAGCTTACTAAACCAAATCTGTGACCCTGCCTATTTTTGGAAGAGGGCTCACAATCAAGACTTGGCAGTCTTCTTCAGGCCAGGTTAGAGGCACTCTGACAGCTTTTGTAGACACCACTGACTTGTCCATGCTCTGTGCTACCAGTGCCCCACTTTGCTAGTGCTAGATAAAGAATCCTCAGGGAGCAGGTCAAGTGTGATACAGACTTGGTACACTTAGACCAATTCCATTTGGAACCACTGCCTAAATCTTCTTCTGACAGAGCTTGCTTATACTGTATTTATTGATTTGAGTAGGGTATGAATAGAACTTGTCTTATGAGGAAAAAATGCTTTGCCTGTTGTCTGTGTGGGGTATTAACACAAGTAGTTGTTTAGTACAGTACCAGCCTTCTCGAAAGTATGTGTCAGTTTTTGTGTCTCTTGTCCTTGATTGTGCTTACTGCATTGAAAAAAAAAAAAAGGTAATTTTCCTAATGCTTGGATATTTTTTTGTGTGTAGTGTTTTACCTTCTTGATTATGCAGAATATATTTTATTTAGAATAGCCTGTCTTTTGGCAGCACTGCATAGAAGCATGTTGCTGATGCTTCTGAGCTAACAAACCACTTACCTGGTACTTAGGTGGTTACAGCTGCTGTGCAGAGCAAGTGGGGCTGGTAAAATGGAAGTTAGAGAGAGATTGGTAAGAATTTGCCCTGTGCAGTGTCTTGTAGCCAAGTCTGTATAGGGCAATAGGTCCTCTTTGCATGTTGATATATTTAGCAGTGGAGGGTTGAATGAGTGTTGCACAATTCATATTTTCTACTTGTGGCTGCATTAACTTCCCTGAAATTTTGTTTGGAGATTTATTTATATTAAAAACCACACATTTAGCATATCATAACTGTCGCTTTATGACAAAGTCTTTGGCTGGTTTTGGGTGAAAGAAGTGTATCATTTTACTACTGTTGATTAGTAGGAATACAAGTTAAAAGTGGATTTTTTTTGTGTGTGTTGTCCAAGTCTGTATTGGCTTACTTTTTGTTGTCCTTCTTGGGATTCTTGGGATTTTGTTGCCCTTCACTGGGAGGAAATGAACTTTTTTTGCACTCAAGCTTTCCTTGTTGCTAATACTTGTCATCACAAAAGCACTTATTTCTTAATAGTGGCAATCTTTGAATGGTCTCATTTCAGCTGGGACAGTATTGGGTTGTTGGCTGATTTCTTTGCCTGGCTCTGAATTGCAGGGACAGCCTGCAAATAAATGCTTTGGGTGAGATCCATGTGGAAATTTCCAGTGTGAAGATGTAGGGGTAGAAAAACACTTCCTGTTGACAGAGTAGCTTTCCTTACCTGACAGGCAACTTTTGAGTTTAAAAGTGCATTATACAAAGTTAAAACAAATCATAGTGCTTAAACTCAGAGCGATGCAGGAGTAACACTTTAGAAGTCTGGACATATAGATAGGTCTTATAATGAGAACCACATTAAAATTACCTAGGTGGCCTTGATTTTTATTTTTGCAGCTAACCTGTTATGCCCAGATTCATTGTAAACACTTGACTGTCCTTTTAAGAGTGTACGTACAACATGTCAATGTAATACTTCCTGTCTCCAGTGCTTGTTCCCAATTTTGATCACTGATAAAGCAGTGGTTGAATGAATATCCCAGTAACTGGGCTTTATCCTGAATTTGCATAATAATGCCTCTCTGAAGTTCAGCTGTAGTAATCTGTGTAGTTCCTGTGTGATTGCAGCAAAATTGTGTATTTAGACAGAAATTTAGCTTTAGCAGTCCATTCTTCTCCTTCCTGACAGGTGCAGCAGATATGCTTGAGACAGGGCTTGTGTTTCCTGTAAAGATAACTGGATCCAGTTGCTTGTGGTCTGCAGCTGGATGTAATGCCTTGTGTGCTGTTGACTCAGGACCACTTGTACCACATCAGTATATTAACATTTATGGTTGAATACGTGTGCATGTTGACAGGTTATCATCTCAAAATTAAATGATACCTGTATACCTACCTAGAAAATAACTTAAATATGTGGCCTTAGACTAGTGCTCTGTGCCTACTGCAGTCAGAACATTTTTTTCTCTCCAAATCATTACAGAAACTGCTGTATGGGCAAGGTTGGACCTTAGTCAGCATCTTGTTCCAACTGCATGCCTCTGTTGTCTATGTCAATAAAGATGGTAACATGTGCAACTGAGCCAGTCTGGAGCCTGACCCTGTCTGTGCTTTAAAGGTGTAGCAGATGAGTGAAATAGGCAGGTGAAAATCTCACCTGCAAAATGGTTTTGCACCCCAGCCACTGGACTTCTTTTATGTGAGACACAGTGGTGTAGGAGAGCCAGTGTCCTGAGCCTGAGCTTGGTTCTAGACTGAGCCAAAGGAGTTGATGGAAATTATATTTGTCAGACACACTCTGTCCTGCATCCTGCAGTGCCCAGTTTGTATTTGAAGACACTGAAGTGGCACAGGCTGTTACAAATCTGAGATGGAACCCCTTAAAAAGGAAAGGGGGCTGAGTCAAAAATCCACTGTAGTGCACCACTTTGTGAATGCTGTGGTAGGTATGTGAGCATGCTTAAACTTTCATTTAAAAGTAGCAGAATAAGCTGCAAGTTGAGGACAGAACAGCCTATGGAGCAGACTACCTTTGGAGAATGGACAAAGCTTCATCACTTGTGTAGGAGTTAAGAAATTTGACTATGTCAAATGAGCAGGCACAACTCCAGTGCAGGAATGGAATGCAACAGTGAACTTCATCAGTGCTATCAAGACCTGAGAACATGTTCCAAGGCCCCATAATAATGAAATGTCAAATGTTAATATTTTTAATGCACTTCTAACATCTGGAAGGAATCAAGATGGTCTTTGCAGTGTTTACTTGTCTTTGCTTGCCCTGGTCAGTGGTAACTTGGATATTTGTGTAGAGTCCTGGAAAGTTATCCTAACTCTTGAGAACAAGGAGAGTTCTCTTTTCCTGGTAAGATCAGCTAACTAGGCCCTCAGGCTGGCCTGAGTGCTATCTGGGCTGCAGACAAATTCCCATGGTGCCTGCTTGCCAAGGCAGGAAGAGATTTGCCAGGGATCTGCTACCAGCTCTTATGGGACATGAAACCTGCTGCAAACTTGTTCTTGACATCTTGTCTCCCTGCTCCCTCTCCTTTTTTATCTTTCAGCACAGAAAGACATCAGTCATGGCAGGTGATGCCATCATGGTCATGAGGGGCTTGACCAAGCTCAGTAAAGCGATCCTGGAAACCCAAGCAGGACAGCTTCGGCAGGTGCTCCTCGGGGGAGATGCAGTCACCATTGCAAAGACTCTCCAGGCCACTGCTGAGGAACAGTTCAGTTCTGCCTTAGAGAAGGTGCAGGTAAGCAAAGCTCTTTGTGCACAGTCTAGTCTGATGTTTTGCTTTTTCTCTAGGTACTTTTTTGGTTTTGTTGTGCGAGTGTCAGGGAACTCACATCTTGAATGACAGCCTAGTTCTGAAGTGTGGGATTGATAATAGTAATGTTGCAGTGCTCTGAGAATTCATTGGAACCTGTAGTGTGTGGAAGGTGCCTGGACTAATGGGAGGGCAATGTTAGTGTTTCCATTAGTGTTTAAGACATGCTGAATTGGAGAAGTGCTCTGTTTGTCTCGTCTTGTAAAAGATCGAGCTCTTGGTAAGACTGGTCAGCAGCTTTGTTACTTAGAGTCTCCTTTAAACTTTGGGCATTGATTTACCTCTCTTTTAGAGTCCATTGGATGAAGGAGCTCTTCTAGAGTGCGTTGGATTTATCTCAGTGCTGCTTCCTTTCTTGGCAGAATTGATGCACATGCTATTTTTCAGAGTGGCTCAGGGTCAGGTGTTTTCACGTTCACCATTTACAGCCCAGGCTGGATTTTTGGAACTGGCTTTCAAATGAGGAACATAAGGAAAGCCAGACAGCAGCTTCTCTCATTGGAGATTGGGATAGATTTATAAGAGCTTCACATTTGCTGTGCTGCCATCTTTTGAAAGCAAGGGGCTTCTCTGTGGTACTTCTCTCTCAATCATCCTTTAGAAGCAGTGTGTAGCTCAGATGATCATTTTTGAAGCAGAAACTAACAAATGAGATTTGGATGGTTTTTATGCAATGAGCAACCTATAGCTTCAGTCCTAGAATCTGGGACAGTGTTTTCTTGGGTTCTGCTTAAGCTTGCAGTAGAACTAGTGTTTGTTTATGGGGATGGTGCTGTATCTTGTCATTGTCCTCCTCTTGCACCTAAGAGGCGAGAGAGAGAGATGTTCTATTTCTGTGCATGTTTCTCTGCACAAGAGAAGCCCAATGAGCACAAGTGCAGAATACTTGCCCTGCTTTCTGTAAATGGGTTGCAAGAAAATCTGTTGCCTAAGCAGGGTTCAGTAAGAAATATAAACATACAGCATTTTCTGTTTTGTAGAGAGGAAGATCTTTTACATTAATTGACAGGGTTTTAGCTGTCTGGCATGTTTCTAAAAGTTTAAGTATGGAGGTAAAAAAGCTTTCTTGCTTGTAATTGCTGTCAGTACTGTGGGTTACAGTCCCCATCTGTAAACATTTCTCCTCTCTTCCCCCACTGTGATGTTGAGCTTCAGAATAGTATGAGACCTGCTGAATAACAGGAAAGACCATGTTCTGTTTTTTTCTCTAAGGAGGGAAATGTAATTAGTGTTTAGGAAAGAGCCTGAAATATGCTGCCTGCTTGCCTGACCACAGCGGGATCTAAAATCCTGTTGATAGTCTGTAATAGTCACCAGTTATTTTATGGTATTGCCACTGCTGAGATAGGTAACTAGAATATGTCAAGGAATAAGTGAACTAGAGAAAATGTTCTGCTGTCAATTTTTATTTATGTATTTATTTTTGATTGAAAAGTGTTAAGAAATATCTGGACTTTGTGGGGCAGATTTTGCAAGGTTAGGACAGAAAAGAGTGTCAGGAGAAGCTTGCCTGCAGTGTTGCTGTGCCTGATGCTGTTATCCTTGCTCCAGGCACAGAATTTTATTTATTTTGGGATGACAACACATAGTTTGGTGGTTGAATAATGGAATGTGTTTTGCAGTTGGTAGTGTTATGACTGTGACAGGCTGAGCTTACTCTGCCTGTAAGTAGGTATCTGGTATTGCTTCAGGTGGCTTTGGGCTTGGAAGTGCTCATGTTGTGTGACTGAAAACAGGATGGGATGAGGGGAAACAGCATTACTCTTATGTAGTATTGCAGCTCCAATCACCTGTTGTTTCTGAGCAGTGCATTGCTTCTAGTGAACTCCATATTTAGTGACCTTTTCTGGCAATGTGTGTAAAAACACAGTATCTCCGGTTATGGATATTTGAGAAACTGTTAAAGAATGTGTCCCATCAGTGGAGTTAAAAGGTTGTTAGGGATTCCAGGCATCTTCAGTGTGTCTTCCTTTCTTTCTTGTCTCTTACTGTGAATGTCTGCAGAATCTCTGTTTCTACAATTATTTACTGTGGAGACATGACACCCAGCTGCATGCTCTTCTCTGAGGACTATGGGTGGGTAGGGAGCAACGTTTAAGATATTTGCTTAAAGTATTTCAATTACTGTTTGCAGGAACTAGGCAAGCAGCAGAACTTTACTGTCTTGGGTGAGGATTTTGGGAAAGACTATGACTTCTCAGCTCGAGAGCCATCAGATGTTCCAACGGACTTCTCCACTGCCCCTGGCAAACCTCAGGAACACAGCGCTGAAGGCCCTGCTTATTCCTACACAACAAATGGACCTTTTAGAAATATTGATGAGACTGGAGATTCTGGCATGGGTCAGAAGCCTTTCCCTCCCAAAATGGATGCAAGGTTATTTGGAGGCTTTAGGGACTCTGGAAATCCTTTTGCTACTGCCTTTGGACAAAATAGAGCTTTTCACCAAGACCATTCCTCTGTTGGTGGATTAACAGCTGAAGATATTGATAAAGCCAGACAGGCCAAAACAGGTTCAGGGCAGAAACCCTACAAACAGATGGTATGTTGTTTTAATTAAGGATTCTCTGTACTGTGGTGTCTGCACTAGATTGCCCTTACTCACCTTCTCCTATGTTTCTCTCATTTCTTCCTCTTCCTCTATTCCCATTTTTGGAGGCAAAAGAGGGAAGTGTCGTGCTCATTAGCCCTGTGATATTTGTTCCCTCAATAGCTTTTCAGTTTCTCTTTTCACACTTGCTCCCTCTATGTCACATAATCTGATGTGAGAGGATGTTTAAAAAGTGTACATAGGCTTAGAATTGGACCTAAGCTAATCACAGTGGAGAATGTGGCTTCCTGTGTGGCATCTTGCAGTTGTAGAGGTGGAGGTAATGCTGCTCTGAACATAAGTAGATTGGAGACTAGCATAGCTCATAATTGTCACTTTAGTGCTTGTGTGAGTTTAAACCCACAGTGCAGATACTTGTCACCTTGTGCTCCTTCCCCACATCCAGTATCAGATGCCACCATGGGCTCACACACTCAGGATATTGGATGAAACTGTATACTTAGCTGCTCTTGCTGATGTGCCTGGAGGAACTGTCTACAGTCCTGTGAATCTGATGACCCTCTATGAGTTCTAATTCCATGTGTGGAAGGGAGTTTGAGTTAGCATTGTGTGGCTTCTCCAAGTTCAAAATACAAGGGCTGCTGAGTTGAAAGTGAAAATGGGGTTTCCAAACATGGTTATCAGATCTTCTGTCTTTCCCACCCTCTTGCCCTCTCCTCTGCTCAGTGAATATTTCAGTTCATGATGTGCCCATTCTGCTCTGTATTCCCTTGAAAATCTCCCACTAGATACAAGGCTTGGGTTCAAGGAAAGCTTTCTGCAGCATGGAGTTGTTCAAGTGCTCTGGCTTGTGCTTTCCAGGTGTCTGACCATGTGCCCAGTTAATTTGTGGATTTCTTGTTTTGTTTTTTCCCTCTCTCTCTCCACTGCAGCTCAGTGAGCGGGCCCGGGAGAGGAAGGTTCCAGTCACCAGGATCGGCCGACTCGCCAACTTCGGAGGTCAGTTTGCACTCCCAGTTTGCCATGGCACTTGCACCTGCTGGTAATGGCTGGCTGTGACAGGGATCCTGCTCTGCACCACTGCCTGGTTCCATCTGCCAGTTCAGCTTGCTAATAGGGAAGTGCTTTCCCACAAACAGCTTGGTTAGCTCAGAGCTCGATTTGGGCTTTTTCATTGCTCTTAACAGTTTGGCGCAGACGATTTGGGGGTGCACAGTAGAGCTGCACATTGTCATGGTGACAGATACCATGTGGGCTGTGCTGTTTTCATGAGAGACTGAGGTGCAGGTTGTTCCCCAGCCTGTACAAATACCCCAGTCTTGCACATGTGATTGCACTTTGAGGAAACTCTCCCAGTCCTTACAGTTTGCAGTTACTGTCAAGCAGAGACAGCTGGAGCAGCTGTTATTTTAAGTAATCTTTCCTCAGCTTTATCCTTGCTACTTCTCTGAACAATGTTTAAATATATTTCCTCCTGGTATTCTTTTTTGAGCATGGGGAGATGATAATAGTCAAGGTTTGATTTACTTTGCCATTGTTTGTAGACCATTTTCTCCCAGGAAGGATGTAAATTCTGAGTTTGTAAGATCAAGCTAGCTGAAATCTAAATGAATTTTACATACAGAATGGGACTTACTACATCAAAAAGCAGCTTGTTGTCTTAAGTAATATTGACAGATGATGCTTATTTAATGTCTTGCATCCAAAATCATCAAAGGGCTTAACATGTTCCTAAGGAATAAGGTATCATATATTGCAGGTGGAGAGATGAACACAGCCAGTGCTACTTAGGTAATTCTCCTCCTTGGATGAGGAGTCTGTCTGTTCCTGTGGGTGGTTTTTTTTTGTGACTGTACTGTTTTGGGATGATAGTGGCCTATATAGGTTGTGAACAGTCTCTTGTGGCTCTTGTGATTCTCTTCCGCAAAATTTGATAGAGAAGCACATGTACAAAGTGGTCATCCTTGTGTTACAGATCCCTGAAGAAAAAAAAGCAACCTGTCAAGTGTAATTCAAAATAACTGTTTTATAGAAAAACAATTATTCTTTCTCTGTGTGTCCTTTTGTCAGATTAATAGGCACACTAGGAGGAGCTGGGGTAGGGGCTGATCCTGTGCAGTGCAGGAATAAACAGCAGGTGAATTTTGTGATAAGTTTTTCATGCTTGTCAGATCTCTTTAACCCTGTAGTCTGTTGCAGGCACTCTGGCTTCACAGCATGCTTATTATTCCTTAAGGGGAAGCAGGGTTCATGATCTGCTTTTTGGAGTAACAAGACATTACTCTAAACCTCACTTGACTATGTTCTTAAGCTCTAGCAGCACACAGGTCTCCATTCTAACCTAGCCTTGAATGTTATGGGAAGTATCACAGCACTTTTAGCTGTCATCTTCTGAGTTCATCTGTTGCTGCTTGCTGACAACTGGTAGATGTGAAGTGGCAGATGACCAAATTTTCTGTGAACTTTGGGTTCCAGTGCTGTTGCTTTGTGTTCCAGTTTTTGGCACCCAAGGCTGTTGTGTGAGGGAAGGCTAACTCATGCTTCTAGGGGAAGTATAACCTGTCTTCTTCTAACCTCAAGGTAAAAACCAAAACAAATATCCCCATCAGACCAAAACCACTAAGGGAGAGTAGGAAAGAGAGATTGTTTATAAGCAGCATCTCCAGACATCATTTGTGTGTCATTTATTTTTTTTGGTCTTGCTACTCTCCTCCAGTTGTCTGCTTTATATGATTAAAATGGCTGCCAAGAGAGAGTGCTTGCTTTTAGAGGGCTTCTGGGGGAAAATTCTTTTGCAGAAATTGTTCATATTCTCTGGTTTCTGCGATCTCATGTTAGCATTCATTGCTTATCTTTCTCTCTGAATTTTAATGTGCAACAGCAAAGAGAAACAGTACTGTCAGTACAATGGTTTAGCAAACAACAGATGTGATTTATAGGTAGTTTATTTCAGTTTAAGATATCCCTTGGTAATATTTTGGGACTTTTTACAAGGACAAGTAAGGCATAATGGCTTTGAACTGACAGAGGGCAGGCTTAAATTAGTTGTTAGGAATAAATCCTTTATTCAGAGGGTGGTGAGGCACTGGCACAGCCTGCCCAGAGAAATTGGGAGTGTCCCATTTCTGGAAGTATTGAAGGCTAGGTTGGATTGGGGGGGATAAAGAAATATTGCAGGAAATATCACTGTTAACCTGTGGAATATTAGTGAACCAGCTATGTCCTTGCTTCCTAGGACATTCAAATTATTAGACTCAAACAAGGAATGGCAGAGGTGGGGGATGATTATTTCCTGCTCTACTGCCTGGATGTTTACATTGCCTTAAAAATAACTAAGGGCAGGAAGCTGTTCCATATCTGCAAGAGAATGCAGCTTAAAACAAGTAAATTTTTGTGAAAGAATTTTCTTGTGTGCTTTGGGATGCCATCTTCATTTGAGGACCCCAAGAAATCATTCTGGGAAATAAAGTGGTTGAGGTGGATTCTTCTCCTATATTCTCCACACCAGTCAAACGATCATTTGATTTATTTAGCACTTTTTTTTTTTTTTAATAAAACCCACTTCCCCTCTTTATTTCCATGTTACAACAGTATTATTTTAATGTTGGATAAGGTGGAGTGATGTTGAGTAGGTCAAAAACAGAGTTAATTTAACTATTCAGATAGCTGAATTCCCATGCTATTGGCATAATCCCATTCCTCCTCCTGTCTTTGCATGTTTTCTCTCAAAAAAAGAAAAACATGTTACAGGGACTGTTCAGCTGTGTCTCAGCCAGTATTTCAGGACACTCTGGTGGGTGATGGACAAATTAGCAACAGGAGGCAAAAATACTTGGACTGCTGAGTTTGCCTGGCTTCTCAGCTCTTCAGTGGGCAAAGAAAATTTTACTGGAAAGACTTAAGATCGTGTTGTCCAACACTTGTGTGTAATACTGAGCTAATATTGCTCTGTGATCAGCACAAGATCCTCTCCTGAACTTCTCAGTCCTTTACATGTATTTTTGTATGCTGCTTGCAGTGCCTGGAGTGACTGCTGGTAGGTGTATTTATAGTACTAAATAGCATCCTTGATTTTTATTTATTTTTTCTTCCCAGGATTCTAATTGATGAAACAGACTTTCTGCAGTGTTTTTTTTTTTTTGTTTGTTTGGGGTTTTTTTTGTGGTGGTTTTTTTTTTGTTTTTTTTTTTGTTTTTTTTTTTTTTGTTCCATGCTTGTTTTGTAGCCTGATGGGTCATCAGTTCCACCTACTCAGTTCTTGTTTTTTTTATTTCCATTCTGCCTTCCTTGCCTTATTTGACTTTTCTAAGCTGCTCCAGTCTCCCTTAATCATATTCCTGGTTTCTAAGTTTATTATTTTAATTATATAATAAGATTCTTTTGCACTAAAGACATTTCAGGAAGCTTGTGAAGTCTAGATTTAATGTGATTTTAACAATTTTGAAAACAAAAAGCAAAAACCTACTCTGAGGTATGTTAGTAAAGTATATCCAGGCCTGAGAGCTGCTGGATTCAGATATGCATGTGAGTGGGAGTGGGTGTATTGGGTTTGCTTGTCAAGGGTTTGGCTGCAGGGTGGCTTCAGTGAGAAGCTGCCAGAAGCTTCCCCCCTGTCCGATTCCAAGATTGCTTCAAGCCAAGGCCATCAGCAATGGTGGCAGCACCTCTGGGAAAAGAGTTAAGAAGGGGGAAAAAATCCAGAATAAATTGCAGCTGGAGAGAGGAGTGAGAGAAACAGCCCTGGAGACACCAAGGTCAGGGAAGAAGGAGGTGGGGAAGGTGCTGGAGCTGAGATTCTCTGGCAGCCTGTGGTGAAGGCCCTGGTGAGGCAGCTGTGCCCCTGCAGCCCATGGAGGGCCACAATGGAGCAGTTCCACCTGCAGCCCATGGAGGAGCCCCCAGTGGAAGAGGTGGATGCTTGAAGAAAACTGTGTGAAGCGCCCACTGGAAGAAGGTTGCTGGCAGGACCTGTGACCCTGCTGGAGCAGCCTGTTCCTGAAGGATTGCACCCTGTGGAAGGGGCTTGTGCTGGGGCAGTCTGGGAAGAACTGCAGCCCATGGAAAGGACTCACACTGGAGAAGTTTGTGGAGAACAGTCTCCTGTGGGAGCAACTCCACACTTGAGCAGGGGCAGAGTGTGAGGAGTCCTCTCCCTGAGGAGGAAGGAGCAGCAGAAATAATGTGTGGTGGAATGACTGTAACCAGCATCCCCTTCCCACTGTATTGCTGGGGAAAGGAAGGAGGTAGAGAATTCAGGAATAAAATTAAACTCGGGGAGAAAGGAGGAATAGGAGAAATGTATTTTATGATTTAGTATTAATTTCTCACTATCCGACTCTGATTTGATTGGTAATAAATTGAGCTAATTTCCCCAGGTCAAGTCTATTTTGCCTGTGATGGTGATTGCTGAGTGATCTCCCTGTCCTTATCTTGTCCCACGAGCCTTTCATTTATTTTTCAATGCTCTGTCCAGCTGTGGAGCTTTCAGTGTGTGCTGTGTGGTGATTGTGGTATTTTATGTGACCAAAACCAGGACACAGGCTGCTCCAGGGGAAGGTCTTGCTGCCACCACAGGGGTGGGAGCTTGGCAGGCTGAGCAGAGTGGTAACAGCCCATTCAGCTCCTGTTTGTTTTGTTGTCTCAGTTGCTGAGCAAGAGGTTTTGCCCTGAACAAAACTGGTTCCAGATCATCCTTTGATAGGCATGGTTTGAAGTGTACCAGATGCTGCAGATGCCTGGAAAACATTCTAAGAGCCACTCTGCTGGTATAGAACCAAGTGGCATTTTCCAGGCCTGAAATAATCTGCATGGAGTGCAAAATGCAGGACAATGACTTTATAGAGGTACTTAAGGATATTTTTTCAAGGTGCTGAACAATGGCTGTTGAGCAATGCTGAGAACTGTCCCATCACAATTAATACTGGAGGAAATACACATCTTGCAAACAAGGGAAGGACATCAGGAGTGTCCTGTGCAAGTACATTAGTAGCTCAGAGGAGGAGAGTGCTTTTGTAGTACTGCAGGTTCTTTGGAGGGGTGACTTGTTGCTGGTGACAGGTGAACAGCAGCAGCTAAGCCCCATATAGCTGCTTCTCCCACTGCAAGAAGGAATAGGAAAGAGCAAAAACTTGGAGAAAACTTGGGAGCTGAGATAAAGACATTTTAAGAGGGGGGGTAAAGAAAGCTTCACATTCAAACAAAGCAGCAAGAGGAGTTCATTCATGACTCCCTACTGGCAGGCAGATGTCCAGGTACTTCCTGGGAAGCAGGACCTCAGCATCTGTAGTGATTACTTGGAAAGGCAAGCACTTTGACCCCAAACATCCACCCTTACATCCTCATTTTCTGCAACCTTGATTGCTGAGCAGCAGCAAACTCTGTGATTATAGTTTAAAGATGCTTGAAGCCTTTGTTTAAACTTCAGATCTTTAAAGCTTAGCAGCTGTTTAACCATGCACTTGGTTTTGCCCAACTTTATATAAAACTGTTGTTTGATTGGTGATTTGGGTTCATTTTTTTGGAAATTGGACAGAGTGAACAGTGAGGAAATTTTAAGAGTGCCTATTGAAAAAGCAGCTCTTTTTCTAGTGCAGTATTATTACTGATGCTTAGCTGTGTACATCCATGAAAGGGAAGGTGCAAGACACGTTCATTTGTAGTCTGATCTTGCCCGCACTGATGTAAACCCAAGCTGCTTTTAAACAAGCTGTAACCTCTCCAGCTTTATTCTGCAAGACAGAGTAGAATCTGGTTCCTAGACTTTCATTTACCTTTGAAGTGGTTTGTGTCTTAATGATGAAGAGATTAGAAACTTCTGATATGTTTTATTTTATGTTCAGGCAGTAAATCCAGTAATTCTTAATTTTAGACATTGATCATAGAACTTTTAGAAGAAGATGTGTTGTTTTTAATTTGAAACCAACTGCTGCCAGTCAGTTCAGTCTAGCTCTGATAATGACCAAGCTGATTTATGGTGGGGGGAGCAATGTTTTGGAGGTGGTAAAAGTGGGATCAATGCCAACAGAAATGTTCTGTGAGTGGTATTTAGTCTAGAAAATCACATCTTATTGATGAGATAGAAGTACCAAGAGTCAAACAGGAAGCCAATAAATACCTAAGTTACTGTCTTGAATGTGAGATCTGACTGGAAATCATCATGTATCAGCATTTTGGTAGGTGTTTATGCTGTGTTTGAAAAGCCTTTTTGCTTTTTCTTCTGTGAAGCCCAGGGGTATCTTTCTCGCTTTGTTTAGCTAATAAAATCTCTGGATTTCTAGTGCAAAGCACTTGCTCATTGGTGATGCATGGTTTGGCACAATTGAAAAGTCCACACAAGTTAGTTACTAACATCAGACTTCCTTCAGTGCTGCAACTCCACAGAAAAACTTGCAGAAAATATTGAAAAATTAAAAATACCCAAACCTCAAACAAAAACCATCCCACAAAAACCCCCACACCAAACTAACAAACCCAAACCCCAACGTCCTTGTAATGTCACTTATGCCTCTTGTGCTTCACCTTATGCAGGATTCTCTGGTACCAGTGCATGTAGTCCATAAGATTAAAAGTAGAGATGTTTGTGAAGCAAATTATACAAGCCTGAAATTGTACTGGGAGAGAGGGGGGTTGAAACTGTACTGAGAGAGAGATGGGAGAGAGGAAAAACTCCAGTTCCAGGATGAGGGTCACCTTGTTTGTGGCCAGGCTTTCTCACTTGAGTCCATTAAACTTGTGCGTGTGGTTCTTCCTACACACGTGCAAAATGCCATGTGCTGGAGAGCTCTTCTTCCTTCATTATGCTGACTTTGCTCCCTGGTTGTTTTACCTGGGAAGTTTTCCAGTAGTGCTGTGAAGAGGGCTTGGGGTGCTTGGAAAGCAGGTGCCCCCAGTACTGTCAGCACTGTGGGAGTTGAGCACAGCGGGATGCACCACTGCTGAGGAGACATGGAGCAGCACCAGCGGTTTGGATTGCCCATGCCATTTATTATCCAGAAAAAGAAATATTTTGCTATTGGGAAGACAGTGGGACCTTTGATTGTATGGACTGCTGCATGATTAGATCTGTGCCTCATTTAATCTTCAGTGCCTTTGCTCTGGTTAGTGGAGGCAGATAACACTGCTTTTGTAGTCCTAGCTTAACCTGTGGCTGTGAAACCAGCCTGGAATTCCCTGCTTGCCAGGGTCATACGGCATGTGGAGTGCTGGTGTTTTGTCTCCTGGTCTTACTGCTGTGAGGGATTACTCCCCAGCCCAGCTCCTTGGACTGCAGGTTGCAACACTGCTGGTCTAAGGTGAGCCTCGGGGAAAAATATGTTTCTGTTCATCACAAAAAATGAGCTCATGGAAGGAAGAGGCAGCTAATGAGCACAATTAAACCTAATGCTTAGACAGCAGGGTTGCACAACTTTACACTCTATTGGCAGTGGTTTCATGCTAAGTAGGGTTTTTCCTCCTGCTAATGTGGCATGGTGGGGAGTGAGAGGGATTCTGTTCCTTCTTGAGAACTGTACTTTGAGAACCATGTTTGTGAGTTTTGGCTTCTTTTTCTTTCCTTTTTTTAAACTCCATGATTTGAGTCTACAGCAGAACATCAGCCAGAGCACAAAGCTCTGAGTAACACTTGTGACATGCTTTATAAAAGCCAGATGTCCCAGACTGGCCTAGCCTATGATTTCTGGCTGGCATACTGGGCTGAAGAAGTACAGGAGAAAACTCTTCAGTGTCTGGTGAAGATGACTCCATCACAAAAGCCGGGATGTTCTAATAGAGCTGTTGTGTGTTTGAATGTGTGGCATAAAGTTAATTACTAAAAATGCCTCTGTATGTGGCTTGGAAAGTTTTTTTCATCCTGACTTGAGTCTTTTTCTTCTTATTTTAAAGGACTAGCTGTTGGTCTTGGCATTGGGGCGCTGGCAGAAGTGGCAAAGAAGAGCCTTAGATCTGAGGAACGCGATGGTAAGCCATTTCAATGTCCTTCTATTTCCTTTTTTTCCTCCTCTTTATCCCTAGACACAGTTTACCTGCATTTGCAAAATTTGTATTCTTTTGAAGGCTGGGTAGTGAGACAGAATAATGGGGGATATGGGTAGTTCTTTTATTTTCAATATTATTCTTTATCTCTTAGCTCTTCTCCCATCTCAGTACACCACAGCCTCACTACATAGACAGAGGTCAGAGGAATATTCCAGAGAATGTGTTCGTGCCAGCACAATTTGTACAGCTTTACTTTTCCATAGCCAACCCTGAGGTTGAATACTATCCCTGTGCCCATTCTTGGATTGTCTTGATTTAACAATTCTTTTTCAACAGTGAAACAATGCATTTCTATCAGTACAGAAACTTTAGATGAGCCTGTGTGTCTGAAAATTTTGTTAGTGGTTGTAGTCTGTTTGAAATTAAAGGATGCTCTCCCTAGGAGGAACTTGGAGGATGGCTGCTGTCTTGTAAGAGAGACAAAGCACTTTATGCTCCTTTATTTTGCTTCTAAAGGATTCTCATAACATGCAAAAGGCTGTGCTGTGCAAATTGACCTGATCCTCTGTCTTTTCCAGCTTATTTGAAGTTGGAGGTAAAATGTTCTGAAGTTGTACCTGATGATGTTGTGGTGGCTTTCTTCTAAGCATTGTGTTGGTAAAATGTTGTGGGGGGTGTGTGGTGAATGGTTTAGGGCATAGAAAATCCAGGTGTTCTTCTCCAGAACATGAGATTACTCTAAAGTTTGTGGTTCCATTCACTTGTTTTTTATCCAGAAAAAGCTTTGGTGGGATACTGCAAAATGTCAAAGTCTGTTACAGTTGCTGCAGGCTGTTTGGCCTTCAGCTGGTTCTCTGGTTTGGTTGTGTATTTAGGTTGGTTCCAGTGACTGGAGGGAGCTGATGAAAGGTTGAAATACTTGTAGCTAGAAGTAAAAATGAAGTCAAATTGTTCCTGGTTCAGAAGCATTACTTTTAAATAATGACAATTGCTTGTAATTCTACTCTAATTCAGTTTCTGTCTTCACCCTGGTCATCTTTGGGAGGGAAGAAGGATGGAAACTCAACCTCTGTTTCATGAGGTACTGGAGTGACTGAAAAATGAAGACATTTGGAGGGGGGAACAACACTGAAAAAATAAAGCAACTGAACAAAAAAATCCCAACCAAAATAAAACAACACTCCAGGATATGAAATACATTCCCATTAGTGGGAGGCAGAGGTGGATGACCCAGCACTCTGCTTGCATTTGGAAAACCAAAATGCAAATATTAACAGCAAGGCAATACAGAGCAGCCCAGCAGAGAAAAAGGCTCTTTGGCAAAGAGTTCTTGTTTCCCTTTAAGACCTGAGGTGTTTGAGGATGGCTAGATTTCTTTGCTCTGATTTAAAAACATGCAGTCAAGCAAACACAGTTCATTCTGTAGAGAATCCTTGAAGGCTTTTTTCTTTCAGCACTTGGGATGTTTGACAGGTTGTTGATACCTGTTGGAAGCTGATGATTTGTGTTGCTTTTAACAGAGGTAGAATTGCACAACTGTTGGTATTTCTCTGCTTGCCAGAGTATTTTCTAATTGGGCACATCCCAAGTGAAAACATGAGCTTGCAGAGCTATGAAGTTTGAGGGAATAACATGAGCTTTGTTCCTCTCTCTTACAGCATGAGAAGGATTACCTTTTTTTTTTTAATTTAGAGGGCAGAAGACACTTTCTCCTTGCAATAAAGCAATTGCACCTCTAAACTTTTATCTTCTTGATGGGGGAAACATCTTGAATCTTGCTTCAGGAAGAGTGAACAAACTTGGTTAAGAAATAACGCAATAAGAACTGCCAACTTCAGTGCTAGGCAAGGAATTAGAAAATGACCTGGCTTTTATTTTTAGGTGTTTGTTTGGCTTTTCCTGTTGCTTCCTCTCTTGCTGTCAAGTCTGCTTAGATAAGATCTTGGAGCAGTGGTTGTGCTGTAAAGGAGAGTAATATCAATAGTGGAACTGAGAATGGGCCAAGAGCAGCAAGTGTGGAGGTGAGGCAAAAGCAAATGACTTCCAGCCTTTGTACTCTTCTGGGGCTTCTCAGGCTAAAGACACAGGAAGGTTTCCAGGTGACTCAGCTCCAGCCTCTAGCTGTTGTCCTTGGATGTGTGTTTTCCACAGTATTTTAGAGTGGTGGGTAAGGCTCCATGAATGAGAGCTCTCCCCATGGGCTCTGCTCCTGCAGCAATGCACAGCAGAGGATAGGTACACAGTGGGAGTCCAAGATTCCATTTTCTTACTGTTTTCTCTGACAGTACCAATCTGAGCTGTTCTTAGGGGAAATCTCATCACATAAGTCCCTTTACATTTCCTTAAAAAGACCTCTGCATCCCTTTCCTGATTTCAGCTTGAAGCATTTGTTCCCAAGTTTTGTGGCTGCGAGCACCATGAGTTTGGGCTGAGACCTCTCTCTTTTGAGAATGACATATTGTCCTGTTCCTGGGAAGCTGCTGGAGGATGTAATTTCTCTCCCCACTGCTGCAACATTAATAGTAACTTCTTGGCACTCCAGACTTAAACAAGTGGGATGTGAGTGTATGCCCAAAGGCATGCCTAAGAATTTCACACTCTCACTGGCATCCAGGAGTAATGAGGAAGAGCTTTCTCTTGGTTGCCTTCCTCTTGCCTAGTTAGTACAAACTAAAGTGTCTTTACACCCTTAAAATGGAGTTAGAAACACTGGTCCTTTAGTCCCAACCCCTTAGCCAGGCACTCCTGAGCTACACATGATCCTGATAGCACAGCTTGTACTTCTTCTTTCCATTGCTGTTATCAGAGGGACTGCAAATTCCTACTCTCCTGCACATTCTGTAGCAATTATGCTAGTGCTGATCTGTTTTTTCCTCTCAGCTTCCCCATTTTTGGTTAGTAGCCACAGGACCCTTCTCTCCCTACTTTGAATTGTCTCTTTTTTCATAAACAATTCATTTCTTAGGGACCTAGCCTAGAACAAATATGTCTGGTGCAAGAGTTGGTGAATTTCTTCCTTTTCTATCCAATCCTGATGTCCTGGATGTAAATTCATTCTGCTGCCATCTTTGAGTGGTTTGGCTCATCTTATCTTGTTAAAAAGAGGATGACTGACTTGATTTCCAGTTTGAATTTTTCTGCTAGGCTGATAACCTTCTTTGTCACTGGTAACCTTGATGGCAGCCTCAGTATTTAAAATGTGTATGTAAATACACACTTGTATGTCAATACAGTATAAGGCCCACACAGGGTGGGAATGGGAAAGTAGAATAAATTCCCAGGAATTAAAATGAGAGTGCCCAAATAAACATCTGCTGTTACAAGTATAGAGACTGGGTTCAAGGACAACTTTGTCACTTATTAATGATGTGTCCTGGGCAGTTCTTCAGGCAGTGTACAAATGCAGGCTGGACGGAGCCCTGACAGGCTGGCACTTGGCCTGGATTTGAACACAGTGGGATTTTCTTATGAAAGGCAACAATGCAATATTCTTGGGTTGTCAGTCTCAAGTGCTTAGGCCATGTTCTTGATATTCCTTTGCCCCAAAGTTTCTATGGCAGATGGTTGTAAAACAAATACAAAGACTAGTCACTAGTTGTCCATTTGACAGTGGCAAAGAAAAGGAGTGATGCAGCAGTGAGTTCCTCCCAGGTTTTGAAAGGATCGTGCTGATTCTGAATTTGGAAGGGAAAAAAAATAAAAGCAGGTCAAGCACTAGTGAGGGTGTCTACCTACTGCCTGTTCTGTGGAAGAACTCTCAAGCCCAGGCACTGTGGCTGCAGGAGCCTTTATTTCTGAGGTGTCCATGTTGCCACAGCTGGTATGTGACTTCTATTTGCCTTTTTTCCTTTCCCTGATGAAATAAGTGAAACTAGCTTTGTGATCTGAAGATGGGGAGGAAATAATGTGAGGCAACAAAAGGTGATGGCCATCTTTGGGTAAAATGTTAACTCAGTGAAAATTGTGCATTTTTTTCATGAACTTGTGGTGGGTTTTATCCCCACTCCCTTTCCACCCAGCCTTGGAAGCCTGTGGCTGTTTTCTCTCTGTTTGCCATTGACATAGTACTTCTTTTCACTCTTGCTTCCAGGTCACCTTCTTGTTCATGCATACTTGTAGCAAAGTACATAAGGAAGAGCTGCTCACCGCTGTTGGGCTGCCTGGTGATCAGGTATTGCCCCTAGAGTCTTCAATGAGGAGCCTGCCAGGAAAAGAGGATTTGGGACTGCCTGTCTTTGGCTCTTTCTCTGATAAGAGTTAAAATTGTCAGGGTTCACTGGCTTCTGGATGTGGCTTTAATCATTAACTAACCCCTTTATTCTGCTGCTGACTCAAAGGAGGATGTTTTTGTGTGCAGTGCTGTGAAGGAAGATACAGCTTTGATTCAATACTTTCCCTGGGTCCTGTGTGTCATCTCATACAGGGGTATGCTTCATCATTGCTAAGGACACAGTTTTCCTGACTGGACACTTGAGAGACAGCTTTTCAAGTGTGTAAAGCCAGATCCTTCTGCTCTGGGTAGCTTTACCTGTTCAGTCTCTTAAGTCTCCTTACATCCATTATCCAGAGAAAAATGTGCTCTGAGGCTTGTAAAGTGCTGGAAATGGTGAATTCTGGACCTGTCCTGCTTTTCCATATCTTGCTCTTAAGAGCAGGATGGCTGTCCTGTGTATTTCTGGTGTTTTCATTCCTCTTTTTCCTGTACATCCTTGACTTAGGACAGGAATTTGTAGAGAGAGATGTCCCACAGACCGTGCCATCTTGCTGCTATCCCACAAAACAGTTGAAAGAAAGAAGGGGGATGAAGGGCAGGAGAGCAGCCTGTACCTAACACATCTGTGCTCTGTCAGTGGAGAGTTCTGTGGAATCACTTCTGCAGGGAAGGTCTGTAGGCAGTCCAGCTCCTTGCAGGGACTGAAGGGTGTCTGTCAGATCAGTAACATGCTTAGCACCTCAGCAAAATGGTACCAAGCTGTGGGAGCTACCAGAGTTTAGACAGCAGCTACCTCAGTCTGTCTCTGTTATTTCTCCTGTCCCCTGGCCAGTCTAAGTCCCTCTGTGTACCTTCCTGAGAATTACCAGGAGATGGAGAGGATCTCTGGCTGCTCTAGTCAGCACATGACACACCAGTAATTTCCATCTGCTGCCTGGGATCTCCATGGCTGTTTTCATCTGCTGTGCCTTTTCGGGTGCTGCTTATTGTTTATGGGGGCTTCAGCTGTTCTGTCCTCTGTTCATGTAAAGTATTCTGAAAACAATGTAGCTGCAAGATCAGCATGTGAGCTGTGAGCTCTGCAGCCTGGCTGCAAAACCTGACTTCCTCCTGCTTGGCTGGCTGTCAGCAGGAGCTGATCTGCAGCTCCAGCAGAAGAGGTGAGTGGGTGTCTGCCTACCCCCTCTGTCCTTGCTCTACTGGGCATTGCCCTGGAAGATAGTTCTGGCTTGCTTCTCCCAAAGGGACCACAAACTAGAATCAGAGTCTTCCTAAATTAAAAAACAAATTTAAGTGAAGTGCTTCTTATGCCACACACCCCCTGCTGCATACTTGGAACTGTGGCACTGGTGTGTACATGGCTGTGTGACCTCTCTGAGCCTGTCAGACATCAGGCTTTACACATGCTTGGGGACAGGAAAGTGTGTGTTTGAGTGTGTAGATTTTCGCCTTGTTCTGTGTAAGCTTCCACATTAAGAGGTTGGAAGAGGTCTGTTGGTCTGTGCCAGTGTGCTTCTGAGGCTTTTGAGGATTCCCCCTTGCTGTGGCTCACTCCTGCTGCCCTTCTGAGGCTATGGCTATGCTGCAGCCTGTGGTGTGAGACTCAAGGCACCTTTGCACAGTGTTTTAGGCTGTGCTGGCTGGCACAGTGAGTTCAAGCACCAATATCTATCTACCCAGGATCCCAGACAGTTTACAGAGCAGCACATTCTTGGAGGCTGTGACTTGCTGCTCCTGGCCCTCAAGCCAACGATATCAAAGTTGTCTCAAGGCACATGTACAATTCAGCCTGTGCCCCTGGGCTGCAGTGAAGGCACTCGGTGTAGTCCTGGTTTGATTTCCCTAGGGAAGGGCAAATCTACTGAATGTGGTCTAACACAGTGGAGTGGGCTTGCCAAGATAAGGGTGTTCTTCATTCATACTCTCTCTCCTTGCCCTCAGGGAAAAAAGCAGTGATGGATTCTAGCCCGTTCCTGTCAGAAGCCAATGCGGAAAGGATCGTGAGGACCTTGTGCAAGGTCCGGGGAGCGGCACTGAAGCTGGGACAGATGCTAAGCATTCAAGGTAAGTGGCAGCACAGGTCCTCAGCTGTCCTTAGTGCTGCCAGGTGTGACACAGGGTCAACTGTCTGCAATCAGGCAGTGTCAAGTGAATGGGGAGACTGAACAAATGGCTTTCTCCTGTGAGAGCAGTGATGCAAACGTTTGAGTTCCATCTAATCTCAGTATGAAATAAATAGATGCATGTACTTAGACACCACCACTCTCTCAATGTCCTTATTGTGTGTAACTGAAATTGGTTGACAGTAGGGTGACACTCTGAATTTTAATGTCTGTGTTACAAACAATTGTTAAGAAGCAGAGCTGTATTACACTCTAATCGCAGGTGTCCTGCTAGAAAGGAGGGTGGCAACAAGAATGTGATCCTGTTCTTTGTTCACCAAAAGTGGTCAAGGTTACATCCACAATACTCTCCCATTACAGCAACCTATTTGTGGTTTATGTGCTCTGTGGGCACTGAAGCTTTACTGGAAAGGCCAGTATAGCTGATAATCTTATCAGGTACAAAACACTTGTTTCCATCCTCAAAAGACTTCAAGCTGCTACTTAAGCCATTGAGCTCTGAGGCCAGTGACCACAGGTGAAGGCATGAGTGACATCAGTGCCTGCTCTAAACTGTTAGGTTACTCCTGGGAGATGGCAAGTGTGCTCAGTTCAAACCTGATCTGGACCTTTGCAATTTGCCTTCCTGCCCAGCCTGATAGGGAATGAAAGAACCAGCCAAAAATAGTTGTAAGACTTGTCTGGAAATAGCTTTCAATATGTTTCTGAAATTGAGTAAGTGTCTGAGTGTTTGAAGTAGTCACTTTGTTTGGCTTGTGCTTCTACTTGAATTTTTGTAGGTATTAGCTGATGAGACTGGATCTAGTAGAGTGTTAGATACTTTGGGCTTGCCGACAAAACAAGATCAGTTCACTGTCCCAGAGAGCCCTGATTGGCACTTCATTTGCTAATCAATTGGTTTAGGTGGTTGCCAGGCTGATGGCCACCTGGCAGAGCCTAGTGGGGAGGCATCAGCTGCTGTGTCGAAGGTTGCCACCCACATGCAGTTTTCTCACCCTCCAGAAACTGCCAGGTGCCACTGATGGCTCACAGTGCAGATCTAGGAGGAGTGCCTGTGCTCTTTGCTTTCCAGTGCCTCTGGTATGTGGGCTGAGCAAGCCATGCCTGGAAATGAGCTCTGCAGTTAAACTCATCTACCATAGGTGGGATTAATTTCAGATTCTTGGGACACCACTGAGTTGTGCCTGCTGTGTCCCCAAGGTTGGTCACAGCTGCACTGGGCCTGGATGTGAGTGCAGAGGAGGGAGCTATGAAAGGCTGTCTCTGAGCAGCAAAAATGTTCTGGATTTTTACAACTTGTCTGCTGTCTCCTAATGTTACGGTGCTCTGGCAGGAGTGTCAAATATTTAGTGATTGACTTCACCCTGGTGTCAGGAACAGGCCTTCAGCAACGTGGGATCTCCATGTGGTTGTACCCAGCCTTCATTTGGACTCTTGCTGTAAGCGTGTGGACTCTGCTGTGCCTGACAAGAACACAGGTCCATAGTGAGCTTGATGGGGGACAGCTGTGGTGAAATAAATCAGACACCATCAGCAATGCAGAGTCTCTGTTTCTTGGGGTGGCTGTTTGGACAGGAGGGTTTCATGAAGGTCTTGCCATGGGCTTCTCTGGGGCCTGGTGAGTTTGAATAACTGCTTCTGTCAGCAGGTCTGGGTGTTAACTGGGGGCAGGAGCTCCCTGTAGCTGAGCACAAGTCACAAAGCAGTGTCCTTAAAACCCCTGATGTCTGTTGTGTCTCCCTGATGTGGGAGTCAGTGGATTTGTTAGGGACCCATGTTCCTAAAGGTCATGCACAGAAAAGATGCCAAAGGCCCCCAGTCATCCTGTGTTTTGGGAGATGTTGGAAATGCAGCTGCATTTGCCAGCTGAGAGTGCCCTAACTTGGCTCCTGCTTCGTGTTTTGTTCCAGTAAGGCCTCACCAGTTGACCACAAAGACGTAAAACCTTATTCATCAGCATGTTGTAAGCCTGGCAGAGTTGCATTCAAGGCAAGACGGATTTTTGACATTGCTGCTGAGTTTCTGTACAGTCAGCCTGGACTTGCAGGTTTCTTGGCTAGTTGATGTTGTGCTCATGAACAAAGGGTGGGGGTGGTCAAACACACCAGCTAAGGATGGATGCCTTCCCAGACTAGGGGTTGAAACCCCCCGAGAGGTTTATGGATGTCAGCAGTGAGCAGAATGAAGGTAGTTGATCCTGAATGCCTGTGGCAGATGCTGATGCTTTGACACAAACAGCTTCTGGGAGCAGGAGTCGCTCTTAGAGCTATTCTCCTTTTGCCCAGTCACCCTTAGCAGTGCAGGTGACACGTTGCAGCATGATGGTTAATACCTTCACATAGCCCTGAGAATATTTTTCAGCATGTTCAGAGGCTGGGCAGTGATACACCATCAATGACAGAGCAGGTGTTTCTTTCAGTGTTCGCAGTGCACACGCAAATGCAATGTCTCACCTTCTTGCGGGTTTGTAACGTCACAGCAGGAGCTCTACTCACTGTTCCTGCAAAGCCTGCTCCTCTTAAAAACTCCTGTTGGTTCCACAGTGGGGTTGTGTTAGTACTTTTAAATGCTGCTATGGCTTCAGTGGGAATTTGTAAACAATGCTGAGTGTTAATGTCACATCTCTGCATTATTTATCTTATTTTCTCCATTCCTTTCCACCCTTCTTCCCAGGACAGTCCTCTTAAGGTCACTGTTTGTTTCTTGTTTCATGGGACAGACATAAGGTGGTTCGTACATGTGTATTTAAAGAGGAACAATAATTTTGTGTTTGAATGTCACAATCGCATGTGCAGGTTCAGTTCTCAGGATCAAGGCTTGTAGCCTGGATTTTTCCAGTGTTGGGAGAGGAGCAGAAAAATCTGATTTCCTCTATAATCATTTATGAAATGAAATATTTGCCAGCAATGGTAGTTTTTCTGAGTTGTAGAAGCCTTTGCTCAAGCAGAGGACTAATCTTTCAAGATGCCCCAGCCCCTTCTCTTATAAGTGTAAATATTTGCTTGCTAAATACTTCTAGCTTAAAAGTTTGGGGTCAGCTGTGTTCTCTTCTGCTCACTTGTAGTTGCTCTGCATTTGGGCAGTTGTTTACAGTAGCAGATGCTGAATCCTGGTTTCTCCAAGAGTTCATTACTTGTGTAAGTGATGTTTTACCATTGCATAGCATTCTAGAGAAGCTGCTGCCCCTTAAAATGAACTGGATTAAATCACATTGGGAACCTCAGAGTGCTGAGATGGCTGTCCAGGGCTCCCTTCTGTGATCTGTGTTTCCACGAGGCAGTGGCCTCTCCTAGACGTGGATGTTTTACTGCTGCCAGCCAGAAGATGGGCAGGTGTGTGACAGAGGCAGAGTTCTCTGCTCTTGGGTCTGTGCAGCCTGTCACCACACCAAAAGAACTAAAGGATTACTTCTAAAACCTTCACTGGGGTGTGCCTGGGGCAGGACAGCCTGACTTGTCTGAATGCAGGAGCACATTTCTTTGTGTGTTGAAGACTGCAATGCCTGCACTGACTGCTGTGTGCTTTCCTTTGGCAGATGATGCCTTCATCAACCCCCATCTCCAGAGGATTTTTGAGCGTGTGCGTCAGAGTGCCGACTTCATGCCAATAAAGCAGATGATGGTGAGGAATATTCCTGAGTGCTTATCGCGGAAAGGGACAATGGACAGAAAAATGCCACCTCCCTCAGTAAGGGAGGTGGATGGGGATTTTATAGAATATTTCAGTAAGGTTACATATTTTCAGTTGGGGGTAGCATGTGATTCCTTTTCTCAATTATGTGCTGTCTTTCTCTCAAAAAAATTGAAATTTGGGTCTAGACCGAGGGGGAAAAAATTTGGGAGTTTTTCATGTCCTGCGGTTAATGTTGACATGGAGTGGGATGCTGCCACAAATATGGCTATAGGGTCTTGTTGAGTGTAGCTTCTTCTTCTGTTTCCTCTTCTCTTTCTTGTGGGTCTTAAGGCGGTGTCTAGATATGTCTACATCCCATTTTAAAAACAGACTTACAAGCCTCAGTCTGCTGGAAAATTAACAGCAGCTTTGTCCCTACCATTTTGGTTAACTTTCCATCAAGAAAATCCAGATTGAAGCGAATGAAGTGTGCTTTCCCTAGTGTGTATGTTCTCTGTAAATTAACGTGTAAAGGGCGATGCCAAAGGAACTGCCAGCACTACCTACCTTCTGAAAGACACAAAGCAGAGCTAGAACTTAAATATGACAGTCTGGCAGGGTAGCAAAAAAGATGTTAAAGCAGGCTGTGATGTTTAATTGTCAATATTGCCTTAAAGAGAGTTGTGCCTGGATTGCTTCTCTTCAGCTTAGCAGCATGATGAAAGAGGAGAAATAGCTCACTCATTTTCCTTGCTCATTTTCTGGAAGACAACGAGTGGCACCTAAAAGGGGATGTTTGTATGCCAAGGCAGCAGTGTTTGTGTTCAAGATTTCTGTCTTTTAGGGCAGAGCCCCACAGAGATCTGATAAGCACCTGTTCAGTGCTGGGGCAGCATTGCTGGCTGCACCACTCCTTGCCTAGATGCGCAATGACAAGGCACAGAGGGTGATCTAGAAAGCAGGTTATAGGTACTTGGAACTCAGTCACCTTAGAGGAGCGTGATTTCCAAGACTGACAGTCTTAAATCTTTGCTTCCCATACCCTGATCCCTTCTGTTTATTTGTAGAAAACTCTGAACAATGATCTTGGCCCCAACTGGAGGGATAAACTGGAGTCCTTTGAAGAACGTCCCTTTGCTGCTGCCTCAATTGGTCAGGTTCATCTGGCACGCTTGAAAAATGGGAAAGAAGTTGCCATGAAAATCCAGGTGGGCTTTACAGAGCAGCCATGTGTTGTTTGTGCTCACAGCAGGGCAGGGGAGCTACATCCGTACTGCTAGACAAATAAGAAACATTTTAATGGAAGTGAAGATGTGATGTCTTACCTAGTGCAAGCTGAGTAGAAAAGACAGGAAAGGCTTTGCAGCTTGAGCCAGTCCGAGTCCAGATGAGCAGGAGACATCCTATAGATATTTCAGTGTAGTATGGGATAATTGTGCTGAGGGACTGCTTGCACTTTTAGGGCTGTATGGGAGGGTCCCACCTGCTCCATCCTTTCTGGGATGTGCATATGCCCCAGGCCCCTTTCTGGGTGTCAGCAACCTCAGGTGGCCATTTCCAACAAAACTACATTCTAGAGCTAAAGCCCTTGTACATCATGGTTTATAATCCCAAGGAATGAGGTCCCTTGCTGACTGAGCAGTATTCCAGGCAAAGCTGGTCAGCTCATTGCTGGGTTTTTGTAGTATGGGGAGACTTTAGAAATAGTACCAATGGGTGCTGATGTATTCTCAAGCCATTTGTGTCCCAAGTGCTCTCTGAAGTCAGGCCAAGGTAACAGTAGTAGAAACTCATCCCTCTGGCATCAGCACATATTTTCTTCAGCCTTGCAAGCTCCTTCCCTTCTTGACAGACAGTGAGAACAGGATGAAGTGCCTTTGCCAGGACTGGGCTGGGACCTCACCACTTGCCCTACTGCTGGGAATGACACACTGGGGCTTTCAGGGGTGTGTGCTTTCAGCTGTGGGATGGAAATGACTGACTGCCGTGGCTGTTGTGAGATTTGTGTGTCTGAGAACCCGTCACGTGTTGGAAGAATTCCCATCAGAGGATGTGAACAAAGCCATTCTGATTGCAAGGAGCTGCATGTTAGCCTGTCTGTCCCCTGGTTTAGATGCTGGGCTTTGAGTAAGCTTTTAGAGGAGGAGGGATGTATGGCTCAGGAATATCCTGACTCACTGCCAGGCTGTAGGTGGCTGTGATGTGGGGGCAGTGGATGCTTAGCCAGGTGTTTTTATCATGCCCTGTACAACCAGGCCATCTAATCTTAACACTGCTCTCTGCCATTCTGTCCCACAGTACCCCGGAGTTGCCCAGAGCATCAACAGTGATGTCAACAACCTGATGGCTGTCCTGAGCATGAGCAATATTCTCCCTGAAGGTAAGAACACTGAGACCCTGGCAGGGCTTGTGTTCTCACTGGTGCAGGTCGAGTTCTGCCAACCCTTTTCAAGCAGCACATTCCATGTGTCCCTCCGAAGTTTGGTCTGCCCAGGAGCAGATTTCCTGCAGAAAGCAGGAGAGGGAGCAGATGTGGGCAGAGGGTGCAGGGCCAGCTTGGGGGCCCATGCTCTGTTCCCCTGTTTGGCTGCAGAACTGCTGCTGCCTTTGCTGGGGCACAAGCCTGCTCCAGTGGCCACTTGGTGGGGTGGGAAGTGCACCTGTGTGTTTCCTGGCCATGTGTATGCACACACCTGCCAGAGTAACCTGCACTTGTCTTTTGTGTGTTCTCTATAGAGACAGACCCATAGGGATTCTTGGCATAAAGTGCCTGGGAATACTCACTTTTAATAGCTTTCTAGGCTTGGAGTATGGATAGTGTTCAGGTGAGGTAGTCTTGCTTTGTCCTGTTACTTTCTGGTACATTTGGCAGAACTCATTCTTCTTCCATGTTCCCTTGCAGCTCTCCATGCCTGCCATTCTGTGCTCTTCCTAGACATTCTCTGTTCTTTCCAATCAGAGCTGTGGAGAACTGTCTTAGAACTTGCCCAGTGTCCCAGCACATGGATAAGTCCCTTCTCCCACAGGGAATGCAGGATTTACTACTCCTTTTTCCAAATACCTGCCTGCAGCAGCTGTAAATATTAGTGGGACTGTACAAATGCTGCTCAAAAAACAGGCTGGGTGCTGACAGAATCTGTAACTGTTCTCTCAGGTGGCTGGGCAGGGCCCTGCAGAGGTTGCTGCAGCCCCAGCTGTGTCTGGCCCAAGAAGTAGATTGGTTTCCCAACTTCAAGACTAAGAAGACTGGGCTTGGCATCTCAGGCCCTGGCTACGTGCTGCTGCTGCAGTGCACTGTATTAGTCATGCTGACTGTTTCTACCTGGCAGTGCCTGCTGCCACTTGGAGGCAGATATAGAGCTGTTTTTGGCCAGTGTTTTGGTGCTTGTCTTTGGTGCTTGTGTCCCTGCACAGCCATGCCAATAGCAGGAATGGACATCTTGGGCTGTGGGGTGGGAGCTGGGAGAGGACTGAGCTCTGTTGCACAGAGCAGTAGTGTGGATGTACCTTGACTTAGGAGCAGCTGTGTAGCCTGGGCCTAGGATTACTGCACAACCTACTTCTAGTTGGAACTACACCGTGGCTCTCTGGGGCATCCTGTACTCCTCAGCTCAGCTGACTGGATAGCAGGCTGCTCCTCAGCTGCAGCCCTGGAAAGCTTAGCCTAAGGAGATCCTTTTTTCTAAGCCTGCTCTCTCCTGTGCTGTTTGACTTTCAGGTTTGTTCCCAGAACACTTGATTGAAGTTGTGAGCAGAGAGCTGGCCCTGGAATGTGACTACCTGAGAGAAGCTGCCTGTGCAAGGAAATTCCAGTATGTTCCCACTATTGCCTTCAGCCCCTTCTGTGTGTGTGTGAGAGGCAGGAGAGGTTGCTTACCTTCAGGGATGGTGGGGAGCTGACTGCTGTGCCCTGCCATGTGGCACAGGGGAAGGGTGCATTGTTGTGGGCTGAGCTGTCCCCCAAAATCACCTCCTTGTCTCAGCTGGGCGTGGCTTAAAATGTGGTCACCTCCTCCTGTGCAAGGTTGTCTGTTCTGCCCATGTGAAGGTGCTGCAGTAACTCGTGAAGCTGGGTTGCAGTGCTCTTCTGTGTGCTCTTATCTCAGCCTGTTGTCAGCCTCTCCCATCCTTCAGCCTAGGAGGTTTTCAGTTCATCTCTCTTAAAGCACTTACCCCAGTGCTGCCTGCTCCCTTGGCTTGCCATAGCATACAGATGGTGGCTGGATGCTCTTCCTGTCCTGCTACAGAACTGCCCCTGTGGCACTGCTCCCCTTGGCAAAGTAATTCTTCCATGCATGCAGTCTGGCCCTAAAGCCAAGTGGGGTGAGCAACAGAGCCCAGTGGCCCTTGATGCACCGGCCTGGAGCCTTCTTAATATCACTGCTCTGGCAGGAGATGTGACCTCAGGAGCTGGCAGCAGCTGTAAGTCACTGGCAGGGTTTCTGCTGACTTAATCCCTGCTGAAATTGCTGAGGAAAACATTCTGGCAGCCCCAACCAGGGTCTGGGGACAGGCTGTGAAGGGCTGTGTGAAGTGTTGCTGATGGGTCTCTTCTCAGGGCTCCTAAACCTTCTCTCCTTTTTCCATCCCTAGGGAGCTGCTGAAAGACCACCCCTTCTTTTATGTACCCAGAGTAATAGATGAGCTGTGCAGCAAGCATGTGCTGACCACAGAGCTGGTGTCTGGCTTTCCCTTGGATCAAGCTGAAGGGCTGAGCCAGGAGATTCGAAATGAGGTAAATTGGGGAGGTTGTGTTTCTGCCCTTTCTCAGAGCCCTGTGCTCAGCCTGCCTGTGACTGCCAGACTGGGGGATGCCTTGTGGCACAGCAGGGCTGGAGTCAGGGACTGTCTGGAGCCTCTAGGAAGACTTGTTGAGGGAAGGTGCAGTGACACTGGAGTCTCTCTACACTTGCTTGGGCCTTGCAGGCACCAGCATTCAGCAGGGAGGGGTTGGAGGGCTTGAGTGGCAAGGGCAGCTGAAGGGGAGGTAGCCTCACTGTGTGATGCCATTTCTGATGGCCTTAGGTTTGGGGGGACTGTCAGCAAGGGAAAAGGGGTCTTGTGCAGCTGCTCTTCTGGACAGGATTGCAGAATCATCCCAGTGCAAGCAGTTGGGTGTCATTCCTGCAGGACTGACCTGTGCTGCACAGGGCTGCTGGTAAACAAAAAGCAGGGATGTGGGGATAGGTGGGTGTTGGTGCTGAATATAGCCAGGGTTTGGAGTGCTGTGGTGGGACAAGCAGCTGTTCTAGTGGCAGAAATAACTGTCCTGGTATTTGGATGTGTGTGTGTTTCTTGGTGTGAGCTGTCACTGTTAGCAGGTCACTGGGGAAGAGGACAGATTCGGTTCCTCTAGTTAAACAGATTCCAGTGTCACATTAGATTTGAAGCTGTGCCAGAGCTGGCTGGCTATTCTTAGGGACTGTCCCCAGCAATGAGCTGCTCTATTACCAGGACTCATTTTAAAAGGCTGTGAGCTGGGCTGTTGCTGCAGGAACAACCCTTCTTTCTGGTAAGCCAGTGGCCTGGCTGACCCTCTGCCTTCTGACCCAAATGGGAGTGTCCTGTAGCAAGGTTGGGCTTGCATTGGGTGCTCTCTTCCTTTCACCTTGGATATGATGTTTACTCAGCTTTGCAGACGCTGGAGAGGGGCAGAGTGAGGCTAGAAATTCTGCTGAACAGGCTCCAGCTTAGCAATTGTCACAGAAAAGCTCTGCTGGAGTGTGTATTTCAGCGGGGGGGGGGGTCTTCAGAGACTGCTACCCTTGCTTCTGTTGATCCTGAGGTGTGGCTCTGCTGCTCCTCCCTCAAGCTGGGTCAGTGCTGAACCCACAAGAGTGCATGCTGGGTCTATGTACCATGCAAGATTCCCATTCTTGCAGCCACCTAGTGTGTAGTCAATGCTGGAAAGTTAAAAGGCAGGACCAGAATGCAGTTGGATGAGCAGTGGACCATCTGTGCCATCTGCTAAGGATGCCCCATGGCAGGTGTGGGCTGGGAGTTGCTGAGAGATACTCCTTCAGCTCTGCAGGAGTTGGGCAGCTTAGAGAAGATGGGTCCTGCTGATGTGGTGATGTGTTCCCTGTTTGCTGATGCCTGCTCTAAGTTACAGGTGTGAGTAGGGCTCACTGCTCTCCTGACTTGTTTCTTGTCTCTCCTTGTTTTTCAAGATCTGTCACAACATCTTGGTGCTGTGCCTGCGGGAAGTGTTTGAGTTCCGGTACATGCAGACTGACCCCAACTGGTCAAACTTCTTCTATGACCCACAGCTGCACAAGGTAAGCCTGAGCAGCCACTGTCCTGCCTACACAAGCTTTTGATTATTCCTCACTCCCACTCCCCACTTAATGAGCCCTGACTGAGATTCTCTCAGATTCCTGTCCTTGAGGCATGGGCAGGTAGCACAGGGAAACCTCCCTTTGGCACTTGCCCTCACTAGGGCTTGGTAGGAAAGCAGGGCTGCTGTAACCCTGGCCCTTGAGCAGTCACAGCTACTTCCTTAATCCCAGGATGTTTTGAAAAGGGTCAGTGGGAAGCTGCAGCAGGCAGTGCTCTACCAGGACACACCTGAGCCCAGGACTCTTCAGTTAAATGCTCTTGTACTGTGCTGAAGATAAGGGCAGCAATTCCTGCTCATTGGTTTGGCTGTTTGTCTATGCTCCATAAGGCAGATGGAATTGCTTTTTATTCCTGAGGTCTGTGCTGCAAAGTGCTGGGAGAAGGTTCAGTGCTGCTCTGTCCCTAAACATGGAGCCTGAGTGGAGCTGCCAGCAGAGCAGGTGTGGCAGTGTGGGACTGGGCATTGGCCATTCCTCCTCAGCCCTGTACTGGTGCAGCTGTTGGGGCTGCAGACTGGGAATAAAGGACTTGGGGGCAATTGGGATGCAGCTGGGAAAGCCAGCTGAGCTTTTTGAAGAAAACAGGAGCATTCTTAACATCAGGTTCTACCAGAATGGGTGACTGTAAATATAAACCCTTTTCTCCATTTCCAGGTGGCCCTGCTGGACTTTGGAGCAACCCGAGGGTTTGATGAGAAGTTCACAGATGTCTACATAGAGGTGAGATCTTGCACTGTGTCCTAGAGAGCTGCACTTGATTTTGCAAATACTCTTATCTGTTATCCCTTTGTACTGGAATACACTTCGGGTGTGGAGGGAAGCAGGGCTGGAGGCAAGAGAGCTGTCTCTGTTCATGTTTCATCCCTTGCCATGGCTGTCTGCATATGTGCTGCAAGCTGCTGGCTCTCTGAGGTGGGATGTTCACAAAAGTGAACTGCAGTGATACTTGCTGGGGGCCTTGGGCAGCAGGGTGTATCAGATCACTCACACTTCTGTGATTTTTATATGAGGATATGCGGGAATTGCTTGTTCCCCATCTCTTCTTGAGATTTCCAGCTTTTCCACAGACAGATAAATTGATGTGAAGCTGAACGTGCTTCCTTTGTGATCACCATGTTCTGCACGTGGTAACTGAGCTGCCAGGGCCAGCAGCTGCCACCCAAAGCTGCTCACAGCTGGCTCTGCTATTTCTTTGGGGGAGGGGCTGACTATTTGTGAAGCTTTTTTGGCTGTCCCTTATGTTCTCTGGGCCATGTGTAGCCCTGTTGGGAAGAGGTGGATCTTTCAGCCAGTAGCCCTTAATGTGCCCAGAATGCAGGCCCCGGAAGAGAGGGCAGAGGCAAGGAAGTGAGCAGGTGGGTGGTGTTGATGTGTGTTCCTGTGGCCTGTGCAGCAGTCCTGTTGTTCAGTCCTCTCTTTGCTCTCCTGAAAGTATTCTTCCTTCTCAGGTAATCAAGGCAGCTGCTGACATGGACAGAGAGAAAGTACTGAAGAAATCCATTGAGATGAAATTCCTCACTGGCTATGAAATCAAGGTATGGAGCAGAAGTGTCTGATTTTGGTGTTGGCCACAGATAAGGTGATTGCAGATCTGTGAAATTCCCCAAATTTCTTGATGTGGTAAAAGTGTCTGTCCAAAAGCCCTTTTGATAAGCATGAGGGAGGAGGATAAAAAAGGTTGTGGCTTTTGTTGGCTTTTGTTCTCACTTCCTTTTGGGAGCAGGAAAAGTAATGAGGATACAGCTAGCCCCAAAACCACTGTCCTTTCTCTCCCTGTGGAAGACCCTGCAGCTTATGACAATTCCTGAAGTTTCATGACTGGGAAGATGGTCTTCTGGAAGGTTTAGTTGCTCAAAACTGTATGAACTAAATGTTCCTCAGTCTTGCTGGGGGCTAGAGGTTCCCTTTGTCATGGACAGGGCTATTTCTTCTGAGCTGTTGCTGTTAGCACTAGCATTTCTTTTTGTCCTTGGTAGTTGTCATGGTTAATGGTGTTACTTATCCCTCTTCTCTTTCCTTTTGGACAGGAAATGGAAGATGCCCACTTAAATGCTGTCCTCATCCTGGGAGAGGCTTTTGCATCTGAGGAGCCTTTTGATTTTGGCAACCAAAGCACCACTGTAAAGATCCATGGTTTAATCCCAATCATGCTGAAGCATCGGCTCATCCCCCCGCCAGAGGAGACCTACTCTCTTCATCGGAAGATGAGTGGCTCTTTCCTGATCTGCACCAAACTGAAGGCCAAAATTCCCTGCAAAAACATGTTCCAAGAGGTATATAGCAAATACTGGAGCAGGAGGGGCAAGAAGCCAGAGGAGTAGTAAGAACGAACTTGTTGTGAGGGCCTGGTTCGGCTGAGTCTTGCAGAGAGCGTTCTAAGCCTCCCCTGCGTTGCTCCCCAGCTCTCCATCCTCTTGAGATGCAGCAGCCCCATGTCCTGGAAGCCAAGTGTGCATTCCACGAGGACAAAGCTGCTCTTTCCTGCTCTGTCTGTCCTGCCTGGACTGCCAGCACAGCCCACAGCTTGCAGGAAACTCTGAGTGCTTCTGTGCTGCTTCAAGGCACCAGCTGACTACCTTGAATGCATTTGTAACATTGTGATGATGGCTGCATATTGAGACGGTTTTGTAACAAGCAGGGGAAGGAGGATGAGAGCAGAATTTAATATTGAAACCTATTTGTAATTGTCCACAAATTGTTTTTTAAAAACCTTCCCTCTTTCAAGCTGAGGTGGAATTCAAGTAGTTTTCATACTGTGAATTTAGAGATTGAAATACCAAGGTGTTCCCTACCACAGACACATCCAGCACCTCCCCCATGTGTTTGTAAGTCAAGTGGTGGCAGTCTGAGAACCCTCCTGGATTCTACTGATACTGGTTTTATGCAAGGGGCGTGTAAGTAGAAGTTTTATGCTTTCTGCCTATTTTTGGCTTGCAAGCTAAACATAGGAAATATTTTAAAAGTCTGAGAATTGAATGCCAGTCTCTTAAACACACACACGTGCACACTCTCACAACCCATCTCAGTTCTGGGAGTCAAACATGTAATCAGCAGAGCTATATCTCAGCACAAATAGTGGGATTCAGCACTGTCTGGTAGGTATCAGCTTTCCTGAGGGCAAGTTAGATAAGCTACAACTCTGACACCCACTGCTTGCTGGACTCCTGATTAAGACCCTCTGTGTGTAAGGCAGAACTTGCAGCAAGGCAAACAATGTCCTGCCTCTGAGCAGCTCCAGCTGAAATGTCACACAGTTCAAATCAGACGCACAGTTTTAAACTCTTGGAGTCAAGCTAGGAAATTGACTTTTGTAGGTTTTTGTACAAAGCCTGTACCTGTATGACTTCCTGATGTCAATAAACAAGTGCTTGTGCGGTGGGCCTGCTGCCTGTGGCCGTGTCATCTTCTGGTGTGTCATCTCAAGTGAGCAGTGTCCTGTTCTGGGGGATAAACAGCAGCTCAGCAGACGCTGAAGCCTGTTCATGAAAATTCTTGGTAATTTACTTTGTTTTTAATCTTCCTTGGTTTAATCATTGTTAGCAGTCTCCTGAACACAAGTCTCTTTGCCTTTCCTGCACTTGTGAAGGAGAGGCTGTTGGAGTTGAGGCTTACCTGGTGCTCATAAGGCTGGTGCTCTTATCTGGTAAGTGCCAGGCATTTATTTACCATCAGGCTCAGCTGGTTCTACTCAGTAACAGAGGCCGGGAATGCTCAGGTTGCCTAATCTTACACTTCAGCATGTGTGAAATCCTGACAGCTGACACTTCAGAGGGAGCAAACAGGTAAGTGAATAAATGGTCTCTGTCCGGAGGGACCTCTGAGAAATAGGAAAACGGGTTATGGTATTATATTTATTCCAAAGCCATCAACTTATAAGCCACTTCATTTAAGACTTTGTTGAACAAGATGCAGCAGTGCAGTTCAGTTCAAAATACCAGTCAGATTATTGTTAACCTTTTGAGAAGAGTTACCTCTGCTGTTCAGTGAAGTAATAGTTTTGCATCAAACAGTTTATCAGTACATGAAGTTACAGTAACTTTCCTTGTTTTGAGTTCTGGTAGACATTGTTTAGTTTTTCTCCTTTGGATCTAGACCTTGTAGCTGTAAAAACAGCAGAGTTGTTTGAGCTGTTAAATGCTTATATTAAAGTTTAAAAAACAAACTATAAAAAGCTGACAAGGGAATTAGATGAGTTTCAGAGCACATTTTCTGAAACTGAAGATTCAAGGCCAGCACGTTCAGAGAACTTGCAAAAGCAGCAGAGTAAGCTGGAGCATTGCAGTTCACTTTTCCACTTGTCCATGTGAGCCCAGATCTTGTGTATATCATGCTGGGGCAAGTGTGTTCAACTCCTGACAAATATTCCCCTTCCCAAGAGTGTTTAGGAATGACATCCAGCTGAACAGTGGAGTTGTTTTGCATTTGCAAAAGGGCAGCAACTCGCAGAAGCTGAGATGTTACTTTATTAGGAGAGATAATTAGAGCTCTCAGTCACTAATTCTCCCAACCTTTTGGTATGCTCTGAAAGCATTAATAATGGCTGTAGCTTTGTCCAGAGAGATTGGTGACAGGAGGAATTGCATGTCAGAGGAACAGCCGCAAAGAAAACTGAGCTAGAAACTCTGGCTTGAAGTCAGAGAAGTTGTGACATTGTACAGTGGGCAGGAACACTTGATCTGTGCCAGCCACTGCATTTGCTTGAACTGTGCTGCAGGGTTGAGGATGTGGCTGTTTCTATGCTGCAGGAAGCTTCTATGGTCTAGAAAAATCTCTTCTGAAAACATTTCTTCTTTGCGCAGGGCAAGCTGCAGATTAAAGCTGCCTCTCTAATGACAGTGATTTTCCATTCTAAAGCATCGAGACTGAGGCTACCTCTGGTAGCAGTGATTTTCCTACCTTCTTTCGTTAGTCAACCTGGCTGCTGCATCAAAACAGAAAGTGAATGCTGAGGAGCAGAACAGGAGGTGAACATGCAGTTCAGTTTCTGCTTTTCTAATACCCAAATCCCTGACACTACAAGGTCTTTTCCCAAGACATTCACAGCTGTGATGTGCAACTGGACCCCTGGGAAATCAGAAATAAAGCACTGATTGAAAAGTCAGAGCACAGGAACCAGGGTCTGTCCCAGAGCTACAGCAGCTGCCTCAACGGGATGAGCCATGGGCTTAAATCCACGTGAACGGGAGTGAAGGGCTGAGAAAGTAAACATTTTGACCAAAACAGAGGGGCAGGAGTAAGGCAGCCTAAGGCCTTAGAAGAAGTGGGAATCACAGTGCCTGGTCCTGGCAGGATTTTGAAATGGAAGAATGCCCAGGCTGGCACTGCTGGCAGTGAGGGATGAGTGACAGCCCAGTCCTATATTTCTGCTGCAGGGGGGTCACTGAAGCAGGTGCCAAAGCCAGGACTTACTCAAAATCACTGAGGTTGGAAAAGACCTCAAAGATCATCAAAACCAACCCTGAATCCAGCATTGCCTTGTTCACCATTAAAACATGACCTTAAGTGCCATATCCACACATCCTTTGAACACTTCCAGGGATGGTGACTCCACCACTTCCCTGAGCAACCTGTTCCCGTATTTCACATGCTTTCCTGTGAAGAAATTTCTCCAAGTATCTAATCTAAACTTCCCCAGGCCCAATGAGGCCATTTCCAACATTGCACCAACAGGGGAATGAATGGAGAGGAAGATGTACCAACACTCTGTGGTACGGGAGAAATTCCAGGCTTGTGAGGAATGGGTGGATGACAGGAAAGGGTCAGGGCACATGCAAAACTGCACAGGTATTCTGAGATGTATTTAAAGGTGCACCAAGGCCAGTGTGATGGTGGTAGCTCAGAACTAACTAACAATTCAGCTTCTAACACTAAGAGAGCTGAAATATTTGATATATAACTAAAAATGAAGGAGGAACACAAAAAACACTGACTACAACTGTAACTACTTATTTCTTAGCTTATCACAGCTGACCCAAGAAAAAGGTCAGGAAAACTTTAGTTCAATATAACAAAGTATTCAGGGACTTTGATTTTGTATTTTTAAAAGGATCTGGTTATTTTTTCTGAAAGCTGTTAAAGGGAAATAGATTTTCTCACATACTCCTTTTCTTCCCACTGTGCACTTGTGCAAATGTGTTAAAACCAGCATGTTGTATCTTCAAGAGCACCATCATTCCCCTTTCCATTGCTTCCTCAAAGCTTAATGGGGGAAGGTGGGAAAAGAAGACAGAACATCTACATTTCTAACAGTTCCCTGTTTTATTGCAATACATCAAAGTCGGTTAATATTAAGTGTGTTACCAACATAAAATATTGGTGGTAAGTCATTTTTACATTTTTGACTGTTCCACCTTAAATATTTCTGTGCAAAAGAATCTACATCATTGTTCTGTAGCAGAGAATCTCTTACAATGTCCCCTACAACACTGAGGGCATTAAACAAAAGAGTGAGAAGAGGCAAAAAGCAGAATCTTTCCCCCACACGCACACTTGTCAGCTTTTATACTCTAAAACAAAAAAGTGATTACATCTATGCCATGCAAAACTGTACAATAATATTACAATGAAAAACCTAAAAAACATATTTTAAAAATAAATGATATGAAACTGTCATACATAAAAAGGCAGGTATAGCAACACTGGTTTGTTTGTGGATTTCTTCCCTGTAGATGACTGTCTCAAATGGAGAATGAAAATAGGTTGCACTGAGCTGCGGCTGGAATGAGAGGAGTTGGAATTCAGACTGGAAAGCCTGCAGCAGAGCGGCCTCTGGGGGTGCTTATCAAATAAACTGTGAACACAAAGTGCACAGAAGGGTGCTAACACTTCGTGTTAGTGCAGAAATTGTCCCATTTCCTCCATGGAACTTGTTTAACAAAAGAACCCACAGCAGGAATTGCTATGTGCCACTTTGATTCTCAGACTAAGGCTCAGGAGCTGTGGGTACTTGCACTTCAGTAAGTTTTACCCTTAACGCATTCATTTAAAATTAAACAGCATTCATAAAATGGAAAACTTTTTTCCACCCAAGAGTATGTTTGTCCTGTCATTCAGGGTCTGGCCATGCAGTACAACACGGGGCCAGAATCTGTTTCAGTGTTAATGATCCAACTGTTCTGTTTGGAAGGGCTGACACACTGTGAACCAGTTGGGCGCACATAAACTACATTTCTATAAATAAAACTATGCTTTTTGGACTTTTTTGGTATGGCAAGACCCTTAACTTCCCTCTGCCATATACCTGAGAATAACACACCTGGGTTGTAACTTGTCAGAATCAAATCAAAGAGAGAACATTCCTGACTCAGTTTTGAAACTCATTTAAATGGGCAAAATGCATATTCATAACAAGCCACAGCAATTAATGGAGGGGGAAAAGAAGCAACTACTTCACCACAGTCTCAGGAATGTTTTTTTGAAAATACCAGCTGTCTTCTACAGGCCAAAGGCAAGAGAGAAGAGAGTACTGTAACCCTGTTTTTGGGTTTATGAAATGTGGGAGGAAGCCACATACCTGTGTGTGCACACGTGCAGGGGAAAACTATTTACCAAACCTATTCCATCCTGTAACCTGGAATCCTTAGTAGCTGCCTGAATCTGTTCAGATCCTTGTTGCCATGTTGCCAAAAGAGAGAAAAAAAAGGCAAAACCCCAACAACTCATCTGTTCAAGCACTGTCAAAAATGCAAACAAACACCTTCAGTCTCAGCCAAAAGGAAATAAAACCAGCTAGCTACACATCCTATGTACAGAGAACGTGTGCCACAGTCAGGAATTTAGGGGGAGATTTTAAGCTCCCAGAACAAAATGCAGCCCTCGACCTGTGAAGTTGAAGCAGTGCTACAGTGCAAAGGAGCAAACATTAAACCTCAGGAGACAACTGCCTTGGAGATACCAGTCAAGAGTCTTACAGTTCAAATGACCAAGTTACTTTTCCTAGCCCAATGAGTCTTTAGAAAGCTCAGCTGCAGTATGCATACCAACAAAAAGAGATGAGTGTGGTTTCAAACTGAGTCTGTAACCAAATGGTCCCCAAATATATAAAACTATTTAAGTCCTAGGACAATTTTTCTCTTTTCAAATAAGTGATGTGGTCATTTGCTTTTCAACTGAGAGAACAGTTGCTGTTTCTCTTCTGAAGAGACATGTATAAGAATGCACAGGACCAAACTAATGATTAAATAAATCCTAGAGAAGACTGCTGAGGCTTGGACATTGTAGTGCACAAACAGCGTGGGCCTGTGGAGCTCTCATCCTCTGAGCTTAGTGTTGGAACACAGCTGACCTATGCTCTGCCTGAAAATGCCAGGGGTTGGTATCAATAGACTGCAGGCACTGGAACAGAGCAAACACAGGGGTTTACTCAATTTGATTGTTTGCTGTGTGGTGGCTCTTCAGGTTCCTTTTTCAGATAGAGCTTTAGCACAGCTGTGAAAAAATAAAGTCCATGGAAAATGATCCTGTGACCCTCTCTCAGGGGACTGCCATGCAGGCTGCTCTGTCTTTAATGACTACTGTTTAAATGCTTTCTCTCAACATCAAAGTAAGATTATTATTTAAATACAACATACAGTAAATACAAAACTAGTCTGCAAAGGCTTTGAAAAGTGTGTGGACATGCTTCACCAAAACAAGGGAATTGTGGGGAAAAAGCAGTGGCTATACTTGAAGCAATATGCAGCCTTTAAAAATAAGCTGATGTGGAATTTCAATAATGCCAGTAACGCCCTGCCTATCTATCCCTCAGAAATACACAAACTTTTCTGGGAGGAATTACTTTCAGATGCTTTGCTCTTTGCTAAAGCTTTTAATTTCAAATGCCAGACTTGCAAAAATAGTAGGTTTGAAGTGAAAACTAACAACACAACCAGCTTGCTACTCTGAAATACCCAAACAGGAGAGAGACAGGCTTTTGATATGATGGCTTCTAAAATAATTGCTTGAATTCCTGTCCCAAAATAACACTGAATGAGTTTAAACTTGGATAAGCCTCTTGATTCAGAGTGAAAGAGAAATCTTACCTAGGAGACCCAGCATGATTAAATGGATTAGATGATCTGTGTCTTATTCCCTATGTCACATTTAGATCATACCTGGAAATTACTGTACATGGTTTGAACTTACCTACAACTTCTATTAGGGAAGGCAGAAACTGCAAAACTCCAAACACCTCTGTGTGGGTGAAACTCTACATAACTGCTGACTGCAAGAATACAGAATGGTTTAATGAGAGCCATAACAAGTTTCCGAAACCCACAAACCCCAATATTCTAAATACAAAAAGCCCTTATGTGTTTGAGTATGGTCATAGTATGAAGACAGCAACAACACTACTGGGAAGAGAGGCTCATCCCGAATGAAAAGCACAATCTGCCTTGCTAACTAAAGAGAAGAGACATCTTCCTCTTACCATACATCTGTGTATCAGTTTTTCATTTATTCTGTCGACTGGGTGACCACTTCAGCTTTTTATTTATTTTTCCAGCTTCAGCGGGCTCTGCCTTCCACTGCAATACTTCCTGCCCTCCAACCTGCCCTGCTTTTGGAACCAAACAGCAGGTGAGCACATAGAAACAACTGCACATTGCACAAACTCACAGCACAGGTAGGGGGCAGAGGAAAACCAACCTTGCCAGTGCAGCAGTTGTGGGTCACCAGGCATTCTCTGACTACCACAGTGTGAACAGTGTGAGGTCAGTCTTCAAGGTTCTTTGTTGCTACAGTGACAGCAAAGCCAGCCAAGGCCAGCTTTGGGCTAAGGGCACTCGTTTGGCTGATGTGTATTAGCAACCAGTATTTGGTAATGACAGTAAGAGTTTGCTGCTTAGGGATGGTCAAGGAGATGTGGAAGACTGTTCCCTTCTGAGCTAAACCTGCTCAAAGGCTGACCCAGGGAAACAGTTTTCCTACTGAATCCAGCTGCATTGAACTCCCTTGCTGCCTGAAGGACCTCTCCTGTAGCTGCTGCAAGGCTCCAGCTCACAGGTGGCACACACAGAACCAGGGCAGCCGCCGGGCTGACCAGCACCCATGGCTGCTGGGGCAGGGCCTTGCTGAAAACTGCTGTGGTTTCTGAAGAGGATGGGGACTATGAGAAAAACAGGAATTACAGCTTCAGTTCTGCTACGGCCAGAAGGAGAGAAGTGTTGTGAGAGCACTGCAGGGGCTGTCCCGGCAGTGCAATGAGCGCTGCGCACACGGAATCTCTGTCCTGCGGGAGGTTTTAGCCAGGCCTCCGAGTCTGTAAATCACCGAGCATGAAAACAGGGACAACACAAATCTTAAATTAAAGGCTTTCTTAAATAAGCATCCATCTTCTGCTGCATACACAATGCTTTTTTTTCTTTGAATATATACATACGTATTTTACTCTAACATCTGCGTTATTTATTTAAACTCTGTACTGTAGTAAAATATGCATCATTTTAATCAATAAGGATTTGCTGGCAACAATCAGATTGACATTCAAACGTGGTGGCTGAAAGCTTTTATGTGCCTCTGACATACTGATCATTCCCCATGGAGGGGAAAGGGTCTCTGTGCTACTTTTGTACAGTACAATGAGCTATTGTATGAAAACAAAATCCCTCTGAATTTTCTCTTGTTGATACTGGTCTGGTCTACTTATGCTACCTTTTGGGAAGTGGAAGGGGAGTGGGATAAATACGTCTTTAAAAATGAAGCAGCTGTAACCACAAAAATGAAACCAATACTAATACAAATCTACAGCATCTGATATTTACCAACACCCTAGCTTTGCTCATTTGCTGCTGTCAGATCTGGGGAGGTGAGGCAATGTCGAACGGTGCTGAAGGCGACCAGCTTTCACCTTCCTCTGTACCCCACTCCCAGATCCTTTTCCGAAGGGGAATGGGGAGGGTTAGGAGGATGACGGTGACAACTGGAGCAAGTGAAGGGGACAGCCATGGGGACAGCAAGCTGATGTGATGCCAAATCTGAATGCTGAAGCAGTTCATGAGTCCCAACTCACGTGGTCAGAGCTCTCCAGGGAGAGGCTCTTGGTCTTGTGAGGAGAAACTGGGCTGGGAGGGCTGCTGAGGTTGGAGCTGTTCGATGCTGTTGAGTGTCTTGGAGAGTCAGAGTCCTGCAGCCCAGAGACACACAAGAACACTAGTAAGTAACATGATAGCAAGTTTGAAAGTGGCTCAGCAACAGTGGCTGGATTCAAAGGCCTCTGCAGATCTTGCTTGCGTCCAAAAATACTGAGGGATCTTTTTTGCTCACAATTTCCAAGGAGACCTGAGATTAAGTGGTCAGGTCACTCTGCTTTCTGCAGGCATAAGTGATACCGACATAAGGACACAGCACCAGTGGGATTCTGGAAGTCCATGTGTTGTCAAGGGCTGCTTGGCCAGCAGAGTGTGCAGCTTCAGGCTGCCTGTGAAGCTACAAAAGCTCCTGCCTTTTCACAGATTATACTCTTGCACTAAAATGAGAAATCTTTGTGGCTTCATCACAGCTCCCTCTTGTATGTCAGCCCCAGGATATCAGTTCAAACATCCTATTGAGTTACTTGGATCTTCCAAAGTACAGCAGACTGCAACTCTAAGCCTGAATTTGGGCTGACAGCTGCCTTTCAGCTTCAGCTGGCAGGACATATCCAGTACCATAAGAAGCCTATGTGACCTCTCATTTTCATACTCCTCCGTAAGGAAATGGGTTGGGGAAGTTTTGCAGGCCAGCTTCAGGTTGAAACCTCCCATGTAAAACATTCTTAGCTGGAGGGACTGAGTTTAGCACTAGACAGGATTTCAGTCCTATCATAATGACAGTCCTGACTGTACAGAATAGAAATTATTAAATCCAGTTCCTGCTCTAAATGAAATTATAATTCTTAAATTACCTTGTTAACTTCTGAGTACAAAACACCTCCTGTGAAATAGTTGCCAAGATAGCTTATGAATTTTTCTGAACCCCCAACCTTACCAGAGCTGAGTATCTGGGCAGCAAGTCACCAAAAATTTCAAAATAATAATCTCTTTTGCACATAAAGGCCAAAAGGAGTATCAGCACTTCAAGCTGTGATATGCCACTATCAAGCTGTTACTCTGCTGGGCCTGTATTTGGGGGAGCCTTGCTACCCACACATCTCCAGGTCAGGAATGCAGAGAGCTTTTTCTGCATCTTAAATACCAGGACCAGCGTTGACACTTTGATCAAAGTCTGTTCTAGCTTGAAGTACAGGAAATCCATCTCTCCACTGACATCGACTCCCAGAGTTGTAGCCAACCCCATGACAGGATTGAACTGCCTCACCTTTATCCACACCCCTAAAGCTTCTCCTCCTCCTGCAGCCACTCACCTCTCGCTCATAGTCCCTTGTGGGTGCATCGCTGCCTTGGTCCAGGCCCCCTGAGGACAGGGACCCGTCTGAGGGCGAGGCCATGGGCTGGCGCTTGGCTCCGTAGCTCCCTCCCGAGAACTCCCTGCGCAAAGCGCTGCCGTTCTGTGCAGACGATCCTGCAACAGGGGAACCAAACTGTGCTACAGACCCCACTCAACACACCAGGAACTTGTTCAACTGTTTCTCTGGCTTATTCTGCTTTTCTGCAGCATGTCCCAAGCTCATGGTTCACAGACTGTGCGGGCTTTTATTTTGGCTGCTGCAGTTCTTGTGGATTGTGCAGTCAGATTGTCCCTTGGCCATCTTACACCTGTCAGTGTAAGAACACTTTACCCAGTCACCATGCTGCCAACAAAGGTGGCAGCTGTAGAAACAGCTGTGGTGGCTGCCTAATTCCAGTGGCCTCTTTCAATGCAACGCCACTCTTCCATTCCAGCACCCAGTTCTCTACTGCTTTATCTTTGCAATAGTGGCAAGAGCTACACACAATTCGGCAACAAAATTAATAACCATGGAGCTTGCGAACAACTTGGCACTGATTTAAAACACTTGAGCAGGAGCAAAGCAGCCCCAAGGCTAAGAGTGCAATTTGAATTCTAACATCAATTTAAAAAACCTGACAATTACAAATGTAGGACTCTCAAAAGCACTACCTGCTTATTCACGTACTCCTTTGAAAGCAAGACTAAAATGCTCTCCTGGCCCTCGGCAGCAGCACAGTCAGCCATCACTTTGGAAAATCCTCATCCAGCATAGGCAGAAGCAACTGCAGTTAGCCCTTTCCCTGAAACACTTGTGCCCAGCCCCCAAAGCAAAAGAGCTCTGTTTGCTTACGTGCTGCTAACCCGCTGCTCGCGCTCATGGATCGTCCCGGCTCCGTGCGGGATTTGGTGATTGACGGGATGCTGACGGAGCCGCTGAACACCGTCCGGCTCTCCTGGGGCCGAAGGTTCTGAAATGCACACACACACACGACACGTTCACTTATCCACTGCTGGCTCAACCTTGCAATTCTGTGTTTTAAGGCCCCAAAACACATGAAACCCCCAACCTTACCAGAGCTGAGTATCTGGGCAGCAAGTCAGCAAAAATTGCAAAATAATATTCTGCAGTTTAGTGCAGAGACTGGCAGCACACGCAACGCGGCAGTGAAGTGCTGAATTACATGGACATATGCAGGCAACTGAAAGAATACATGGAATAATTCTGGAATTTCCCTCAAAGGATGGCTTGCAAGCCTAATAAAGCTGCTGTAGATATATTCAAGTTACACTGCATAACACCTTCTTTCTGAAGCTTCTACGGATCTCATTACAATTTCTCTTTGATGCCATTGCTTGTGCTGTGATTGTATAAGTTGATACAATATCCAGGTTAATCCCTAATGTTTGCAGAGTTATGAATAGATAGTGAATCAATCTGTATAGCAATTACTTATGGAATTCCAAAGGTGTTAACAGCATCCCTCCAAACCTACCCTAGTTGAGCCAAAGTGAGAAGCAGCTTCCTGTTCCCAGCCTGTACAAAAAGGAGGACCAGAGCACATGCCAGTGTTTTTCTACATATTTTGATTATTGCTCCTGTTTTGAATCTTGAGAGTTACAGTGTAATTTTCTAAATTGATCAGTTACTGGACTGAAGTGGTCCTTTACTGAGGAGATAAACCACAACTTCCCTACTTGATATGGCAGTTCCTCAAACACAAGTTGTCTTTAAAAGAAGGTGAAAAGCACTCACTTTGAAGTGAGTTCTGGGAGATTTTATTTCTGCATCTGTTAACCTAGAATGGACCTTAGGGGAGAAGATTTCTCAGATTATTCAGCCCCTCTCTCTGTGTATGAACTGGCTTTCTAGCCCAGAGGGACTTGCCTATGTGTGTCATTTCAGCTCTGGCTAAATATGAGACATCATCCTGCTCATCAACAGAGTGTGATTTGCACTATTAAGCCAATACCATTAACTGGCATTAGGTTCAGGGAACCTTCATAGATGCACAATGTGAAAGAAATGCAGGTAGCTTGAAGAATTACTTCCTTTAACCTCTACAGCTGCCCCTCTCAGCAATAACTGTTTGTTTCATCCTATTTATGTTTAATGATTTCCCCATCCTCACAGTGAGAAGAAGTAGCCATATATAAAACAATAGCTGCAATTGCAGTGCTTCTTTAAATTAGGGTGTTAATGAAAATTTCAGACCAGAACAAAAATTCTACCCCCACAAGGATATTCTAAGAGAACCTTTGTACTACCCGTGTCTCTATCTGTATTTTAAAATAGGTAATTAAATTGAGGTTTTGTAAGAAACAGATTTTATACAGGTCAGACTTCATCAGATATATTTTACCAACCTGCTGCCAAATCCAGTCTTACAATGATCCTTGGAATAATCATTGCTCTGACAGGCCCCTTTGATCTTACAGGCAACCCTTGGCTTTTCATTCTCCCAGGGTGCCAGAAATGGCTGATTTTTAATGTGCAGCAAATAAGAATTAAAATCTCTCATCTGTTTTCAGATCTCTCACAAACACCAGCAAAAGAGAATCAGAGACCTTACCAATGAAAAAGCCCTTTTTACTTCTCCCTTCTTCCACTGCTACACCATGAGGATTTATAACTAAAGGCTTGAAACAGTCTCTTAAATTATTTGTGGGATTATATTGCTGTCTCTTGCTTAGCTTCCCCTCTTATTTTTTCTTTTTTATATGTGAATAACCAACCTACTTTGTAGTACAAAATACTGAGCTCCTGCTTTCCCCCCCATGCAATAAAATGAGCTGCAGAGTTTGAGCATCCTAGCTGTACCTAGACCATGGAGGCTCACTCTGCTGACAATACACAAAGCAGCTGACGGGCTGAGGGATGAGTTACTGCTGTGTTTTGAGAAGGAAAGGAAAGCCAAGTGCAGCACTGGCTTTAGCACGTGTGCACTGGGGTTAGTACACTGGGGCTGCAAGGCTGCTATAAACCTATAGAGGTTCCTTTTGTAAAGAGAACAATTATGTTTAATGATAAGGTGATTAACCTCATTCACAGTGACTGAGCAGACAACATACAGGCATCCAGGGGAAGGAGGGAATGGGTGGGTGCACAAAGAAGACTCATTTGTTTTAACAGTGTGCTCTAAAAATTATTATTTTTCGTGATCTCAGTTCGCAATGTCCATGTAATTCCTTGTAGAAAGTCTCTCCACAAAGCAAATCTTTCATTGTTCTTTGTTCTAAAAATAAAATAAGCACATGCCAGGGATGCTGGCATTTTAGACCAAACCTCCTGGAAGTGCTGTGCACATGATGCAGGAAGGGGATTGAAAGGAAAATAAATGGCGGTTATTAGCGGTAGTTACAAAGCAGCACAACGCAGCAGGTTAAAAACACAGAAAACAAAAGGAAACCTGAGCTTGCTTTAGAGAGACAAAAACCCCTCATTTTGAGCAACAATTCAAATCCTGGTAGGAAAATTCATCCCCACTGCTGGACCAAATGGAGGAAGATGAAAGAAGTGGGGGCAGAAGCAGCAGCAGAGAAGCTGCTGCTGAGCAAAGTGAATCACTGGGAAACAGGGTGAGAGGCCTAGGTTAGTTCACTGCATCCCATTCTAGCTGGAGAATGGAGCTCTGGGTGCAATCACTGCCAGTGTTACAGAGCCTCTGCTCCTGCTCCAGCTCCCTGGGCATCTCCAGCACTGGGATGAGGGACAGGGTCTGACTGGACAGGTACAGCACCCACAGGAACTACTCTGCTTCTGTTTCTCTGTCCATCGCACTGCTTGGTCTTGTTTTGGGGTTTTTGCTTTAAAGTACTGGCCTGTTCACCACACTATAAAACTCAGCTTTCAACTCCTCCATGAAATAATATGACAGACTCTAAAAGCCTATTTTAACAAGTCAATTTTCAACTCCCCTATGGATTCCACACTGTCCCGGTTCCAATATCCAAATCCTGCCTGGGACCATGGCACCCTTCTTACACTAAAATCTCCAAACACAAGGGAGGAGGGACAGACATGAAACCAAACTCACAGCCTGGCTTTCCATACAGCTTCCAGCACCTCTACCCTCAAGCCACAAAGCAGTTCCTCACACAAGACTAAACCTCTAGTGCTCTAAGCAGCTAACGGGCAGGATCTCGACACTCCAGGTTGCCCATTTCACTTTTTTCCCCTCCAGTTTATGCTAGAAGGCTGCAACATTAGGATGAAGGATGCTCCTAAAGAAAAATTGAGTTATTGTCTGAAGCACCAGGGGTCATCCCTTACTGATCCCAGGGAGACTACTCACATGAGAAAGGGAAGGTAGAGGGAGGGTCACAGTTTGGTGATACATCGCTGCATATTAAACACAGACAATTTTATAGTACAGTTGGATTAAAATAACCCTGTTACAACTAGAACTGAAATACAGCTTCAGTGACCCTATAATGACCCTCTAGGAGATAAACAACTTTCAATTCAACTTAACAGCTTTTTTTTTTTTTTTTTCCATTTAATTGCATTTCAACAGAGCATTCCTCTTGTGTATGGATGGCTGTGACATCTGGGACCTCACAGCAGTGACACACAACCATGCATGTAACCAGTCAAAGCTCAGCTGTGCAGATTGGTTTTGGAGCCATAAGGAGATTTGTTTTTCTCCTGCATTTTTAAATTCTGTCTAGTGCTGGATGCAGGTATGTTTCCAAAACCCTCCCAGTGACAGGGCTCCAGCTCAGCAGCCCAGAGGCACTCAAAGCAGCCTGGCAGTGAAGTTTTGCCAAAAACCAAGAGTAATGTTCCCATGACAGCAATGGGCATGGCCTGGACCCACACAAATCCTGAGCAAACAGCATCACACACATCTTCCTAAAGGTTATTCCTGATTTATCTGTCCCAGGCAGAGCTGCAGGTCCCAGCATGGCACACAGCTGTGATGCACTGCAGGCACCTGTGTGCCTACTTCACAGCAAACGCCGGGTAGGCACAATGCAAGAAAAAAAGGGAAGACCACTTTCATCCTTCCAATATACATTGCAACTGGGAGGATGCCTACAGGACAGCATCCTACCTCAGCCTCTGCCTGAAAGTGCCAGGGTTAAGAGGATCTACATCAGCAAGTTGTCGTCATCTTAAATTTTTATCCTGCTTCTACGTGTTCTAATTTCACTTATTTACTTTAACCTAGAAACTGCTTGAGGCACTAGCTGTGTCTGTCTCCTTCCATCTGTGTACAGTACTGTGCACAAATTCTCACATTCCACATGAATTCATCATAAACAAACAGCTTGAAGTCTTGGTCCAACATAGATCCAGAACCTCTTCCTAATTCAACCTGGTACACAGCACCCTGACTGCTGGAGGATGAACACTGTGGAACAGAGAACTTATAATTCAAAATTCCCACATCCTTCCTGGTGATTAAAAATCTTATTCTCATAGCAAAAGGTTCAGCCAAAACTCTTATTTTTTTCTAATGCCACAAAGAGTCTGTTTCTTGGCATGTCAGAGCTGTGGGGAGACCCCATCTGGTAGCAAAAAGTAAATTTTCTGTGACAAAAGGAAGTGGAGGGGTGAAGGAACAGCTTACAAGGGGTTTTCTCCCACGTTAATAGCCAGGCAAAAGGAAAACCACACAGTGTTAGTAGAGTGAGCACCTGATCAGCCGTTCATACCCTCAGAGTGACAAAGTCTGGAGTACCGAGGACAGAGCGTGGAGGCGGGGAAAATGCAGGGTTTATGGAATCGTAAGAGAGGAATTTTTCAGCTGAATTAACAGTCATGTGGTAGATGTGCTCAAAGTTGCTCGGAGAGGAGATCAGACGGGAGTGATGATGAGGGAATTGATAAGGGGAACGCTGCTATCAAAGACAACAGAGAGAGAAAGCAATGAAGGATGGTTGTACAGGTTACACCGGCACCAGCAGTTCCACAAGAGCAGTGAAACACGGAGCAGGGACAGCAGACAGGAAACCCTGCTGGCTATCAGCACACAGGGGCTGACACTGCCACCCCCAGTCCTCTGAGCACCTTCCTGACACAGAGTCTGATGGGCCTGCTGCCCTTGCTGTTGGCTAAAACATTAGAAACAAATAAAACTTTTAACTCATTGGGAATCGATTCTAATATTTATTATTTTTTGATATTTCAAAGAGCACCACAGTTGTAAAAGGTGCTTTACAGACAGTTGAGAAGCATCAGTTCCCTGCCTTGAGGAGCTTACAATCTAAAATAGACATAACACAAACAAAGGAAGGTGAACACAGGTGAGGTGGTGTGGGGAGAAGAAAAGATGAGCATACACAGCAGTCAGAGATTGGCAAGAGATTTCCTTCTGTTATTCATGCATTTTAGCGATTCCATTAAAATCATCACCCGTACAACAAACACAGAGTCATTCCAGCAGGAGGGAACAGTGTTTTGACAGGGTGGGGACACAGGCTGTATGGGAAGGTGACGGGGTTAGTGTCAGACCACTGGGACAAGTCTTTCTCTGCTGACAGGTGACTTAGGCCCCTGTCCTGCTCCACCCTGGCTCAATCCCGACAGTGCCGAGGGGAGCTGGTGCTGCCATCCCTGCAGAGGATTAGGCCCTTCCTCAGCACACAAGGTGTGAAAGCACTGGGAAATTCAAATGCTTGTAACAGGTCAGCTGAGCAGGATGCTGCCAAAGCCTGATGTGAAGGAGGAGAGGGGAGGAATAACCCTGCAAATTAAACAGGAATGGCTTCTAATTCATCTCTATGGAATGTGCTGACATGAGTGCTCATATAATTTAAAGTCATCTAAATCCAGATTTAATGGAAGATATTTTCAAGGCTCGGTTTCCCTCCCTGTGCCATCTGTACATGCTCAGTCAGCCTGCAGTGGGCTGGTTTCCTTTGGACACCAGCAAACCAGAACACCTTTTCTCTTTTCTAACTTCTTAGTTCCTCTTCCCCTCGTCCAACTGATTTAATCTCCTTAAAACAGATATTTCTGAATTACATTAGAAATGTTAGGACTTAAAATATAAAATATGGTAAAAATATAGCTTACCCCTCCACTAAACCTAAGGCACTACTTTTTGTATGTGGAACGTATTAAAGTCTGGAAGAACATTAAGTCACATCCCAATACATATTATATCAAACATTATTGTTACTGTTCTTTTCATTTCAGCTGGTAAAATCCAACTTTTTTTTTTTAAAACACATGGTTATTATGAGGCTTTGCCTGTTAACCAAAACATCAATTACCACATTATGGCATATAAGACATAATATACATTAAATTGATCTTAGTAACTTTAGCAGCATCTAAATATCAGTACAAGAAGCCACCATTCCAAAATGGTCCAGGACAGCCAACTTTGCTGACTTCTCTGCAGAGAACTGACAGCAAAGTCAGCTACATTCCTAAAAGCCAATAAGGGAGATATGGCAGTGTCTAAAACCACAAGCTAAAAAGCAGAGGGTAGGCCAGCTGCAGATCATGAAAATATTTAGCCAGCATTCATGAATATGAGAAAGCCACGATATGGCAACATTTTAAAAATGATACTCCATGGAACTTTCTCCATAGACTCCACCATTAGATGCATGCATGGGGTTCCCATTTTCTTTAAAGAATACCAAATATAGATAAGTATTCATTTACTCTAGAAGTTTCTCAATTGAAACAAGCAAAGCTTCACACATCATCTAGAATGGAAGTAGAATGGCTCATGTATAATGAGGTCAAACTGAAGCATAATGTTCAAATATAATGGCAGTCAAGACCAGCTTTTGTATATAAAAATACTTAGGCATGCAGAATATGAAAGCAAAATCAATCCTGTACATCTGATGTACACAGAGAGGTGGTCTGTGCTGCAGTAAGTGCAGTTCCAGATTTCAGATCTTCACTACAAAGGAGGATCCACGATAAAGTGGCTTCAAGGGACAAGAGGACAGAAGGGAGGCCAGACTGTACGGCCAGGTTAATTGGTGACAGGCTGCTAGGGAAGAAAAACATGTAAACAAATAAGTTTGGGGATACACTAACAGGAATGATTCCAAATTGTACAAAACAAGACAATGACCCAGATCCACAGCAATAAAACACAAATATGTACTGATTACTGCTCTGCTAATATGAAACAACAGCTTCTGGTTTCTGGTGTGTTGCAGCCCACAAACCTGTGTGCCAAAGGCAGACTGAGTGCTCACCATGAAGAAAAGAAGGATGCAAATTTACAGTTGCCAGAAACCCCTTAAATCTGATTTTTCTCTGAGCCTTGAGCATGGTTCTGCCCAAACACCACTACTGAAGTCAAGGGTGTCTGTTCATGGAGAGAACAATGTGGGACTGGGCCAATAGACTGCGACTTCCCAAAAACACATCAGAGTGTCTGGTGCATACCAAGAAAACTGGAAAACACTGGAAAACAACACACAGAAAAAGCATCTCTCCCCCTCATGTGGCTGCACCAGCAAGGACAAACAGGTAGAAATGCTGTACACAAACTGGCACCTGATTCAACACATCAAATAATGCAAAAGGTGTTAAACATTCCCTTTATTCCAGTTACAACACAAATTAAACTCTCTACAGCTGGTCTTTTAAAAGACATCACTGAAACAGTGGTGGGCAGAGAGCAAGCAGGCTCTGCACCCACCAGGCCAGGTTTAGAGCAGCACAAGAGCAGGTCCCCTGCTGCCCACAGACACAGCCCAGCCACCCATCAAGAGCTATCACTACTAATTCTAATTCTGCTTCTCTCAGTTCTTGGCATTTCCCCAAAAAAAGGCAGTGGAGCTGAAGAGGTTAGTTTTTTTCTGATTCACATTGCATCTATTAAGTGAATATGTGTATATTAATGAATAAATATAAATACATACATATACCTAAAATTGTCATTTGCTTTATAAACTTCACCCATGTGTGCTAGATAAAAGCTGGGCTGAGCTGGCTATTGAGCTTGTGACAATCTCATTCAACACAGAGATTAAAATATCTATTCTCTATTAAAAGCTTTTTATACCTAAGGACCCTTTTGCCCATACAACACTGTACTGACTTCTGTGGAAGCTCAATGCTGGGTGAAACATTTCTATTGGTAGATCCAGCCAAATTTGAAGGTGCTCAAATAAACCAGAAGAAACTGCAAATGAAAAGTCCCACTCCACTCTTTTCTGCATTGCAGTACTCCATAAAAAAAGAAGCTGTACCACCTAAAATAGTTGGAGGAAGAGAATTTGAGAAGACTATTAGCCTTGCACTGCTTGCTACCCCCAGCCTCAGCCCCAAAAATGCATTTCACCATTCACATCTACAAACAAGAACAGGCATTCCCAAAGTAACGTGCTGCAATCTTTCCCGAAGTTTGTCAAAAATAAATACTTACTCTTCTGAACCACACTAATCTATTAAAAAAATACAAAGAAGATGTTCCAGCTGCAAAATCAGGACACAATCTTAGCAGCACAGAAACTCCCCATTTTTCACCTTTTGGGAATAAGGTATGAAACTGGTGAAATAATTCCATGTCCTGGAAAAGGAACCACCATACAGACGAAATGTACACAGGGTTGGATGATTATTCTTTACCTTGTGTACTGATTCTCCAGGAAACACTGTTTCCATGCCCTCTTCTGATTCTGAATTTCTTTCCAATAAAATATTAGACTCTATACATAACCTCAAATGCCCACACAACTCCTTTTCTTCTATTTTTGTGCCTGAGAAACAAAGTTCTTAGTCTGGAATGGATTAAATGGTAACTCAGTCCAGGCAAATACTTTACAGGAAGCTGTTGGAAAAGAAAAAGCTGCCTGGACTGAAGTTGCTCTTGACAGAACATTTATTTCCTAATTTCAAGTTACATTTTCAAATTCACACACTTTCAAGTACCGTGCTTGATGCAGTTCTGCACCAATTAAGTTAAGAATACAAACACAACACAACATTGCAAGGAACCGATGGAAAAATACACAACGAATTTGCTTTGTTTTGCAGTGACATCTCTCAGCATTAAGACTGATACTTACTTGCAAAAAGGAGGTTTTAATAATAACTTTTTAAAAAGAAGCTGCAGCACTGGAACAAGTGCAGGAATCAATTGTATATTGTACACATTTTCGAATTCTTCTCACCACTTTTAAGCATGGAAACTGACTCATTAATTCTTTTCAAAGCATCATACTGATTGGTAATAGCACAGTACTAGTCCTAACTTGAAACAGGACCTGTGAGCAAGTGCAAGTGCAATTAGAATGGGTTCAAAGCTGAAAGCCATTGAGAGATGACATTGTTGAAGAAATGATAAAAAATCCCCTTCTATAGACAGAATCATTCTTTGGTTTACACTTGTCAGATGTAGGGCTTGATTAAGAGTCCTTGCTGCTTTTGAGTGCCATGAACTTTCAATTACTGACGGTGTGACACAGGTGTTATGGTGTGACTTCTGCTCTGCCTACAGAGGTAGTAGATTACTTTCTCTGCTTGAGAAGAGCCACAAATATTTTAAAGAACTCACCAGAAATGGAGAAATGAAGAAAAACTCTGATCTACATCTTGTCCTGAAGCAAATGATCATTCTCTGTCTAACATTAGACACATGCAATTTTGTATCCAGGTAAGGGAAGCATATCTGACAACATCTCTTGGATTTGTCATGTGTTTTCTAGAAACAGCTCCTTCATTAGGTGTTAATTTATAAAAAGGATTATAATTTATAAAAATACACACATACTGCACTGATTTTTTCTCATTACAACAAATATATTTGTTATTGAGAGGCTTCTCAGAGTGGTCTAATACGAGCTTTAAAATAAATCAAAGTGCAGACTTTACAGTCAAGTGCAACCATTTGCTTCAAAAGTGAGGTAAAATGAGTATCCAAAGACCAGATATTAGACTCCTAAACTCCTGCAACTGCATGTTGAGCTTTATTTTCCAGTCTTATTTTTATTTCCTTTGCACTTTTCAGCATCAGAAAATCCCAATTTCATCATCTACTTCCTTTCTGCACAAACTCCAAGTAGTAACAATGATCATTTTAGACAGCAGATCTGTGCTAATGCCTGAGCATTATGCTGGAACAAATTTCATCTGCTTTTATCGTAACAACTCATCTTTCTTACAGTGCTAATTATCTTCTTCTGAGTCACATCTGTGTCACCGTGGATGTGCTTAGAAAACAATACAGAACACATAAACACGCAAAAGGTGCTCAAGGTAGCTTGAAGCAAGCAGTATGGTACTTCTTTATAAGCAAAGTATCAATTAGTCTTTAGCTCATCACAGATTTCAGTACTTCCAAGTGTACTTCTTACATGAGGTTTTATGGAAATGAACATGTGCTATTACACATTCTCTTTTTCCATTTTTCAACTTAAAAGGTTAGTTTTTATGCAAGAAGTTTTGTTTCACTGAGACTACTTAACTTGGAGAGAACAGGAAAGGTTGGCATGCATGTTTGGCATGGAAAGAAACTTGAGCAGTAAACATTATTGAGTTGCTACAGGAAAATAGGCTGTAAAGAAATAGGCTAAGCTGGTGCTAAAGATGGAAGGAGAAAAAAGGAATTGAACTACAGTTCACTGAGAAAGGAATTTCTCTTTCCATACCCACAGAGCACACAGGCTCAAATCATGTCAATTTTGCCCCTTCATACGGGTCATAAAAATTGTCATCAGTACTGTAACCTGTCTTAAAAATCTAGGGGTATCAGGCACTCCTCCTCCTCTACTCAATGCCTCTCATGCTCCTTGCTTAAATACAGCAGAGCATTTTTAGCTCCATTTCCCTTGTTACACTGTTCCTGATAGGAAATACATCACCGATTATACATTAAAATTGCAATTGTTTTTATCTCACTTATTTGCAGCCGCTGCAGCAGTCAGTCACTCTCACATGGCCTTTTGTACTTACCATTGGGAGATCTTTGAGAATCTGTATGCCATCTCCTGGACCCATATGTGCTATGTGGTTAAAATTAGTTGGGTTAGAAATTAACTTATTTCTCATTTCTGGATCACGTAGCATCTCCCTGGAAGAGAAGATACTTTGTTTAGGTATTTCCTTCGAGGTGAGGATGGGCATTTGTAAAACACAGCTTTGATTATCAGCTATTTTCAAATGGAAGTTAACCAGTCTTTCCCAACCTAAACAATTCTGTGAGTCTATGACTCTATTTAACCATGCTAACAGTGATAAATTCCTGCTGTCAGTACTGGTGTGGAGAAGGTTCCAGCTTGAAGAGAGGGCAAGGGGCCAGGATAAAAGAATGCTGTTTGCAGCTTAACAGTCCCATACCCAGTAGTTACTAACATTCACAGAATGAACTGATAATAAGCTCTGTAAGATGAGTAAAAGCCAAAGTCACTTGTGATATATTACAAAGTGGAGATGAAAATGAAGTATAAAATATGAAAACAGAATTAAAATAATACTGCAGTACCTTTCTCAGTCTGTGGTCAGAATTAAAAGCTCTTCAAAATGGCAAGGATGCATCTCAGAGCAAATAAAATTTTAAAGAGACTAAATGTCAATCAACTCAGAAAAGGCAAGAACAAGAAATGGAATTTTATCTCCACGGCATACAGTTGTTACTTTCTTTAGAGCCAAAAAGAAAGACAAACTGGGAGCCAACCAATGGTACAAAATGCTGGAAATTACAAAAATGAAATCCTCAGTTATTGGAGTGTGGCTTAGCACAGTAGCAAGTCACTTCTAGTAAGTGACAGCAAATGGTCAATAACATCCTCTCCGAACACTGCCAGTAGCACAGACCTGTTTTTGTTGCCATTTAGGAAAGTATTTGTAACCTGCTAAACACTCCCATTAGAAATACACCCTGAAGTCCTATGTCCCCTGAAGAGGCGAGTTTTGTGAGCTTTATAGAAACTCTATGTAGTTAAATCTGTAAGTCAAAGAAACAGATGTCCTGGAATACTACAGAGAGGAAAATCTTCAGAAAGAAAAGTAGAACCAGAGTCTGAGAATAATTAATCCAAATTCATAGTTAGCAAAGTAATCTCCTTTTGCAAAGTGTTTATTGGAGAACTTTATATATACACAGTGTATGTGCACACCTAGGCACCTGCATACATTATGTGGAGGCATGCATTCCAAATTACAGCTGTTTCACACAATTCATCTGAACTAATTGTGCATCCAGCGCATATCCACGTCCAAACCGGTATTGACATAAGTTAAACACTGAGGATTAACAGGGTAGAGAAGAGACAGGAACCCCTGAATGGCCATTCCAGAAAGCCACACATGAAGCACGGCCCTGGCATCAGTCAGTGTCCTTCAGGGCCTACAGGCATGGACAGAGGACAAGTACAGGTGGAATACCGACCTCCTCTGCTGCATCCTCTCCTCCTCGGGCACACGGAAGGAGTAGCGCCGCTTGTTGTTGATGTTCCGCACCATCTGCTTCCGGCTGTTGTCTGACGTCTCAGGCACCACCAGCTCATCCCCCTCTGAAACCACACAAAGATGGGGATGCAGTGGAGCAGCTCCTTAGCTATTCACTCTACCTCTGTTCTGCTAGTGCAGGACACCACCTCTTTCCCATCAAACTTGAACAAACGTTATTTGGATTATGGGTTTCCTTGGCCGCTATCTACTACTCTGTTATGTAGTAACAGACTCAAACCTTCTTCACACGTGAGCTGCCACACCTGTGTTCTCAAAACACCACTGATGCATTCTTTGAAATAAACATTTTGTGGGCAGGAAGGGAATCTGAGTCTTGCCTCAAAATTCCCACTGAAAATCACTAGAACAGTCTTGTTCTGCCAACTGTCTAGAAATGGAATGCAAGATTCTCTTTTATTCATTCCCTGCTCCAAAGAGAACACTGTTTTAGAAGTGTTTGAACATGGATGTATTTTGATGCAACTGTGGGAAAAGGGAAGATTTTTTTCCATGTGTGAACATCTGGCCAAGGGATCTTCATTAAAGACATGAAAACAGTGATCATCACATGACTTTGAATTAACATTGCAACTGCTCTGTCTTGTTTTCTATATATGGAGACTAAAGTGACATGTAATAAGCTCACTGCTCACTGACAAAACAGTGTGGAACTTGAATATCTTCTTTCCTTAAGATCAACTCTAATGTTCAGTCTTTATTAAGACTTGAGAATTCTCTATACATTCTTCCAGCATATTTCTCCTCTCTACCACTGCCATTCCTTTCATGCTAATTTGCTGGCAATTTAAATAAGCCCTGAAAGAGTGCCAGCAGCAGTACATTTTTCTAGAGTGTTTATTCCCACTGTTTTCAGAAAGTTGTTAACAATAATTTATAGGTTTTGGTTGTTGAAACAGAGCATGTCCCCTCTCCACCTAAGAGGCTAAACAAAAGTTTAAGGAAATTCTTCAGGAGTATGCTTATGAAATGGGCTCTAAAAAGTTAAAAAAAAAGTCAGAAAGATTTGTAACAAAAATAGATTTTTGAAGCTAAAATTGTGGCACACAGTCATAGCTGGCCCTAATAATAAGATATAAATACATAGTATTACTTTAAAATGCTTAGGAAACATTTAGGTTAACATATTAGGTTAAATATAATATTAATCTAGTGCTGACAAAATGACTATTTAAGTCTTTAATTGTGCAGGCTTTTTTAGGCAGTGCTCTGGCAATTGATCCCACACTTGGAGGGAGTGTCCAGTCACTCTAGTTTCTAGTTTCAGTCTTCACTGAATATTCGTAAGGGGAAAAAAAAGTTCAGAGAAGAGACAGCATTGCAAGAACTGTGGAACCCGTAAGCTTTGGCTTTTTCCCAAGTTAACAAGCACACAGACATTTAAGAGATTCCTTTATGCAATGCACAGATGCAGATAAAGAAAAACACTTTCTAAACAAAAATATGCATGATGAAAATTTCCTTCTCTTTACTTACCTGCCATTTTGTTTTTGAAATATATTAATCTGACTGTCTCCAGGCCTAAAAGGTTTAGTGATCCTTCTGTATTCAAGGGTCGTACCTGAAACAAGGAAAAACAGTCCTTGTAACACTCTCAAGAGTAACAATTCCAAGTCATTAAAGCCACAAAGAAGAGTTCAGAAGAATTTTAAACTCTTTTTTTTGAGAATAAGTACAGAGGGGGGTGCCTAAAATTCCACTTCAAGACACAGGCTTCACACCATTCCTCCCAGCATTTAAATGAATAGTTGTTTTAGAAGTCCACTTCATATATCAACTCAATTTTTTCTATTAGATGTAAAAAACAATAAGCTGAGCTTTTACTTTGTCTTAGTACCATGTCACAATAATGCTCTGTAGCTTGATAAGAGCACACACAGACTTCTAAAACATACTGGTATTTGTGATTTCCAACATAAAAATGAAAGAAGCATTCCACACTCTGTAAACTCTGTTAGAAACAGACTCTTCATAATAAATGGCCATTTTTGAGACTCCTAAGTGTAGTAATTTTGTTTGCTGAAAGTAGCTTCATCCATTAAAAGGGAAATCTTGAGCCAAATATTATTCAAAGTACTAAATCACATCTACTGTGTAGGGAAAAAAAATGCTCCAACTGCTTAATAACTCGAAGTTTGGACACCAGAAAGAACTTCCCCATAAAAGTCCAGATTGGTCTCTCTTCAAGATAGCTATTAGCTGAGCACCTTGATCTTTGTATCATGTATCCTCAAAGCACTGCCAGAATATCCTGGTCTGCATCTGGCACATGGGAAATTGATATGCAGAGACTGAATGACCAGCAACAAGACCACAGGGGCAATGTCCTGCAGCTCTGTGTCATTGGAATGCCAGAAAAGGAATTGTGTTGACCCTGATACAAAGCTGGAGTCAGTCTAAACCACAGGGAAAAAAATTGACTTTTCTCTTTTCTTTCTAAATACAGCTGAGCAAACACCTTTTAAATACCCAAAGAAGTGTCAGTTTTCAGAAACCTCTTCCTTTTGATAAGAGATCCAAACTGACATCATCCTGTTTTTGGTGTTCCTACTGGTTGAAACAAAATGTTCTAACCCTGTCTGTCTACACTACGCAGCAGGAGATGGAGATAGATTTTTGAAGGCCTGTGTAATTATCTTAACATCCACATGCTCTGGTAATAATCACAATCAGTCCCAATGAAGCCATATGCAATTAATGCAAATTAATTCCTCTCATTATTGCAACAGTATCAGTAAATCTAACATAGCCATATGCTTCAGATTGACCATTCATCTAAAACAGCGCAACCACATGAAAAACGCATTTTCTATTTCAATAAAAATGCATGAGTTTCTTTGCAGTAGCTCTTCTTTTAATTTAATTATGTTTCCACAAGCAGTTTTAATGATGGCTTCTAATGCAGTATTGGGCCTGGACATATTCCTTGGCCTATACTGAAATGGGAAGTTACCTTTTTGAGAGGAATAGTTTGAATCCACTCCATGGAGTTCACGTCGAAGACATCAATTGCATTTTCACTGTACACAGAGAGGTATGGTGCATTGTAACCTGGGAGGGAATGATGAGGCATTGTGTCATGTGCTTTTGGACATGGCCCAAAACAGACAATTTCTTACAGATTAACCATATTTATTTAAGAAAACAAAACCAGTGCTCCACAATCCAACAACAAGCTTTGAAAAATGTGCTTTAACTCAAAAATGCCCAAGAAATTTATTCTGAAGGCAAACTAGCACCACCCGAAAACTTACAACTCTGCATGACTTTTCTGTTAACTTTGCTGAAAACCTAACTACTCTCTGAGTTGTAAGATATTAAGGTTTACTCTGCCAAATATTGATGTATTTAAAAGGTTTTTTCCTCCTAAAAGCCCAATTTTTAATAAGAGCTCACATATTGTAAATTATGTGGTAGGAAAATACTCTGCTCTATTTAATAATTGTCACTTGAATGAACTGAGCTCTAAGTCTTTGGACTATGCACTAAATGAGCATCACTTGGAACTGAGCACCATGACACAGTCATAAAATTCATGTTTCCTTAACTTTAATTCTCTCTTCTCATTTTCTGGATTGTAAAGAGAAATTTTCTGCTACTTATCTGGCAGATTTTCCCAGGATGAAATTTGTTTCACTGGGACCACTTCTAAAGGAGAATTCAGTATTTCCATGTCAGCAACAAGACTGCCACAGTCTGCCAAGACTAACAACAGCATCCAAGTTGTGTTTAAATGTAACAGCTTTTGCTATAAAATATACCTCCATTCTGAGTTGGAGTCACATCAAATCACTTTATTTCAAGCAATCAAAAAACTGTCACAAATAACAATGGCAAGTATAGATAAACTGTGTGTGAAAAATACACATTTTTCAATCTATCATATAACCTTCTGTTTTGATTCATTCATTGTCCGAGTCCACTGCAATAATCAATTGTTTAAAATTGCTTGAAATCCAGAAATGGCAAATACCCTGCACATGCTGCTCCCTCCATACTCAGAAGGGCCTTCACTCAAGCAAGGTGAAACACTCCTCCCCTTTCCAGTGTGACTGGACTGCTACCAGAGTGAGGTAAGAAGGCAGACATTCTAAGAATCAACACAGAATTGGGCTTATTCACTATTCTGAGTGCAGATTAGGCTAATACTTATCTGCATTCAAAAAGACTTTAAAAAGAAGATGACATTCAGGTTTGTTTTTTTTTTCCCTTGAGACTGCCACAGAGATAAAGCCCCAGCTTTGAAATAAGGTGCAATAAATATTTAACAGACCTTGGTGGAAATGAAAATCTTGAAAAATTACAGTATTTTTCCTTAAGGTATTTTTTACATTGCTTCCTATGCATTGTATTTTTGAAGGGGAGAGAGGGACAAGAGGGAAACTTAGTCACTTTTTGAAAAAAGAGAGGAGATGAAAAAGAAGATTGTAGACAAAACCTGCTGAGGAAGAAAGCATGAACAAATAAAGAACAAAAAAGACAAAACAGACTAGTAAGTAGGAACAAATACCATTAGAGAAAAGGAAGTCAGACTACCAGATCCTAATGACTCTCAGCATGAGAGTTAAATAATAACAGTCCAGTATTGGTGGTAGCAAATACCTAAAGTTAGCCTCTGTTGAACCTGAAGTTTTTGGCTGTTTCAGAGTTAGAAATCCTGACGCATGATTCCTCTTTGTGTTCCAGCAAGTACAGGTCAGTGCCAGAGTTGTTGAAACTAGTATGAATGAGGACTAAAGCCTTTGGCTAGATTAAAAATGGTGACAGGGGCTGAGAGCATTCATTAACCTGTCAGGTAATTAGCCCTGAACTCCACCTTCTGAGGTTATCAACACAAGCAGAGATCACTTCAGTGGACAGCACCAAAGACACACACACACACACACAGACAGAGACAGCCCAACTCACAGCAAGAAGATGGAGTTGCGGGCCACATCAACTCTTGCTGCCTGGATCTTCGGCCCTGGCAGTCAACGTAAACCCCAACGCTGCTAAAACACAGCAGGTATTCTTTATTTGAGATCTCGACTGCGCAGATGGCATCGGTTGGCTGCTGTGAGATAAACGAGAGCGTGTGGTCGTCCGGATGGAGCAGGCTGTACGGGCTGCCCTCTCCATGGAGGGGATATTTTAGGAAACCTGACTGGTAGCCCACACAGAGACGGTCACTGAAGATGGACATCCACTGGACGTTCCCCTGCACCTGGATCTCCTTGATCTTTTTGTGGCGCGTCTTGCTCTGATTTAGTTCGTAACAGAGCACCTGCCTTTTCATGGCTACACACAGGCAGGTGAGGGCTCCGTGGCGCACGTGTCCCGAAACGATTGCCTGGCAGCCTTTGGTCTCTGCCAGCTTATAGAAATCAGTCTCCCTTCCATCCAGGGCGGCCATGGGGAAGAGCCGCACGTGGCGGTTCCGTCCTGAGATTACAGCAATGAGCTGCTCGCTCGGGATAAGCTCGATCTGATGAACCTTCTTATTGTCACCAACACGGATAATCTCTGCAACAAAAATCAAAACAGCCCCCCCCACCACACAAATTCAAGTGAGTAATGGTGAAGTGTGAATTGATTATAATGTGTATTTGTAAAGATGAACTAGGAAAGAAACCCAAGAAATCACCTTTATTTTTTCCCTGCAATATTAAAAAGTACAGAATCAAAACTAGTATTTTAATAACTCCAAATGTGACAATTCTGGATAAACCTTTGGCTTTTCCTCCTCAGAAATGGGAGGAGCAGATCTGATGCAGTAACAAAAACTGTATTATTTCAGTATTAATTTCAAAACCAGTTTATAGCAAAAAACTATTGAATAAAGGCAAAGCCTCAGAGCTGAAATACACAATTAAACATGTCATTTGTTGAATTAACTTGGGCAATCTGTTAGTACATCTTTCAGAACTGCACAGACGTTTTCATTTCCAGTACCAAAGAGGAGGTTACACAAAGTATTAAGCCATGATTCTTGTTGAGGTGCACAGCAGGAAATTCAGATGAGGGAGGTTCCTGCTGAATATATAAAGGAAGTGTTTCACTGTGAGATTAAATTGCAATATGCAGTTCAGAAAGATCATGGAACCTGTGTCCTTGGAGATTTTCAACACCCAACTGGGTAAAGCCCTGAGCAACCTGGTCTGAAATCAGTATTGAACCAGTTTGGGGCAAAAACCTTCAACTGCATTCCAAAAGCTGTATTTTTGTTATTGGAAAGTATACCCAAACCAGAAAACACACAGAACACCTTCTGGTCTTTTATGGAGCTGTCCAGCTAATAATGTAGTTAATAATTAAAAAATCATGAAACCAGAAGATACTGAATAAGAAAAAGATGACTTGGTACTAGGGAAATTATTAGCAGTTCCTAGTTTCTTACCATCTTTGGTGACATGCACAACAAACAACCCTTCTTCATTCCCCAGAGCTATTCTTTCATGGTCTACAACATTAAAGAAAAAAAATAGTTATTTTTCTTTGGAAGTACTTTATGAATCATGTAAACAATAGCAGTAATTCTCATTAACAGAGACAGTTTTTATAATATATTGAAATAACTGTATATAAAGGCAAACCTAATATATCAATGTATTTTAAAAAATTGGCAATCTCCCAATCTTTCCAATTTCTGAAAAAGTAAGTCTTTTCCCATTTCTTCTGTTAGTTAAAGTAACAGCTAAAAACAATTTTTAACAAACTGTTCGTACAACTTAGTACCAACTATATGAACTAACTATATTATTATATTGAAATAATTTACAAAATCAGACTTTAACATATTTTGTGCAGTAGTATTTCAAATTACTAAATTCAGCCTCTGATCTTACATTTTCTCTCTGGTCCTACCAGCAGATTTGAAAGTGAGTGATTTAATACACCTACTCTCTAGTGCTAATTGTGCCCAGTTAGGGAATTATGTTTACAGAGTAACAAAAGATGAATGCCCAATTCTTAGTCAAAATTATTCATAATTATTCAAAATGATTCAAAATTAGTAATAATTATGAATCTTGGTGAATAATTATTAATAGGGGTGAATTATTTGTGATTATGAATATGGGTGAATAGAGGGAATACCCTTAAAAGACCTGACAAAAGTGCTGGGTACTAACTTGCACTTTTCTCTTAGGCCCATACACATTTCCATATGGGATAAAACCACTACCTATTATTCTCTGTTCAATAGATAACCATCTAATACTTTTTTCCCCCTAAGAAAATAATCCTTTTAGCATACCCATTTTTCTTAGAGCTATCTTCTTAATAACTTCATACCTATGATTGCTGCTGACTGTGTTGTTTTGATGAGGGGCAAAGTGCTGTCATAAGCTTCTTTGGGAACATAGACCGAGCGGTCTTTGAGTTTGTTCTTCTTCAGGATCCTATGCAACTCGTTCAGCACGCCCACCCACTTGCTTTTTTCATTCTCACCGTCTGCTAGAATCAGGATTGAACACTTGTTACTGGATGCAGAGAGCTGGGAGGCTGTAACCTGCAAAAAAATCCAAACATAGTTTTAAGTCATAAGTGATAAATAATTTCCTCATGAGTGCTTTTACAAGGGAATCAGGTGCCTCCAAGTGCCCTTTCAATTTGCTGTCTGAATTAAAGAAGTAGAATTAAAGAAGTAAAAATTTCTCTTCAGTTAATAGAAAACACTCTTATCTTAATCAAGAACCCACAGCAGAAAAACAGGTGTGAATACTTTAAAAAACAGAGAAAATGTTGGCTTTATTTTAAATGCATTTGTATATATTTTATAATTCAGGAATGTCTGCTCTGAACAAGGTAGTCAATTGTTTCTCACAGCAATTTTATAACAAAAAGCATTTTTTATAAAGCTTTGTGCATTTTTAAGAGCTATAGATTTCATTAATAATTTAATGCAATAGGAATGGTTTTTATTGAAGGAATGCTCTGTGATCCTTTTCTTGCATTTGACAGAGCTATTATAGATAAAATGGAAAGCCCCTTTTGTAGGTTTTATCTCCTCTCATCCCACTGAGTGATGAATAGTCTAAAAACTGGAAAAACAAGGACTGAAATACAAAGGCACCGTAAAGAAATTATAGAGGAATTGATAAGACATCAAGGAGATTTCACTGAGGTCAAAGCTTTAACAGAATATCTAACAAAAATAAGAATATTAGAATAAGCCAATGATGGCAGAATCCTGATACTAGATACTAGATATAAACTTTGATGAGCATTTTGCACTAAATTTCTATACTGGCTATCTGATGAATGGGAATTTTCAGATATCCAATGAATACGTAAAGAAAGAAAAAAAAATAAAGACTTCATCAACAACCCAATCAGTTAAACTGAGAACCAGAGTGGCAACTTGAGGAAATGAAAATGTACGAGGTCATGATGAAGAATTTCAAATGACTAAGAGGAAGTAGAGGAAAATACATCTTATTGTGAAGATTAAAAAATACAACCCACATGGAGATGAATGCTTGTCTAGATGTACCAGTGCTATTTTTACCACAGCAATGATATATGTACAGATACCTATGCACTGCTGCTAGTGCTGCTGTGGATTCCCAGGGGCAGAATTTGCCAAGGAAATAAAATACTGGCAAGCTGTCACACCACAGATCACCCTGTGAAACTCTGCACGTCTGGGTTAGTAGTGTCAGGATGTAATACTCACCCTAAAGATACAGGGGATATCTTTCCGATTTGCATGGATGACATCTGAGGCCAAGACAGAACTCACTGAGAATTCTTCATCCCTTATGGAGACCATAAACATAATTGGAAAAGAGTTAATGAGCAAAATCTGTATGTTTGGATTTTATTTTTCCAATAGCCTTGCTTACTGAAGGACACAACAAGTCAGCACTGAAATCTGGTTTTTAAAATTATCCTTCCATCTGTATCTGAAGATAAAACTCACAAATGCAATGTTGCATAACTAATTCCTCGTAAATGCTGATGGAGATGAATTTATTCAGATATTCTGTAACTGCTTTTAATGTGTATAAATTAAAACCTTTAAAGAAAAAAGTCCAAGTTAAAAAATAAGTGGAACAAAGAACACCTCTCCAACTCTCATAAAAATCCAAACTCACCTAGAAGCTATAACCTACAGCAGTTTGGGGCTTCCTGGATGAACTAACTTAGATCAGAGATGAGCTTTACTTAGTTGCTATATTAAATATTCTCAGCCTTCAGTGAGGCTTCACTACTTCAATAGTACTGAAGACACCGGGAACAAACTATTCAGCCCTTCTGAAGCAAAAACTGTAATACATTTACCCTATAACAAAGTTTTATGTCCTTCAAAACTCTACTCAACCCCAAAATGGTGTTATTTTTAATTCTTTATTCATTCCAGATCTTCTGCACAGCTGAACAGATGCTCTTTGCACATGATGTAGTAATGGAAGTTTAAATATCCATATAGAAACAAACAAGTGCAGTTCAGGCTAACTCCAAATAACTGCTGACTGCTGTTTTATTTTTTTATCCCAGAAAATTAGTGCCTTTCAACATGGATTACAGGGTTTCATAAAAGTTCTGGAGCTTGCTTAGTGATTTGACAAAAAGGAAAAGCAGAACAAAACCTCCCAGTGCCTCTTCAAAACTCCCACCAGCAGCAAACAACTTACCTCATGTCTATGACCTGACTCACTACCACGCTGGGCTGAGATGCTTTTCCTTCTGCTACATCATACAGGAAGAGTTTAAAATCACAGATCACTGCCAGCGCTCTCTGCCAGCCTTTCTTTACTCCAGCTGGCTTTGGGACCTTTAGAAAAATAAATTCTGATCAACTCTCTGTAAGTTTAGATGCAATCAAACAGCACAAAAATCAGTTTACTCATCTGGGCTGGAAAGTTTTAATTCAGTGATGATGTTAAGCAACATAAGCAAGAACCCAGGAGCTGTAAGACCAACAATCACAGACAGACAGACAAATAATATACTACTTAATAAATTAATAGCATCACAGGTTCTCTTTTCTCATATCACAAACTCATTCAGAGCTGTATTAACAAACATGGAGGGAAAAAACCTCATCTCTAGTTGGCCACAGAATTATGGCCAAAACTATGTTATGTAAATCTTTTAATATTTCTGTGCAAATATCCACACCAGTGACCATAGACAGTACTAGCAGAAAGACTCAAAAAACTCACAGGGTCTGGAAGATGATCTGATCTCCAGAGATGGAACTAACTACTCAACACCAACAGAGATGGAGAGAGGACCACTGCTGACAATGCTAAGAGTTGCTGTGTGAAAATGTAGATCTTAGTTTCCAAACTGCTACCGTAAGATGTAATTGAGTCTATCCCTCCTGTATTCAAAGTAATACCAGCTCTGGAAAACATTTAATTTAATGTAAGTGCCCCAAATGCAGCTACCTCCTACTTACTCGGACATGTCCTTCATAAGCTGTTCCTATGCCTTTCTGTGGATCTATTCCCAAAGGTCCCTTAGTCTGCTCAGGAGGGATTGGACAAACTGCCGGAGCCTTGTCTGCACAGGTCACGTGGCAAGAGAATCCACACACTTGTGAGGAGGGGAAGAAACAAAAATATTTGATGGTTATTTCTTGTGCAATGAAAAAGTTGTGATAATGATGAGATTTACAAAGAAATCCCCTTTCCTTTTTTGACCAGCATCTGAATAATCTCACTGAACTTTGCTACAGACAGAAATATAAGTCTGCACACAGCAGAAGTTCATGTTTTTATCTGCTCTAAATCCTGCATTTCTCTTTTTCAGATAGTTTATGGATATACCTGCTTTCATCCAGATAAGAAAGAGCCTAAGATAATCTCTATGATGTCTTCTAGGCCCAACTCTACTAGTAAACAAAAAACTGGAACATCCTTTAAACAATTAGCATCATTCTGCATGCATACAAACAAGAATAATTGCCACTCAGTACCAATTCTAGTACTGAAGTATTCTTTCTGGAATAAGCCAGAATAGATGTCTTAAATTTTGCCATGCAGCATAAAGCAAAGCTGGTGTCAGTATACCTGACCACTCAGGGGGTCACCTGTGGCCCCTTATTGCTATTTTGAGTACATTGAACTGAGCTCTTCTACCACCAACTGGAATAAGAGTGTCCCCAGATAACTGGGCAATCTCTTACGTATGTTCGAAGTGCTTGGCTTTCACTGTTAAAGACTGAAGCATGACAATATACTGTTATTCAAAACATAAGCAGAAGACTCCTGCATCACCACACTACATCTCCTGTACCATTTGCATCTGTAAGAACTTCAGTTCACACTTGTTTGTGCTCTCCCAAGTGCTTACCTTCACAAGTACAGCCTTGTCGTATCAGACCAACCATCAGGGATGTGCACTGATTGCATTTGGTTGGTGTGTTAAAGGATTTCACTACAAACTGGTGAGCTTTAGGCTGTGAAATGAGCAGAGGAGGATGTTACCACCTTTAAGACTTCTCAAGTACAGTTATTTCTTTCACAGACCAGAGTGCATAGGTGCATGTCATAAGGCAGCTTGTTTGTGTTTGCTGAAATGAGATCTGGGCCCAAAAAAATTCCTTGTAACTGTGCCCACTGTTGATAATTTAAAGCATCCTCTGTAAACAAGGCCATGGAAACTGGACCCTGTGTCAGAACATGAGTTTGCTTCCATTGCAGACAGAAAAGCAGCCCAAGTGATTCTGTTACACTTTAGAAATTGAATATGTATAATCATGTGCTCAGTAGGCACCTGACTGTCACCAGGTCAACCCATAACAGTATTTCCTAACCTGCAAATTCAGCGCTCCTCTGTCAGGAGTACTGCCTTAGTTAAAAGAAAAAGAGCAGACTTCTTCAAAATTTAAAATTGTATGCAGAAAGCCCTGACAGAGCCTCCTTTTATGGTGTTTAGCAAGGGCAATTTAGAACACCCAATCTAAAGGCAAGAGCTGAAGTTGATAGATGAGGTTGATTTTGAAAAGGTTTCTCTTTTTTTATTATTCCTGGGGAACACAGAGTAAGTGGTTTCATTCTCTCCTTCTCCTCAAGGATGGCCGTGCTGATCCCACTATATAAAGGCTAAATGCCTATGTAATCTGGCAGGACTCACAGATGGCCTCATATAAAATCCAGGAAGCTGCTTTGCTTTCCTATAAAAACTCCCCATGAATAACTACTGGGGAGAAAGGCCAGATCATAAGGTCAATGCAAAGACTGTTCAAAAAAACCTCACCATGTACGTGATCTCAAACAAGACAACTTTGCAGACTACTCTGGAGAGTAGGTATGTTAAAATTTTACTCACTTTCCTGTTTTTCAGAGCATAAGATATCACAGCTAAGGGTTCAAACTTATCCATATTTAATGACAGCTTTACTGTTACAATAGCAGCATTCTGTTTTGAGACTTGCAGGGAAACAACACCCAGCTTTAAATACTGATGCAATCAAAAAGTAACAAGGTTCTTTAGGGGACATAATAAATTATAAAGCAAGTCAGTACTTACTGAGCAAAATGCTTGCAAAGATTAAATATTTTTTTTAATTGATCTACTAAGATGCTGCCAACAGAACACTGTCTGCTCAAAATTTCTAGCTCTCCTTTATACAAGTGAATCTTCTGCTACTTTGCAATTTATCAAAGTAGAGAAACAGATCTATTAAAAAGGCTTACTTACTTCATTATTAGTTGCAGGAAAAACTGTCATTTTTAAATATACAGAAGATCCCTAAATCTTGAGTCACTTTCCAAACTTTCACAAGAAACTTTTTCCTTTAAAGCTTGCATTTATTCTTCATTTGCTTGAATACGCATAATCCACTGAGAATTAGCATACACTGGCTCATTCGGCAACAAAATGATTTCAACAACTGATGGAAAATCAGTATTTATGCAGGTAAAAGCCAAAAGACAGGAAAATTGGACATCTCTTTCTGTAGTGTTCACTCTGCACTGCTTTAAAACAGGCAAATCTGTGGTTTCATTTTTAGGGATACTCTTTGCCTTTTCTCAAGAATAAGAATCTAGTTACTACACAGACATACTAATGTGAGATTTTTTTGTACACCAAGAGTAGAAAGGTATGTTGGTCAGACATATGTCAGCAAACGCTCTCTTCATAGGATGGCACTTTCCTTTCTTCACATTCTAGCCCATTTACCTCTTTCTGATGTCCAAACTACTGTTCTTCCTACAATCAAATGCCTGTGGAATTCCTAGTGCAGCTTGTCACACCACATAATGTAAGAACCAAGGCTTTTAAATTTTAGAGGGCAACTAGCTTGTACATAAACACCCCTTCTAGGTAGCTCTGGTAAGATCAGTGTGATAATCAGTTCCCCTGAAGCTGTAGCCCAGGAGAGACACGTTGTCCTTAATTCACAGGAAGTGTGAATGCTTGGCAGGGTACCTTTGGTGCAGAGAGTCCCGAGCCAATATACGCTGTCCTCATGGTTGGTGTGTGCATTGAACGGGGAGGATGATCTGCAACCTGAACAGAGCCCCCAAAGGATCAATCAGACATCAAGAACACACTACCAAAGAAAGCCTGGATAAAGGAAAAAGAGTATGTTGTCCCACCCACCCCATCCCCCAGCATCCAAGCCATGAAACCAAATTGATTAATGCAGGACTCAGAAAAACAAATCTTATTTCTCAGCGAGATTCATCTCCTAAATGTCAAAACCAACTTCACATTATCTGATACATTTGACTGGATATTTCCTAATATAAAATAACCCCAACATTATCTTTTTTAACAGGGAAAGGGGATAAATTATTATATGAATGTATTATTATAGTTGCAGTGTCTGGCTAACATTTTATAATAACAACATTTCCAGTAGGGCTTTAAAGTGTATTTTCACAAACTACATTATCACATAATCTTTGTGCCAACATTTCTTAAATTTTCATAACTGAAGATATGTTATGAAGAGAGACCATAATTAATAATTGATTCATAGTTCCCATCCCTCTTCAAATAACCATATGTGAAAGGAAATAAAACATTCCCCAAAACCCAGTTCACCACTAGTGCAGAAGGCTATTACAAAGTCCTAAACAGTCTTGCTGCAGAAGAAAAAGCTTCACCCTAAACAAAAGATTTGCAGTAGTAATTTTTATACAAGTGAAACTGTTACTCCTAAAAAAAAAAAAAAAAAAAAAAAGACGACAAATATCTTTCAACACTGAAGTACCTCAATTGGTTCGATCTCACTAGCTGTAGAAGGAGACCTTGATCTTGAATGGAGGTGAGACTTGCTATCTTCATCCCGTGATGGAGTATTAGACAGAGTAAAATTCTCAACTGAATCAATCTAGGAGAACAAGTCAAGAGACAAAAAAAAAAAAAAAACAACCAAAGAAATAAATCTAAGCCATCATTAAAAAAGAATTCTCAACTCTTACCAAAATAAGATATGGGAGCAGTAGAATTCCTAAGAGAGAACTGAGAGGATAAAAATTCAGTTTTAAGCAACTTCCTAATTAAAAGCAACAAAATGGAATGAAAATTGTTGCATGTAAACACACCAAGGCTTCTGCTGAGAGGTGAGCACATGCAAAAGAGCTGCTGGTTCAGGGCCCTGATAACCACTTGAAGACATTTGGAATTCAGCATTTTTCAAGGGTGAATATTTTCTAAATGCTACTGAGTTTTGCCCACTGGTAGCAGGGATTTCTTAGAAGTGAATTTCCACATAGCCCATGTAAATTCCTGCAAACATATTCAGGAGAAAACAAGGACAAAAGGCAGAGCAGTGTATATCCTGATAACTATATTCACAGAGAACTGAGGGGGTTTTGCACCCCATGTGAGCTAAAGAAACATCCTTACCAGGAACACAGATTTTCTGGGAAATGTTTTCTTAGTCCTTGATATATAGAATGAAACTAAACCCAACACAGAGCTACACTGAACAAGGCACTTAAGTACAAAAAGGCATCTTTGGTAACGAGTCATCTTTTGTTAGTAAAACTGAAAAAATCAGAGAAGGCAGGATTCTTCCATGAAAACAAGACATCTCTGCAAAGTTTCCTATGCAAAATTATGTTAGGGAAAAAAAAAAAAAAAAAAAGTGAAAATGCTTTTTTCCACTAATAATAAAAGCAAAAGCTGCAGGCCTCCAGAAGGCTGCATGGCATGCCTTGTTTTTCTGGAGCAATGCTATCATCAGTTCTCCATTGCCAAGGATTTGCCTAGCTTGCAGACAAACTAAAATATGCAGCCATGCTTACAGAAAGCATTTGAACATTTCAGTGTTTCTCATCTCATTTGCCACTGACAATACCAAGAATTCCATAAGCTTTACTGCTTTTTGGGAATCAATTATATTGCCAAGCCAATTTTATACATGCACATACAGTCTTGTTCTTCAGGAGCTCAGTCATGGTAGCAAACAGGTGCAGTTGCTAGTTATATTTTTTTTTTAATTTAAATAGTGAGTTAAGTTTGATGGCTTCTAATTTTACCATACTCTTCCAAAAAAATTATCTGGTGGAGAATGCTCATCAGCTTAATCAATTTAAGCATATTAACATGCCTGCAAGCATTTCTGAAATGAAAATGGGAAATTCACACGCTGGGATACACCTGTTAACTACACACAGATCATGTGTTTCAAGCATTGAGGCAAAAAAGTAGCAGTAAAGCAAACATTTTGTGCTCAGATTTATCAGAAGCAAATAGTAATTGAAAGCTTTACCCAGTATTAGAAACACCGATGCCTTAAGTAGTAAATCCTCAAATCCAACCTGTTTCAATTATTTTGAACTTCTTTTTAATCCAGTCTAAACATGTGAAAACTTGGAGTCCACACAAAGACTGTTTAACCTTCAACAATTCTACCTCTTCCTTAAAAATGTCACTAAAAAATAAGCCAAATGAGTAACTACGGGCAATTTTTTTCATAGCAAGAAACAGACACTCCCTTTTTTCTACAAGTTAAACTCAAGAGATCTCATCTATCATTTCATAAATATTTCCAGACACTTCAAGGGCTTTCCCTTTCAAAGCAGCATCTGAATACCAAAGAATATTCATGGTGTCTATGAAAAAATGTAGTACAAGCCTGATATCAGTGATTGAACCTTCCTGGAATGTGCTACAAAGTCTTTGTGGTTGAAGACAACTGCTGAAACAGTAACAAATGCATTTTCACTCTACTTACAAACATAAAAAGCCCACAAAATACACAGAACCTGATCCACCACTGCAGAACAGAATTTAATCACCACCTTCAATGCAGAAACAAGGGCCTTAAGCTGTACTGCTGCAGTGATCTTGGGGTCCCAGCTTTAATGAGAAGAACCAAGTACAAAAGCAACCTGACTCAACTATGGTCAACAGTTTAGCAAGACCACTTTTCACACTGGTTTTAAAATAATCCACTGGATTACCCAAAGCACTACGAAACTGCAAGAGCTTTGCTGTCTTCCACAGGACTCTGCATGTCTGAGCCAAAGCTGGCCAGTGTATAACACATCTGGAGGAGAGAGAACTTCTGACCTGGAGGCACCACCAACAAAAACAACCAGTTACTGTAAGCTTGCCTGAGAGACTCAGCAGTGTGCTTTGAACTGCATGGGTAAGGAGATTATTAGAGCTCTTGGGTAATTAGAGCATTAGAACTCTTACTGCTTCTTTACTGAGCATTCAACAGAAATGCTGTGTATGCTTACTTATTCCTTCCATCATATCTGTATAAAAGAAACAGAAGTGGCAGTATGAGATTAAAATGGACATAGCATAACTGGTAGAAATTCATCCTCACTGAGTCTGTTTTGATAACACATGTAAACAAGTGCTTAAAAACCCACCTTGATTTTTGAAACACCATAGAACTTCCAGCTTAACCAGCTACAACACAACCATCTCTGTTTAATTTGTATTAATTTTTCCTATCCTCCTTGATGCTCCATTTGCTCAATTCCCCACTTCATGTTTATTTATCTTGGTACTGTGATATTTTCTATCATTTGCTGTGATGTTCCTCCCAGATGCCAAACTGCCTTTCTATGGGCAATTCCCATGACTTAACACATGCCCTCTGCTAAGGGCAAGGAAACAAACAGACCCTCATTTGATGTTTGCTCATCTTCCCAACCTGCATCTGCCTGATCAGTATCCACATAGAACTTTCACATTAAAAACAGAAAGTACCCAAAGCACCTTCTCCAGTTTCAGAGATATTCTGCTCATGGGGTTCACTGAAAGGAGAAAGCACCCAAAACATCTTCTCCAGTTACTGTGAAATTCTGCTCATAGGATTGCCAAATGAAATAATCCAAAAAGCTCTGAGCCCACGGCTGTAAAACAACAAAAAGCACAGCAGCAGCAGCAGCAAAGAGCAGCAGCAGCAGCACAAGACATGCAGTAAGGTAAATACACAATCCACACATTAAACATAGGCATGGACACAACAGGCAAAAAATAAAGGGCCACATAGAGTAAGACAGCCTCTTACACGTCTGCCTTTGTTAGCTGGAATACAGGAAGGAGAGCGCTTTAACAAAGAAAGGAGGAGAATATGTTACAAAACCAAACAGTGACACATACAGCACCTCAGAATTGCTCACTCTATCTCCAGAAGTAGTGCTTAGACACACACAGGCGTGTTCACTGTTACAACTATTTTAAAAACAAGCTATTCTGGGCCAACAAGAAGGAAGAAACATCAAAAAAAAAAAAAAGGAACAGCTATTCCAAGTCAACAGTCTTACACTGGACTATAGCAGTAGAACTGCAGACTACACTGCACCATTAATTTGCAGTTGGCATCTCTGTGCCTGAACAAGATGAATAAAGTCATCTATTGGAGGCACAATATGTTCAATTTAAAGTATCATCATTAACCAGATTTGTTCAACTTAATTATGAATGTGCAGGTAAGGTCAAGGCTCTCATGACATACCACTATGACTTATTCAGTTCAATAGTAAGAATTCAAAACATCATTTATTATTCTGTGGATACTTGCAGAGTTCAGATTTGTTTAGTCTAGCCAAAGCCCATGGGGACTGCATGTGAGGACAGACTGCAGAAGGACTTAAGAAATGTATTTCTAATTCCTAATGTGTTAGCAACAGGGCAAAAAATAGTATTGTTCAGCATGTGGGAAAAATAATTTTGTCAAGGGAAAATGGGATTCCATTTTATTGCTGTGAAATAATCACAAATTCACTCTTAAAGGAAACAAGTTGACTGCTTCTCACAGCTACTGAGATACATAAAGATCCACCTGGCAAAGAAACAAAACCCAACATTTCCATTGTCAGACACTTCTGGTGAACACAGGAGACTTAACACCTAGACAGCATTACTGAGACAGCCTGCAACACACAGGAGAAACAGCAGCAGGGTTTAGTCTTCCTGAAGTCACTGGGGGTCATCTCCCTCTGCACCAAGATTGGAATTCAGAGACTGCAAACACACTCCTACTGCCCTGTGTGCAGAGGACATCCCAGGATTGTTTCTGAATGTGTGGGCTGACACAGCTATGAGGATTTAGGCATTAGTTCTGCCAACCTGACCTGGCATCTTTTTAAGGCAGGAACCAACAGTGAGTGCTGCTCATCTGAATAGTGAGCTATCACTTTCTCCTCAGCATCTGCAGGCTACAGAAGCAGCAAGACATCTATTTTTATTTCTCACCAGCAGAAATTGCAAAACTACTGTTTTCCTCATTGGAAAAATTAGAATTAACTCCAGTCATTCAGAGAGTGCTATAAATAGTTATGTTATTTGGATGGCAGACACACAAGACATACCCACCCTAGGAAACCCAGTGCAGTGTGCACATCTGTGTGCTGAACAGACTTCAGAGATCCTGCAAGGAATGCCTTGCCACTGCATCTGCACGTTATTTTACACACACTTCCTTAATGAGGCACAGAATCTGAAGAAACAATCCAGGCCAACAGAAATATTTACTTGGGGATCTTGGTTACAAGAGAGGCTTTCCTGAACCCCATGCAATATTTCAGCACTGCATGAGCCCGACCTGAGGACTTCTAATCCTTCCTTGGTCTTAACACAAAGACCCCAATGAACCCTCACATCTCTCAGGTTTAAGTGAGAAGTTAATTCTTCTGGAGATGCTGCAAGAAACACTGCCCTTCAAGGTAACCACTGCCAATAAGAGTCATTGGGAAGGGAATGGAGGTCACATCCAGTGGGCAGGGAGATTTAATAGCCTTATTTTAATTTAAGTCCATCTAATGTATTGATACTAAACCAACTCAATGAGCTAAATCATAAATAACCATGCATTTAGATAATTCAGACTATGAATTATGCTATGAATGAATCAAGTGATTGTCCAATAAATCAAAGATGCAGAACTGGCTTTCACAGCACAACTGAATGACATTACTTTTCATCTACTAACACAGATAACAGCTTTCTCTCTTTCAAACAAAGACAGAATGTCTTGTATTTCTCTGCAAGGTGCTCTTCCCATCTCTGAGCAGCCAACTCTTCTTTTTCTGCAGTTTTGTCAGATGAGACAGAATTCTGCCTTGGTGTTAGAGACATGAGCCCCTGGCCCGTACAGCCCAGAGATGATCTTTGCCCAGTGCAACTGAGAAAAAACCACTCCTGTTGGACTCTAATTGAAGATGGAACAGAGGAAGTTTGACTCCATGTGCAGGAAGCTAAACACAGCACAGGCAAACAATATAAATATTAGTACCTGAACCTTTACCCAAGACTACAAGGTCTACAAAGATCTGATCTGGGTGGACCAATCAAGAAGAATTGCTATGAAAGGATGTATGCCAGCAGTTGAAAATTACTCACTTGCATAAAGAAAAAAAAACAGTGAAAATGCTTGTGGAAAAAAAAATGCTGCCTTCTCAAAAAACAAACAAACAAACAAACAAAAAAACCCCAAAACAAAACAAAAAAACCCCACAATAACCAGCAATAAATACGGAATAAAGTACTGAAGTCCTTCACAAGTAATAGAGAGCAACAAGGAAAATATCCATGTCCTAAGCCTCTCCTTGCAAAATAGAACATTATCAGCAACTGCCACATATGTCCTTTATTTCTCTTTTAATAGGTTTCAGGGGAGTGTTTTAGATACTTTTGAAGATAAATTTCTTTCAAGAACCTGCTGATACAAATGAAGTGTTCCTAATACTCAGGTAACACAGAACATGTTTTCTTTAATCCACATAAAGAATATAAATATTATTTGTTTTTTGTGGATTTACATGACAGGAAACTGTACCTTATTTTGCTCTTTGTGTGTTTGTGTGTAAGAAAATTCCAACACTATCAGGAAGCCAGAAGCTTTCTGTATGCTATATAAAAAAGCATGGAAGTGCTTTCTACTATGACATCACAGATGAACCTTCACATTTTGTCTGGGGTATAAACCTGATTTACAAAGAAAAAGCATCCAGAAGAAAAGCATTTTTTTCAGAGTATGTAAAAGGAGATGAAAGCAGCAGAAAAGGCTCATATACCTCATCCTCTTTGCTACACCCTTCACAGCAGACATTTCTCAAGCAATATTAACTTTATCTAATTTCAATGCCAATAGGATTACACTGTGTTAAACACATGTATAAATATGTGTGAATGTATGAATGTATAATATGTATAAACACATCTACGAGCACAGACACACACACATACACAATTATTCCTACAGAGCTGTAATGGAATGGGGCTCTATACACCTGGATTTCAAAAATTTTATTAATAATTACTTTTATGGGCCTACTACTTCAGTTTGGAAGAAATAGAATGCAGTCAATTTTCAGCTTTTAACTCAATTCCCTAAGTATGCAATTATTAAGTGGGAATATTTAAATAGTTTAAATATTTAAATATTTAAAAGTCCTAATAGAAAACCTGCATTTCAAATGGCAGTAAAATGTAGTAAGTTCACTTCAGTCATAATGAAAATGACTTCGCACAATGCAGGCTAAAAAAGAGAAAATATTTTATTTGAGCACACAGAAATTAACTGTATGCAAGGGAAACTTTTTAAGAGATGTGATTAGAAAACTTATGGAAACAACTCATTATAAAGGAATAATATGAAGGAATTAAATACATAAATATGCTGATGATTTTGGAACTGTTTTTCACAGGCCATATTAATAGACAAGGCCTAAAAGCAGCTTTTCCCCATCAGAAAAACTGTTTCCAATTAGGAATTCTTCATCTGCACCTAAAGAAAAGCATTTATTTCATAACAAAACACCTATCTATATAAATAGGTGTAAGAGTGCTATTACAGAAATACTTTGTTCTCCACTGCACTTGCAGATTTTTTTAAGTTGACTGCATTAATGTTTGAATATTCCAAATCAATCAACTGATCTGTTATTGAGGGATTTACTGGGTCGAAAGTCAGACTTACGTCATCCATAAAATCAATCAATGAGGATGAAGAGGAGGAAAAGGAATCCTATTTTAATGAACACAGCAGTAAAAAAAAAGAGAGAGAGAGAAAGAAAAGGATGAAGAAAACCGTTCAATATAAATAAAAGTGCAAAAATAAAGAACTGTAAATAACCAGTGGCAGTAATAGTTACCTCAGTAAGTTTTCATTAATTGCCTTTCATAGACAATTAATTAATGTATTATCTGTAAAGAAACCAGTACTTTTTCAGTGTTTACTCAATAAAGTATTATTGCTATACTCTCAACAAGATTCTTATACTGAAATTATTTATATGATAAATTATTAAAAAGGAAATTTAAAAACTATGTTAATTGTGAGGACTTCAAGAGAGAACAATTAATTAGTGAATACATAATGAAAAGAAAGAGAATTTTGGGACATCAGTAACAGCACGGATTATGCTCTTTCATAGCTAAATGTGATGACACTGTATTTGCATCAGGAAAAAACAGGCAAACTTTAGGTTAATGTCTAGCTGTAAAGGTGGTGCCTTGTATCCTCTGAATTCAGTTTGACCAATATTTCACCTCAGCTGTTCTTTTAAAAGAAAGACAATGCTTTGCTTACTGTTGATTAGAAAAGAAGACAATAAATCTATAGTATTGTTTCAATTTTTTCCTGCCAGGCTTTCTACCTATTCTGGTCTTTTGTCTAGAAGTGACAAAGGTATTAAACAGATTCATTTTTTTAAAAAAAGGATCTGTGGAGAGGAAATGAATAGTAATATCTGAATTCTACAGATCTGTGTAAAATGAACAGATGATGAAAACAACCTAATAAACAGCACTAATGACTTAATGGGATACAATCAAGGATGATTTTGTATTTTCTTGTTTTTACCAAACCACTGCCTTCATTACTTACATTACTACATTGTATTTTTCTGAATACAAAGAAAAGCTATTGAACAACTATGCTTTTCACGTTCATTGAAAAATCAGGCAAATTTCTGAATTCAAGGTTTGAGACAGAATTCACTGTGATTACAAGCATACAAGAGAAGATAGCCAGCACTGTAAACGATAAATAATTATTATACACAAATTATTGGTGCAATACAATTAAAATGCAGGAGCAAACACTCAGCAAATATGCACAGAATCTGCACACAACAGCAGTTCCACTGACTAACAGTTAGAATAGCTGTGCACTTACTTCAAATTGATCCAGAGCAGAGGTAGGCGCATTCAAAAATGCCAAGAAAGAATTCTGTGAGTCTTGGTGCTTTACACCTAGAAAACAGCAGCAGGTTTATAAGCTACAGAAAATATGACCTTCTCATGGAGGACCTTTGCCTTGCTGAATCAGAATTTTGAGTGTTCACCTGAAACACCTACACATTTTGAAATAAGCTGCACATATGGTTTATTTTCCAGAGTAAATGATTGTCTAATGGACAAGCACATGTTTAATCAACCTTTCCCAAGCTAGGATGTGTCTGGTGTGAGCTCCATGTGGAAACACGCTCTGTGTCCATGCCTGTTATGCAGAGGGCACTGGTTTCTAAGGTGCTTGTGTCCATTTGCACCACACACTAATGCATCAGGTGCCACCCCTGCTGTGGTGACATGTGGGATGTCCCAGTGTGGCAGGACAGTTGGAGCCAACAAAACCACAGCATTTCCAAATAAGATGTGTTCCTTGAGCCATGCTCTGTGCCTGCCTGCCACCTCTCCCTGCTGAGTGCCCAGCAGTTGCACATTCCTGGGTGCAGCTTCAGATATTTCTGTCACACCACACATCAAAGCGATGCTCGGCCAGCGAGTGGGAACACTGTGTCCCCTGGAGCTGCAGGGACTGCCACACTTCAGCTCCTACTTTAACTTGCTCCAACTGGCATTTTTTTATTTCTTCTTCTTTTCTAATTTAAGTTGCTGTGTGGGTGCTTATACTTCACACGTGTACAAACTCTATTCTTCTCAATGCTAGAAACACATTGCATGCACATACGTGTATTGTATTTATTATGACCAGAGCCTGCAGGACTGTGTGCATCTCAAGACAATGATGCTATCAAAAGTTACCTATTTCTTTTTAAAAATATCAGTGTCTTGCTCTAATTAGCCATATCACCCTAAATGTTTTAAATATAACCCACAGTGAATAAAGTTACAAAGAACACTTTCCACTTTAAAATATAAATACACTGAAATCACAGTAAAATCCTAAAACCAATTTTCAAACTACCACCACCTTTATGGAATACTCTCAGCAATCTTTTCCCCACCTGTCTAAATTTCTGGAATATATTTATAAACAGGAAAGGATTAGGCACTAATCCAAATAATCCCTTCCTAGAAATCAATTTCCACACACTGCAAGTTACTCTACCACTGTACCTTGACTACATTTGAATCTTCTATACAGTTCATAATTCAAACAGCAATATATTTCTTCTTTTAAGGGAAAACCTAATCAAAGGTGGCAACGATTTAGATTAAGGTATATTTCTATCAGACTATTTGAATAATTGCAGTAGAATATTACCAATATAATTCTGTCACGAAACATGACTAATGTTTCCCTGAACAGTACTTTTTTTGCTTGCTTGTTTTCAGCAAGGAGTAAGTGTTTATTTCACCAGAACAATAAAGTTTTAAACACTGGAAAAAATATGAATTATAAATTCATAATAATATTTAACACAAAGGAGTATTTCAGAAGTCAAGAAACCATGCATAATATTTAAGGAAGTTCAAGAACATATAAATGAAACCTAAACACGACTAAGTATTTTTGTCTCCAGGGAGATGCTATCAAGAGCTTCTCTCAAAGCACTTGGAGGAAGCATAATCCTGGTATCAGTGCTAAGCATCAAGATGAGGGAGTATTAATTCCCTAAGTCTTATTTGCTAATTGCACCATTTTTTTTAATGTTCTGTATAGGTTTGAATTATTTTTACCAGTCAGTCAGCACTGGGAAGCCTATATGTAAGAGATGAATGTAAACTCTAATACTTTATTGACCAACCAGCCATTAAGTTGGAAAAGCTGAACAATATTTGACATCCCAATACAGCAATTGTTGCCAGGGTATTTAAATTCTGGAATTCACAGAACTACAGAAAATGAGGTAATTCCTTTTGGCCTGAAAAATACTTCTTCCCATGTGGCTCATAAGACACAAATATTAGAGCTACTACATAAACTGCAAAGAATCAGCCAAATCATTATTCAACTCTGAATGATTTTTTTTTTTTTCAATGCAGAATTACCAAAAAAGTCTCTTCTCCCAGGAACAATGCAAAATAGTGCTGGACAGATACAACAGTAACCCCAGAACATCCTCTTAATACCACAGCAAAGCACTCATGATGCGGCTGCAAAGCCTATCAATGGAGCTATCCCAGAAACAAAGAAATTCTATGAATTCCTCTGCAGTTGTTTACTCTCTGTGTAGACAGGCCCAAAACACTCAGAGATGAATAACACTATGATCAGTATTGATGTCTAAATACCTTCACCCATCATAAAAGAGAAAAGGTTAGAAATGTATCTATATTCTAAGTTTTCTGGCAGTCAATTACCATACACAGGCCAAATAAAAACAATGCAGTCTCAACTCAAATAATGCCTTACTGATTCAAAGGTACCAACAAAACTGAGGCATATTACAAGTCTCAGAAGTGCAAATGCAACTCCTGTGGGTACATCTTGACACACAAGTGTGCTCACATGTTGGTATCAGATTTTAGTTTCAAAGTGACACTTGATTGATAAGATGCATCCACCAATGTGATACACTATTTACTTGGATATCAGTTGCCATACCCTTTTCTGATCTAAGCTCTTCTGTCTCCTTTTTCAGCCTTTCGATGTCTGCCAAAAGCTCCATGTTCTTCTTCTCAGATTCTTGCAATTTACTTCAAAAGAGCACAAAAAATGTATGTAAGTATTGAGAACCCAAGATACAAGTCACTCTTGTTCCCGATGTTCTCAAATACCAGAATAAATCTACTGGGACCTGTTTAGTTTACAGAAAAAAAGCCATTTATCTATTAAATAGGTTCTAATTTCTAAGTAATTGTGTGACCTTGTATCCTGTGAATGAGAAAAAAGACTGTATGTATTTTTATGTTTGAAAAAGCCCTGGTTTTCATTAAAATTTATTTGCTAATTAAGTACCTGTGATAGTAATAGATTCAGTTGAACTATTTTTTTTCTCAGTTCCTTTACAGTTAGTTGTTCCAGTGCTTTCTGACTCACAGCTGAGAGGTAACTCTACTCTGCAATTTCAGCACATTTCTCATTCTTGCCTGTCAAAGCAAACACTGGTTCTCCTGTTCTTATACAATTTCCAATGCTGCCTGTCATTACATTACCTGGCCTGAAAAACATTCAAGATAGGTGAGCCAGATGTTCCCATTTTACAGGTAACACACTTGAATCTCAGCTCTGTCCTACTGCTTTCCTAAAGCTGCAAAACACAGCAGTGCTCTGAGCTGAAGCTGGACACCTAGAAATAGAATGACTTCCTAACAACCCCTTTTGTTTCAGGCATTACACAACTCTGTTGTGGGGGTGGTGAGGTACTAGTGAGAGGTCTGAGGATGGAATAAAAGAATTCATAATAGTCCATTAACCACTGTTACTTCTTACTGTGCAAATAGATATGCAACAATTAAATAATAATAATGCAATAATTAAATTAATAATAATTAAAGTCAGCTAACCCAGTGCAGCTGTCAGCAGAATGGAAAAGAATTCTAAGACACAAACCCAAACAATGGATTTGGATATGTTATCACAACTAAGAGAGATCATGTTATTAAAGAGAACATGTTCCCTCTGAAAGTCTTCAAGATCTCAACTTTTCCCAGTAAGTGCTCAGCTGTTCAAATAATGAAGAGAGATGTTGGGTTTTTTTCTCATCTGGGTGTAGGAAATTGACGTATTGTTAATGATCAAATTTCCACAGACAAGACAGATAAAATAATGATTTGATGACATTTCCTGGGAGGTATCAAAGTAAATTTGCATGAGAACAATTCAGTCTTACCACTCTGTAGAGATACAGGAAGCTTTGACTTTGTTCAGCTCATCTTGAATAGCCTGTTTGGCCCGGATTTCAGCATCAAGAGCAGACTGAAGCTCCAGCCTTGCAGACATATCCAGCTTTGCAAAGCGCCGCATCTTCCAGGGCATGTCCTAGGAAAGAATCAACAAATTAGATTAGAAAGAGTAAGAGGAAAGGAAGTTGAACATGAGGAATGTAACTACATTCAACAATTACATTTCCCAGTCTATTATGTCCTTAATGTATGAGTTCATTAATTCCAATATAATCTAAAATTAAGAACAGTATTAGCAGTAGTAGTTCTCTTGAACTCAAGTAACAAATTTTATGTTTTATGCTGATCTCAAAAGCAAAGAGATTTTGTGAAATCTGGTTTTGACGTGTCTCAATTCAGATGACAGTCACGAAGGACAGCCACACTTCAAAAGTGAAAGACTTGAAGGTTTTCATGAACAAAAGCATTATTTCCTTCAATGAATTAATATCTGATTACAAAGTAGCTGCTTCAACTATAGCATAGATAAAATCACCTTATAAAGATATTGGTGTTTAATGAATTGATAAGCAGTATGTGGTTATTCAGAAGCTCTAGGAAAGCTTAAGCTTAAATGAAAATTAACATGGACTCTACAGATAGATTATTGCTGCAGCTGAAACTGTCAAATCAGTGGTTTTTCAAACAAAAAACCTTCTGAGATATGGAAGTAAAGTCTTACTGTAGCTCTTGCACCCAAACTGGAGTTCCTCAGGGCTTCCAGCTCTTCTGTCATTTTGGAGGCCAAAGCTTGAAGATAACCTCGAGCATCTTTTTCATCACTTACCCTAAACAATTACATAAGAAAAGATAAGGTGTTTTAACCAAAGAAAAAACAGAAGTCCCTTCAACAAACCAACAACCAGAAACAGATAAATACAGAATACAAAAAAAAAAGTCATAAAACATAAGGATAAAAACAACAACAACAAAAGTCCAAACAGAAAACCACACAGAACTAATTCTTTGCTGCTTTGTGAAGTTCCATTAAACAATATGCATCACTAAGACAAAGACTGAAAATTGAAGTACTACCTATCAGCTACCAGAAATTGAGACTGTGACAAAGAAATATTTCAACCTATTTTTAGGGAGTAAATTAAGACAAAATTCATAACCAGTAATTAACAATTCAATTGTCCAGATAATATTAGAACTCGTGGCTAACTTTACCGTAGTAAGTGACTAAGAGAACTAGTAGTTAAAACAGTGATGTAACTTCAAGAAGTGCTAATTAAACAGGGAGAGTCTACTTTTAATGTTATTAAACAGCATAAGCCAGAAGAGGCTGTCTCATCCACAGAGCTTGTTTTCTATCCAGACATGTTTTCTGAGTGTAAAGACAACACGGAGGAGACATGCCTGTTTTTCAGATTCTTTGATCATCAGTTACAAAGAAAGAACAACAACTTTCTGTGATTAATCACAACAGAAGGTTCTTTCTTCATTTTGCCTCAGGTGTTAACATAGAAAAGAAAGTTGCTAAAAAAATTAACTCACTGAGACTAAGTAACTTATGAAAAACCTAAAACAAACAAACAGAAAAAAACCCAACACCATTCCTCCCACCTCATTTCCTTACATGCCTGGCTCTAAAAATGTTCATTTTGCACACAGAAGAGCAATCCCAGTTCTTCAACACCAGGTCTTATGCAAGTCCCTGAGCTGCCTCAGAGACCAGGAGGGCAACACCACAGCTTGATCACAGTTCAGTCTTATCAACACCAAACACTGAAAAATTTAGGATCTGCAAAAAGTACTGAGACTCAATCAGCTTTAAATAAAATGTAGGAAAGTAGGAACATATTTTTTTTCTATTTCATTAGAATTAACTTATCATTGCTTCCTGATCTTTAAAAGTAACTCTAATCTTAAATCTGTTGGACTGGAGATGAGAGTTCCCCAGATGGTCAATTTTGTCTTGCAGTGATCTTCCACCAGGAAGTGATTCCGCCTTCGTGCCTACGAGGCAATGTAAGTTTTTCTGGTTAATACTACAGGATTCATACACACACAGAACATGGAAATGGTGCTGCTTCCATGTTTACCATCAATTATTAAAGTTTCAACACAGTTTTTTAGATAGCTGCCAGGAGGCAAGGAAGACAGGGAGCACATACTCTGAACTGTCATGGGCAAGGGAGGAACTGTAGAGCTTTCCCACAGCAGCTGTAGGGCAAGACCACATCATGAAAGCCATGGGCTAAATATCTGCAGGTTGTGGTGACTTTTGGGTGTGCAGTTTAAGGTTTATTTAAGGAAGACAGACTACTGTAATATAGAGGAGCCAACAGCAAAATTAGCAACCATTTCCCACAAATCTTTTCTCACACCCGACATGAAAACACAAGTATTTATTGGGCTTTCTCTTCTTTGTCTCTTGCTTATAATTTAGTTCAAGAGGTGGGGAGAAATCTAGGAAAACCCTACATGTCCTGACTATTAGTCAGTGAGAGCTTTTATATTAATAAATCACTGTTTTTCCCAAGTACATCAGAATTCAAAGGAAGCAGCATACCAACTTCTTTTTCCAGGACATTCTGGATGACACATTTTGACAACCAGATAAAGATAATCTGAGCCTACACAAACTACTTAGGCTGTAACAGTGGGCAAAGGATGTGAGAAGTAGCTAAAGATGCTTTTTGGAGGTAGTGGGTAAGTACATAATTAAATACACTGTAAAGAGAAAAAAGCTTAAACAGGAATAAAAAGAATGTGAGGCTCTCAAGGTAAGAGTAAGTTTTCCTAATGTATGAGGAGAGAAAGAGATTTAGGAATCAGCATTTAGTTTTCTCTATTTTTAGAGACACATAAAATCTTTGCAGAAAATAAAGGGCCCAATTTCTACATCCAATTTAATGATGTCACAGAGATTCTTCCTGATGGAAGGTGAGGAGACACTTCAGTTATTTGGTTTATGGTGCACAGAGCCCACAGGCTCCAAATGCTGAAAAGCTGCACATGCAAGCAAAAACCTCAAAAAGATGTTCCACAGACAAGCTGAAATCTAGAAAATGAAAACATAAAGAAATTTTTTACATATATTTGTACTGAGTTCAAGGGAATTCCTCAAGCTCTGGATGAAGCAAATTAAAGCAGTACAATTTGGAACTCGGGTGGTTTTGTTGTCCACTAGATGGCAAAATCCTTTCAATAATGACATATGTTATTAAACATTATGTGGACCCAAGAGCTCTTGGAGCTTTTTATTTGTTACTGTTTTGCTGGTGTTGTTCCATTTGGTAGGCTTTAAAAGACTAAAATAAAAAAAAGAGCAAAAACAGCAAATTAACTCTTACTAACCCTGCTCTCCTTGTTCTCATTTTGACAGAGGTGTGACAAGCACAGCAAGAGAGCTAAGAAGAGAAGTTCTACAGGTTCCACTCAGTCACTTCTTTCTTCACTGAAAATTTGGATTAACTGTTCTGTTTTCAATATAATTGCCCTTGAAAGTTTAGTTCCTTAATGCAAAGAAGAGCAATATGGTACAAATTCCTGTAAAGTTAAGTTTAACTTTTTGGCTGGAGCCAACATCATGAAAACCTTCACTGGTTGCTCCCTGTATGGTGTTTATCAGGATGTTCAAGAATTCAAACTCCTTGGGTCTCCTGCTGGAATACTTGGACCCAGAGGACTAAAGACTTTTGCTCAACAGAAGTGGTCTTAAAACCCTGGTGTCTTACACCAAGCTCTGTTTAACCTGATTTTAAAACACCAAGGAACTCTGAGAGTCATGACTCCTGTATTCTTAATGCTTTTAAATTTCTGTTGTCATATCAGTATGCTCAAGGCTCCAACTTGATTTTTAATTTTTCCCCTGGTGTCTCCAATAAAATCTGTTTTTAAAAAATACTTCTCTAAAAATTTTTAACACTTCCCTCTGCTCCCAAGCCCTGAAATTTCATCCTGCCCTCCAGAATTTCTATTTTGGAGATAATGAAATTCTGACTATTCTTACCTCAAACATAGCACATTTCAGAATTTTTCATTCTTTGAGCTTTTTAACAGGTGAAGATGCATAGAGTATTTTCTATATTTTGTTCACAATTTGTGTGTGAGTTTTTTTTCCTGAGGGCAAACAGATTTTAAAACAACCAAAAAACCCCAACCCAAATTTCAGGGCATTTTTAGGTTTGATTTAGTTTAGAAGTGTTGGGAGGGGGTAGTTGGTACTTTTTAGTTTTTTCCTTTCGGTGGTGGTTCTGTGTTGGGGATTTTTCAACGAGATCAACTAAGATAAAACTAACAATAGTACAAAAAAATCTGGCTGATAAGGAAAATATTAATTAAATATTGTTGTAAACAATTGTGAGTGCTTTTGGGCAGCTGAATCTAAGCCTAACATCCATTCTATAGGTAAAACTGGAAGAATTCAGATCATCTACATAAACATACACAAAACCACAATTAATTATCCATCTGATATGAGTTTTGTAGGTTTGCTTTTCAACCTGTGGTAAGAAAACCAGACTTCTAGAGTACTAGTCACAGGATTTATTGAGTTGTCTAGCTTAGGATTTTTACAACTAGGTTAGATTAATCCCTCCCAAGTCAAGATTCCTGCCAACTACATTGGGAATTACTACTGAGGTTCCCAGCGACCTCCTTTCTGCACAGTACAGAAATACGGTACCACGGCTATTTAAAATATTCCTTTTTCGAGTGACTGCATTAACCTCCAGTGCAATTAATCTCCTTCCCATCTCCCACAGGAAAATTTATAGCCCACTATAAAAGCCTCAATATTTCTTACTCTTGTCAAGGAATGATGAGTGATTTGGCTAATATAAACTCGTCAATATAATAGCTCCATTAAGGCTGAATGATCCGTGAGGGTCTGTTGAGTCCACAATAGAATTTGCAGTCAAAGTCTGATACAAGTGTTTATATTAAAATATTGCCTTGTTTATGGTATCTTGAGATAGCAACAGCAAGATTAAAAGGTTTTCATACATTAATCCTAAAGATACAATAAAGCACAGTAAGAAAGCAAAGAAAGGCTAAAGGGAATGTGATAAGCAATTAAAATTACTCACAAGTTATAAAATCTGAGAGAAACAGCAATTTAGAAGGACCACAGGAATCATGAAGAAAATCACAAATCTTAACCATCTGAACTGTGAATTCAATGTAGTTTCTTTAGAAGTATCCTTTAGATGGCAAAGTATTTAAAAGAATTTAGGAACTTCTTGGGCTTGTGTTACTCCAAACTAAAACAAGTTCAAGGGCTAAAACAAGTCCCTTGCACTACTACAGGCTCTGAGCAAACTGTTTACAAACCCAGTAAGTAATTCTATTACTGCCTCCTGTCATTCCTGGATCATGGTACAAAAAGAACATGGCAAATTTTAGGAGGTAGAAATAATGCACCCAAAATAGATATTTTAATATGCATTTTGAGATCTGTTAAGTTTTGAAAAAAGAGAGAAATATGTTAAGTTTTGAAGAGAGAGCCCACAAATTCTCCCTTACTTTGCTAGCTCCAAGGCATTCCATTGTCACACTGAAGATGTGGACAGGTACAGACTTGAATTGTATATTCTTCTGAGGGAAACACAGGCTTGTGACTGATTAAATAAGATTAGTTTTCTCCAGAATTAGGTGTGGGTTTTTTCTTTTAAAATATTTATCATTATAATAGATGCTTAAATACTTCATATAGCAGCCATGTTCCCCAGAGAAGGGCCTAGTGCTGAATTCTAAGAACAGCAGATGGACATGACCAGATTATCTGGGTAACACATGGAAAAATCTAAACATAACATGGAAAAAATGCGACCTAAGATAAGGCCTCACATAGCTGAAAAAAATTTAACATAAGCAGAGAAAAGTATGGAGGGAAAATTGAGATGTGTTTAGTGATGAAAAACTGGAACCAATCCAGACTTAAAATTCCCTTAATGTTTGCCCTCAGTATTTCTATTTCTTCCTTTTCATATAATTCTTTAATTTTTAGTTCTGTACCATTTAGAAGACATTATGTTATCATAAGGGATCAGTAAAATTATGCTTGTCATTCAGAAAGTTGTCTTGCATGTTCCTGTTCTTTTTCACCAAGTATCTTCAGAGCTAATAAATAACTGAAGCCCAAAATATTTTATCCTTTACAGTGACATCCCTAACATGAAAAATGCTTTATCATTTGCCTGAACCACATCAGTAATACATCTTAAAATATTAAACACTCTCATAAAGTAAAGGAGAAGGTACATTCTTAATGGCTGTTGGTATATTTTTACATTGTATTAAGTGGAACAATCCATAATTAATTCTGATTTGTCGTTTCCTATAACTGCCAAGTTATATGAGTGTTTTCACATGTAAATCTGAAAAATTGTATTTGATTACCTAGGTGCAATATGACAGATAAGCACTATCATAAAGCAATAAGGAATGTGAAATTATAGACTTGTCTCACTTGTTACCTTGATTTTTTTTCTGAATAAACATTTCCAGTTGGCCAGAAATTAAAAGTTGTTTAAAAAACCAATTATATTTTTACATTAAAAAAAAAATAAAAATTTGTGACTCAGGTTGTTCACTACTATCAGTGTTATGAGTGACAAAATTTAAAAGCAACACACACAAAGTAGGCCCTTTACATTTTTAAACTTCTGCTACAAATACAATACCTTGGGACAAACTGGACTTCATAGCACAGATCAGCATTACATACTTTTAATGCAACAAACATTGTTTAAAACACAGTGGAAACCCAGAGGATGGCCCTTATGTCTTATTATATAGTCACATGGAACTACTGAAAAGCCAAACTTCTCTATATTTGGACAACAAAATTGAACTAACTGGACAACAATACCAAACTAGGTTTCTCTAAAGCAATGTTTCCCATTTTTGACTGGACACAACAAATTAGATTTTTTTCACTAACACGAGACAGGAAAAACAGGGAGGGAATAATCAATCAGTAACAGAAAACACTAGTACATCATGAAGTGTATCTTCCCAGAAGTGGATGATCTGTAAAATAAAATGTCTGAATGCAAACTGGTTTTGTAGATGTGAAACACTGCAATGGACCATTAAAGGTGAGGGAAGATAAACAGTCATGAAGAGGAAAAATAAAGATAGATGAAAAACTCAGAATACACAATCTTTTTCTCCTAATAATTTCAATCTTTTTTTTCTTCTCTTTAATTCAATAGAATTGGACAGAAGATTCTAAAAAGAGAACATCATTATTTCGCAAAAGTACCATTACAAACATCACTTGACTGGATTAGGGGTATAGTCTCAAATAATCTCCTTGTGAAAAAATCACATAAAAGTGGCACTGTATTTGTTTCATTCTGCCACATGCCAAGCAGAGGAAGGAAATTAATGCCAAGACACAAACACTCAGCCACTACTTTTCCCAGGCTTGCTCCCTCTCCGAGGTGTGAGCTCAGCACATGATTCCTTTCAGCATTCTTCCACAGCCACAAGCCACACCCAATCACCATGATTCTTCTGCTCTTTGAAAAGCTCTATTTGGTGAGACACTTTCACTCTTAAGGAGGAATACAATTTTCTGGATTTGTATATTATTAGAATCTCAGCCAAAACCCCAGCAGAATCCCAGACGGGTATGAGGTTTTACCTCAGCACTTCTAAGTGCCATGTGCAAAGACAAAAACTCAGCACCAGCCCCACCACACCCTGAGGGGTTTCTGTCATGCCATGAGAGCAGAGCACTCACCACTGAATGATCTCAGTGATTTGGGCCTCCCAGTGAGCCACGGACTCCTTCTTATCAGCCAGGTCTCTCATCTCTTCCTCCAGCTGCCGATTATTCATACTCAGCCTCTCAAACATGGTGGTGAGCTGAAGGAGAATTTAAACAACACGTTAAAGCATAAACTACTGTGACTACATCTCTGTGCAGACTCAAAACCACATGTTTCCCTCTCCCACACCTTGCATCTGCTTTAGAAATTGGTACTGGTCATAACAATAAACACCATATAATGATAAAAACCAGAATCTCCTCTAATATAACCTCATATAAGAATCTCTCCTTGTATAACCTTAGCTGTACTGAAAAGCCACTTTTAAGGACTTGAACAACATTTTTACTCTATCAATTTAATGAGTTTTCTGAGAATTAAGTCTCCAAATACCTCTAAAACTCTTAGGTTTCTGCTTTGCACCATATAGATGTGAAATGTTCTGTATAGAAAAATCTACACTAGAAGAGCAAAGCAAAGGCATAAAAATAGTTATGGCTCAGATAAGGTTGTTGAACCTCTCCCTTGTTTAGTAACCATGGAGAGAGAGACTGAACAGACACAGGCATGAGACAGTCCTGAGATTCTCCAGGTGTCTCACATTCTCTTATTTTTTTATTTGACTTACTTGCAGACAGGGAAATTGAAATTAAATGCACATCTCTACATACAATATGTTATACCTAGCAATTAACCTCTCTCATTCAAATTGCTGCCATTCATACAGACACATTCTGCAAGACAAAAGTCACAGCTAACCCAAGCTCCTATTGGGACCTAAACCCTCATTATGTTAAGTAATTATTCAGAAAGTCAAATTGGAATCAGAAACCAGATAGACTTTATAGGGAGGCCTGCTTAGGAGAATGAAATCTCAGGTGAAAGCTTTAGTGCTGACATATATTAACAATTCAAAATTATAAAAGAATGGCCAATTTAAAATCTATTTTGCTTTTTACTCCAAATATGAGTAAGTCCACACCCTTTTTATCATTTAAATGGGTGTATAATTTAAATATGCCTACTTATTATATGTCATTTGACAGAAAAAATACAAAGGCAATGGGGAAAGAGAGAGAGCAGAAAAACTATCAAAGTGACTAGGCTCTTTCTTAGTTTTCTTGGCCTAAACCTACCTATAGGCATATATAATGTCTGTCTTATACTGGTATGAAAATATACTGTAATTTAAGCACAGACATGCAAACATGCTTACTTTGAAGAATATTGTACTTTCATCATATTTTTAGAAAAACTAATGCATTACAAAAGGAATAGACAAGTTTAGCAAGACTTGAATAATGCACAATGAACTTGAATAACCTGTCAAAATGAACAATAAAGAGACAATCCAAATGCACGAATCATAATTATTTCTTGCTCAATACACTTCAGTTAATATCATTTGTACTTTTTAAGTATCTCAAAGTAACACTTAATCTCAAAGGGTAGGAGGGGTCCTGGTATTTCAAACGATTGACATGCAAATATATTCTAAGTAATCACATAATTAACTATGTATTTTTATATTTAGGTCATACAATGAAATAATCTTTTTTTGTTGGCTTACAGTGCTGTCTTGAATTAATCCTACCAAAATGTAAAACCATCTAATTCCATTCCCACATATTACTCATATATGCATATATATATATATATATGCACATGCCTTCTCAAGTTCAGATGCATATAGATATGCCATTCAAATCTAATATTAATGACCAATTTTTTGTGTAAAATCAATTTCTACTTTCAGTTAAGAGTTAGTAATAACCAATGCAGCTCCATATTGTCCAATCTGCACATAGCATACAATAGTTGTATATTCAGGGCTCAACTTATCAGCACTTACCTTATCAAGTTCATTTGTAAGTTTTTTGTTTTCTTCTGTCAGCAGAATCTTTTCTCGTTCATACTTTTGTTTGAACTCTGTTTCAAATTCCTCTCTTTCACTTTGGCTAAGAAATAAAGTGAAACAGAATTAGAGAGTTTTCTATTCTAACTCACCCCATTATTCATTTAAACACAAAGAGATCAATGCACACACATGTCGAAGGGAAGTACTACATTGATAATAGCACAGGCTATTAAAATTAAGCAGTTTAATATACCACCATTTTAGGATTGCAAGCCAGCCTGTTAAATTTTAGATTTAGTACAGAATCCCTCAGTACAGAATTAACAGAGCTCCACCAAGCCAGTGTTTATCAATCCACTTACGCAGATTTTATTCTACAGATGTGTCCTTCACACAATGAGCAGACCAAAGTATGTGTCGGACATTGTAAAATGCTCAGGGCACATTCTCAGCTCACATGATAATTACTGTAACACGTACATTTCCATAATTCCAAGTTTCACACAGAATGACAGGCAAAAATGAACACACATGAAACCAGAGCACATAGAAGCTAAATGAGAGCACTTGGGCCTGGGTCTCTGATGAGAAAAGCATATATGGGCTAGTCTTGGGGCAATTTAGTACAGCTCAGAAGTCATATGTTAACTGTTAATTCAGGTATCATATACTCATTATGAGCAAAAAGTGGATGGATACCTTACACATTCCTAATATCACCATATTCTACAGCAAGTTTGGACCATTCTTTATGAGAAGGTCTCACGGTAGCTGTTTCACCCCAGACCTTCCCTTCTCCCATGGATGTCATCCAGTGGAGAACCCCTGGCTGATTCTGCTTAATATAACTTTGATCTTGCACAATGGATGTGAGAACCTGAAAACAAACAAAGCTGCAGGCACTCTGCTAAAAAACCCATGGAATTTCCTTTAAGTGGTGCACAGCAATGTTTTAGACGTGTAACTCCCACCTTGCATCTACTGTTTTCAGATTCACTAGCCTTGCATCTTGTATCACCTTTTTATCAACTATTCACTGACAGAAAGTTCCTCAGTAGGTTGATATAACTATACTATAAATGCCACAGATACAGGAAATATCCACTCAGCAAATACGACTGTCCAGTCTGAAAAGACTTGGAAAAGTGCTCAGTATTAAAGGTTAACTCTGTAAAATTAAAATCCAGGGGAAACCTTGTCTTGAGCACTGCAACTTTTTTTTCTAGATAATGATCAGAATTTTACACAATGCAAACATAAATAACATTCTTGGTTCTTTCCTGAGATGCAAAACTACTACAGCTTTGCCTAATTGAGAGAACACTCTCCAAAGATGAGAAATATCAGTGGTTATAATGAATTCAGCTAAGAGCAATGCTGCTTTGAATTTCCTACTCTTAATTTGAAATTCATTTAGTGCTTCAACCACTCTTTGAAATCTAGTACAACATGTCAGACTTATGGTGAAATTCTACATTGCCAGGCATCCTTTGAAACATAACACTTCATCCTAGTAAAGTTACATACTATCTCACTGTTTAAATGCCAAGTTTGAAATTCACCACCACTCCTTTTCTATATCAACAGATTCCATGCATATGATGAGCAGTGTAGGGAAAAGACAGGAAGAGATTAAAGCATTGGCTGTCACAGGAATTAATAACAGCTCCTGCTCCTGTTTTCAAGGCGTAGATTCAAATCTGATTTTGGAGACAGAAGACCAAACTAACTTTTAATGAATTTCTTTTATACAGCTTTCATGGGTTTGTTTAGGAATTTTTTTCAGTATTGTGTCTTAAATTTATTCCTTTAAGGCTTTAGGGCTCAAAGCAGCCATAAATGGCAGTGGATTAAGGATGCTATGCATTAGTGAAAGAGCCCAACATGTTTGTGATTTTCTATATTTTACATTCTTAATTCAGCTGGTGATTGCGATTACCCCAGTAAGTCAGATTGCTACAGTATAATACAGAAATGAAGATAAATTTGAAATAGAAGAATGTGGGTATAATCCATCACACCCAAACAGCAACTCGGCAAACAACAGAACTGTGACAGACTCCATAGGTGTACCTCGGACAGGCAGCAAGATGAAAATAATGCTTTTGCTTTGAAGCTTGGCATGCTCCTCTCCCTTCAAACTTCTCACATCTAACATTTAGCTATGTGCCTCCTCTACAAGTTAAGAAAATATACACAACCTAGCTTTCCTTTTATCAGTAAAACTGCAGCAAACCACATGCAAGCAATGTGAAATACTGTTTTGTGGTATCATTTTGTCACTCCAGCTCCTTATTGCATCTGAACAAAGAGGCCAAATATTTTATCTTACTGCTTTGAAAACAAGAAGAATAGACCTGAAACAAACACCAGCCCCCAGGCTTCTTTATATCACACAATTTAAAACTAGCAAATGGTGTTCTATAAAGCTCTCTGCTTTATAAATCCATCATTAAATGACAGGCCTAAAAGAAGTTTCTACAAATGTGATTTATTTTACACAGTTTCTTGCATCTTCTTCTGAAATACTTCCTAATGACAATTCTAAGAAATGGAATTTAGTGCTACACAGACCACTGTCCTGATACTGTGCTCCTCTGCTTCCAACTTTAATAGCATGCAGTTCATGAGACTTCAGAAAACACAATCATTTTGTACAGGAAGGTAATCTCCCTTGAAGACTTCTGCTTTGGAAACAGCAGAAGTTAGAAAGCTTAAAATTGAAGGAAACAAAGAAAAATATCTATTTAAAAAATGCAAACCAGAAACCACCAACGTGCAAGTTACACAAAAATCGATATACAGATTTTGTCAAAGCTCTTACTGATCCTTGCTTAGAATAACCTATGTAATTCACTCATCTTACACAGTAATACAATCACATCCTCTTACCAAGAGCTTTTTTAATATGCACTGGAAATTATTTTTAGACTACTAAAATATTTTTGCCAAACTGTATAAGCACACTTCAACTCCACGCCCACCCCAAGCCTATTGTTGAAATAATTCCACTTATTTCAGCACAAAGCCTCCAGGTGCTTCCTTTTCAGTGCTTACATTCAACACTTCTCTACTGGAAGACTCACAAAAAGCTTTTCATGCCAGACTACAAAAGCTAAAACCAATATGGATAACCAGAAACAGAAAATCTATGTTCTTTTAAGGAAAACTACCAAATATTGATTAGCAACAGCAATTCCTAAATTCCTAATGCTTAAGCTTCCCTTCTAAATTGCAGAACTCAAAAAAATAGCATAACTTGAACAGTGGACTTCTGCCTTTCTGTGGAGTCCTAATGCTTGCATGAGATTTTGCAGATTTGTTTAACAAAAGACAGATAAGATCAGGCCATCCCCAAGCACTGAACATGTGCTTGGACACCTGACTGAACATGGTGCTGCAGCCCTTGCTACGAGGAGCCAAGAATTGGATATTGGTTATGTGACACATTTCTGCTCACACTTTAAAACCTCCTCTTACACAAACACTTGAAACACACACAGAAACACATGGCTATGACAGCACCCACTGTAGATCTGTACCCAGTTCTTTTTTTATTTATAGAGAGAGACCAGACTGAAAGAGAGTTCATGAACTAGCTAGAATGGACATCTCATTAGAATGCCTGCAGCTGTACAACATCAGAATTGGGAAAGGAGGAGTTTTTCATTTGGTCACTGCTTGGAGGTATGATCCTTACAAACAGTTTAACCTGCAGAAAGCAATTCATGATTCTTTATTTAATAGTCCTCCTTCTGAGACACTGCTGCACTTAAAAGAGTGCCATACAATCACTTTTATATGTTACAAGACAGAATAGCCTTTTGTGCATTTGTAACTCATTGGTCAGCGAGACCATTAAATTATGTCACAATGAAAACACGCTGTTGAGGCAAGTTTCATCTCTCCACCCAGAACACAGCAGCAAACTCCTGAGCTGTTAGTAGGTCCAGCCCATTGAATAGCTGCATGCTAGGAAGAAACAGCTTGTGCACTGCATTCTAAGCCGTATGATCTGTGATCCCTGCTGAATACAATTTACCAGACATGCAGTGTTTCCACCTCTATTTGCATAAACTTTTTGGAAAAAAACTGTATTTAATTTACCACTTATATTTAAAAGTCTTGCTATGGTGTGGCTAAGCTCTTAGCAGGGACTTCTCCATGGTTTCACTCATCTGCCATCTTGCTACAGCAGCAAAAAAACTCATCTATATTAGTGTCTATGAAGCATTCCAAATTTTTTATGAATGAACATGAGCATGTTCAATCTATAACTTATTCCCACTACTACACTATCCAACAGAAAAACTTGCTTTTATTGATGAATGCCTCAAGGAACAATCTCAAGGCCGGTTATAAGCTCCACCATGTCAAAGAAATAAAAGCAGGTCTGACAAATTACCATGTCAGGAGAGATAAAGCAGCTTACGCCCACAGTAGTCTGCTGACTGATGTTAACACTGGTTGGAACCCAGCATGGATTAGCCTCAGCTCACATTAAGTGACTGTTCCTCTGCTGGCAGAAATGTAAACAATACTTGATCTCTAACACATTGGTTTTGCATCAAAAGATGAAAATACCAAATACAAGAAAAATGTCGAAAAACTGTTTTAAAGTGCGACATAAGATTCAGGGGTCACCTCACCCCGAGCAGCAAGTCTGTAACTCAAGTTACATACCCTGGAATGGTCAGCCAATAAAACAGGCCTGGGTCAAAATTAACTGTTTCAGTACAAGGATGTGGAGTTTTTGTTCTGTTCTGTTTTTAAAGGTGACTGGTTTTAACCCTGGTATCAACTCAGCCAAAATGCAACAGCCTGCATTACACTTAAGGAAGTGACAGTGTGTTTTGAACAATACTAGAAGACTTCAAAGGGTTAAGAAAAGGTAAATTTCATAGAATACTCACTTTTCTCTTCTGGTTTTCTCTAACTTGTCTTTCAAAACCATGATCTCCTTCTTGAGGGCAAGCTGCTGGCTCTCTGCATCCCGCAGTTCTTTCTTCAGACTTTTTATTTCATTAGCATGCATCATTTCACGTTTAGATAGTTCCTCTTCATAGAAAACACTCTTCTTTTCTAGGTCAGCCTTTAATTTAGTGATCTCTTGCTGATGTTCTATACTGCTTACCCCAGGTGAGCGACCAACCTGTTTTTGCTAAAATAAACAGCCCCAAATTAACACTCAAGAATGCTGAAGACGATACTTAATAACAACTCAATATTCCAAAGTCTTTGTTTAGAAATATCCCATTAGAGCCTTGAGTTAAACACATCTACCTCAATTTATTTCAAAATTTTTTAAGAGCATAAATTGGAATGACACTCTATTACTTTGTTATTTAAGTGCAGTAGTAGTTTTCAAGCCACTGAAAATATCACCATTAAATGCCTCTGGTCACGTTCTGACTCCCCTTAAATGCAGGCAGAAAGTGACCACAGAATTAAAGACCTTCATGCTTCCTCTGACATAGCTGACAGCAACAAGTTGACGTGTGACTTTCAGAAATACAGAATATGGACAAGGATATACACTTAATATATTCTGAAGGAAAAAAATTTCCGGAAAAGCCGTACTAAGACAAGCAGAGGCTTAACTGAAGGCTAAAGTCTAGCTACAGAAACACTATATGAATTGTATCAGTCAGGAGGGAAACCTGATCTATTTTACTTAAACTGACCACTTCTATCATAGTGGATTAATAGGAAAAACAAGCTTTAAACAAAAAGAGTAATGACTTCACTTTTCACAGCTCTCTTAGTGAAGTCTTTTGGCATTTCAATAGTCTTCACATACTGCTTCAGGATACATACGCATTTGCACCAAACTCACTAGACTCAATGTCCTGCCATAACACAGAAAAGGAGCAAGATCAGGTTCAAAATGAGATAGTGGCATAACATGCACTGAAATCCAAGTATGGAAATAACTTCTTCATGTCAACATATGGACAATTTGGTTTGGAGTTTCTTCTGGTTTTTAAAATATGTAATTAAAGAAAATGAAATTAATAAAAACACTGTTTTGAGAAAGTGCAGGTGACTGGAGAACCTATTTCCTCACAGTGACTGTGTCATACCTTTCAGAGGATTGATGATATTTTGTTAATTGTACCTCCATTCTTAGCATGAGATGTTAAAAACTTCTCAGTCACCCTTCATTTGGCATGGCTTTGGATAATTTTCTTTTCTTGCTGTATGAACAGGCTTTAAGAGCTAAATGTCATTGTAGAACATTCTGATGAGCTGAATTTGTACCATGACAAATTCCGTGAGAAAGCTGGGCCTTGCTGTTTGTGTCAGCAAAAAACTGCAAAATCTCCTACATGTATGAGCCAGAGATGTGCTGCTACTGCACTGTTTTCTCCAACTCATCAAAACAACCATCTGGTTTGATCTAAGAGTAAAATCCTGCCCTCAGGATGCAGAACAATAAACTGGAGAAGGAAGATGCCATCCTAATAGGAGATGCTTTGGAGAAAGAAAGATTTTTTTCTTTTTTAAAAAGCAGCATAGGAATTTTCTTTCATGCACAGGCAGTATGGAACTTGTTTGTTACTGCCCAACATCCTAAATTGTTCACACATACAGGGCAATGGAGAGCACAAAAAATTTAGGCTTTGCAACATCCTCTAGCAGGTACATAAAATGTTTTAGTGGAATTGCACATTTTTTACTACAATGAAAAATGAAAAGATACTATTGCAACCATAAGAGATGGAGCAGTAGAAGAGAAAGCCCAATGGTATTGAACAATGGCTTAGAAAACTAGAGAGATATATTAAACAGAAAATACATTTTTAATGGATGTTTTTAATAGATGTTTTCATACATGCCTATTTGAAATGGACAAATGGTGCAACTGAGACATAATGCACCTCCTGGCACATTGACAGCTGCTGTTTAATGCACCCCTCTTGGCTAACCAGGCACACTGCTGACTAATATTGAGTCTGATTTTACTGAAAATCTGAATACATGACATCCACAGGATCCCCTCTGTCCACACACTTGACTGACAAGTTTGCAGAGCCCCAGCAGGTTCGTGCTGCAGCACTTGGCTGGACAGAAGGCACACTGCCTTCTTCCCAACAGGCTCTGTCTGCTTCTTCCATGAACTCTGGCATTATCCTTTACCACAGACTCTGCTCCCTTCCTGAGGAAGCTGCACCCAGCCCTCTGCACCTCCCCAGATGATCTGAATGAGAGTTACAGTGGCACAGTGGGCTGCCTGTAATAAGCAGGGGTAATAAGGGGGTTCACATCAGCCAACAGCTTTCTTGTCATTTAAGTTCTTCAGAATCCCCTCAGGTGACTGCATGTCTGACTCACCTGCCAGCTCTCCTGCTCCGTGCAATCATCCCAGACACATCCAGCTCATCTGTCCAGCCTGCTGCAAAGAACCCACTGCGGGGCAATCTCCCCTCCTTCAGCAGTGAAGTCTGACACACAGAGGACTTGTGGAGCATTTTATGCCACAGCTCTATTAGCTCAGAGATTGCCTTTCCCATCCCTAAGCAGCCCCATGTGTTTCCTGAGGCTTTCTGCTTTGGATTTAGAGAACTCTCTACAATCACTCTGAGCATCCTCTGCAAAATACTTCCTAAATTCTCTTTATTTAGCTTTCAACGTCCTCTTTACACTTAACCTTCCATAATTTACTGTCTCTTCTATTCTCCTCATCTGGGGAAACCTTCCCTTCTTCTTTAAATACTTTTGTGTAAGAGAGCTCCCTAAATTTAACTAAGGAGTCATGCAGAGCTTTTACTGAATGGACAGTGCAGTATCACAACAACCACTCATGATCCAAAGTGTGCTTACTGAATTGCAAAATATTACCAAGAAGGCTAAAATTCCCTTTTCCCCATCTGACAAACTTGCCCTGCTGTTATAAATCAGTGTATCATTTATTCTCAACAGATCTCCCATAAATTCTTCTTGCCTCTTAAATTGTCATACAAACTCTTTGCTGATGGTGAAGATTCATGGGAGCTGAAGAAAACACATGTTAATTTGGATTAATGAAGTTTTTACTGCTGTGAATTCAGATTGTTGTCTGAATTCACAGCAGTAAAAACTTCATTAATCCAAACATCATATTGAATGAATTTCCTTATTTTCTTTTAGCAAAGGAAGGCCAAATAGAAGAATGTTTGCAAAAAAACATCAAATTTTCTATGCCATAACTTAATGTTGATGAATGTCCCAGAGAATTCTAATGAAAAAAGATTTGGTTGCTCATTTCAATTAAAATCAGACTAGGACTAATCTCACATTTTGCCCAAAAAGTTTGGAATTACCCTACTGCATGAAACATTTGGAACAGGATTTTGCTGTGAATGAACAGAAATCCACATAAGTAAATTAAAAACTTTCTATTCAATTTTTGAGAAAGCCTAACTTCTCTAGAGCACTGCATGAAAAGCTAAATCACAGAATAAAATAACAGTTAACATTCTTGGCTGCCTTAAATTTCTTCTTTTAAAATCACATGCACATGTGAGCAATCTCATCAATATAAACAAAGACTTCATCCTCAATGTTGCTCTTGGGCAAAAATGCCTCATCCTCTGGCTGAGAGGCAGAATGTACTAAAACTGTTCCTGTATGGTTACATCAGTTGACAACTATTGTGCAGGAAACATGAGGAACAACACAGCAGACAGAACACCTACACAGAAACCTGCCTAGATTGCAGTTTTATCTTCAAATATTCAACCATCCTATGCTAAAATAAAAAGGCTTTTAACAGGTAAAGTTAAGCAAAGTATTAATGGAAGCAATGTGGTAATACAAAATTGATTATTAAGAAATAGCACATCAGGCAAATGTTAATTTTTCTGGGCAATAATGCAATGCATGCCTGCATTCACATTCAGCACCAACTGAAATGACAGACTGACAAAACCCTTTTGTCCTACATCTGAAAGCAATCAAACAGATCCAAGTCCTACTTGACTAGTAAGTTTGCAGGTGTTAATATCAAAACAGACTAACCTTTAGCCCTTCTACTTCACTTTCCAACTGTTTAGAGTACTGTTCACTCCTCTCTCGCAATTTCCTGTCTTTGGATGCCTCAGCAGCTGCAGCTTCAGCTTGGACTTCCAGCTACAAAAGTACATACGTTTTTAATAGATAGGATTCTGCATTTTCTTTTTTTCAAAATCTATTGATGGTTTTCAATATAAGAGAGAAATCTTCAGCACCAAACTGAATACTTCAAAGTCTTAGAAAACAAAACTGGTACTGTTTGAAACAACAGACAAAATGTTAAAGATTTACAAATTTAAAAAAATACTCAGAAATCCTTACATATAACTTATTTCATAAGTCTAAACAGTCTTTTCACCACTTACTTCTTTTTTAAGTCTCTCTGTTTTGCGTAACTCTTGCTTTAAACTTTCTACTTTTTGCATCATCACTTCTATTTCTTCCTCCTTATCTCGGAGCTGGCGGGCAAGCTTTTGTTTTTGAGAGTGCAAGTCTGTCAGCCGCTCGTTCATCTCTGAGAATTCCTGCATTGCCAATTTCCGCTGGCTGTGTGCATCTTTCAGCTCTTTGGCTTGGGATTTTAATCTGTCACTAGACTCTGCCAGTTCCTACAGTTTAAAAAAAGAATTAAGTAATAAACCTAGAAAGCTACAAGGCCAATTATGTCTTTGGATGAGCATCTAACACTTTCTCCAGAGTGAATAGAAACTGCCTATTCATTTTGATTTCATGAATGCATCTACAATATAGATTGCATGCCTCTATAAATAAGGAAAGAGGCATGTTTTACACTACTAGAGTTAGCAAAACTCCATAAATGTAAACCAAGTAGGAATTGATTCCATTATTACAGGTAAACACAATGGTTTTCAAGCATTTGCATTACCATATAAAAATACCTCGCCTTCTTAATGCAAATGCCATTAGCATTGGTTTTTAATAATTACTTAAATAAATTACAAGAATCTCAAGTGCTAAATGGTTAAAATTGAAGGGGAAACTCTGCTCTATGAAAATTATTACTCAAAAAGCTTTAGAAAACTGGCCTGCAATGGCAAATATGATTTCCATACATTGTACCTTAAAATCAAATATCAGAGAAAGTTTCAGGCAATAAAACACTGCAATGAATAAAAGCAATATATGATAACTATTCTTTTCAAAGAATCAGCATGAAATAACACTGCTAGAGCAGTGATAACTCCCCATCACAATACCTCACAAAGCTTGCTGTGCCCTAGATTTGTGTCAACACACTACCAACGAGGAACCACAACAGTTTAAATAGTTCCATAATGTTCAGTTAAACCAGAGCAGAAAAAAGAGGCGAGGAAAAGCAAATTTCAGGATTAAAAAAAAACACCAACTGGAAGAATTAATATTTGGCACTGATGACAGCCCCATAAATCTAAACATGATTCTAAGGATGTTAAAAAGAGGTCCTAATCACTAAGAGTTGGTTTAGAAGAGAGATGGTCTTTCTGGGACAAACTGGGAGCTTTTAAAATTTTAAGAGCCTTAAGGGTCAGAAAAAACAGTGTTAAACACAGCTGGCACATCAACTTTAGTGTGGACTCTAAAATACTGGGCCAATATGATCACAATGAAAAACAGGTTTTATGTATTTCACACCTGATTACAGGTTGATTTAATAAAGAATACAAAAAAGAGCCATGAAAAATAGTATGATATACATTAAGAAAATGAAGGATCAGAGAAGAAGAAACAAAACCCAGTATTCTTTAGCTGTAGTTATTTCAAATTACTTTTCAATTTTCATACTTGGCAATTTTTCACATCTCTCTCTGGAAACACTTTGGTGACACAGCCTTAATACCATATTCTTCACATTAATTTCACTGTTAATGTCTCACCCATACTTCAGATTAAATTGTCGGGAATAGTTCTTCTCTAATCTGTCTTCTAACCCCCATCATTATCAATTAAATGTGAAGCTGTAAAACGTTTTTTGCAGCCACCATGCAATTTGGATTATGGAGTTGTTCACTCTCTGGAAGCAATCACTTAGGGAGCACCCAGCAGTCATACAGATGTGTTAAATAATGTCCTTTTCATCAACAAAAAAAAAGGCAGAAAGCTAAGTAGGTCATGCTACACACTTGTTACCTGCTCATTAGTTTTACTCTTGAAAGTTATTACAAGCAAAATGAAGAAAAAACAGTCTTAAGGGTTTAGAACAGTTGCTGACAAAATGATTTTACCTTATTAAGATCTTCTCTCTCTTGCTTCAGCGTTCTGACTTGCTTCTCAAAAGCCTTTATTTGTCTGGAAGCATCATCCAATTCCCGCCTTGCAGTGCTGGCCTCCTCAAGCTGCTGTTCTAGCTGACCAGATTCTAGAAAAAGCAGCAGAACTCTTAATACTCTAAGGGAAAAATCATATTTCTAGAACAGCATGGCCTAGCTGCTTGAAGCCCCTTTGACATTTTTTCTGGTTTCCATTTGATCACAAAATAAGGTTTCTTATCAGGTTTAGAAAAGGGAATAGGTTGTTTCAGCTGCCATTATCTGCTTTTAAGAGAACACAATGAAAGATCCCAGCTCGCTGGAATACAACACAAAAATGATAATAACTTGTCTTCTCATATTATAATGACCATGCTCTATATATAATTCTGTAATGTATGCTTTAACACGACTTATACATTTGACTTTTATGTGCTGTGATGTAATATATAATACAGCTTTTATTACACTGTAATTATAAACAGTCTCCCTCCTCCTCCCAGTTTCCCCCAAAAAGAAACAGTAAAAATAATGGGTCACTCAAGAGCTGGCAAGTGTTCTTCTGTCAGTACTCTTAAAATTAACTTCAGCTGATTTTACTTATTTCTAGTGTGAAAACCACTTGTTTTTATGTGATCTGCTTTATTACTACTATAAATAAGAGAGAACTATTGCAGCCAGTTTCTTACCAACAGTCAGTTATACAGTGACAGTATATTTCTATGGCACAGTTAAATAATGTAATATAAATACCCTCAAATTCTACAAGAAATCCTGAAACTCATAAAATATGGCAACTGAAATTTTCTAGCTAGTGAGTGGGGTTTTTTTTTTCCCCTCATAGCCTTTATTTAAAAAACAAAACTGTAAAGCAAGATATATAGGAAGGTAAGTTAATTCCAAGTTCTATGAAATCACTGGACATGTTTTCTTTTATTTCAGTTGTGGGCAGGTCTTCAGACCACTTGTATTTACCCAAAGAACAGGAACCCATCTATATTCTTAATAACAGCCTTTAACTACATTTTTATAAATGTAACCCTAAGAGACTGGTTCTTGGAGAAATCAAATATAAAAACACATACATTTTTAAGAGGGCTAATTTCTGAAACACAAGAATTTTATAAGCAAATTAATACTATTAGCTTATACCCAGAAAAATATTCACTATTGTTTTAATTCACTGACTCTAGTTTAAAAAATTAAAAGAATGCACTTAAATAAGAGATGCAGCTCAAAGCCAGAAATTATTAACTGCCTTCCTTATGTAGTCTACTCTGAAGTCACCAGTGAAAAGAAAGTTTATATATGGCTCTGCTTAGCCAAGATAAATCTCTCTTCTGTGCATGAACTACTTTGTTCCACAGCTCTGTTTTCTTCTTGCATTGCTGCCCTTTACATATTTGGCAATATTAAAGATTCCTCAAAGTTTTCTCCTATGTAACTTAGCGAACAAAAATTATAACTTTGACCTCAAAAATTGAAAGCATATGCTAGCTTGTCATTTCCTGGAAAACCAGATAGACAAGAAAAATGTATTTTTCTAAGCCCTCCCAGTGACACTCCTGAATTTGACACAATTTTGAGTTCATTCTTTATTACCTTTTTAAGCAGGTGTTTACTCTTACAGCTTCAGAACAGGCAGCAAAACAGGTTAAAAAATGTAACAAAAAGCTAGGTGTGACATATGTGCTGTAAGCGGTAATTTTCCATTTAATCACCCTAGTTGCAACTAACATTTTAGATAATATATGCAAACACTCACTGTAATATATTATTACATTACATTTGGTAACTCAAGAGATGAGTCCAAAGCATAAAAAAAGTTCATCTCTGCACCTGAACCTTCTTAGAGTTCATGAGATCTAATAGAAAAATTAGATCTTTAAAAGGCTATCCAGAAAACCTGGAACTAGCTCCCTTATATTTGGAAGCATTCAGCCAGGGCCATCACTTGGTTTGTTTCCCTGTTCTGTCATTAATATAGTTCTAAAATCTATCTCAAAACACCCACAAATAAAAGTAAAATAGAAATTTCCCTTTTTATTTTAACAGATTTTCTTGTATTAGTTACAGCTTAAGGCACAAAAGAGTCTTTCCTAACAAATAGCTGGATCAGACAAAGCATTCAAGTATACACCGGCAAAGTTTTGTGGTGGTTAGGAAGCTTTACACCTTCCTCGTTTGATCCTATTATTCACTTCCAAACCAAACTGCAAAAGTACACATCCCTGTCTAGGAAAAAATACACAAATATGTATGTAGTGTGAAGCAGAAAATTACTTTGGGAAAAAAACTTCTCAGTATTGACCAACTTCACCAAACTTTTGACTTCTTTTCAATTTCAAAAGGGATAGCAGATGTGTTGGGGAATGTTTCCACACCTTTACTTTTTTTTTTCATTACCAAAGGAAGTGATATTTTCAGCAGTGAACTAAGTTGAAGTGCAATAATAAAGAATAAAATACAATTTAAAGCTGCTTCTGATGTCTTTCTGTGAATAGCTGGTCTCATTCACAAACTATTCTTGTAAAAGTTGCTTTTCAGTGGTCTCAAAAACTCAAAACCTGATCTAAGGATTGTTGCAGAGAAGGGGATTCTGATCATGTTGCCTTTATCCTCATTACAGTGGCAAGAGGAGGGACATTTTGCTGGAGCAAAATTTCACAAAACCCTTTGTCCTGATACAGTGCCAACATGGCATCACTCAAACCAGAGTGATCCTCCCTGAGCTAGTTAAGCCACGTTCCTATCCAAAAATAATGCCTATGGTACAATACAAAACTGCTGCATCACGCCAGAGCAGCTGTCCAACTGTGTATCTGTAACAGGCTTTTTTTCAGACTACACAATTTTAACAGGCTGTAATCTATGTGCTGCACTCTGCAGTTCACACATGGCTCCTCCTGCCCCACAAGGCAGCTGCAGAGTCCGAACACATCCACTCCAGGGTCTGCAAGTTAAGTTCAAGTTACTCTTTCTGTGGGTGTCGCTGCTGGCATTCCTGACACTTTCAGGAATCAAATGAAGTCTTGTCACAAATACAAACCAGAACAAATGTTTTTTGTAGCTTCCTCCAACCCTTCTGGCTGTTTGTTTTTCTCTTGCCACAAAATAGAGATGTATCTACCGTTACTTGTGCTTATTTTTCACAAAAAACGCAGACATTTTCCTATTTCTATAAGATTAATTGGGTTTTTTTCCCAGTTTCTTTGGTTCCAGACCTGATACCTAACAGTGTATTGTTAATTTTCCTAAGAAAAAAAAGAAAAAAAAGAAAAAAAAATTCTTGCTGTGCTTTCTTTCTTTTTTTTTTTTTTGAGACGTCTCTGCTCTCAAGATCCTATTTTAAAGACAGCATTATGGAGACAGATAGCAGGAGTCCTGTGCTATGAATCACTGTGAGAGAAAATTCCCTTCATCTTAATTCAGAATATCAAATCAAGAATACTTAATACCAGCCTTTAAAGCAGGGTAACAATGTATTAGCTAAACAGCAAATTAACTAGACAGCAAATTGGTTCACTCATAGGTATATTCAATATAGTGGTACAATGTAAGCCCTCCCTCTCAAAGTTCTGAAAACATGAACTGTCCAGAATCTGGGAAAGTAAGGCTGGAAAAACATGGATCTTTCTCTGAACAACTCCAGTTGCCTCTGTAAAACACACATACTGGGCTAAGCAGATCTTTGCTATTTGACTGGTATGAGAGTCCTGATGAAAGGCAGCCAAACATTAATTTTAAAAATTAATCTTTTTAGCTGAACAGCTTTCAAAAACACTTTTCCAGCTTAAAGTGCTCAGGTATCTGACAGCCAAATTTTAAGCTTTCATAAAATATTCAAGAACTCTCAGAAGCAAAGAAATAACTGTTCAGTTTTGACAGGAATGACAGCTCATTGACAGCAGAGCTGAATGGTGGTTCTCCCTCTCATCTCCCTTTCCTCATGTGCTTCTATTGCCCACCTTGTACTGATTTATCTGATTAGAAGTTGATTAAATTCTATCTAACAACATTTTCCTTGTTTAATTGAGTTAATTAAAACCATGAGAGAGTGCAGGGAATGCACAGATTGAGAAGGGGCCATGCAGCTGTAGGCAGGACTTTTGGTGGCAGTTTTCTTTGGTCAGTTCTGCTGCTGGAAGTGCAGCCCCATGGCCCATTGTATCCTCTCTCGTGCGCTACTCCTTGCCACTTGGAAAACTCAAATTGAATTTGTAGAAAATGCTGAGGTACACTGGGAGAGTAAGGGGTAAAATGAGAAGTATAAATAGACTGGAAAACTTTCATAAAGCCAAGGAAAACTAACATTACGACTGGAGAGAAAAAAACAAACTTGACAAAGTAGTTTCTTGTTACAGCTTTTACATTAGTATTTATAACATACCTGTTACCTGTTTCTTCAACTTTTCAATTTCTTCTTTCAAACTTTTAATTTCTAAATCTTTGCTTGCTGTTATTGGACCATCCACTGTTGAATACTGCAGAGCCTGCACTGTCTGGGTGGACTCTAGAAAAAGATAGAAGAGAGAGGGATGAATAACATGCCTAACATTAGAGGAGATCAAAGAGATACTACTGATGAATTAAGGCATGCCAAGATATCCTGCACTGGGCATTCTACAGTTTGTAATTTCCAGCTATTAAGTGCCAATCTTTCAGTAGTTGTCAGCTGGACCAACTAAGTTCTTAGAAGTTTAAAGAATGGAATGTTTATGCCATAGTGACCAAGGTACAGTGAGAACAAAGGTGGCATAAGAAGTTGCATACATGGTGTATTTCAGGTATAAAGAGTAACAGAAATTTAATTTATCAACAGAAATAATACAGAGGATTATCTTCTACTAGAAAGCATTCCAGGAGGTATATTTAATTTTTTTCCACAGTATAAGCAGTGCCTTACAAAACTGCAGGTTTAAAGTTTAAAAAGTGATGGAACGATTTTTTAAAATGACTATACCTTGCAGTTTTCTGCTAAGTTCAAGCTTTTCCTGTTCTAGACGTCTTATTCTCCTCTCATAAGCTTCTGTTGCTAAACTATCCTCCAAAGTTCTTTGAATGCTGGCATCAAGATCCATGGAGGGTGGTCCAGCTGTCAGTCTTAGACAGCTGCGGTCTGAAAGCACACTGAGGGAAAAAAATAAATAGTATTGGATTTTACAACAGCCTGGTTAAAAATACTGCTATAAAAACATCAACCAATAAACAGTTTGTTTAAGTTGTTAATTACTATGCCATTTATTATAACATCAAAGAATATCTTGTTTGTATGTGCTCACTGGAAATTGAAATAATTTTTACCTAGCATGCCCGATTTCCTCAGTGCATTTTTTGTTACACAGAAGTAGATGAACTCCTGATTAAAAATCATTATGAACACTCTATGTTAGCCAGATAGCAAAAAGCAAAAGCCTAGACAGTAAAATTACAATAGTTCATTTTAGAATAGTTAATCAAGTATCATAAATGCTTTAAAGACAATGCTCACTAAAAATGGTGTGAAATTATCCCATAACAACTAGGGCATAGACATGTCAGAAATTCTAAGGCTACTCATGTACACATGCTACTACTTATGCCAATAATCCTTTTGAAGTCTAGGACATTCTAGGACATAGTCACATTCACAGCAGAAACATAGGCCTGTTTTTTCAATGGTTGTGAATATTCTTTCTTTATTTATTTCCATAAACAAAGAGCATACAAGGGACTTCTCTGTTTAGTTTAGCAATGGAAATGAGTGAAATAAATTCTACATTAATAGCAGATGTCAAATAAGGTAATTTTTACAAAATTTCTCTTCAGACTTACAGAAGTGTCAAAGGGCTAGAAATAAAACTGGTTTTAATTTCTAACAAACTAAATTCTGCCATGGTCCACACATCTAGTCTTAATGTTCTATGTACAGTCAATTTTATATATTCTCTAATAACAACCTTTCTCATCAAAACTGCCCCCCGAGCACAGGTGCTGACCTTTACATGGATGTGAATTTTACCTGCAGATAGCTCATTCTTTTGAACAGACAGCATTTTAGTTTATGGTAATTTCCTAAATAAACCACATTCTTTGATATCTGTTCAATATATTTCTAAGACAGAAAGTTAGAATACTGTGTAACTAGCCTACAGACAATTTTGGAACTCTTAACTTACCAGCTACTTGTATATGTGAAACCCACAAATGGTAAATGATGGCCAGAAAATGCAGTGTGGGATGGTGGAGGCATTGTTTCCTAGAAAAATAATAGGACAGTTGAGTAAACAGTATCCTACTGGACTTAAAAGAAACAGATTTTCCAGTTTAACCATATGAGACGCGTTAGTGATAGTATCATATGAACTATATTCACTGTCATCCTTGTCTACAGCCCAAATATAAACCAGCATCAACTAAATCTATTTATAATAGCATCTAACACATACAAAAACAGAGCATGCTGACTAAAAATGCTTTTCTAATTAAATAGGCTATTATTGGAGGAAAGCAGAATATTACACATATGAGATGCCAATTTATTCCTTCTTTTTTCCAAGAAGCACTTAGCACAAAGAGCAACACCTTTTATTCCCTGCTATGCTCCTCTGTGCTATTCAGTCAACAGGGCTTCCTGCCTGTAGAATTACCAGCCCACTTCTGAGTGGGCCATCTCTATTTGGAGAGAACAATCAGCAGGCATTTACTAGAAAGAAATAATACCACAGAGTGTTCTAATCCCATTAGTGCTTTGACCATTCCTTCATTCTTTGCTCCTCTTTCTTTCCAGACAAAGAACTACAAACCAAGACAAGTCTTTGAGTTTCTCTTCAGGCTAAAATAACCCTGTTGTAATTTTACTTGGACTATTTGAAGTTCTAATATTCTTAAATGTTCTGTTAAAAGCTTCCTGTTTAACCCCAAGATGCAAGGTTAATGTTGCTTTACTAGAGATGGCCATAACGGTCACCAAAAGAAAACCACCAAAAAAATATTATTTCACTGGAAGTGGCAAAAGATTCCAAATTGTCAAAAAAGGTATATAACAATTCCTTTCTAAACCCAAAAAAAAATGAAGCAAGTTGTAAATTTCTCTTATATAAAACCCAGCAGTAAAGGACAAGGAGTAAGACTGCATTCAAAAGAAATCTGAAATTACCTTTCCAGTAGTGGTGTCAGCTATATTACATCACAGCCTTGTCCTCTTAGCTGACAAAAACCCTCCTGTTATAAAACAGTTCCTCAACAACAGTAATGATATTGCTAGATTGTCTATAGTCATGATAAAAATATCAATTATTACAGATTACTATGGTAAGAAAAAGTAAAATTATTATTCTTCTTTACATTTTGTTTTCACCTTTAATAAATTCAAATTTCAAAACTATCTTCAGAGGTAACTTTAAAAATATCAGATGCTTAATTGCATGATTTTAACAGCCCACATGACAATTCTCGGGTACCACACAGATTACTGTTCTAAAATATCATATCTATTGATCATAAGGTCAGATTCTGCAAAAAAAATTTGTTTTGCAGAGATCAAGATATATATCTCTTGCTGCTTGTGTGAATTTAGCTGTACGATCATGCTGAGAAAATTATGACTGAATCTCTCAAAGCAAATGAGAGATGCCTAAACCAAACAGTTTAAAAGCTAAAACCCAGCACAGCTTAGGCTGCCTGAACAGAGTTTTGCCCTTTATGCTTGTGTGTAAGCTCAACATACTTTTTAGATGTCATTATTATGTATATAATTTTTCCATGGGACTATAGTCTCATTCAAAGTTCAGGAAGAATAACAGTCATGCCTTTTCAACATTGTCTTTTATCTTCAGTACTGGGTTTTCCTCATTTGCTCTATGCAATTCAAATCTTGCCAAGAATTTTTGGAAAAAAAAAAAATAAGGCCTCATGGGCTTATCTGTGGTGCTGACTTCTATAACAGCAGTGTGAGTATGTGGAACTTCCTCAAAAGATATGTATGAAATATGGAGGAGAAAATACCTCCAAGTTATATATAAGGAATTTGAGGCAAAGCAATATGAAATGCAATGTCCATTGGTCAAAGCAAAAATGTAAAGTATTCTCAGTCATGCAGTGCCTTTAGGCTAGGTTTTTTCAGCAGTTCTGAGATACTAGGTGTGAAAAGAAATGGTAAGAAAATAACATCCTTATATTAAAACAGAACAAAACCTTCAGATGTTTCAAATTAGGAAACTGAAAAAGAAGCTCTAGAAACTAGTATTTTCTCTACTAGTTCAGAGGCATTGCTTTCCACCCCCAAAGGTCTAAGGCAAATTAAGAATTGGACTCAGTTTTCTCAGTTCAGAGTCCAGTAACTCATCAGAGGAGCATTCTTTCTTCACCTGCAGGTTCTTGTTTCTTCACAATGGTAAAGCATTCACACTGCACAGGCAGAGTTTGAAAACCTCAGGTGGGAGACTGGGGTCTAAAAAGGAGGAGTGGAACAGACAACACTAAAATGTGTGAATGACCTCCAAAAGATATTGCAGCTTCACAAACAATGACCTGCTACATACAGCATCCACTCCAGCCACTCCATCGTCATAGCTGCTGCTAGACAAAATAATGTGCCAACAGGTATCTCAAGACTGTATCAACAAGTTTTAAGATAAAAATACAGAAGTTGTGAAGGGAGGTGGACATATCAGATAAAAGTGAGGAAACAAAATGAAAAAAATGCAAGTCATCCTATGCAGCTACAGTGATTTGCTTAATTTGCCCCTAAGGAAAAGGAAAAGGGGTCTGAGATTTAACCAGAGATCACAGAATCACTTAAATTAGAAAAGATCATTAAGTCCAGCCATTAACTATTAAGTCCATCACTAAATGACTTTCTTAAGGACCACGTGTTTTAAAAACCTCCAGTGGTAGTTGACTCCACCACTTTCCTGGGTAGCCCTTCTGGTAATGAAATTTTTCCTAATATCCAAACTAAACCTCCCCTGGCTCAACTTGAGGCCATTTCCTCTTGTCCTGTGGTTTATTACTTGGGAAAAGACACTAACACCCACAAAGTGTTTCAGTCAAAGTGTTTTCCACTTTTTAATGTGCAGCTAGAGAAAAGGGAATGCAAATAATGATCATCTTGTCTGCATCAATTCATGTTGCCACTTATCTGCAGGCCCAGAAAACTGAGTGAAACTGAGATGCAAATACAGGTCAGAAAACAAAAGCAAAAGTGCTGAAAATGCTTTACCTCACATATAAACAGCAGGTTTCTTCATCTTTCAACAGACACACACACACAAACACACCCAAAAATATTTCCAAGCAGAGAGCACAAATCATTTCTCCAATGCTAAGACATCAATCATCTGTCAAAGCTCCTTTTCAAAAGCATAGAAACTAAAAGTCCGGTAAAATCAATAGCTGCAGAGCATTTTAAGCAAAGGTAAAAATCTTTTCTTGTTCCTTAAGAAATGGCTGTAATATTTCTCCTACATTTCCCAAAAATCAAGTTGGAGAAAAGGCTGGAAAAAGTTTAGTGGAAATGAACTGAATGGAATCCAACACTGATATGAGCAATTAGAGCAATAAAATACAATAAAATGCAATATGCAAACGTAATACTAAGTCTTAGCAATGCTCTGCTAGAAATAGTTTTGCAAACTATCTGTATGTTAACGTATTTTTCTTTATAAGACATGGACACTAAACTTGTTACTAAAACACATGTATATTATCTAAAGACATATAAAGTTACAATGAATTTATACAAGTTATCGTTACACAAGTATGATTTTTAGGACCAGGCTACCCACTATGAAAGTATTCCCCTCTCAGTTCCTCAAAGCAGCACATAACTGTTACTTATGCAGAACACAGTGAAAAAAGCTGCCTTTTCCATACCTTTTATTACAAAGTATACTACAAAGGCTGATTCATCAAAATGTTAATTGTGTACTTACAGAGTTTTTTAAGCAATCATCATCCACATCAAAGTTTGATGTATCAGTAGGGCTGCTGACTTCTGGGATGTAAGGTGCCTCACAGTTCCTAATGTTGTCCCAATCAATTCCAGCAAAAAATGGATGGTTTTTAAAGTCTTCTATTCCATTTTGTCCAAGTCGATGCTCTCTGCTACAAATGAGTCTTCGGATGAGGTCCTTTGCACTTTCAGAGACATCTGTCACTTGAGCAGGAAACTGAAACCTCTCCTTAAAAATTAAAATAAGAGGAAACAGTTTATTACCACGAAAAAGCTGGGAAAATTACCTTCTTAGTGAAAATCATTATCTAGAAAAAGAAATGTTTAAATACTCCAGCTCTGAAATATATGCAGTAAGGTTTCAAAGAAAAGACTTTTGCTAAGGATAGAAACTATTAAGATTTTTTTGTCTTCTAGTTTTTCCTCTGTTTTTAAATTCCTCTTACACTACAGCTGTTGAATACTACAGCTAGCTTCATGTGGAAGAACATTTCAGAATCTTCTGCATAAGCCAAGGAATGGGTTTACCAGAAGAAAGAAACACAACAGGATTAATGCCATGTAGCCAAGACAGACTCCACAGAATGAATTAACATCCATGTTTCCAAACCCAGATTTCAAGTTTTATCCTTATCCCAAAGCAAAGTCATCTGCAATCCATAACCATTAACTTGTTACATAGAAACATATTTTTTGTTGTACATTTATGAACACTTAACATAATTAGTACATAAAAACTTATTTTTAAATGCGTGTTCAAGTTACTCCATTATTAAAAATTAGCTTAGAGACAGACAGAAAGTGCACTAACTTTGTGGTTCATTATTTTCCCATAGGTCTCCACCAAGGACTCAGCATAAAAGGGCGTTTCTCCATAAAGCATTTCATACATGCAAACGCCCAGGGACCACCAGTCACACTCGGGCCCATACTTCCCTTTTCCATCTTCCATGGCCTGCAAGATTTCTGGAGAGATGTAGTCTGGTGTTCCAACTGCCACTGAAGATTGGACCTGCAGAAATTGCATTTTCAGGATTAAAATCAACTTTCATCATTACAGACAGTGTGGTACTGTGCCCATGTATATATAAATTTAGCCCAGCATTCTTGTCATAACAAAAACAACTAAATACAAGCAAAAGCTTCTAAATTCATAAAAAAATATTTAAGCATCCAAGCCACTGCATTAATAGGCATCCCAATAATATACTTTTGCTAAACTATTATCAATATTTAAAAATAGATAAAGGACAAAACTGTCAATTGTCACAACTACAGCCAGTAAGCAATTATAGATTTGGTAATCGCATATATTTGGTCAAATACTTTGTAATCCCCTGGTACATAATTAAACATACTGGAATTACATTCTAGTCACACTTAATGTGCAAATGTAAATGTACTAGAAATACATAATCACATTTCAGTATCTCATCCTGCTCATACTGCAGCTCACATATTCAATAGAGATTAGAGCTCAGAGCTTGAAACTGAGAGATTCATAGTTCATAAACACCTACTTGGCATTGACAGCACAGCCTCCCTTTATTTATTTATGAGCTGACTTTATGCTAAAAAATGTTTAATATACTGCAAATCCAAGCAGTCTGCAGTTGAATTTTCAAGTCAGTTATATACCAATACCATTTACAGTTCCATTTAATTTGCTATAAGCCACCTTTTCCCTGTATTAGCACACACTTTGCGGCTATCAATGGACTGAAGAAAAAATATTTAGAAATGTATCACTCTTTCTAATTTACCGTTCCATCTTCCATCAGTTTCAGACAAGAACCAAAATCTGCTAATCGAATATGTCCATTCATATCCATCAAGATGTTATCTGGTTTTATGTCCCTGCAATTAAAAAAAATCCAGGATTAGTACAAAATGTATTGCATAAGATGTATTCCAAACATTAATTCTACAAGTCTTTTCATTCAAAACCTGCAACCTGTCAGTACACAGAAGACAGTCACTCATGACATGGTGAAATTTGCACCAGAGACATTTTATTACAGGGGCTGTAGATGAGTCAAATCTTACAATGCTTCTTAATTTCAATAAGAATTGTGTATTTAAATTCCTCTCATGTCTCAAGGGTAGACAGGATAATCTTACTTGCTCTGAGCTTTTGTATAGAAAATTTTTAAATCATCTGAAGAATTTTAGTGAAATGCTCTCAAGTAGAAGATGTATGCTTATAATGGAGCTGGAAAACAACCCCTAGATTTTACAAAAGAGCAAAGGCCAATGAAATCCTGAAATAGTTAACAAGCTTTTAGATTTACTGTCTCTCATTGACATTCTTCTCTCACATGCATCTCAGTTGACCGTGTACATCTGTCATGCTTCTGCTGACATGACCACTGTACACACCACTGCAGCTCTGCCTGGCCACACTCTGCCTGCCTCATTCAGGTCATGATGCAGATGGAACTACCCTTCTAAGCAGGCAGCATAATAAACACTCTTCATATTGTAAACTTGACCTTTTTTATGTCTCAGGCTTTTCCTAAGTGTACTGAAACACAGGTAGAGTGCATGTTCCCAGTGTGCAGCTGTGTAGGACAAAAGCCCTCAGTTACCAGAGGAACAATTGTTGTACAACTAGTAAACTAGGTTCAAATGAAATTTCTTTTCAGTTAAGTACAGATATTAGAAACACACATAAAGCTACATTTTAAAAATATCTGACATTATTAGATTCTTGTACCATCCTTTTCTATTATATTCAAAACATAAGTTATGACTGTATGAAAACAGGTCTACAAATGTTTTCTCAGGGAATGTTTTTAAGATATAAGAACAAACCCCCGCAAAAAAATTAAGTCTTCACTTTGCTCATTCCCGAAACAACTTATAAAATGAATGGCCTTGATTGCTTTGCAGATAAATCTCAACATATTCACAAGTTTAAATATTTGCACCTGAGAGCAAATTTTGTTGTTTGGATTTGATAGTTTGTTTTTTGTTGTTGTTTTTCTTTCCCCCAACTAAAAGTTGAATTACAGAGAAAGTTTACTGATAATTTACAATAGGAAGAAACAAATTAGAACTACACCGTGAACAACATTATAGAAGCTATGACATAGAGGTGTCACAGTGTCACACATTCGGTGACAAATAATACAGTAACAATTTTCTGTTTGGAAGAAAAGAACTTCCTGAATTTGTGTTACTCAAAGACAAGCAGGCAGCAGCGCATGCTGAAAACAAACTTTAGACACCTTTCAAATGCTCAGAAATATTTACAAAGTCGAAAGAAAATACTGCAAGAAATCACACTTTCACAACTTTCAACTGAGCATAAAGATTCTTTACAAAGTAAATGAGAAAAAATAAGCAAGTTGATTCTCATAAGATGATTCTCCCACTTGGTTTTTGCTGACATTGAATATGCCAAAGAATTGCAGCATCCAGATAGTTGTGTTTGTTTTGCATTCACCCACCACAAACATTCCTTAAGCACGCTTCTAAATAAAAACAAACACATGCCATTGAGACTGCTGGAATTATAACTTCAGTTTAAAACACTTTGCAAAAACATGCACCTAAAATCCAGTTCCTCCTAGAAGCTGGACCTAGTTCAAACTAAACAAAAACATGAGTCACCCTTGAGGCTCCATTTATCCATGTTCTATCATTTAATATATTCCCAAGAGGAATAATAATAACATTAATAACCATCATCATCACCTGAACCGCTCCCATTCAATCTCACATAACAGCAAGAAAACATGAAAAAATCTCATTGTGTTGTCAACACTGTGCAAAACCAAACCTTCAAACAACATTGAATACACTTGAAGGAACAGTGATTTCTTGCAGAGTGGCATTTGTAATGCTCAGTAATAACTTCATAATAACAATTTTTACAGTTAAGGAAAAAAGAAAAGAGCCACTTAATAAATACAAATTCTTTTCAGCTCTTGTAACAGAAGCTATTGACTATGAACAACTGTTCTGAATTCTGAGCTACATTAATAGAAGACAGTTTGAAAGACAAGAATTGCTGGTACCTGCAGAGCAGAGTAGGCTATAAGCAAAGGGAAAGAAAATTATGAGCCCCAGAGGGGAACAAGGAACGGGAGTAATTATTGCCACTGTAACTGAAGAGTGTGAAGGTGGTGATTATGAGAAAAAATAATGTCTTAAACCCTGCATCCCCACCGAGCCTGCAGCAGTTAGATTGCATTAGAATGATTAGCTTTATTCCAGGTTTTGTTTTGAATGACATTTGTTTACTCTCTTTAGTGATCAGAATTGATCTATCTCCTGTTCTAAAGAGAATATGGTATTCTCCCTTCACATTCGCTCCACCTTGCCCAGCTTATCCCAGTTTCTTCACTGTATGGACTGATTCTTTCTACTTCCATCTCAACTGCATTTTTATCCCTATCTCTCCTTAACTCACTTTTAAAGCTGAGATGTCCAATCTTCCACAGCCTACGAACTCCAAATTTCCTCCCCTTCTATTTCCTTCTTTCTTTCTCACCTTCTTCACTCCAAGTCCTCATCTCCCTGCTTGTTCAAAATTAACTAATTGGTTTTTTTATCCTGGTTCAGTTCTCAGCAGTCACTATTTACTCACAATCCTGTTCCCACTGGCTTCCTATTCCTGGGATACAGGACAACTATCCTTGTTCCTTATGTCCAGTTCCTGTCCAATTTGCATAGCAATCTTCTTTGGTACCAAAAGGAAGAGAATTATCAGTAATAGAGACACTCCACACTGTCTCTAGTGTCTATTTATCAGCATCTCCCCAAATTCCTTCAATATTACAGCTCTGAAGCAGAGCAAAGCTACAGCAAAAGAAGACTGCAAAGTATTTAGGGATCAAACTCCGCACACAGTTGTTTGGAACTCGTAACAACTGGAATATTGAGGGAGAAATTATAACCAGAAAACATCTAGGTGGAGGGCAGAGGAATAAAAATATATCCATGACTCATGGAGGATTCTCTGCTGAATTTCAAGTCTCCACATCCTACAGCAGATTTTCTCACTGGTTTTGTAATAATTATTTTATTAATTGAATATCTATATAAAAAAACCAGTCCATGATTCTTGATCTTGTTTCTGGAAAGAGGAGCACTTATTGCTTTAGGCAAATACTAAGGAAGGAAAATTCCAGACAAAGTAGCTAAAATTTGGCAAAATTAATGAGTAAATAATGAAAAGTTATATGGCTCAGTGAATAGACCACTGGGCTGAATCTCTGCAGATAAGAGTCACCAGGTAGTTGTGGGCAGACCATTTAAACATCATTCAACAAGAACCATGTTGCTCAGTCAAGCAATTACTATCATCTAGCTAGAAGGCCGTGGAGTCCAAATACTCCACTAACTCTGTAATTAGTTCACTGCAACAAAAGAAAAAGGTCAGCTCACTTGAAATATGAAATACTAATTCACTTTCAAGAAATACAAGCATTTGAAAGGTATTTTATGAGCCAGATTTAAAGTGGGAACAAGTATTGAATCAGGACAATTGCCTGACACCACTGTGCTCTCTGGAGAGCCTGAGCCTGACCAAGTCCCAGACAGTTCAGCCCTACTCTGACAGCAGCTTCTGGGGGAAGGAAGCTCAATCTGCAAAAGGGTGCAGGTTGTCAGAGCTGGACCTGGCATGAGCCAAGCAACTACAAATTCTTCAAATATGCTCCACGCTGAATTAAGGGAACACAGGAACTCAACATACCCGAAGAAACTTTTTTAATATGAGTGATTTAACAGCACCAAAGGAACTAGAAATCTGGAGCAAATAAACTTCTCTAGAAACACATACGTCCATTTAAACTTTGACTTCAACAGAGTGTCCAGGAGCAACTTCTGCTTTTCTGAGCTTTGATGGCCTTGACTGTAGGAGAAAATCAGCACTGCACAGCAGCTTTGCTGCTGTTTTCTGGAGAATGCAGTAGGAATAAACAGTGTATAATACTGAACACTTCACTTGCACTGAAAATGTGTGTGAAGGCTAATGAAAAAAAGAAATCTCTAATGAATCCTTCCTTATAATGCTTCTTAGTTTAATTTGGGGAGCTGTTCTTCAGATTGGCATGTTTACCCAGATGACTTCACTCACCTCTCTTTAAAACCGTTTACTTTCTTAAGCTGTAATTAAAACCCAAACATTTTACATACTAACTGTGGTAATATAAACAACATTCTGAAATAGGACTACAGCAGATACCTGGATTATTGCCATTTATTTTGATTTCTCTGTTAATGACCCAGAGTAGAATTTCATTTGTTCAGTAAGACTCAAGAAAAAGTATTCCCTCTGAGACATGCTAAATCCATAGCACATTCCAGCTGTAAAATAAACTAAAAAAGAATTTTTAATAGATGTGAACATATTTTTTCCCCTGGATTCATTTCTAATACTAAAGAAACCTTAAGGAATCATGAGGTCTTGCACATTGAAATTTGGACCAGAAAACTCCCTGAAGTTCCGTACAACTTGAATTATCAGATCACCTTATGGTTTCTAAGCATACAGGTTCCTGAGGTTCATCTATATCATTCTTTGAATCACTGGATCAATGCAAGTCTGTCATTTCCAAGACCACATGAAGTTACTCTGGTCTACAGAACAAGAAGCAGCAGATTTAGAAGAATCTTAATTTTGTTTCAAGGGCAGCTTCATGGAGGAGGGGACCAGACAAACAGAATGGAAGATGCATCAAAAATAGAGAGACAATTATTCCAGGAACTGTATCAGAATGACTGAGCAGCAGTCGTGTCATACACTACCAAAGACTATGCCAGTGGGTCAACCCACAGGCTTATATCTTCTAAGTTTATGTGATAAAATCCCTAGTGGCATTAAAGATTTTGTGACCAGCAGGGATCCCTCTTCTTTGTAGCTGTATAGTTATGATGGAGAACTTACTTGGTTTAGTTCTCATCTGTATTATCATTTTTTCTTTCAGAACATAAATGATTAGACAGAAATGAAGGAAAAAGCAAATCCTTCTCAAGATCAACAAAACTGGCTACGTAGTGCAAGTGGAAACTGATGGATTGTCCTTGCATGCACAGCTGAGCTCTTAAAAAACCAGAACTGAAATGAGAATAAAGGGACTCACACTGTTCTAAATGTACGATGTGAGCCGAGCCTGAATAAAGAAATGGACCTGTTTGAAATCAAAGGAGCAATCTGATAGCTGAGCTACTAGTTTATTTGAGCTCAGTAGATAAAAATAGAGATAATCTGGAAAACAAATTTTTATTTCTAATGCTAACATTAGAAAACCATGAAAATCAATTTGCCTAAACAGGTCATATGCCTCAAGATGTGCTATTCTTGAATAGCAAGGAACAAAGTGAATAGCTTACATTAAATTACTTTTCTGTGAAAAAATTCACATTAGCAGTATTTTTTATGCTACCAATGCAAATTAAAACACCAGCATTTGAGAAAAATAAATTAGTTTCAGGTGCAACTGCTGGCACAGAGAAGCTGATGCAGAAAGCTTATTACCAGTTAAAGATTTCACAGCACATTATTTGCTCATTGTACATGCAAGAGCATTCCCCAAAAGTATAAATCAAAAGGTTAAAAGCAGACATCAGTGATTATAATTATTCACTCTTACAACAAGAAATGCCATCCTTTGCCAAGTTACCTACTTTAAGAAAAAACACAACCAAGACTTCACTGCCAGAATGCCTGGAGTTTTTATCCAAAATTCCTTCAGAACACAGGATTATCCTTAGTCAGGACAGAAGTTTGGCAAACTGCTTACTTCACTCCCTTCTGCTGTTTCAGGCAGACTTTCCCTCCATATACCTCTCTCACAAAGAAATGCTACATCCACGATTAAAAATGAAGACATTTGGTTTTGGCAACACGCCAATGAAATGAGGCATTTTGGTGCCTGTGAAGTTTTTATTAAGGTATTCAGTGATGCTCTACTGACAGCTTGCTTTAGATACGCAGAGTGAAACAACTGGTGAACTTCCATCAGGACTGCTGGTCAAATAATGCCTTTTTTCACAGTCAAATGCATGGACATTGATGTCCAGCAGGTTATTTCTATTTTCCATTACAGTGGACTGGGTTATATCAAAGTCAGCATTGCCATATTCTGCCAACTCCGGTTTATCTGAATTCTGATGAGCAGAAGTAGAAATAGGCTCCATCTGGCAGAAAGACCAATGTGCACTGAGCCAAATTAGATTTGGACAGTCGGCAGTTATTCTTTAGCAATCCCAACAAGATAGGCTGCACAAGATAGCAGCATGAGAAAACTGGAATGTGTTGTACCTCATTAACCGTGCCTCTTATCAAGACTCTACTGTGCCTTCTCCTAAACAGACACTCCTTCATTTTTGGGTGAAATCCAAAAAGCCCGTATTTCGATCAAAACCAAAATAATTTAAATAACTTTGATCTTAGCCTTATTATTTATATAGCACCCAAACCATTGCAGCATGTTTGTATACTAAACAAAACCTGTTTCATATAAAGCTGACAAACTAAAGCTTACTAGCAAATAAGATACAGTAGCCCTGCATACAGTCCCAAAGTCAATAGGAAGAGCCAAAGACTGAACACTTCAGAATTTAAACCTTAATAAGAAGAGCAACTACAGGGAAGAAATAAATGCTATCATCAACCTTATTTTATCTTTTTTTTTTTTCTTAAACAGTCTCTTAACAGTGTAAAACTCCCTTGTTTTCTCTTTAACTCTTGATAATAAATTATATTGTATGTGCTGTTCTAGGAACACCCAGTAATTCACCTCTGCTAAAAGCATCTCTCTACTCTAAGCAGCAGGAGATTCCTCTAAATCTCGTTACATTCAATGGACAGACTCTCATCAACTAGTTGGAAACAGCAACCCAACCATGACAATAAAGGCTCTAGATCTGTTATACAGTCATTATTTATTGACCAGTGTGGACAATTTTATATTCATACAGACATCCTAACCAAGTTTTATTCTCAGTAATATCACAAAACTAAATGAAAACCACTACAAAATTCAAGGTTCCATGTACAGTGTGCAGTACATTTAGTGCAGCACCTACAGAGTCAGATACTTCCAAACTTAGTTCCAGACCACACTTTCTGCCAAAGTGTATTTTCTTTAATCCCTAATCCAGACCGAGCAAGATAATTTCAGTTTTCACTAAAAATAAGATAATTACATTACATTCTTCTTTTATGAAGAATCTGCACCACAGACTTGAAGTATATAATGCAAAACAGATTAAATCAAATACTCAGCCACACTGATTTTTTTTGTGTGGTAACACAAAAACTAATGAATTTAAGTACCAGTGAAAGATACTCAGATGAAACATTAGGAAACACTTCCATAATAATGACAATAGAACACTAGAACAAATTTGTTCAGGAAATGTCACCATCTCCATCACTTTTCTTTTAAAACCAGTTAGACGAATGTCTGTCAAGACTTGTTTAGCTACAGTTCCATCCTGCCTTGAAGCCCAAGGAAAGTATTAGCTGACCTCTCCAAGTCCTCTCCTAGTCCTTTGCTCTACAGTCTTTAATTTCTGCCACTCAGACAAGTATTCTGGACACAACACAGTGTTTACCTTATGGTATCCAATGTTCCTTATGAATTTCAAATGCTAATAAATGAAATAATAACAAGCAACAGGGAATGAGTACATCAGCCAACACATATATATCTTGAGTTTGTTCAGGCACTCACATTCATTCCTGAACACTTGAACAGAGTGTAGTTACTGGCTTATAAATATATGCTCCACCACATCATATTATAATATCCTAGAATTAATTTACCTCAGAAAAATGTCTCCCTTGGGCTTTGTGCATATGTATTTGTTTCCAAGTAATGGATATCTCAAACACAATAACAGTTGCAAACCAAGAATAATTATTTTTAAAAGCTGCTTATATCCATTTTCTTCCTTCTTAAAAAAAAAAAAAGTAAAAGGGGTGATTTTAAAAATTCTTTTGGGTAAATGCTTGGCATCTACATACTCCCCATAGCTACTCTGTCTTCATCTAAAATGCTAATCAGCTGACAGAACCAGGTATCTATGGAAAAAACCCTCACATGTAGGTTAGGTCCCTCATACAGCATTTTAAAGAGATGTCAGGGAAAAGTCACTTGTGATTGCCTAGGGATTATTTCTATTGTCTTGTCAGCTTTACAGACTAAAAGCAGGAACACACTGTGTTATTTGAAAAGCATTGTAAATTTTGTACCTTACAAGGCTAATTCACAGATTGATTTTAAATGCCAGTGAAATAAAAGAGTGGTAGGCATTATCAGAAAGACAAGTCCTTATGTCAAACAATCAAGCATGTAAGAGAAAGTCCAATGTCTTCTGAAACGTGTGAAAGTTCAAATTAAAAAATGGAAGTTAATTGAAAGAGAATGACACAGGAACTGTCAAAAACAAATTGAAAAACCCAGACCCAGGCCTCTCAAAGTGGGTCAAGAATACAGAAGTTTCTAACTTTTCTCAGGGTTGACTTGTAGCAGGTTTACTGATATTAGACAAAAAAACTTGCAGGGACTCAAATATAAAATTGAGCACAGAAAGTATTGAACATTTGAATGTTTAATAATGCACTGTTCTTGAACAGATTAGTATTATTGAGTAAAATTTAATGCATGAAAATATGAAAGCCTTGTACCTAATTTCTTTTTAGGTAATTTTAGTAGCTTTTAATAGCTATTCATAATGGCCTCTCCTGCTGCAAAAGATTGAGGTACAAGCAGAGAAGTTTTGAAAGAGGAGGAAACATAAGATGGGAGAAACAAAACAGTAATGTTTTTAACTATTTATTTTTCAGAAACAAAAACTGATTTGGAAAACAAATACTTGGTTTGAGAAGTACAAAATTCAACACAGGAAATAAGTAAAAATTGCTGCTAACTGAATGTAATTTGTAAAAATGAAGGAAAAAACACTTGAGAAATGAGGTAAATATTCTTACATTAAACAGGTTGTAAGATAACCACAGCACAATACTGTAAAGCTCTGGGGTTCTGTGCCATTCAGTAACAAAATCAAATCCAGAACTGGTTAATTTGAAAGGCCTACTCAAAAAATCCAAAGGGAAATAGGTCTTGGGAACCTGCTCTGAGTGACCTTGTTCTAAGCAGGAGGGTTAGATCAGCTGAACTAAGGAGGTCAACCTCACCCATCCTGCGATTCTGAAATTATGACTAAAGCTGCCTATTAAATTTTATTACACTAATAACTTTCTGGTTATGTTGTACCAAAGCTCCTCAAACCTAATTCTGAAATGCAGTAACACCAAAGTACTACAGGTTTTAGCAGGCTGTATATAGGTTGTAGCAGCCTATATACTTCTGACTTCTTGTGACTCAAGACAGAAAGTATCTTTAGCCTTTTAGCATTAAGAATATGTCTGTTTTTGTACTGGAAACTGCAGTTCATAAAACAAAGATTGACAAAGTCCCTCACTCTCTCTGCAGGGATATGACAGGTAAAACCACAAAATTGTCTTGATTGTACCTTGAAATTTAATAACAGGCTTACAAAATTTGTTAAAATTAAAAGTTTCCTTTCCTTGATCTGAAGTCTAACAGAAAGCCCCTATTTATCCTAAAATGCTCAGCAATCAAGGTTAGTCTCTGACATTGCTTACACCATTAAGATAATCAGTGCTGACAAGATTGGCCTGAAACCATCAGACACTACTCCATGAGCAGCCCTCCACGCCACTGCTCTGTCACACAAGTTTTCTCTGTGTAAAAAGTCTTGGCTATCAGAGAAGACTCATCTCCTCATAAAAATGGCTACAGTAGATACATATGTGTACACATATATATTTAAAACAGCCAGGAGCAAAGCAAGGTTTATAGGAAGACTTTTGGGTGGCGAAATATATAAGAAATTTACTGGAGATGCAAACCAGGCACTATCCTGCCTGGACTACTTATTTCAGTGCATGGATTACTTTTCTCACCATGCTTTCATGAGCTAAATTGTTTTATAAATTTGCAGTAAATATAGGTATGCATTTTTATTATTATTAAAGACTATTCTCAGGAATACACATTCCCTAGAACCAAACACTTCAACACAGGCAGAAGAAAATTATTTATATTAGGGCTACTTGCTTACAGAGAATTCTTCAGAATCCAACTACTTGAAGGCAGAAAGATTCAAAACAGCCTTATGTGACTAGCTAACTGTGCCTACACTGAAAATACTGAAGCAACCTGAAATGAAGGAGCCCCTGGGAAAAACAGGATGGCAGGGACTAGATTGCTCACAGAGCAAGGGGGGGGCCCTAAAGTAAAAGAACACAATTAAAAATAGGCCATGAACCAGAAGTTGTGCCACGGCAGGCTATGCACTATTCCTGAAGGAAGAGTTGGGTACCTTGAATTTACACAGCACTTAGAAACATTTTGTTTTGTTTTCTATCTCCATCTGGTGTTCTTCTACTTTTCTAATAGGCTACAAATACACGCAGCAGAGGACCTGTCTGAGGGCACTCACTATTTTCGCCTCTCTAACCTGCCCAGCTGTCACAATGCTTTTTTTGGACCTGATCACTCTGCTTATAGTTTCACATTCCTCAACAGAAACTCCACACCAACAACATTCATCAGGGAAAACTGCCATTTGAGTCAACATTGGAAAGAATAATGGCCTTCAAGCCCGAAGTTGCATGAATATTGAGAAACAAGTACATGACAAACAAGTAAATATCACAGAAGTGCATTCAAATGTCTTGAGCAGAGTTCACTCTTTTTCTGAGGCACCCTATTAGATGATACTCTGAAATACTAAAAACCAAACTAGTTTTAGCTGATGATGGTAGAAGCATGCCCCATTGAGCAGTATTAGGTTTATTTACTTCATATTTCAATGTAGTTACAATGGAATGCCAGGCAAATTGCTTGAACTCTGCGAACTTCAGTTGACAGAGCTGTTTCTGGGTTGTCAAACTGTATTCTCTTGTATCATTCTGTTTTTTCCCTCCAGAAGATAAGAATAAAAAATATTATCATGACAATTCAAAAAGCAATAAAATAACAGTATATTTGCCATATTTTGCCATGTCAACTTTATTGGAATTCCATTTTGACTTCTAAGAACTTAAGTAAACAGATTAAGAACTCCACAAGCACTACTACCCTGTAGCATATTCTAAAGATTAAAAAATTAAAGTCTGCTAAGTAAGGCTAATTCATGTCAAAGCTTTTAGATTTCTAATAGTATCATGAGTTACTGGTGGGTAAGGGAGTAGAAAGAATAAGCTCCTTAAGAATGTTATGCCCATCTGTGAGTGCCATCTGTCAAAGAAATCCTGAAAGAAGAGGCTAACAAGGAATCCAGAATATGCCCAGCTGTTGCACTGTAAATTACTACCTATGCTAAAAAACCTTAGCATGTATTTCTAGGCAGATAAATGTTTTCTTTCCTTTTGATTCTCATTTTAGATATGCAGTCTCTGCTCTTTGCTTTTCAGTACAACCACATACAGTCCCTGAAACAGCTCAAGGCATTGAAAAACTCTGAGAGTAAACCAGACAACATAAACTGAGGACTTGCACTGGTTTTGACAAGAACAGTCAAAAATATTTTACATATTCATTTTTATTTTTTTAATCCACTGCTGATACAAAGAAGGCAATTCACAGAAAAGTGTTCACTCGGAAGCTGTCTGGACAATCTAAAAAAAACTGAATACATATTCTTATATATGTCTTTTTATGTATAACTGTATAAGGCACACCTACATGTATTTTAATCATCAGGGATAGCTGTAAGTGCCCTGAGCTTAAAAAAGCTATTAGTTGCAAACCGAAAATTTCTGGGACTGATCAAGAAACAAACTAACCTGCTGGGTCCATACTGCACCCCACAGCAACTCTTCCTTAGTCTCTTTCTGTATTCCTCCAGGAATAAATACACAGATATAAATACACTGAGAATTATGGGAGGTGAGGGAAAAGGAGGTCTGTGCAGAAATGAGTTCTGAGATTACTTAATGCTTTTCATTTTTCCAAAAGAAGGATATACAGTCTTAATATGAGGTTGATCTTATCTCTTGCCCATACATTCATTTGATCAGCAATAAAAAACTATTAAAAATGTATTAAAGGGAGGGGGAGAAACACAGAAAAAAGTAGAACATATTTTAAGGACACATAAAATATTCAGGAATAGGGAGCACATTACAAAAATTTAAATGAATTGTTTGTTGTTCCTGAGTTATATGGCAAACAGAACAAAGATAAGATGCAAAGCTGTAAGTAAACCCTGGAGACTAAAAAAAATTAGTTTACAAGGAGAAGAAAACCAATGCCACTCCAAGTGAACAAATATCTACATGAAATACTTGCCATAGCTCTTGCAATATGCGTGGAAACACTGCTATATCCTGTACGTTTTACAAGTTTTACTACTCTTCTCCCAGCCTAGTAGGGCTTTAGATTTCACATATTTTTTGAAAGACTGCCCAGCAGAAGAAGAATGTTTCTGAAAACAACACTACTACACAGTCATTTTAATGTGCTGCATGGAACCTTTGCTTTCTTTGTCCTTCTCCCGGTAAAGGTTTATTCAGCAGTTACACAGATACTTGGGATTCCTCTTTTTTTTTTAATGGAAGTCAGTGTTGTCAGACTATCTACCCCTCTCCAAGAAAAAAATGGGAGGTGGGAGAAAAGAACAAAAACAGAAAAAAGTATAGCCTTTCCATATGGGTTTTCTACTTAACTGTGCCCTAAATTAACAGTATAGAGGTAAAGTGCTAATAGGAAAGAAGATTCCTTCCTAGTGAGTAAGTAAAAAGTAGAACAGTGAGAAGCAAAGAACCTACTATTCCTGGAATAATAAAACTAAATTTAGGATAATCTTCCCTTCAGCTTCAACATGTTCTTTACTATATTGCAACTACACCATCATATTTATTACCTCTTGGTTATAAAACAAAACAAAACAAAAAAAAAGACAAAAAAACCCAAAAAACAAAACTGTGCTGAAGGAATTCTATTCACAAGTTGTTAAATACAGCAGAAGATACTGCTATTGAGCACAAGGAATATAAAGTGACTTTTTAGGGAGAGAGGAAAGGAGAGTAAAAGCTCCAATATTTGCATTGTGGAAGGAAGAAAATTTGTATTTCAATGGAAATTTAAATTATTTCACGTTATTATTCATTCCATGTCAACCACCAACCTGTCCAATTTAGTATAGGCTGAATGAAGGCCTTGCTGAGGTGGCAAGAAAGAGTGAGCTCCTTACAGGAGTGTACACAGGCAAAGCTGTATACTGACAAGAAACCAGCAACAGGACTGCACCATTTATTCCCTGTGTGCTATTCCACAGCCAGGTCAGAAATCACATCACAACCCTCTCATGAAATCCTCAGCCAAGTCCTCCAGAGGGAGGACAACCCACAGGGTGGAAGAACCCAGCAGTGGAAGGAGCTGAAGAGGGACATAAATGGCTTTGAATCTACGACAAAAGCAGAAATTAGGAAATATAAAAATCCTCTCACCTCCGTCATGATGTGATTTTTAAAATTTGCTGAATCACTCAGGATTCCAAAATACTTTTTTAAAGAGTGAAAACACTGTGCCATGTTGCCTGGTTCAGAGTTGTGGTGAGAAGGCAGCTCCAAAGCACTGCACCGCAGTGGCCACAGTGGGCACATCCAAACACAACTGGCCTTCCCAAAACCCCAGAGTCACTTCTGTCAGAAACCCTACCCTGACTGCTAAAAGAAGGTACACTGTACACTATTATTTGGCATTAGCTTTTTGTTTGTGTTAAGCTAATTCCATGTGAAATTGCAGAGGTTTGTTTCTGACCATGCCCAGGGCGAAGACTCTCCAGAAGACTCCTGTGCCCAATACTTCTTAAAAGAGGTTTTTTCTTTTATTTTTCTGTTTTGGGACAGGAAAGCGTGTTTTCCTTTTTGACACTAAAATTACATTCAAAATAACAGATTTCTGGCCTATATAACGAGGACTTGGATTTTCATTTTATCAACCTTTTGTCAGAGATTCTTTTACCCTGTCTGTTTTTCAGAGTGAGAGAATTTGAGTGAGAATTCTGTATGAGTCTGAGGCTCTGATCCTCCATCTGACCATGAGATGCCAAGCATGATGTTACACAGTCTGGGAATCTTTTCTCCTCACCAAGACCAGCTCCTTGACCCTTCTTTGCTGTACAGTATAAAGAAGAACAGAAGTAGAATGGAAAGGACAGAAAACAGTGAACAGCAAGATGTGAAGATGTGCTTCAAATTCCTAGCCTGCTTGTTGATTATTTAATAACAACCAATTTATTTTTTTTCTGTTTTGCTATTTTTAAATTTGATGTTCATACAAAAGCCATTAACTGCAGAAAGGAGGAGTTTGTCAGAGAGAGAAGTTTTGAGTCTTGAAAGTGCTGGAAAGTAGCACCTTCTGCAGCCAGCAGAAGGGGAGGGTGACAAGAGTCAGCTGGTGCTCAGGCAAGAGTCAAGCTTGCTGAAGCACCCAGGTGAAGCACAAGCCTGCATCTCAGAGAAAACTATGGAAAATGATTCCAGCTTTTGCATTTTAAGTCCTATCACTGAATGCAACAACAGAATTCATATAAAGAAGTTACAATGAGAGAACATGTAGCAGGAAACTACACATTTCAGAGTACTGCTGATTTTTTTTATTAGAGTTTAAGGATATTACTGATGTGCCTCAATTACATGCGTTGTATTAAAAACAAATTCAAATGGAGAACTGCAGCTACTGAGTGAAAGCTGTGGCTGAATTCACAATTTTAAAAGAAAGTCAGACAATACTACCCTAGAACAAACAATTATTTAGGAATATTCAAAAGTACAACACACACACCATCCCTCAAGCTCTCAGAAGTCACTCCTATCTTCCTCTTCTTTGTTTCCCTCATCCCCATGCTTATTTTCTGTCTGGTCTCCTCACCATTTAAACTGCTGGTCACTGGGAGGATCAAAGCTGCTATTTTGAGTCACTTAACCTACAGTTAATCTCATTGTTACTTGTCTGTTTAAGTGGAATTAGTTTGCCCTGGTGCACCTAATAGTTAACAAGGACTCTGACAGTCTTTGGCTGTATGTAATGTTACAGAAAGTGCACTTCAGAACTTGCATAATGTGCAGCTTTAGCTTGTTTTGCCATTAATTCTGAGAGAATTGAGGGATATGGGACTTAATGAATGATGAACTAATCATCCTTGTCTAGCTGAGACTCAAGCATTGTTTTTCTTTCTGGAAGCCAAATGGAAAGCAAAATTTTTAAAGCAAGGAACATCAATTTCTGACTTAAACTAGCAAGTAGACCTGTTGCATCTATAACTGATTTATTAACATGATACATAGGCAAAGTTAATAAAAAACTTCCTTTGGACACATGTTATAGTTGATCTGCATCAGGAGAAGTCTGAATAAAAAAACTTTTGTTTGAAATTTATTCAGAAGTGTGAAATCAAAGATCTTGGTGCCTGTGCCTCATCTCCAACCAAGAGACCCTTTTCTGAACTCACCACCAGCCAAATGGCTTTAAGCAGTGTTTATTTTTAAAAATGAAGACTTTTTTTCTCCACCATTCTTGACATTATCGACACCATTACCAAAGCATTATGAGAAAACAATGCTTCCTAAGTAAGCAAAGTTACCCACATGCCTAACACTATTCTTTTTCACATATTCAAGGACAGGCTCCTATTCTGTGTTGAAACATCAGAAAGCAATGGCCCCTACTTAAATATCAAATTTTTAGTGCTCTGTAGAGTTGTGTTTGCACTGTATACCCCCTCATAATGGTTTGTCCCTCCATATCCCCTCTTTGTACCTGTTTGGTCCATCCCAGCTTTCCCATCAGTACCTGTATGTCCATCAAACCCCAACCCATCCCCCTGTCTCCTCCCAGGGGATGTGTCCATCACCTGGTGACCCTTCCCCTTTGTCCAGATCCTTCTCCCACGGTCACCACGTAACTGGACCCTGGCTGGGACCCCTCCCCGACCCCCTCCTCAGTGGTCACTCTGAGGCCTTGCCCCCCAAGAGCCACTCCCATGTCCTTCCCCCAGTGGCTGCTCGGTTTTCCCCACCCTCCCTATATCATGCAGCTCTGGGCCAGGAGACCCTCTCTTGCTCTAGAGGTCCTTCAAAGCCAGATGTGGCCTGGGATCTCTCCAGGCCCTCATTAAACTTTGGAACTAATTCTGAGGGAGAGTGCCTCTTTCCTTTGCTTGTGGGACCAGCTCATTTTTGGACTCACATGGGAGCTTCTCCAAGCCCCCCGGGATCCAAGGAGAAGTTCCTTCCCTCTGCCCACCTCGCCCCACTGCCCAGCTGGCTGGGCTCCACAGGGGTTCTATCCCCATGGATTCGAGGGGGAGACGCAGCAGTGCTCAATTTGAGATGACCTGTTTTAAAAAGATCATAGAATACCAGGTTGGAAAGGACCACAAGGATCACCTGCTCTAACCCTCCTTAACAAAAGCACAGTGATAATTAAAGAGCACAAAAATGATAGCCAATTCAATGCTGGCTCTTTTAGTAAACATGACACTGCTCAAAATGTCTACAAAAATTATCTTCTTTCTTATCATGGATCTGGAACCAAGAAGCATATAAAATTATGTAACAGTGGTTAAGTACTGCCTGTCCAGAATTGAGATTTGAATGTCACAAATGTTCACTGAAATAAAATCGTGGTTCAAAAAGATCTATTAGAATTGAAATGTACCAAAAGTTAACACACAAAAGATAGGGCATTCAGAGTTCTACTTAATATATTATGCTAATGTAATTACCAATTTCAGTAAGATTACTACTGGTGCTATTTCAATGTTGTACAAACTAGTATCAGCTACTACTGACCATCAGCTACTTTCAGGCAAGAATTTTCATTACCATAAAACACAAATTAAGTCAAAGCCTGTAGTATGAATTCCACTCTAGCATGTGTATCTCAACCATTTCACATATGAGCTGCATTTTTACCTTAACTGTACATTTGCTTTTCAGTAACTGCTGCAATGTGTTCAAACAGACCAGTTACAGAGAATTTCAACTATAACAGAACTCAAGAACTACATCAGAATTGTGTCAAAATTTCAACAGGATACCAGAAACTGCTTCAGTACAGTTTAAGATGCTCTGTTTTCCTGTGGGAACAGGAATTTCCTGATATTCTCAGAACAATTCTATTATTTCATCACTCTAGAACAGCAGGATTAGAAGATCCTTTTGATGTTGCCAATAATATTCCATAGACATGTTACTCTGCACTGATCTGGTACTAGGAAATTGAGAGGCAATAATAAAAGACAAAACAAGTTTCTGAAATGCTTATTGATCTGAATCATACAAGCACAGCCAAAACATTACACAACATTTCCTAACCCAACTGCAATGTGAAGATACACACTTGATCTAAAGTGAAAATCTAGATTTTTTGTTTCCTGAATGATATCCCCAAAAAAGCTCCAGTGTGTTAGAGGTTTCATGTAGTTTTGTCAAGACACTTTAAGATATATACTTTCAGGTTAATTGTGGAAGGAAGACAAAAACATGGAGACAGGGAGAGTTTTGGCAGGTACATAGAAAGGTTCTAGCAACACCTTCATAAGGTAAGCAGGGAAATCAGCAATCTGTTTTGCATTCATGTAGTGTAGTTACTGGAAGAGTACAGAAGTTACTAAACCATTTTTCAAATATGGGACAGAAATTTTTAGATTTTGATATATTCACAGGAAAAGCAGGAAAATTATGGAACAAGCAGAATGGGAAAACAGCATCTTGCCAGGGAAACTGCACTGAGCAGCTTCTGTATTTGTGTTTCTAACTAAACTGGTATAATTCTCAATTGCAGACTCTTTATTTTTTTTTTAAATTTATTATAGACTGTTACGGTCAAACACCATAATTTATTACAAATCACAATTAAATCTGTGAGAAGGCATGCAAAGGCCTGGTTTTGAATCAGACATCACAACACAAAAAATACTGCATTTCTTTCCATGACATCCTCAGAACTCAGAATATGATCTTCTTGGCAAGAGACAAGTTAATCCCTCTTAGAACATTCAACTGGCAATCATGATGTTTTACATTTCAGCATTCACAATTCTCCTAGGCATTTGACTGTCAAAAGCAACCATAACATTAGTACTACAGACTCACAGACAAATATTTTCCAGAAACTATGGTTTTAAAGAAACAAGGTAAGCAAAGGCTCACTCAATATTTAAGTAGGAGTAGGCTTTTTGAGTCCATTGACTAGTGCTGGCATTGTAAATCACACTTTCCCTACTTAAATTTTCTACCATTTTTTGTATTTTATATTCTTAAATACCAGCTTTGTGACACAGATGAGTAGGAAGATAATGTTATTTGGAGCTGTTGCAATTAATCAGGCAGAAAACATGTGGACTATAATGACACAAAACAATTTTCACTTCCTTAAACATAATGTGTAATACAAAGAATGATTATAAGAAATACCACATTATGCCATGCAAATGCTGAGAGCAAAATCTGAATTCCTTTGTGTACACAGCTCACCATATTAAAATATTTTTAATTTTTCTCACATGAGAGAAAGTGTCACTGAAATAAAAAAATGACAGTACTAGGAAAGGTATTGATAATAAACTGGCCAAAGGAGAGATGACTGCATAGTGCTGAAAGAGGTAATAAAATCAGAGGGAGATTATTACTGCTGATCCTTTGAGATCAATTTTGAAACTGATTTAACATTTTAGCTTTAAAACCTAGCATAAAAATAAATGCACACTCATAAAATGTGTAGATACCACAAAGCTGAAAAGCAGCAGTAACAGCCAGGAAGACTGGAATATCACACGTACAGAAATTACTAAACTGAAGACTATAATAACATAAATCAGACTACATTTAACAGTGTAAAATGCAAATACATTCTCGGTGAGTATAACAGCAGAAACTTCTCTTATATACCAAGACTTATCAACTGTAAGTGATATTGAAGGAACTGAGTACCTCAAATCATTATTTTACATCTGTATCTTTACAGTGTGATGGAACCATGGCTCTTGGTTATGCTGGAAGAAATAATCTAGCAGAGTGAGAAAGACTGCAGCTAGAACAAAATTTCTTTCCAAATGTCATCTCATATAATATTTACAATCCTTGACATTAAAATTTTAACAAGTTGTCTGACAACTTTAAGGTTAAAACAAATTGAAGAATGACCGTAATCAACATTGTCATGAAACACTATTTCAAAAGTTCTTATCTGTAAAAGAAATCCCTAAAATTTTGACTTACATGTAAAGAAATTTCAATCAGGCTACCAAATATGCCAAAATGTAACTCTTGTTCTGATAGTATGAAACAAATCAAAATCAAGTAGTCATGATGGTACAGAAATTTAGCTCTTTTTCATCACTACTAAACTCTTTAAAGTAAGATGCACACATTATACTCTCCAGTTCTTCTTTCTATTTCGCAACAAAGTCCCCTCATCAAAAGTCTTTGAAATACAGAACATGTGGATTTCTTATTTTACCATATGTATTGTAGTTCCCAAACCTACTTGCCTTTTTAGAAGTATTCATAATCTTTGAGTTCCACTTACTCTCAGCTGCAGCTTGGTTGTTACTACACCTACAGTGTCAGAGTCAAAATTAACCTGAGCTCAAACTCCACAGCTCTACTGCTCTGCCATCAAATTGAAAATATGCCCACCACATGAAATTACAAGCTGCCTTTATTTTTCACTCTGCCTGTACTCCAGTTTCTTCATATATTAAATGAGGACATGATAAGCTACCTTCTAATTCCCAGAGTGTGTAAAACTCCAATATACCTAAATGGGATGCCCAGTTGAACCTATTCACTGCCTCACTGTCCAAGAATTACTGTGAGACAACTTTCAGCTCTTGCTTGTTTAGTTTTGCAAAGCTTTGTAAAGCTCTCATGGCTTCTGCTTACCACAGTGTCCATGTGGCCCCCTGTAAAGTCACCTCTTTTCAGTCACTGAGCCAGCCCTGCAAATGCAGCTGTACAAAGATTTTGGTGCACCAGTTAATCAGTAGGAATTAGTTACCAGGAATTAGTCCTGGTAACAATTTATCTTTGTTTAATTAAAAATACTGCAGCATATAGACAAGGAAGCATATTAAAATTGAAGCATGCTTGTATGAATCTAACATAACAAGATATTTATATGCAAAATTAGCTTTAAATCAGCTTATGATATCTCTGGTATCTGAGGAGGACTGTGAGCATATGCTTTTTTCAAAACATCACTCCCCTAGAGATCAAAACTACACTTTCATCCTTCAACACAGGAATATTTTCATTTTTTTAAAGCAAATCCTACAAAAAAACAATACCTCAATTAATATATAATTAATACCTCAATTATATAACAATACCTCAATTAATATATATATAATTATATATATATACAATTTAAATATATCATGTTTCAATCACAACAAAAAGATCGTAATTTGAGGGAAATAATATAAAAACAATACATTAATTCTTACTAAATAGAAATCAAGGAAAATAATACAAATATATCCTAAAATCTCTTATCCTGTAATACATTCAGAATTTGTTTGGGCAGATTCAACCTGTAATATAATTTTCATTCCAACCAAAAGGCAAGGAAAAATGAGGGAATAAGCCAGATCAGGCTTGAAGCATGTGTCTACAGTTTCTCTACCATGTCATACAGCAACAGACATATAAGTAGTTCAGTATGAGTTTTCTGCTTTTGGTGCTGCTAGAAAACAAACAAACCATATTGACAGGCATGATCCAAATACAATAAGCCCTCTGACACTGGCACAAAACTCCCGACAGCAACAGACTAAGGAAGGAAATGTAGCCAGAGGCTACAATGGAAGAAATGCTTTTAGTCTAAATGTATCCCAGTATATCCAGTACTTGCTCTAGCTTGGCAGGAAAACATCTCAGAAAATTAAAAATAATTACTGTATAACTGTTTGCTCAAACACATTAAAATTACACTTATTCAGAATAAAGTGTTATTGGAAAAGCCTTTGTGTTCAGACTGCATCTGTAAGAAATAATTTCCTCTTGACATAAAGCACAAGGCACAATGCTTGCTTAATAAAAAAAGCAAATATATCTTTTGAAAAGTATCTTGGAAAGGAACTTAAGGCCTGAATTTTCAGCTCTTAAACTTAAGCAGAACGCTAAAGGAGTTGCATTTACATAAAAGTACATTCCTCTCTGTGCTACTTGGATTTCCTAAATGAAGACATACCTTTGCTACTATTGTATCAGATCTGATTTTAACCCCTCCTCCCTTTTCTTCCTTCTCCTCTAAGCCACTGTTTTCTCTTTGTACCTTTCTAATGCCCTTTTCCAGGACTTCACACACTGTATCTGATTAAGAATTCCTGAGTTACAGTGGCAGCAATATCACTGCTTCCTGCTGCATGAGGAAATGCTAAAGGCTGCCCCCCAATAGCTAATACAGAAAAACTGAACAGCACAAACATTGCAGCACCTGAGTCAATAAAGATTTTAATACAACTTTTCAGATAAAGCTCCAGAAGGTCTTGCTGCCCTGACCCCAACCAAGGAACCTTCCACAACTGAACCAAGCCTGACCTCATACAAGCATCTGCTTGGTAAGCAGTATTCTAATTTGCAGGATGTTAAGTGACCTATTTTTTTCTCATTTAAGAAGTTAAAAGCCAGCAGTATTTTGCTGTTATTAAAAAGGAATACAAGGTAGGCTCCTCTATCAATGTAACAACAGCTCTTCTGGAAATGCAAGAGGGAAACACTTACTGAAGAACAGCTTCAATGCAGACAGGGTTATTTGGACTAATATTTCCTTAACTGTCCTTCCAGGAATCTGATTCTTGCCCTGATATCTGATTATAATAAGATATCTTGCAAGATTATCTTAATTTGCTATGAAAAAAAGGAAATACTACATTTAGTGGCTGAGGCAACAGCTATTCAACTCAGAAATTCAAACATCAAATTTCTACTTGTCAGATCTGAAAGTTAAGCTACTTAAAATATTTTCACTCCAAATCTACCAAATATTCCCTGGAAAGAATGCTCTAGCAAGAAACCAGGTTTTAAAACACTTCTTATAATACATTTGAGCATCTCGAATTATTAATTCAAAACAGTGTTACAGTTTTATATGAACACTGCAGGAATATCTGATTCTAAAGCCAAGTTATTATTGCTTATTTATGTAATGACAAAACTACATGACATTTGAAGTCAGTTAATGATAATTAATTTGTTCAGTGAAGCTTTTAATCTTATGTAATCAAATAATATAAACTCAATTGTATTTCAAATACTAAAAAGGAAGCAAAAGGCACATAAAATAAAAGCATTTCAAGAAGGAACCTGAAGAACACACAAGGTATTAATAAATAAAACCTGGAGACCATATGAAATGAGGCAGTTATGAAATAAATACTGTGGTCACAAAGAGATAATGAAAGGGAAGCTCTGCAGAAGACAAAACATGAGACAGTTTCTTTTCCATGCAACAAAAAACTTGAGAATAATGAAGACCATCACACAGCTACTTCATTTCTGCCTGCATCATTCTGAATTTAATAAACAACAACAAAAATCACTGAAAGTTAATTACCACCTCTATCTCGGTCACCAAACAAACAGCTAATTACACCCCCAGAACCACAGTCATTGAGACAAAAAAATCCAGAAATAAGGAAGAGGTTTTTGTCCTACTTCCCTGATGCTGATTTTGGATATCAAAGAAAGCAGTAGGAAAAAGTATTTCCAGGTCTGAAATGATGAGAAGAGAATGAGTGTAAAATTATAGCTTAACTTATATAAAAACAGGTTTCAAATGGGAATATTTTGTCCTCAAAAGAAGTTATTAAATTCTGTGAACACCTCCGACTTCATTAAACATTGACACAGATCTCCTATCAGAGCTATGACTGTTCTAATGTGGACGTTTCTTCTGAGAACACCGAAGAAGTCAAATCAATCTTTATGCCAGAGGCAGCAGGAGCTCTTGGAAGGTTCCATCACATTTTGCATCCTCTGAGCGTTTCTTTAAATTTTTTTACTTGGAAGAAGACCACAGGTTTTTCTACAGATAACTTCAGGCATTAATAACTTTCCCCTTAAGAGTTAAAAAGGACCCTTTCCAATCAAACTCTATTTCTTGTCTCTTTCATTTTCACTTTTAGGAGAGTTCAAACACTTCTGTTTTATGACAACCACAACCTAAAAGGGTTTACATACCATCTGGCAGAGTGCTCACATTCACCTGCCTTTTCAAGCAATTCCACCCGTAAGGTGCAAAAATCAACATAAAAAAGTAAAAACTCTTCATCTATGCACTCCTCCTTTTCTTGTCTTCTTTCAGTAAAGAAGAACTGGTACCAGAACTGGTACCTTCTGAAAGGCATAACTGGTACCAGTACCAGAATTGGCACCAGCTAAAGGACAGGTAGGGACTCAGAAGGAAGGGAGGAGTAGAGTCCTTGCGTTGGCCTTCCTCAGCTGACAATAACCAACAACCTCCTTTGTTAGGAGGTCAAACATTAAAGGGGAAAGTTTAACTGTAAGCTGAGGATATCATACATTTATGATACTCCAACTTTTGCTCATGCCCCTTCTTCTTTAAAATCACATCTCCAGATATCCCAAGTAGCACTCAAAGCATGTAGGGGAGAAACAGGCACAATGTAATGAATAATGTTTTTATTGGAAAGACCGCTTAAAGCAACTTCCTACTATTCTCTGTAAGATTGAAGAATTGACCCAGGTTAGTTAAAATGTAAAGTTACTTCTCACTTGGCCTGGTGTCCCTGTTCAGTACCACAAGCCTTTGTTTCAGCAAAGAAGGAATGCCTGGAGCTTGGGGAGAGAGAACAATGGGAGAAAAAAGGTCCAAGGATACATTTGTAAAGGCACCTCTGCTGAAAGGACTACTCAAGGCTACTGTTGCTTAAGGGGCTGGATTTAGGGTTTTTTAACTCCTTCTGCTTGAATAACACAGAATATACATATAGGTCTATACCAGTTCTACACAGCTTTCACTCAACACTCCCATGAGACACTCTAAGAAACCATTTGCCTTCTCTGTCATGTACAGCCTGTGTGATCCACTAGCTCTTGGCACTCCAAGCATCTATGGGCCTTTTATTTCAAAATGCTTCTAGGTCATGACAGGCTCCTTTGGAAATCCTACCAATGAATTGTAGTCAAACAGCATTAACCTCATCCAGCCCTCAGTGCAGGGCAGGTGCCACCCCGAGGGCACACTTTGAGAGCAGCTGCCAGCGTTTGAACCATCCAAGGTCACAGGGCAGAAGGAATGCCCAGATAACCTTTGTATCCAGCCCCTCCTCAGTGGAAAAAATGGAGCAGAAACAGCTCACAGAGCTCTCCTACCTTTCTCACAGAATACCTTGTAAGGAAGCACTGGTTTACCAAACACTCATTAAAATAACTTTCTGTCCTACAGTTTCCCATGTAAAACTAAACCATGCCACATTTCAAAGCAATACATTTTCAGTAACTATCAAAATAATCTGATGTTATTTTTTCCTTATTTTTCTAGCCCTGTTTCCTTCACTCTCAGCACTTTGTAAGGACATCTTCATGTGTGTATTCCACATCATGTCTGTTGCAAAGTTTGGTAAACACTTAAAATACGACGTTGCTTTCTTTCAAACCCACAATGAGGGCTCACTTTACCAAAGGCCAGAGCGCTTGGCTCATCTTTGTGCCAATTCAACTCAGACACACCGCGCAATGCAGCTGACTCCCAAGATGAGTCTTCCACCCCTAAATTTTCCACTTAAGCAAATTAATGATCAGTAAAGATGGGATACACCCAGAAGACAGAAAACCACTTATTCAGCAAGTCAAAAATGGATACACTGGCACTGAAACTTATAGTTGAAAGTGAAATGCATCCTACAAAGGATACCAGATTTCAGCTGCCTGCTGACAGTAAATATTTTAGGGATGTCCCTAAGATGATTTCTACTGAGGACAAATCGTACCTTGTTAAAAGCAAAGAGTCTGGCTTGGTAGGGAATAGACAGTTCTTTTATGCCTCTAATGGATTTATTCCCTTATGTGCAGTATTTCTCAGAAAGGATGTCACTTCCTCAGAGAATTCTGCTGCTCTACATTTTAAGAACTCAAATGTTCCAGTGAAGCTCAACTGAAATTTTAGAAGCTGATAGAGAAAATCAAAAGAGAAGAATAAGAAAAGGTATCTGGTGGTTTAGAATGCTAAAATCCTTCCAACTAAAAGACAGCAGCAACCAGAAATGCAGAAACACCCTGATGGAGCTAACTGTAATTTCACATACTTTCTGGGAGTGGGTATGTTTACACTTTGCATGTCTGTCTTTTCACATGCAAAAGACAACACCTGACATGTATGTAACTTAAAGAGTGTGCCCCGTAGTCTCAAATATCCTCTTACAAACTAAACCAACAAAAATAGTAATTAACACAGGTGTTTCATGATCTTCCCAAAATATTTTTTTAGTAAGAAGGCAACTAAGGATTGTTTTACCATTCAATAGAAAAAGATGACTGCTTAATGTGGGTGTGTGCCAATATATGAAAACTATTTTAAATGAGTATTTTTGTAGTGGTCTGGAGGATCGTGAACCTAAATGTTGAACACTCCCTAGCTGCAAATTGGCTCTGCCCTGAATCACTGTGCAGCCCTGCACAGAATAAATAGGTGGAGGAAAGGAAGTAAAGATGAAAATTATTTAAGCACATAAACACTTATAATTCCGTACTCTTCAAGAATCTGTAATGCCCCAAATTAAATTTAAGACAGAGACAGACTTAGATGCACCCTTATTAAGGGGCTAACTCAGAAGACGGCACAAAAGCAGCGGCACAGCAGGGGTGTGCAAAGCCACCAGTGGCACACTGAGTGTGCCCAGGACAAGCTCCTGTCCAGAGGACATCATCTGCAGTTCTCAGGAAAAATTTCCTCCCGTGGCAGCCAGGCGTACTCTAGTCTTTTTTTACTCCAAAGAATTTAGACAAAACCAAGAATTTCTACTATACATAAAACTGAGTTAAAACCTAGTTCACCAATAAAATCATAAAGGTGTTGTAGGAAAAATGATTTTTATGTGTTTGAGATAACACAACATGCATAAAGAAAGTGTAGCTACCTAGCTTAAGCTGAGAAGAGTTTTACCGCAGTCCGCACCTGGATATTTGATAATGCATGCAAATATAAGCTTTTAACTTATGCCATGAGGAATTAAGTAACAACACAGCCTTGAAACTAAAATTAATATTAATGCATGTAGAGACCTTTTTCAGAGGGAAAAAAAAAAGAAAAACAAAAGAAAGGTGCTAAAAGTATATAAAAATAAAAGACAAGTTGATGTAGATTCCTAATATATGGGAACTCTTACCCTGTACGATACTACAAATTGCAGAAAACTGACACAAGACAATATTTAATCTTGGCCTAAAAGCAAGCATTGGTACAAACTGTAATGAAGGTATCAGGGTTAGGTATAAGCTTCCCAATGAAGCCGTGCATTTGTGAGAGCTACAAATATGTACTTTCTCATTTTGAACAGCTGCACATATATTTAACTTAGATGAAGTTTCCTTTCTAAAGCTAGCCTTGGAGCTGTTAACATTACTTGGTAGTGCCAGTGAATTCATACCAATGGCAAAAGCTAAGACACTAAAGAAAAGGCCATTTTGTTTACATTCTGAGCCATCATTTAGCTACCAGGTAAAATACCACAAGATTTGTTCACAGAAATTAATTGGTCAGAAATCAAAAATTATCCAAGATTTCTGTTCTGACTGATGTCATCCCAAAAATATTGGATCACATATTTGTTGAAACTAAAAAGAGGATACAACCTGAGAAAACATTAAGAATACCCTAAAAATGGTAGTATTGATATTATTTTTAGCTAGCAACTTTTCTTTTTCTTAATTTCATTAGGTATCAGGAGGGAGCTTCAAAAACACCATGCAATTTATCTGCACAATTTTATTATTTGATCTCCTTCCCACTATAAATTCATTCTGCAATCCCACAACACTAGTGCAGAAACAGCATTCAAATTCAGAACTGAAAACCTCAAATACAGTAATTTAAGTAATGCTGAGGTTGTTTGTATTTGACATTTCAGAATCTTAGCCAGTGTACTTTAGGAAAGTGTCTTGCATTTGACATCAGAGTGGTTGACACACAAATAGCCACTGCAATCAGCATCACTCCCAAACAAAACTAGTTGACAACTAAAAAGTGATAGATGCTAGAAAGGCACAAGAAGAGTGACACACTTAGAAGAAAAACAGAAATTCCATTTTTAAAAAATACAAAAACATTCATAGAAAACCTGAAAATTATCATTGAAGTATACCACTATGAATGGCTAATGTGAAAATCTATCCTGAAAGAACTGGGGCACTAAAAGGAAACAAAACAAAGCAATCTGCTATCTTACTGTGTGAACAGAACCTTGACCAAACACGCCTAAAGCACAGTTTCTAGTTCAATAGCAACAACCCAGATCAAATCCTGATGCACACCGACTATTCATCTGAAAAACCACTACTGCAGCTGCTACATTAATCCAGCTTTTAGCACTATTTCCTCCTTCTCCTACATCCTTTGCTGTGTGCAAGGCACTCCCAAAAAAGGATGTGGCCACCATGGTTAAGCCTTCAGGAAAAGAGCATTAGTGGCATTTAGATGATGTGTTTTCTTTTCCTTTCTTTTGCTTTACCAATTGCAAACATCTTAATAAAACTAACAGTGAAACAGGTCTCATTTCAAAGACTGATCATTTAACATATACTCAAGTGCTCTTTACATTTTTAATCTTGGCAAACATGCCTTTATAAACAGGCATTGTATTACAGCAGTACTAATGATAAAATGCCAAAGTGGCATTTAGAACTTTATGAACATGAAGCTCACTGGCAATGCCACAAATCAAACAACAAAGGACTAAGAATGAGTAAGGGGCCTTTTTTAAAATGTTACACCAGCACCTATTTAATCTTGGGGATACTACTGTTTGAGGATGGAAATATCACATCTGTTGCACATTACAAACTAACAGTACTCTATTACAAAGATTTTGATCTGTTTGGAGGAAAAGGTAGGAAGAATCTGTTCTTCTGGAAAGAGTTACCACTCAATTTGCAGATTTACTAGGTGAAAGACGTCACAAGAGTAAATACTGTATCACCAATTTACCCACGTTTTAAGAATTAGATCAAAATTAAATTGAATGCAAAAACCTTCCACATCAGTCCTAAGCAAAAAACAAAACAAAGGCAGAAATTACACATTTCAAATCCTCAGTACTCAAGGAAAGTACTCCGCATTTTTCCATGAGACATTATCACAAAAAGCTGTCTTTAGCAGGTATACACAGTTCTTCAGCAAAATTAGCAGACTTCAAACTACTCCAGAAGAATTTGCAGTTTAGCACCACCTCACCTACAGCTCTTTCATCAGAGGCCAGAATTCCAAAGGAAATAAAACGCAACCCGGTAACACACCAAAACCAAGCACAGTACACCTTTTGGACACAAAAACTCACCCTAAAACCACCCCCACTTTCACCCCAAACACCTTTTTTGCAGTGAAGCAGCCAAGTGGGAACACTAAAAGAAGGCATGGTTAGTACAGACTCTAATTAAGGACGATAGATGGAAATATCAAACGAGCTCATTCTGCCAACTGCAGCTTAAAGAACTGGGAGTTTTCCTCCTGACTTCTGTCAGAGTCAAGTACATCTGTTGAGTGCATTTGAAGATTCTGCCTCTTGTAAAATAACCTTTTCCTCAGCACACAAGAATTACCATTGAGTTCAGCAGAGAATGATACATCAAAGAAAAGATGATGCCAGCTCTGTGGAAAAATCAGTCATGGTCTCCAAAAAAGCTAGACACAAATGACTTCATATTTTCCTGTGAATACAGTATATATATGCATATATACACACACACACACATACACACACCAAGGTAAAAGATAAGTACCACAATTTAAGTACTTCATTCATTATTTATCTGACCTCATTTTATTTTAAAGATAATACCCTTACACCACACTGCGTTTTCTGCTTCAGTAAAAATCAAACAGATTAATGAAGAAACAGAATTTGACCTTTCAATAAACATGTCCAAAGTTGATCACGTTTCACAAACAAGTTTCCAGTTTTGCTTTTATAAATTACAGATCATTAAGTGTCACACACACCAATGTGCAAGGCTCGTGAAATACATTTGGAGGGTCGTTCAGGCCTCTGACCATATGCACAAGTTTAGCAACAGCTCCAATAACCACAACGTACTGAGAGATTGGTTCTATCGTGCTCACTAACACAGCAATAACTTGTTACCATCTTAAAATCTTCTAACAGGAACTAGTTTCACTCCATTAAGTAACTCTCCACAACTCCAACAGGAAATTTGGAGCCCTAATTACTTACCTGTGAACATAATGCAACTGATGAACTGAATCAATGGCTATCACCATTTCAGCCAAATAAAAACGAGCCATATCTTCAGGGAGTCTGTCCTCAAACTTGCTGAGCAATGTAAGCAGGTCACCTCCAACATAGTAATCCATAACCAGGTACTATGGAGCAGGAATGATAAGAGAATAGAGTGAGGGGGAAATAAAAAATCACAATTTATTGAGTGAAAAAAACCCCTAAATATTCATTGAAGCATAAAAATTAATTCAATGTAAAAATTATTATGGACATCAAAAAAACCAACCAAGATGCTCAGGTGCTCTGAAAACAGCAGTCAGTTCAGCAGCATTTTAGCCCTTTAGCATACTTGAATATTTTTCATATTTATACCTCCCCAAATATAGGAAGCCTCATGACAAAATATTATCAACTTCATCCATAGTCCCATCACCAAACATGAAATATTTAAATCCTCTGGATTCCCTTATGAAAACAATGCCTTTTGTTAGAAAGTTAAAGGAAAAAAAGGTTTAAAGTACAGACCTATAAAAATTAAACAAATGTGTAATCTCATTTACATTGCCCTAATATCCAAGGTTTTCCCTTCCCTTTCTTCCTACCACCTTCTTTCCCCTTTAAATTAATTACTTTGGAAATTAAAGTTTTTAGACTATTCATATTAAGGCAAAGCCTGGGAGACTTCCAGTGACCCACAGCATAATTCCAGAAACTGTTGACATTACACATGATACAGGACCTGGCAACATAAAATACAACATGTCACCTTCTCTAATTGAAAGGATGGAGAAAAATATTGATTTCTTATATATTAATGAAACATAAAACTTACCAACCATAGAAGTGGATGCAAAGGCTTTAAAGAAATTAGAGCCTTTCTGCCTTTTACTGTATTTACAGAATAAAAATCTTTTAGCAGCATAGTTAAAATTACTGGAAAAAGTGAAACTTAAGTGTGAAATTCAGGATTAATATATTTTAGCTTAGTTTAGTTTGTTTTTAATCATGAAACAGTGCCTGAAAGGCCAAAGTGTGGGGGGGAATCTAACTAATTATAGCTAACAAACTAATTATTAACATTGTAACTTAACATGCACTGCTAAGACATTACTTTCAAACATAATTATGGACAGGTTAATTAGAATCACAGAATATCCTGAGCTGGAAGGGACCCACAAGGATCACCAAAGCCCAGCTCCTGGCCCTTCACAGGACAGCCCCAAGAATCTAATCATGCCCCTGAGAACAAATTTCCACTAGACTATCTGAAAGTGTTTGCTTAGAGCTCCAGTCTGTTTCCAGGAAGCCAGTCTATCTGCATTTGAAGCAGTGACTTTTAAGAAGACCATAAATAATAAAAAATATTGAAAATGCAATAATGTATACTCCAATTTGTTTTTTTTTAAATTCTGAAAACGCAACCCAAAGGGACTATTTATATTAGTTGCCCTAACATGTTTGGCTTTCCCATTTTCAGAAAAAGTCACTAAAATATGAAGAAAAAAAGCTGCAAAATTATGCCAGCTCTAGGAAAGATGAGGGCCAGGCAGAAATCTTATACCTGCTTCTTTTCCCTCATATTTTGCATAACAATAAAGGTGATGAACAAGGATTTTAACAGCTTGATACAGAATAACTGAGCATCCTCATTGGTTCCATGTGCATAAGAAAGAACGAAAGACATTTCCACAAGATTTTAAA